>NC_062215.1:97741243-98968743 GCF_902686445.1 Sciurus carolinensis
ATCAAGCAAAATATTATCACAAATTATTACCAAATTACATGAGATGAAGAATAGGGTGAAGGACCCATTTAAAGGGTGAAATGAAAACAAGAAAAAGATTTCAAAGTTATTACCAAAATAATCTGTACTGGAAATATACTTCTACCAAATCATTACTTAAATAGAATTCCTAAGCTAAGTGAAATTTCAGTTACCTCCTCTGAGTAAGAATTAGGATATGGTTTATGGTCTGATACATGAACTTCTTCTGTCGGAGTAATGTAATCATTCAGAGAGAGTAGTAGCAGTCAAAACTGCCATGATATTTTATGCTGAGTGCTATGATGGAGAGAATTCTATTTACTCATAGCTTTGTGGAAAATAGAACCAATATTAAAGATCCAAGGGATATTTTAAATCACTGAATAAAATGTTCTAGTTCAGATTTTGGCATTGTAGGTATTTAGATTAGGTTTAATAATCAGTTTTTATAATGTTAGAAAAATTATTTGCTTAAGTCTATTGTCTTATTCTCAGTTAAAAGATTTCCTTTGAATGTAGAGTTTTGAAACTCTAGTAAGAGAGTTTGTGGTGTATTAACTCTACCATTCCTCAGTACTCTTTCAAAAGAATGAAAGTCAGCACATAATAGCAATATATGCCCAGCCATGTTTACAATAGTGCTACTCACAATAGCCAAGTTATAGAACTCCCAGCTGTCTGTCAACCTATGAATGGATCAAGAGAATGTGGTATATATACACAATAGAGTTTTATTCATCCATAAAGAAGATCAAAAACTGTTTATGACTTGTTCCTCCACATGCTTGAATTTGTTTTAGGTGCATATACCTTAATTTTCGACTTTAGTGATCTCCAGATAGAAAGAAATTTTGAAGTCTTTAATTGCACATCCTCAAAAACACAGGCAGAATAACAAAATCCACATAATCCTACTGGGAACATTTTTTAGCCTATTCAACCCTTACCTTCCATTGGCTCTGACTTGTTCTGTTGGCTTTCCTATAATTGGCATTGGATCTGCAAAGAAAAAGAAGGAATGGAGAAATAAGAAAGTTTTCAGTTCATGCAAGTTATAGGTACCTGACATCTATTTTGAACTTCTTGGATCTCCCTGGAAATTTTAATATCTCAATTTAAAAAGGAACCACAGTGGTAAAATATTGAACATTCAGCAAGTGTATACTAAATTAGTGTACTTTTATATAACATGCTTTAATAAAGTCATTTAACAAGTAATCAATTTTTATAAAGGAAAAGAAATCGTGGTGCTGTTCCCAGCTAAGCTTCCCACTGCTCTTTTTCCTTTTCACATCACTTGTTTTTATGGCCTATGAAGCCAAGAAAAACAAAACTCCTTTTCATCACAGAAACTGATGGGTTAAAATAGCAGAAAAGTCTTCTGAGCTGCTCAAGAAATATGATATGTTCCCAGAGACTATATAATATGACTTGTATTATTTAAATTTTAGATTAGAGGTTATGTATACATAAATATATATTTATAATCTATATATATAAAATATTTAATCTCTGTATATAGAATGTACATATATATGTGTATATATATATATAAACACACACATATTCTTCCATTTGATGTTCTTTGAGTGCAGGAACTATCTACTATATTGCTGAATATCAGAAGATTTCATAAATATACAGACATTAATAGCAATTTTATTTCATAAAATTGGAGACTATAGAAAAAAGACATCTGTGACTTATTTCATTGTGGATAGATGTTATTTCATTTTCATTCATCCTCCTGCAATTCATGAAATATTTGTTATAACATAACTGGGGTATCTGACCACCTAGGGAGTATTGTAGAGCTCAGGTATAAAAAATAAATATTTCAGTGATTCTAATTTAACTTGACTCTACCGTTTTTTCTTTTTTCTTTTTTTTTTTTACCATGTTTTGAGTTCAGTTGTGTCCTGATGATTTTCTAGTAAGGAATTAAATATGGTAAGAAAAAGCATTGCCTAAAATTGAATAATTTTAAATAATATATGCTATATATGGTTTTAAAATCATGCAATGAATAGCCCACACAATGTAGTAAGGATTTTCACATTTTTCTTTTTGGAATAGAGAATTTATAGTTTGAAACAAGTTTGAAATAAAACAACACATCTAAATTCAGTATTGGGGATCATTATTTATAATACCACTTCCCTTGAAAATGTGACCTTAACAACAGTTTCATCAATGACATATTTTCATTTAAAAATTAACTTAGTTTGAATAGTTTTTTGTAGTTTTATTAGTTTGTAACATTAACATTCTAAGAAAGAAAGCTCATATTAATAGAAATCAGCCAAATCATTGAGATTTTTAGTATTTCATTTTTAGTATTTCATTTCATACAGAAAAACAAACAAACAAACAAAAAAACCAGATACCCAGATTACCAAACTATTCTATTTTAAAACAGATACTTGATTGTGATCAAAATTTAAAACTTCCAAATGTGACTAGAAGATTTAGAGAAAGTTAACATGTAACAGCTATTTCATGCATCAGTTGAACTTCTGAGTAGAACTGGAAAACTGGGAGTAATAGTTAAAGGAATAGCAGTGAAATTTGTAACAACTAGCATCTAAATAGTGATTTTCCTTTATTAATTTAATTGATTGTTTACATCTGATGCATATGCAAGAGTTCCAGAAATCTTTCAGACCCCTGTGGTTTAATATAAATTTCAAAATATTAAAAGCATCTTGTAGAAAATTAGAAAGCAGATGAGACAATTCAGGACTCAAGATAATTTTAGATGTGCAAATTTTAAAGCAACTTCAATACAATTACCCTCTGCTTGCTCTGAGAGAGAGAGAGAGAGAGAGAGAGAGGGAGAGAAAGCAGTACTTCTTTTTACTCTATGACAACTGTTTTATAATTGTTTTGTAAATGATCTTTGGCTTCAAAAAGGTTGACCATCAAAGATTTAAGACAATAGAATGTTGAAAATCTCATAAGTCATATTTAGATATATTTAACAGTCTAAATAATGAATTGCAACAGATGTTATTGACATGATGAAATAATCAATTAACAGGCTATATATGATTATGCCCTTTTCATCCCCAAATCATGTTTTACTCCCCCATTTATAAATTCTATCCTTTCAAGTTAATGACTGCAGGTGGCATGATGGTTCCAAAGGTATTATACAAAACAGCCTCATCTGAATCCCTGAAACATGAGATATTTTATGCAAACAACAGAGTATCACCTGCTTCATTTTCATTTGACTTGTATTATTTGAAATTCATGAAAAAGGATCTTGCTGAGCTTTCCACATCATCACTGTAAACCTGTCCAGGTGCCCTAAAAATTATAGAGAGTTTTTAGTCATGTGGACCCGTCCAGAAGTCCTTGTTCTGCCTCTTACATCTGAGTGTGATTTTGACACTTCAAAATCTTGGTATTCCAAAAAAAGGGACTTAAAATATACACATTTTAGAATTGTTATAAACATTAGAGAAATTTGTCTTTTCAATTCCTGGCAGAAACTGTCTGGAGAGAAGGCTGTACGGGTATCATTATAAACATCATACAGATATTTAATGAAAAAATCAGTACTTGATATTCCTCAGAGAATATGACATAGAAATAAAATCCTTCAACTTAAATTAATTTCATTAAATTTTGCAAAGAAAGCATGAGTTTTAGACAGCAAAATTTGGATAAAAATATTTTATAAAATACACATAGTATTTTAAAAAATTGGTTTATACTTAACATATCTCTAATGTAAAATTAACAAAAATAGAAATGATCTCTAACCACACATTAACGTTTGGCTCAGGATACAACCATCACCCAAATATGATTGTAGAGGACGAAAATACGCTACCCCATAATATACTTGTTCACTATATTGATTATTTCTAGCTGGTTATTTTGAGAAAATGCAGACACAGGAATAGCTCTGAAAAGCTGTCCTTTTGTAAAGAAAATTTGCATCTACAAGGGAAAATTTTGTTAGTAAGGCTATCCGTAGCAGGAAGAGAACTACCCCAAGATAACTCTATCACTACAGAGACTTGCATGGCAGCTTTTATTCACCAAATAGTTCCTTCCTCATCCTCCCCTCATTTGTCTTTGACATCCCTAGAAGCTCCATGGCCCCCATGTTTCTTTTTATAGCTCAGGACAATATGGAGGCTTTAATCCTGTGGCCCTTCTTTGAATCACACATTTTTGTGGGACTCCCATGCTTGCATACACGATTTAAAAAGCCTCTTCTCCTGTTAATCTGGCTTATTTTAGTTTAATTCATACCAAGACAAAGAACCAGGTGAAGGTAAAGGGAAGGCATTTTCTCTTCCCCTTAAAGTATAATCTTTCTTAAATTTTATTGTCTATTCACTGAATTCAATTAATTTAAAAATACTTTTATTGAGTGACTTAGTTTTTACTATTTAATTTTTCATTCTTTCATAATTGAGTTTTAATTTTGATACACAATTTAAAATTCTGACTGGTGATAATGTAAATTACTTTAATCTTTGAGAGTAATTCTTCCTACATATAATTCCTATTTTAATTTTTTTATAATTCACAAAGAAATGCTTGATATATTAATGTACTAAAGCATCTTGACCAAACAGGGTTGTCTTCATTTTGTGAAACTGAAATTCTCAGAAGAATCTGAGTCTATATTAAAGATCCTGCTGACTGTTTGACCTCAGCTGGGTAGAACATTGTGATTGTGGGAGATGGATTATTGCATGTCTACAGTCAAAATTATCTTGGGCTATCACAAATCCTTTAGAAAAACAGTCATTTCCTTTTAACCTTTGCATCTGACCTAACATTCTCCGAACTACAAGAAATCCCTTAGAATGTATTGGCAACCTCAGCAGATGACTAGCTTCACCAATGTTAAAGCCAGGAATGATTTAAGATAATATCTAAAACCTATAGAAAAGCTCACTCTGCTTTACTGTACCCAATGTCCCCACCAATGTATTTGTTGGACATATAGATATAAGACATTCTATGCTCTTTGGTTATACAAGTTCATGTAATCTCTTTCACTTAGAAGCTCATGATTCAGGGCAACTTGAGTCCATATTGCTGGGTCTTGGTCCTCATATTTGGTTCAGAACATTATTTTTTTTTCCATCAAAATAGAATTGCTATTTTGTGTCAAAGTTTTCTTGGAAAGCACATGGTTCTGTTTTAGAAAAAGATCCTGAATTTCAATTGAGTTTTAATTAAAATAAGATCTCATTCAAAGATATCTAGTTTACATGCAACCAGGAGAGACATAAAATGGATGATACTTGAAATATGACTATAGACTAGTACTAACAGTTTTCTAAGTTCATAGAGACTAATCTGATTAATAAATAAATGCATTGATACAGTTCACCTTGCAACAGAAATGTTTCAGGTCCAGTGCTAATAAGAAGGTCTTCACGGTACCATAAAAAAGTAAAAGTAAAATAAAGAAAAATAATTTTTATAAAATTCTATACACATAGGAAAATTTAAATAAAACTCTTCACTGCTTTACATTGTAAAAACTATATATGCTGAACCCAAGGCCAAAATCATTCTAAATGAAGAAAAAAGTTGAAAGCATTCCCTCTAAAAACTAGAACAAGGTAAGAATGTCCTCTTTCACCACTGCTATCCAACATAGTTCTTTAAACCCTAACCAGAGCAATTAGACAAAAGAAAGAAATTAAGGGAATACAAATAGGAAAAGAAGAGCTCAAATGATCTCTATTTGCCAATGACATGATTCTATATTTAGAAGATCAAAAAAAAAAAAAAAAACCCAGAAATCTTCTTGAACTTATAAACAAATTCAGCATATTGGCAGGATATAAAATTAATACCTAGTGGGCTGGGAACATAGCTTAATCGGTAGAGTGGAGATAGCTCAATTGGTAGAGTGCTCACCTTGCAAGCATAAGTCCTTGGGTTCGATCCTCAGCACCGCAAAAAAAAAAAAAAAAAAAAAAAAACCCATAAATTAATTGTGTTCCTATAAACCAATGACAAATCAACTAAAAGAGAAATCAGGAAAACTATCTCATTCACAATAGCCTCAAAAAAAAAAAAAAAAAAAAAAAAAAAAACCTTGGGAATCAACCTAACAAAAGAGGTGAAAGACCTCTACAATGAAAACTACAGAACAATAAGGGAAGAAATTGAAGAGAACCTTAGAAGACGGATGGAAAAATCTCCCATGTTCTTAGATAGGCAGAATGAATATTGTAAAAATGGTCATACTACCAAGAGCAAAAATACAGATTTAATGCAATTTCCATTAAAATTTCAAAGATGTTCTTCATCAAAATAGAAAAAGCAGTCATAAAATTAATTTGGAAAAATAAGAACCCCAGAAGAGCCGAAACTATACTTATCAAGAAAAGTAATGCAGGAGACATCATAATACCAGCCCTTAAATTATACTAAGAACTATAGTAACAAATATGGCATGGTATTGGCACAAAAATAGACTTGAAAACCAATGGAATGGAATGGAATAGAAGAAACAAAAACACTTTAGGTAGTATGGCTATTTTGACAATATTAATTCTGCCTATCCAGGAACATGGGAGATCTTTCCATCTTCTAAGGTTTTCTTTAATTTCTTTCTTTAGTGTTCTGTAGTTCTCATTGTAGAGGTCTTTCACCTCTTTTATGAGATTGATTCCCAAGTATTTTATTTTTTTCGATGCTATTGTGAATGGGGTAGTTTTCCTAATTTCTCTTTCTGAAGATTCATCACTTATGTATAAAAATGCATTGGATTTATGAGCATTGATCTTGTAACCTGCTACTTTACTGAATTCACTTATGAGTTCTAAAAGTTTTCTGGTGGAATTTCCAGGTTCCTCTAAATATATAATCATGTCATCAGTGAACAGGGATAGTTTGAGTTCTTCTTTTCCAATTTGTATCCCTTTAATTTCTTTGGTTTGTCTAATTGCTCTGGCTAGAGTCTCAAGGACGATGTTGAATAGAAGTGGTGAAAGAGGGCATCCCTGCCTTGTTCCAGTTTTTAGGGGGAATGCTTTCAGTTTTTCACCATTTAGAGAAACAACATGTATCCCATTTGTATGCAAAAATAATAAAAAAAAAGAAAGAAAAAAAAAAGAAGAAACAAAAAAATACCCACATAAATAGTCATCTCATACTAGACAAAGGTGTCATAAACATACATTGCAGAAAATAGAGACTTCAACAAATGGTGCAGAAAAAAAATGGAAATCCATATGTGTTCAGAGAAATCCTAGTTCTTGGCTGGCAGCAGTTAATGTCTCAAGTGTGTAAACTTGAGGGAGGAACATTCCATTTCTCCTATCTAGGAAAGTAAACAACTGCCCCAAGTTGACCTAATGTTACCAAGGGAACCGGTATAGGAGCCGCTGGTCAGATCCCCCATGGCACACTGTGATTGAATGGCACATTGTGATTGAGTAAGAAAATTATAAAATGTATACCTGTTCCCACAATAAACAAGTTTGCAGGCTGCTTGCCACAAGCCTGCTTCTACCCAACTCCTGGAGTCTGGGGGTCTTGACTCTGCGGCCCTTACTGTGCCTGAGCTAGCCTGTTACCCCTACACATATGTAGTAGATTAAAACTGAACCATTATATCTCGCCTGCACAAAACTCAAAGTGAATCAAGGACGTAGGCATTAGACCAGAGACCCTGAACTTACCAGAAGAAAAAGTAGGTCCAACTCTCCATCATGTCAACTCAGGAATGGACTTTCTCAATAAGAGTCCTAAAGCACAAGAAGTAAAATCAAGAATCAATAAACAGGATGGCATCAAACAAAAAAGCTTCTTCACAGCAAAGGAAACAGTAAAGAATATGAAGAGAGAGCCTAATAATGGAAGAAAAACTATCACCTGAACCTTAGATAGAGCTTTAATCTGTAGGATATACAAACAGCTCAATAACTTAACACCCCAAAACCAAAAAAAAACAAAAAACAAAAAACAATAATTAAGATCAATCAACAAATTTAAGAAAAAATGTTCAGCATCTCTAATAATTAGAGAAACGCAAAGTAAAACTCCACTGAGATTCCATCCCACTCCAGTAAGAATTGTAATGATCAAGAATACAAGAACTATAAATGTTGGTGAAGATGTGGGAAAAAAGTTCACTCATACATTGCTGGTGGGACTGAAAACTTGTGTAATCACTCTGGAAAGCAGTATGGAGATTCCTTAGAAAACTTGGATTGGAACTACCATTTGACCCAGTTATCTCACTCCTCAGCATATACCCAAAGTACTTAAAATCAGCATACTATAGTGATGTGGCCACATCAATGTTTATAGTAGCTTAATTCAGAATAGCCAAGCTATGGAACCAACCTACGTGCCCTTCAACCAATGAATGGAAAAAGAAAATGTGCTATGTATACATGATAGAATATTACCCAGCCATAAAGAAGAATGAAATTATGGCATTTGCTGATAAATGGATGGAAATGGAGAATATCATGCTAAGTAATATAAGTCAGTCTCCAAAAGTCAAAGTCAAAATGTTCTTTCTGATATGTGGATGCTATTCCATAACAAGGGAGAGTATGGAGGGGAAGTGTAGCACCATTGGATTAGACATAGAACAATGAAAGGAAGGGAGTGGGAATGGAAACAGGAAAGACAGTAGAATGAATCAGATATAACTTTCCTGTACTCACATATGAATACACTACCAGTGTAATTTCACATCATGTACAGCCACAAGAATGGGACCCTAATTGGAATGGTTTGTACTCCATGTGTTTATAATATGTCAACATACACCCTACTTTCATGTATATCTAAAAACAATAAATAAAAAAAGAAACAGGTGTGGTATTGCCAGTTCCTGAGAGGTCCTCAAACAGTATTTTCTATTGTCTCTGGGGAAATTATTTTGTATCTCTTTAATGGCCATAATCAAACCTTCTTTAGTCTCAGTTCTACTTGCACTTTTCTAGTCACAAATTTTCAAAACTTTTTGCTTTGCTTTCTGCTCTTGATATCACAGTAAAGTTGTCTAAAGGCTGCTAGCAATATCCATGTCACCACCTTAATGTTGTGCTTTTAAATTTCCTCTGCCAGATACATTAGTTCATTGCCTTTAAATTCAGCCTCAAAAAAGTTTCAGGACATGGGAAAAATGTAGAAAAATTCTTTGCCAGAACATAGGATGAATGACTTCTGGTCCAATTTCTAAGAGTCCTCATTCTCTGAAACTTTCTGAGCCCATTCTCTACTATCCACTGTCCTATCATTATTCATGTATTCTGAGTGCACAACAGAATCATCAATTAAGTTCTGCTTACAACATTTTAAAACTTTTCAGCTTGCATCTTTGAACTCTTCAAAATTCCTCTCCTAAATACCAAAAAGTTCCAAAACTTCCCAACTACATTGTCAGGTCAGTCACAGGAAAAATCTCACTTCTTGGTGCTTCTCAGTACCAATTTCTGTTTTAGTTATTATTTTCATCACTATCAGCAAAAGATGGGACAAGAACAATGCCAGGAGGAAAAATTTATTTCACTTACCATTTTAGAGGCCTCAGTCCATAGACAGATGACTCCATTGCTCTGGACCTGAGATGAAGCAGAACATCATGGCAGAAATGCATGGTGGAAGAAAGTAGATTAGGATATGGCCACCAGGAAGCAAAGAAGACTCCACTCACCAGGGAAAAAATATAAACCCAGAAGTGACCTACCTCCTTCATTCACACCCTACTTGCTTACAGTTATCACCCAGTTAGCCCTATTGGTGGATCAATCCCCTGATTTGGCTATAATTTTCACAATTTGATATTACACTTCTGAAAATGAACTTGTTACATGTATGCACTGGCACTGGAAAAATATTCACAGGAATGGCAGATAATTAAGGCTGCTGCTTTTTTTTTTTTTTTTTAACCGTTGGAATGGGATGCTACATATGAGTAAAAGGAAAACAATATGATGATCCAAGTGACAATGGATTTGAATTGTAAACATCTCTATGAATTCATGGGTTACCTACCACAGATACAGAGTGCAATATATTAAAATATTTACCCATTTCTCTACATACTCATGTTAGTATGCAGACATATATTTCCTTTTTATGTCATCTGAGAGGGTCTAAAAAACTAAGAAGAAAACGAAACTCTAATATCAGTAAGAATGCCTGGCACCAGATCTAGGTTTCTAATAACTGTCCAATTTTAAAAAAAATTCAGATATCTTTGGAGAAACGACTGGAGTAAGAATATATGAATGTGGCAGAACATTAACAGGAGATCCTAAATCATCTTCTAGTTCCAGAAAGTAAGAAAATACTGAAAAAAAAAAAAAAAAAAACTACAACCATGATGATATGTCAAAAGACACAGGAGGCAACCAAAATAGCCTTCTAATTACTAAAGACAACGCTTGTTATGCAAGAAGAAAAAGTACTCTCAGAAAAAAATTTATAAAATATGTATCCATGAGTCTGATATGAATAAGTGATTGAATATGTAATTCAATGCTAGGAAATCGACAAATCTACTGGGGTGAATTATTCCTAATAATTTTAAAATTATTCTGATCTATGAGTTAGGACATAACTTCTCTCTCTTTAAATGTTGTCTACAGCCTATTTCCAAAGAATAAAGTCTAAAAATGTTGACAAAACAAATTTTTATAGAGTGGAGAACTCTGACAACATTTACCTTGCTGACCTTTCAGGGTTAACTTCAACAGTGATGTCATGTTGATGGTATGTATACCCTAGGTAAGATGTGATAAGCCATTATAGTTTACCCCTGTGGCCCTCTTCATGAAACTGAGTTTAATCATGAGGAAAACCTAAGACAAATCCCAATTTAGGAACATACGACAAAACACTCAGCTAAGATTCCTCAAATCTTTCATGGTCATCAAATTAAGAAAAGTCTGAGAAACTGCCAGTCAAGAGGATCCTATGGAGATAGGAGTACTCAAAGTAATGTGGTATCCTTGATGGAAGACCAGAATGGAAAAAGGACTTTTAATCTGTAGTCATATTTTCATTATCAGAACAGTACATTTCAAAGAGCATGCTTTCAAATACATTTTTGATATATGAAAGGATTTATATATATATATATATGTGTGTGTGTGTGTGTATATTAATATATAAATATATTTGTATTATAAATATATTTGTATTGATATATAAATTAATTGTAAATATATTTGTATTAATATATAAATATATTAAGTATATTTATACTTAATATATAAAAATATAAGTATATTTATGTAATATATACATATATTTATAATATATGTATATACTTAGATATCTGTTTATATAAAGGTCTAAGACAAAATAAGAGGAAAGACAATTCATTGATGAGAAGAATGATGGTGATCACATATGATCTTGAAAACAGGGGGCACTGAGGATCACAGAGAATAAATTACTTAATAGCTAAACTTGGAACATTTGAACACATAGGCTTTTCTTGTTTTTTGTCCAGGTAATAACGCATGTGTACAGTATCTGACTTCCAATGACTATATAAAAAATTGTTAAATTAATTAACGGAAAGGTGAGTGGATGGATAAATGAGTGAAGTGACTTATAATGAATATTTTTATACATTTTTCAGAAGCTTTTGCTACAGCAGGAAACAGAGATTGCATTATTGGTGCATAAGATAACACACAGATTTTTTCCATTTTCATTTGTAATAGATCTTATGAATTTATAATAACTTTTCAACCCAGAAAATGAGTTTTCTTATTTCCCAAACATTTATTGCAAGCATCAGTCACTTGTTGCTGCTTCAACAATCACACCAAAACATAGAGACTTATAACAATTGTCACTTTCTCTGCTCAACTTTGTGTCAGTCAGCATGTGGTACTGGACTCAGCTGCCTGCTATGCTGCACTCACCTGAGTTCATTCAGGCAGTTTAGTTACCTGGCACCATGAATGAACCTGCATGTTCTAAAGATAGATTCATACACAGTTGGTGCTGGTTATTGGCTGGTCTCAGATCTTGGTTGAACCACATGTCTGTAGCAAGTTACCTCAGGAGAATTGCCCACAGCAAGAGGAGACAGCTCCACTGCATAAGTGCCAAATTTCTACTCATGTCATGTTTGTCAGTGGCCAAAGCAAGTCATATGACTAAACTTGCAGTTCATGTCAAAAGAGTATGAATCCAGGCAATGATGATTCCCTGTGGACCACTGTTGTACAATCTAATTTATAAAGTACACCATGGTGGAGAATTGGATTGTCATCTGATACGGCACAGTGCACTGCCTGGATTGTATCTGGTAGTGCAATCACAGTAGATGCAGTCTCCACACAAGAATAAAAGAACCAGGAAATGAGTGAAAGTCATCTTCCATTAATTCCTGTATAGTACATCAGCACCATAATGAACAGTCTCTGCTGGGAATAAAATAGGATACTTAATTGGAATACTTTGCAATTTAGCCGGAATTTAACAAGTACTTATGGTATATAACCTAGTTATCAACCAATGCCTGACTTATGTGTAAGCTTGTTTAGTACTTACATAACTTCCAATAAAGATAGGTAACTGTTGGAATTCTTCTAATTATTTTTTCTTCTTTAAGTCTTTGACTCTGTCAGCAAATATTTTTCTTACCTTCCCCACTGACTGATTTAGATAAACCCCAATAACTTGTCCTATGTCAGTCCTTTCTGGTGAATTATCCAGAACACAAACGAAGTACCTCATAACACTATTCAGTCTCCAGAGCTTCCCTCATCACACCACCTTAGCAATGCTCAGTTTAGTGAAACAAATTTCCTTTCTCTCTCCATTTTAAAGCATGCTCCTTGAAAGCAAAGCCTGTGGCTACTTTGATCATGTTACATTCCCTGAATCTAAGTTCGATGGCCAATAGGGAGTTGGATATTGTATATGTGAAATAAAATTTCAAACAAGCTATGACTCTTTGAACACAAGATGTTGCCTTTTTTCTCCTATGAGCCTACACAAGCATTCTTACCACAAGTGCTCAGGAAACATTCATTAAGCTAAATCGAACTAATTATGGATTTGGAGACATTTTTTGGTCTCTGTAACAACCTAACTTCTACTTCCAACATTCTTCCTAGAGGAAAAATATGTTATGATTTATAAAAACTTCCTAGCATTTGAACTTTTGGTAGTCAATCTGTTTGTAAGCTAGAGGACTGCTTGCTATGCTAAAACTCATATGATAATTGCTTATCATAGTTTGTCCGATGTTCCATTTATGACTGAATAATGTAGATTACTGTGAATTTCTTTTTTTTTCTTTCATTTTCTTTCTTTCATTGTTATCATTTACTCTATATGAATGAATTTTTAGGAGATAATCTGAGAGTTGAAGAAAGTATTGAACATGGATTGTTTAAGAGGAAAATATTTTTCTAATAGAATGAAGAGATTCAAGAATATTTTGGTTCTATATGTAAAAGGTCATGATTTAGAACTACCATGCTAAGAACGGAAAGAATGCTCATATGAAAAGAATATTTTGTAAAACTTTATTTTGTACTCTTGAGGCCTCAATCATTTCAGGGAAGACAATTTAGTTTATGTTATTGTGATAGTCTAATAAAATGATTTCATACCAAATCCACTTAATAGAAATCACGAATAAAAATTTAGTCTCTTTTATGGTAAAGACTCAGTCTTGCAGAATTATTCATCCTTTTTCCTTCTCTCTCTCTCTCTTTTCATCCTTGGTAGTCTCTAGAGTCTAGATACAGAGGTAAAGGATATGAATATTCTAGCATCAGGGAAGCAGTATTATTACTGACCTCTTAGAAACAAATTTTTATTGAGTGTTTATGGCCATCCTACCATCTGGTTATCCTGTAAGGTGTGACAGACCATACCTGGTGAACTTGGCTCTTGCCTTTGTACAGTGAAAGCAGGGTTCTTGTAATTCATACCCTCTTTTACACAAACCCAGGTATTTCCCTATACATTGCTCTTCTCAGGATCACTACCACATAGTTTAGTGCAGTAACGATTTTAGGTATTTATTCACCATGGAACAGGACTCAAAAGACTTGAAGCTCTCTCAGATATATCTTCAAGGGAACTCAGCCATTCTACATGACAGATCACAGGACAAGAGTAGGAATATCTATTTCATAATCCTTATTGGAGTTCAGAATGGAAAACCGAATTAAGACTCCATTGCTATTTTTTTGTTGACCCTTATTAAGTCTGAATTTTATGCCAGCTTGTCTACATTCACTCTCATATTTGCAAACATTTGGGTTCTAGTGTCATAAAAGTTGGTATCTGTGTCTTCGTTCATTACATATTTTTTTTTAATTTTCAGTTTCTTTTAAGTCTTATGCTCCAGAGGGATTTTTTTTTCCTTTTTGGGAAAAGATGTCTCTTATTTGTCCTTATTGTCTGTAGTAACATTTAGTGAACCATCAATCCATCAAAATTTTATTTTAATACATGAAAAACTAAGCTTTATGAGATTCCTGATTGTGGTTGTGATGGATAGAAACAACAGTACATAAGTCATCCTGAAGCTGGAATATGTCTGGGTAAGTGTATCAAAATCTATTTTCAGACACTGGGCAATAGGATATGCAGAAATGTGGTCCTTGAGCACATGCAATGGGGGATAATAAGCCTTATAATCACCCGCTGCTTCTGAGTGAAGGCAGTTTCTCATCAGAAATTTATGGTAGAGTGGTGGAGAACAAGAGTGCTCAGCAACACGGTTGAATTGAAAAGATGAGCTGGGCGTGGTGGCACATGCCTGTAATCCCAGCAGTTTAGGAGGCTGAGGCAGGCGGTTGGAGAGTTCAAAGTGAGCTTCAGCAAAAGTGAGTTGCTAAGCAACTCAGTGAGACCCTGTCTCTAAATAAAATACAAAATAGGGCTGGGGGGTCACTCAGTGGTCAAGTGCCCCTGAGTTCAATCCCTGGTGCCAAATAAAATATAATAAAAATATGAAAATAAGAGTTTGGTAAAGTTCAATGTTGAATAGCTCAAAACTGGAAGTCACAAGTCTAGAAAGGAATGAAATAAAAGAAAGAAATTCATAAATCTGTGTAAGGACTCAAGTCTTGAATCCCTTTAGTCCTTAGTAAACACTAGACTATGTACACATAATACTAAATTCTACAAAGTTGGAAAAAGCAAACTGGGAGTTATATATTGAATAATGCTCAGAATTCATGCAAAAATTTGGACCCCCAAATTCCAGAGCATAGAGACCTTGCTGGTTGTTTAGTTTTCTTAGGTGTAAATTTTGAAAAGTTATGTGCTCAGCCTCAAAGAAAAAATAAACTCGCTTTCTAAGAACTGTGACTCAGTGGAAAATAAATAATAAATTTTAAATGAAGACTGTAAGATGACAGCAAAAGAGAAATAGCAGAAGAGAAAGACAGGTATTTACAACAGCTCAAAATAACCCTTGTAAATATATGCATTAAATATCTGAACAAAAAAAAATACGTAAAATGTAGTTTTAAAAGAACTAAAATGAATTTCTTCACAAGAAAAATAAATACATAAAAAAAGTTTAGCAGTCAAATTCACTAGGATTACATCAGATTAGACACCACAGATCAGACCTGTGAGTTGAAAAGCAAAGGAATTGTGACTAATAATAATGCAATGCAGAAGGAAAAAAAAAAGGAAGGACAGATAAACTGAATATAGCCTCAGCAAATTGTGGACTAATAACCTAACATATACCCAATTGAAATTCAGGAAGAATGAACAACAGATAAGAAAAATTTAAAAATATTAATGACCAATAGTTTTACAAATTTGATATATATTTAAATCAATTGATCAAGAAGAAACTCAACAAACATGAGCAGAATAACACTAAGAAAAATACATCAAGAGATATCAAACTCATATTGTTGAAAAGCAAAAGAATTTAAGGTAGTCAGGAATTGAGAAAAAAGAAATTTTCAATGTATAATAGATTTATCATCTGAAATAATACAAGTCAAAAGATAATGAAATAACATCTTTAAGATACTGAAAGAAAATACATCTTTAAGGCTAAAATTCCAAAATATCCAATAAAATTCTATAAATAAAAAGATTAAATGAATACTTTTATAGACAATCACCTATTGGGATTATTCATTTTAAGAATGCATACTCTGTGCACAATATTAAGAAATGTTCTTCAGATGGAAGGAAAATAATATTAGATGGAAATGGAGCAAATTAAAGGAAGAAAGACTACTTGAAATGATATATATGTAAGTATAAAATTCTTTTAAATACATTTATAAATATTTTTGTAAAAGATAGTAGACTGTTCAAAAACAACCCAAATAAAAATGAAATAAATATATATACACATGTTCCATATATACATATAAAAATATACATACATAAATGCATTATACACACATATATGTACATGTGCTACATATACTAATAAGCACAAGTACCAGAAAAGTGAATAATATTCTAGAAGAAGAGAAAAATGTTATAAACTTTTGTAATAGTTTTAAATATATATCTGAGATAGTACACCAGAACACATTTATGATATTTGTTGTGAAAAGTAGAGAAAACACAACAAAAATAGAGAAAAAATAAAGTGAACCAACACACCAACATTTTGCCTAAAATTCCGAGACATACTCATTTTATTTTTCTTGATATCAGACTAGAAAGAGACAGCATAAGAAAAGTATTTGTCAACCAATAGTCTTAAAACTAAAGAGGGAAAAACAGAAAAGATTTAGTTTGTTAAAATTCTCTAAATTTGCTAGTAATATCTACCCATGTATTATTCCACCTATATAAAAAAGAAATAATACATCATGGATAAGTACAGTTTACCTGAGAAATGCAAAGGTATCTTAATATTTAAAAATTGAGTTATTTCATCAAATGAATACAATATATGGAAAAACAATATGATTATATCAATAATATAAGAGAAAAAATGTTGACCTTTTCTACATCTTATGTGACAAAAGCATTAAATAACTAGAAATGCAGGAGAGTCCTTCAACCTAATAAAGGGATCAAAGAAATGAAAAAAAGAGGAGATGGAAAGAATGAAAAAAAATTGAGATGATTTCATCAAACACTTTCTTCTTATGAGTAGAATAAGTAAATAATATCCAGTCTCATCACTTCTGCTGTACAATTTAGTGTAAATGCTGTCAAGAAAAAGAAAAACTACTTTCAGTTTGGAGAATAATAAAACATTCATTGTTTGCAGACTACATGGCTACATATAGAGAATATCCTCAGAAATCTTTAAAAATCTAATGAACATAGTTACTGGCACTAACAAGTCAAAAATCATAATTTGCCAGGCACAGTGGTCCATACCTTTAATCCCAATGGTGGGGGATCCCGGCTGAGGCAGGAAGATGGAGAGTTCAAAGTCAGCCTCAGCAAAAGTGAGGTGGTGAGCAACTCAGTGAGACCCTGTGTCTAGATAAAATATGAAATAGAACTGGGGATGTGGCTAAGTCAGTGGTCAAGTGCCCCTGAGTTCAATCCCCGGTACCTGACCCCCCAAAATCATAATGTGCATTTCTGAGTACTATAAGCAATTGGAAATTGAGATACTAAAACTATCTGAAATATTTAGTGACAAATTTGATCTTGGTAATAGACATACAGTTGATTCTATGTTTATCACTGGAACAGAGAGAAAACTAAAGCATAGCACAGAAAGTGTCATACAATTTCCTAACACATTAGCAATTTCATTTGACCTGTTTCCTGCAGACACAACCTGAACAAAACAGAAGTAAAATCTTATTTAGAAAGCAGTATTAGTTAAATATGATGTTTAAAATAAGCTTTCTATTTCTTAATTGTAGAATATAGAATTATATCAATTAAAATAAAATAAGCCTTAAGCAACCTTCGTATATTTTACATTGAATTTTGGCTAAATGTGTGATTTCTATTGAAAAAATGAATTTATACCATCCTAAAAAGAGTTACTTTAAATTTCTGAGGAATTTGCCTAGATTTAATGATTTCAATTAGTATTTCTGTCAAGTGTGTGTATGTTTGTCTATAAAACCTTGATTATTTAACCATAATAAGTAAACTGCATTTAGTATTCTTTTAATGCCATAAACTTATACTAATATGCCCTTTGAAATAAAATTCAATTAATATGTTATTTTACATTTCACTCTGCACAGATTTTGCAAGTATTGCATTCAAAATGGGATTGTTGTTCATTTTTAGCCCATAAAATAATGCTTCAGGAAATTAATGATACATTTTACAAAAGTTTTATATAATAAACTGCACATGCATAATACAAAATTGCTAATAATGTGAAAACCACCTCTGATAAGTAATAAAATTAAGTCATTATTTGTAGGTACACTTGATTTGAGATGGAAGATGTGCTAATGGCTATTAAATGATGTATATAGTGTATAAAGATTTATGTTATGAAAGGTGCTTAAATGATTTCAGGAATGACTATTACAATTAACCTAATCATGGACCTTTGATTTGTAATGCTGTTATTTTCTAAGATAACTTTATACAATAGTAGAATTAATTCTTAAAATAATTTTCCTTTTTGGGGAAGAAGAGAGAGAGAGAGAGAGAGAGAGAGAGAGAGAAAAGAAGAGTTGTTAATAGAGAAACAGTACAGTATTTACAATGGATTAAAACTGTCACCTTCTAAGCAAAAATATGTTTTATATTTCAAAATGTGTTACTGCACACCAAGAGTATATTGATTAATTCCCACAATGAGGTAATTATACTCTGTATATTTTATAAAATGCACTTAAAAGCTGCTTTCTAAATTTGATTAGGTCTAGTAAAAATGGAGATGTTGCGGAGATGTGTAATCACACTATCACTGTATATTTGTATTTCAAGATTATTTTAATGTTAGAGTTTACAACCGCAGCATGCTATCATTTAATACATTAATCAACATCTCCAGCCAGATTTTTCCTATAGGACCACTGTCTTTGCCCTTTCCTGTAGGACCCCACTATCTGCCCTTTGAGTGGTCAGGTTATTAGTGAGTCTGGTTAGTGGTTTCTCAAATGGTTTGTTCTCTTTCATTTGCAGAAAATAATAGGAAAAAAAAATCTGGGATCCAAGTCACAGTTTTTCCTTATGGTGGTTATGTTCTGTGTCAAATTGACTGGGCAACTGAATACCAAGATGTGTTAGAAACATGATTCATGGGTGTCTGTGGAGCATTTTCCTGAAGAGATTCCTTCTTGAATGGGTAGATGGAATAAAGCAGATGACCTTCCATAATGTGAGTGGGCATCATTCAATGCACTGAGGGTTTGATTAGAAGATAAGGGTAGAGGAAGGTTAGACTTCCCTTCGCTTACCTGAATACTGGTCTGCAGTCCTGTTTTCCAGGTCTGAGGTGTGGACTGGAATCACTGACCTTGTATCTCTCAGGCATACAAATACACCGACAACTTTTCTAGATCTCTAGCTTATAGGTAGCATATTACGAGACTTTTCAGACACCATATTCTTGTGAGAAAATACCTTCCCTTAGAATCTCTGTTTCTACATCTAACCCTACACCTACACCTGGATCTCCATTATAGATATGGTTATGATTTCTCTGGAGAACCCTGGCTAATATGGTGTCTTACCTCCTTTTTGTTTCAGCTCAAGTTACTTAACTGTCTTATGAAAAAATGTGTATGCTAATACCTATTATTAAAATCTCCAGCAACCTGGTGAAATGATGTGTTCTCCTCTTCTGAAAGCTTCTCTTCCTTCAGTAGTCATTGCACTACACTTTAACTTCAAAATTCCCTGCATGCAGACTGCAAGTGGGAATAATTTCATAATCTCCTAGCTTTCTCATTTTCCTGGAAGCATAAAATACAACAAAAATTATGATTCTAGTGCAAACAAAGATGATTATAAAATAAAATGAGGGGTCATTTAATTTTTAAAAAATACTGATTATAACCTTTCAGACTTTTAGTTGGGAGAGCGAGGCATAGGAATTATTTCATAATTTATTGAAGCTTTTTGAAAAAAAATGTATATACACAATTTTGCAAATGATATCAGAAATCTCCCACATTCCCTAATGCAGACATAACAGAATCTTTAACGTTGTCTTTTAGTTATAATCCATATATGTGTTTGCTGACATCTTTTCAGAAAGTGATTTAGCCCTGGGGTCACCTGCTCTGAGTTTTAGTTCTAAATTTACTAATTTTTTTTCCTACTCTTTTGAGCCCTTCTCTATATTCTCAATGAAAAATAAGAAATGTGGTAACTCGGATGGTGTTCCTTGGGGATTTGTCAACATTTATTTCAGGGATTTAAAAAATAATGACAATAAAATTATGGTGAAAATGTTTTTTTTATTGCCTACTAGATAATAGGTCTTTAATTGATGTTAGACACTACAACCCTCCTCGTGCTGTTTCTTTCTTTCTTTGTGCTATTTTTACTATTATTGACTATCATATTCAACCTTTATTTTCTTATTACTTAGATCTTTTCTTGATAAGTTTATTATTAGATTTTACTCCAGAATTTAAAATAGGATGTCCTGAAATATATTCTCTCTTAAATACACCTCAAGACATCCTGAAGCCAGGTGCAGTGGTGCACACCTGTAAACCCAGTGACTGGGGAGGCTGAGGCAGGAGGATCACGTGTTCAAAGTCAGGCTCAACGAAAACAAGACACTAAGCAACTCAGTGAGACCCTGTCTTTACATAAAATACAAAATAGGTCTGGGGATGTGGTTCAGTGGTCAAGTGCCCCTGAATTCAATCCCTGGTACCCTCCCCACCAAAGGAAAAAAGAATCCTGAAAGAGTGCATATAGAGCTGGTGCAAGAGAATACTCACATTTCTCAGCTCCTCATTTGTACTAATTAAAAAATAATTCCTTATTTTAAGATCACTCTAAACTACATGGGATAATGTCTAGTTTCTTAACCATATTAAGCATATTCTCTTCTTTTACTGCTCATGTTCCTTTCTGATTTCAGCTACACAGGCCTTTAGTTTTCTCAAAAAATACATATTGAAAGTTCTGCCTTTGCTGAGGAGATATAAAGATAAAGATCATATCAATGAACCAATTAAATTGATGATAAAGTGTTTCATCTCATTGAAATATGCCGAATCATGCCATTCTTCTTAATGTTTTCATTTGAAGAAGTAAAGGCTATGCTTTCAAATGAAAATAATTAATGGAAAATATATGTATTTTGGAGGAAATGATTAATTAAAATTCGGGAAGAAATGCAAAAACTACTATAAATGTTGAGGTAAATGAAAAATTTCAGATTTTAGTAGTGAAAACTTTAAATCTATGAACGTAGAAAGACTGGAAAGCATTCATAGAAAGCTCATGTAAAACAATAGTGCTATCATTTCTCTGTCAAAGTATAAATGTCAGTTGAAATCAGCTACTTAATGTAAGGGCATAGAACAAGTCCTAGGATTCTCCCCACCCCGGCAAGCCCACCAATTTAGCTGCCACTAACCCTGCCTACTACCTGACTTAAAAGACAATAGTTTTGCTCACAATTTATATGCAATAATCATTCTAATGTATCTGTATGACTTTCTCAATACACAGTATTACAAAATCATTTGAAAATAGATGTTAGGCCTTATGGTTTTTACAGTAGTGAATGCCAAGTACTTTCAAATGAGCAAGAGAAACACAATTATTTATATCTAACTCACTATTTTAACCCACAGTAACTGTAGCATAGGGGTTCATTAAACATTAGCTGTTTTTCTACCAATTCAGAGAAAATAATTTGAAGTTCCTATGGTACTTTGTTTTGTTATACTGCATATTGGCTCTTTCCAATAACTAGAAGACATAAGCTAAAAAAAAAAAAAAATCTAGGATAATGGTAAATAAAGCAATTTGTTTCACAGTTCACTTAGAAGGGTGAAACTCATACCAGAACACATTCTAGAAACTCATCAAAAATAAGCATATCTGAACTTGATAATTTCAATGCAGCATATTTTCATTTTAATAGATTTTATTAAATTCATAAAAGTTAATGGACTAGAGATTAAGTCATTATGAACTCTGTCCCAATTGTCTGTTATTAATAGCATCACAATAGTGATGCCATTGTTAAGTACTTTATTTCTAAATGCTTTCTTTTAGTCAGTCATGATTTTTCATCTCATATTTCCCACTCCAACAATTCTTCCATATGATTATTAGTGTTACGTAGACCCTAAATTTTCAGGAACCTTAAAGCTTTAATGTTCATATTATATTTTATAGATATAAAGTATACATTTACATAATCCTGTTCAAAAAAGTGAGACTTCATTTTGTCCTAAGTCAGAAAAACATTACTGAGCACACCATTAAGACTGTACTGATACACAGAATCAGGAGATGAAAATAATATTCTTCTCTTTAAAATAAGAACCCAATTTAATCTTCTCAAATTAGTTTCATATTCTAGGCTCTCTTCTTTACAAAGCAATGAAATTAAAATTTAACACTAAGATAAAATTAAAAATCAAGTTGTTCTCTGATTATCAGAATTATACTTTTTATTCACTAGCCACGTGCAGTCACAATTTTTCTATCTCACGGTATTCTTCAATATCCAGGATTCTAATATTTCTTTGGGACACGTATAGTTTGCTAATAGAAATTTTGTTCCAATGACACATACCCATTTGGTAGCTCATCTGTTCAGGTACAACATGCCAATGATTTAACCTTATAAATTAATTTAAGCTCTTTTATTACTGTCCTGAATTTTGTTTTGAACTTTGTATTTGTGGAAATAAAGTTTTAGAGAGTTTGAATTGAAATGGGTAAGATCAAGGAAAAGTTTGTTGTTTCAAAGTAATTTGTTGTTGGCTTATATAGACCATCACTGCTACTTTCGTGTAAAATTTGTTCATTAATGGAGAATTTTGTTGTATTTGATAGTGATAACTATTTTAATGGTTGACATTTATCTAAATATATATGCATTTTTTTAAAAAAATGAGACATAATTTATATAGTGTGTAGAAGAAACACTTTTGGAAGCCTAAAGCAGTTGGGGGAACTGACTTGAAAACCCACAAATATTTTCTTCCATTTAAAGACCTCAAAGAATGAGGTCTGAAGTAGCCTGCTTAACTGTACAATTTAAGAGTTCAAGTCCTCTTGGCAGACTTAACTTTGTTCTTCTGGGCAGAGACATTATAATAGCATCTCTTACTGTAGAATCAAGTAACACTGTGTGACATATCATTCATCAAATAATAAAATCGGAGCCACATTTGTAGTATATTTTTAACTGTGCATATAGAGCTTTTGTATTAGTCCATGGTATGTCCTGGAGCTAAATTTGATTACTGTTCTTCTAGCAAGATGTTTAAAATAAGTTGAATTATGTAGAGTTGTACTTATGGCTTAAATGGCACTCTCCTGTGTAATGTAAATAGAGTAGCCACAGCAGTGTGCAACTATATGCTTATAAGATAGAATAACATAAGATTATTTGATGCCTAAAAGTTTAATGTATTATTTTTCTGGGAAATCCCTGATGCATTAAAAAAAACTTTTTTGTTGTCATATCAATAGTAAGTATTATCTAAACCAAGCTTACAAATTTTAAACTGAAAATAAGACCATGCATTTTTAGTCCATTCCCAGTTTAGAATTGTTCATCCCTTGACCTTTAAAGAAAGCATTTTAAATGAGAGAACAAATTAAAGGTAGTATGAATGCATGCTGTAAATATAATGCATGAAGGACTCAATGCTGGAAAGGTAGTGGTTTAAAACATAAATAGGTTTAAAAAGAATGCATACAAATTTATGACTAATAGATACATGATGGGTACTTAATGGAAAGTTAGAGATGGCTAGGGTGGTTATATAAAATGCAGACTGTGTCTTTCACAATCTATCCCTAGGTTGCCTTGTGAAAGGGGATACTATTCTGGATCAGTCAGTTCTAACATTGCATGCATTTTTTTACAAGAAGCATTATCCAAAAATATTATTCACCAAAAATATTTATTTATGAAATTTAAATTAAAGTGATGGAAATCAGAAAAATTATTATTTTGCTTTTCACTTTCTCCTACCAAAATTAGGAAATAAGTGACCCTCTAAATAATTAAGGTTAAAAACCGACAGCTTATATATGGAATATTAGAAAACACTCAACAATTATTACAAAAGATTTAAATACACCTGCTTAAGTACCTTTAGATGAGGGTTTTCTTAAATCCTCAAACAATTGAAAATATTTTCAATGTGTAGAAAACATATTCTATAATGTGCAAGATTCACCTAACAAAATCAATATTCATAAGCCATAAGTATTCATCTGTTACAAAATTCAAAATATTTTATATAAAATGTCCTTAATGTCAGCAGTATTAGAAATAATAAATCAAACCTAAAATTATCAAATATCTCTACATGTTTTAAGAATTGTCAAAATAATTCATAATATAAATGAAAAATAAGTTTCAAATATGAAGAAAGCTTTATTATCTGAATCATATTTATTTATAAAATAAAAATGTTGCCAATAATGGCTTTCCAAGAGTTCAAGAAAAATAAAGAAGCCAAGTAAAAAATAAGTGGAATAGAGACAACAAATTAACATTAATTTTAAAATAGACAAAAGCCAACTAAGTGTAAATACCGCTTTATTTGTACTAATATTTCTTTCCAGTATTGGGAATTGAACTTACTCAGGACCTTTGTACATGCAAGTGTACCACTGAGCTACGGCACCTGCCCATCTAAATACAATTTGGGGATAAAAGACTAGTAAGAATTGAAAGTGTGAAGTAAAATACATTTTAAAAGTAAAAAATTGTTTAAATATATACATACATATAAAATCTGAGGTAAAACAAATTAAAAAATATATGCACACATATGCCTAAACTTGAATATTAAGTAGTAATGAGCACATCCAGAATATAAAAAAAAGTTGAATAGTAGAGTAAGAGAATAACTGTGCTGGCTAGAAATAAAGAAATTCTAGAGGAGGTTAAAAATTTTCCACCACAAAACTCATTAGTGCTAAGTAGATTTATAGTTGAGTTTTAATAAACCCTTTAAATAAAAATTAATTCAATCATAAAATATTTCGGAGATTTAGAATGGAAGAAGCTAATTTCGGAAACCAGAAAAACCTTAATAACTTTCTGCTCTAGGATAACATGAGAAATAACTATTGACAATTATCAAATAAAATCAAACTTGCCACAGAAGTCCTGAATAAAATTATCTTAAATTAGAATCACAAAATATGTTGATACGATGTATTCGAGCTGAGAGGATTGTATGTCTCTATTTATCGCTCTACCATCTCTCTGTCCATATAACCTCTAACCTCATTTCCTGTCATTCTCCTGTTGCTCATTTTCTCCCCACAGCTGCTCTGTGTTCAGCGGATTTCACACTTAAGGGTTTCTGCAATGGCTGCTCCTGCTGTCCAGAATACCTCCCCACAGTTAACAGATTAAATGTTTTACCTCCTTCAAGTCCTTTCAATGTCACTTTTTCAATGATGTCTTTCCAAATCCCCTTAATTTATATATATTTTTTTATTTATTATCATTCTTAATTGACAAGCAAAATTGTATGCATCCACTTTCTTAGCATTTTTAACATCTACTTTCTTAATATTTTCCATAGTTATTAGCCATAGTTGCCATATTGTACACTAGATTTATGGATCTTATTCCTTATAATTTTTAATTGCCACCTATCTTATAGACTAGTAATTTTTTTTATTTCACTACAAATTGTCTTTCTTTCCCAGCACTAACCATTACCCAATATACTATGTAGTTTATATATTGTGTTTATTTATTATTGTCTCTCATAATGTAACATAAACTGCATGATGGCAATATTTTTGCTGATTTGTTTGTGGATAGTTCCCTAGTGCATAGAAAAGAAAGAGGCATATAAAAAACTCAAATGTGCTTAATAAGTTCTTTCTATAATCAAAAGAAGAGAAAGGAGTCATGACAGAAACAACAGATATCTAATCAATTCTGGTAATATGTAGTTTCATAAACATCATCCACTTGAAGCAGAAATTCAAACATAATATAGTTGGCCAAAGTTTTCAATTATAATTCACTTAATTTATTATATATATATATGATTATTGCTCCTTGCTCACTCAAAATTGTTTTATTCTTTGTCTCTTGACAAAGTTAAATTTTTGTTTGTGCATATGATAATCTCCTCTTCCCAAGACTAACAATTTTAATTCTATTTCAAATTATAAATTATTTTTATTATTTATAATATTCTATTCATGACATTATTACTGGGATAAATATATATATATATATATTTAATAAATTATAGTTAGGGTTTTGGAGTGTTTCAATCAGTACAGTTTTCTAGGTATTTTACAAAGTTGTTTGAAATTGTTTATTTGCAAAATTAATTTAAAGAACATTTTACTCTCTTTAAATAGCTGGTTCATATTGCTTAAAGAGTGGAATTTTTTTTAATACATTTCCTGCTTTGTGATTATTGCTCAACCACTGCATCCATTACCTGTATCTAGCATTATTATTAAGAAAACACCCTATATCATGTTTTCACTTGGAATAATTTTTGATATTGTTTGTATCCTAACATTTATAAAGCAAACACATACCCTTATTTATAATAAAATGCTTATATGTTGAAGCAGAAAATCCACTCTCTATATACAAGCATCCATAGATTATGTATATGTGGGCTTATATATGTGTGCACGTATGTGCTGTATAAAAAGTACCACAAACTTAACATCTTAAAACAACAGAATTACAAATAGTTTATCTTGCATTTTCAGGAGTTAGATTGTATGACTTAGTTGGTTTCTTGCCTGTCTTATAAGACTATAATCAAAGTGCTAGCCTGGCTGCATTTTCATTTGAGATTCAAATCCTTCCCATATGCAAAATACACCATTCTTTCCTGATGTCCTCTAAAGTTCCATCCCACTGCATTATCAGCACAAGGTATAAAGTATTATTATTGAATAAAGTGCATTTGCACATGGAGCTTTTACAATGGGATTCATTAAGTCCAGTTCCTCTATACAATTTATTGAAATATATGGAATTATGAAACTAAAAAGTCTAGTTATTTGCCTCAAATGCCTTCACCATATGAGGAGGACAAACACAGGATGACAGTTATAAATATTTGTGTTTAATAAAGGGGAATTGAGGCACTCAAAGGTGCCATACATGTACTGGAATCCATGTGAAAATATTGATAGTCCCTTGATTTGATTTCAAAAACCAAGAATAATTCTCTGACTCTTGACTCTGCCTCATGAGTTCTTGGTCCTGCCTTCTGTGTCATCCTTTCTTTCCAAGAAAGGGCAGCATATAATTGAGCTTTATGTTTGAATTTTGCAGACAACAACATAAATCAAGCACCCTCCTTCAACTTTGTCCAAGTTGGCATTATTTCTGCTATAATAATTCTCTTAAGAATATTAGGTGCTTCTTACTCATTTCTTTCTTCCTTCTTTTCTTTCCTTATTTTTCTTTTTTTCTTCTTAGGTTCCCTTTGGTATTGGGCATAGAACTCAAGGCCCGACACACAATAACAAATACTTTACCACTGACCTATGTACTCAGCCCTGCTTTATTAGATTTTATTTTGAGACAGAACTTCACTAAGTTGCTGAGACTGCCCTTGAATTTGTGATCCTCCTACTTCAACTTTCCAAGTAACTGAGATTACAGTGTGTGCTTCCACACTTGGTTTCTCATGAATTTCAATGACATCTATTCCATTAACCAAAGTCATACCCACAAGTCTTTTCCAGATAATTTCTTCCCTGTCTTTGGCTTCTACTGAGACAGTAGAAGGAGCTTCTTCAAGAACAGAATGAGAGAGATGAGAATCTTGTTGTAAGACAGTCTCCTTGCATGATATGATCATGGGAGTGACATCCTGTCACCTTTGCCATCTTCTATTAGTTAGAAGTAAGGCACAGGACCCACTCACATGTCAGAGGAGAATACTAAACTAAGGCACATCTTATATAATCAGTCTAGCTAAATGGACCTGATATAGATATATTTTTAACAATATTATGGACTAAATTATTCATGCTACTGAAAGTGTCCACATGTAAGTCCACATATTTCAACCCAAACTTTTAAGGAGTAATACATTAAAAGTCTCCAAATACATTTAATTTGCCAAAATTTAATGTTTTCTGCACATTTCATTTTATATTTACATGATAGTTCATAAGATGCATATAAATTCTTGTGTTATTTCTTTAGATTAAAAATGTGATATTTTTGTATCATTTAATGCTTTTTTGTTGAATCTAGTCTAATGTTGATAGCTAGCTTGTTTTCTTTTTCTCTCTCTTTATTTCTCCCTCTTTTCAATACTCAAATTCCATATACAAAACCTCACTCCAGATTTTATAATAAATACAAGGAGATAAAATTTTAAAATATTTGTCAGGAATTTCCGAGAATATCTGGCTAAGATGTATTATGATATTGAGAAAGAAGACAGCAAAAAACACAAAGCATCAACAATGGAAAACATTGAAACTATTGAAACAGCTTATTATTTAACCTTTTGGTGTAATTTGTCATTAATATATTTTCTAAATATAAAATACCCATTGCCCCTTGTACTAAATGCCTATAATTATAGCAAAGTGATATTTGCATCTCAAGTTATTCACAACAACTGGGTTGCAAGGCACAGAAGACACTTTGACTTTATGGAAATAAAATGGAAAAAAAATAATAACATTAGTTGTCTCATGGATGGTAATACAGGGATGGTAATACAGGTGAATCAACAAAGTGAGTAGGAATGCATACTAGAAAGACATCAGGGAATCAATCAATGATGTTACTTTTTTTCTGGTTTCCTTTTGGACATGTTCATTTATTTATTCACTTTTAATAATTGCTAGTGCATACCATGTCCTACTTCACATGGCACAATATGAACACTAATAAAACAATCCAAGATGTGTGCAGAGCAGCATGCCTGTAATCCCAAATGTTTTAGTCAGTTTTTTTGCTGCTGTGACTTAAGGACCCGACCAGCACAACTGTAGAGGGGAAAAGGTTTATTTGAGGGCTCACGGTTTCAGAGGTCCCAGTCTTAGTCCAAAGAAGGCTGACTCCATTCCAAGGGGCTCCACGTGATGCTGAACATCACATCATCACAGGACAGGGTGGCAGAGGGAAGCAGCTCACCTCACAGTGATTGGGAAGCAGAGAAAGAGAGTCTCCACTCTTCAGATACAAGCTATACTCCAAAGCCATGCCTCAGTTCCAATCTTCTCCGGCCATACCCTATCACTTCAGTTACCACTCAGTTAATTTCTATCAGGGGATTAATTCACCGATTGGGTTAAGACTCTTACAACCCAATCATTTTTCCTCTGAAGCTTCTTGCGTTATCTCACATGTGAGCTTTTGGGGGACACCTCATATCCAAAACCATAACACCAGATACTTTGGAGTCTGAGATAGAATTAAAGGTTTTAGGCCAGCTTGGACAATTCAGCAAGATCCTGTCTCAAAATACCAAAGAAAATGGACTGGGGATGTAGTTCAGTGTTAGAGTGCCCTTGGGTTCAATCCACAGTAGTGAAAAAAAGTCTGATACTTTAATATTTTTAAAATCAAAGCATACGGCAGGATTTAAGTCTACTCAGATACATTCATAAATTTCAACTTTTCAAAGAAGAGAATCTGATCAATGTAGCTTATCTATCATGAAATAAATTGAGGCTAAAATTTTAGTAATCTTGGTCATTTATTTTCATTAAAATTTTGCATTCCATCAACTTTAGAATGCATACATTAATAAATGGGTATTTATAAAATTATTTTAATACCTATATATTTTCCACTTTTCAAAAATATTGTTGAAAATTACTCTTTTCTGTCTTATTTACTGAAGACACCTTGCCAAAGTTTTTCTGAGGGTCTAAGAAACACAAAAGGGCTCCTTCCCTCCAAGAACAGCAAACCTGTTGAAAAGGATGTGGAAAAACTAAAACTCTCATAACACTGATGCTTGAAAATGTAAAATGACACAATTCCTTTGGAAAACAGTTTTGGAGTTTCTTAAAATGTAAGCATATGTATGTCATATACCCAACAATCATATCACTTAGTATTTATACAAGAAAGAAATAAAATTTGTAGATGTCAGTTTAATTCATATCAGACAGTGACTGAAAAAAATCCAAATATACTCTAGCAGTGGGACACATTAACAAATTGTGGCAAAGCTATGCACTGGATAATGAATGATTTAGTAATAAAAGGAACAAACTATTGAGGAATTCAACAAAATGGAAAATCTCAAATTCTGGAGCAGAAGAACTAGACACCAAAGGAGTGTATTTTATAAATCCATTTCTGTAGTATCTTAGAAAATGTGAATAAATTTTTAGTGTCAGACAACCCATCAGTGGTTATTCAGGACTAGGTGTGGTTACAGGAGGGGCACAGGGATGATTGACTGTAAAGAAGCATGGAAACATTTTTTAGTTAATACCTTTTATTGGTATATAAAAGGCCTATATTTTTGTAAGAATCATGGAATTGTGATGCTAAATGAATTCATTTAATTGTATATAAATTATACCTGAGGAAAGTTGATTTAAAATGAAAAAAACAAATCAAATTTGTCTATGTCAAATAGTAGCATAAGATACTTGTCCATGTCACTGTTGTCTCATGGAGTCAGTATCATAGGCTATCAACTTAGTACTCAGTAAGTCTGGCAAGAAGCAAAAACACATTGCAGAGAGATTCAAAGAACATCAAATTGCCAGCTATAATTAAGTGATGAGGTCGTTGTTTTAATCAGCTTTTTCATTGCTATGACCAAAAGAATTGACGAGAACAATTAGAGGAGGAAAAGTTTATTTTGTGACTCAAGGTTTTGGTCAACTCCATAGCTGTGGACCCAAGGTGAGGTAGAATGTTGTAGTGGAAGGTCATGGCAGAGGAAAGTACTTCAGGATGTGGCCAAAAGGAAACAGAGAGATCTGCTCACCAGGGACAAGGTGTAAATCCCAAAGGCTCAGCCCCAGAGACCTATCTCCTCCAGCCACACCCTGCCTGCCTATGATTACCATCCAGTTAATAAGCATCAGTGGATTAATGTGCTGATCAATTTAAGGTCATCATAATTCAATCACTTCATCTCTGAACTTCTTGTATTGGCTCACACATGTGCTTTTGGGTATACCTCACATCTAAACCATAACAGTTACCTTTCTATATAATCTCATTTCAGCTAATTATTGAAAGATAATGCACATTTCTCATTAGTAAATTAGTTAAAATATCCTATTGTTTAAAGTATAATCTAAATCTATCTAACTGCATTCAAATAAAAACTAAATGTTAGCAAGCCTTGTTCAGAACCTTGTACCTATTTTAAATGCTTCAAAAAAAGGTCAAAAGTAAATAGAAGTGAATAGGATTAGGTTGACTCATCAATAAATCATCCCTAGTTTTCAAAAATCAAACAAATCTGCATAATTTAGGGAATCATTTTTCACAGGTAACTAAATTTTTACAAATAATTCAGGTAAAATTGGTATGTCAGCAAATTCAATGAAGTTCACTATACTTCCAAAAGGCAGCTCATTACTTTAGGTCAAGTTACACAAAAAGACTAACTTCTAGTTATCACATTACTAATCTCAGTTTTAATTATTGTTGATATAAAATGAAACTGATTTTTCATACCTATAAAGCACTTGGATGAAGTGCCAGTTCCTGTTTGTTGGTATATTAAGACAAGGAATTTTAAGATCCAGTGGAAAGAATAGAAAGCATTTACAGTAGAAATGAACAGAGATTATTTTATTTTTACTATGAAATCTAGTTTATTAATTTATGTTGCTTAATGCTCAACTTATGTCCTCCTATAACAACCGAATTCCATGATCATTGAAAAAATATGAATTCTACCCTTGCTCATTAAGTTTCATTAAGTTTTTATTTTTATTTTTATTTTTGTACTGGGAACTGAATCCAGGGGTAGTTGACTCTGAGCTACATCCACATTCCTTTTTATTTATTTATTTATCTTTAATTTTGAGGCAGGGTCTCACTAAATTGCTTCTGTCCATGCTAAGTTGCTGAGGCTTGCCTTGAACTTGAGATCCTTCTACTTCAGTTTCCCAAGTCACTGGGATTACAGGAATGCGCCACTGTGCTGCTTGAAAAGCCATTTTACATCACTGATGCTAGATTATTCGATTCAAATTTCTTTGATGATTGTCAGTCTCAGAGATTGACTAAGTTTGGCATTTAAATTACTGGACAATTATTTATAAACAATATAATCATGTATTATATACATCATATTATTAGAGGATGAAATTGAATAGAAACATGAACCTGTAGAATATTTGAAAACACATTCTGTTGCTTCAATAGTGCACCTTATTCTGTCACTGAGTAGAAAATCTTCCTCTTAAGGCACAATGCACAGAGATTCAGTACTCTGACTCATGGGCTTACAAGACAATGAGCATTTGATAAAATGGTCTTCCTGCTACTTTCCACATCCATGACATACTTTATAGAAATACCCTTTGTTGTTCATCAAGGGCCCATAAGCACCAATTCATTTTTCTTTGCATAATCACATTATTCCCTCAACCCATAAATCTGTGCGTGGTGATTACAATTCTTGCCCATCAATCCAAACTCCTTTTTCCCACATATAGTATTTATTGAATGGATCAAGGGAACGATCCTTCAAACAAAAATGGGATTGGCTCGTCACAATTAGGTCATTAATACATCAGTAAAGTTACTGTTCTTCAAAAAAAATGAGAATATAAATCTTTAAGGAGATTTACATTAATGTAGACCTGTTAATGAGCAACTGTGGTACAATTTCTCAAAACCTATGTGACTTTATCACTTAATAAAATTTACATAATATTTTAAGGTCCACATTTTTGTAATTATCATAGAAATCACTTATGCTAGCAAATGTCTTTCTATTGACAGCTTCTAATATTTTCCTCTCAGTTTTAACAAGAATATTAACAGGATTTTTTTCAGGAAACTAAAATGTATTATAATATATTAATTAGACACTGACTATAATTGCAGCAGCACCAAATTTTTTACTAAAGCATTAGGCTGATTGAAAATATTTTTTGCATGTTATAAGGAAATATTTATTTATGAAATATATGATCAGAAAAATCTTAACTTTTGACAAATCATTGTTCTTAGGGAAAAAATTTCAGAGAAATTAAAATTACTGGAAATATAATTTTATAGATGAGTCTACAAAAACAAAGTTTTTAAAAAAATATTAAAGGATAAGGGGTCAAATTATAGTTGTCTTTCGCCATATATTAGGAATTGGGAAATTTGTGGAGATAACAAGAATGATGTTTTACTCAATTAAATTAAAAGCATGTTACTAGTAAAAACTCAGATTGGCATGGATAACAAAATACAAGTGAACATCTCTACAAACTGCACTTCTATTTTGTGAATATGAAATATTCACAAATATTGTGATTTAGAGAAAATATTGTGATTTATAGAAAGATATAATTCTATTATGCCCTATTATGATTTTTGAAGGGAATACAGTGTTTGTAGTAATATATGTGTATGTGATGAATTTCAACTTTAATATGTGGTTCTATTCATTAACCTGGAGATGGTAAGTAGTAAATACAATTTTTGTATGGCACAAAGGTTAAAAATACCAAGAAGCTATATAGATAAAGATGTTTAATTTACATGATTTGACAGAAACTGTTTATATAATATTAATAACTAAAATAATAAAATAATTAATTAAATAAAATTTATCTAAAGCCCACAACCACTTTTGGTTTAAAATTTGTTGAAATTAGAAAATATTTGTTTTTAATTTTTTATGAATTATGATTGAATAGCTATCAGTCTGAATCAACAAGTATAGGCACATATAATCCACCTGTATACACACACACATACTGCATAATAAATAATGCATTAAAATAATAGCTAATTAGATTGCCTGTATCCTACCCATAATTATAGGTCAGCTTTAGAATTCTAAACCTGTGATATTGGAGACATTTCCACATGATGGCTTAGAATATGGTTTTGAGTTTTAATGTTGAATGCTTAATGTTATGTGCCAACACGGCTAGGCTATGGTACTTAGTGGTTTAATCAAACTTGTCCAGATGTTGCTGTGAAGGTGTTTAATAAATGTGATTAATGCTTATCATTTCTTGACTTTAAATAATGAAGATTACCATAAGAAATTGTGAATGGGCCTCATCAAATCAATTTTAAGCTTTAAAAACAAAACTGAAATTTTCGAGAAAAGAAGGAATTCTGCCTGAAAATTGTAACAGGAAATCTTTACCAGAGTTTTGGCCTGATTCTCTAACCTATAGACTTAACTGCAACTTTAAATTTTACCTGAGTTTTATGCTATCATTCCTCAAAATCTCTTTTACTCTCTTTATTCTCTCTCTCTCTCTCTCTCTCTCTCTCTCTCTCTCTCCCCCTCTCTCCCTACACACACACACACACACACACACACACATTTAATCCTTTATTTAATCATCATTTTTTAAATGAATATAAAGATAGGATGAGTAAAAAAAAATGCCTTAACAAAGACTGTTATATCTTATTTGCTCCTGAAAAGATGCACTACTAGTATTCAAGCAAACAAGTTTGTTGAGAAAAACAGAAAAAAATTGTTATATGCTTATGAAATTGGCTTCTCTTCTTATACAACTGTAAACATTATTGAAGTAACAATTTCTGGTAAGGTGAGTAAAACTTTATAGTGATGAATTACAATTATTAAATACATTTAAACATTAAACACAGGGGATATGAAGGAAACAAAAGCAGGAGTCTTGAGCATGAGGCCATCAGACACTGGTTCCTGGAAGGATTAGAGAAGTTGGGAGATGCTTTGGTCTTTATTATTTTTTTCCAGGTGATATATATACTTTTCAGTGCTCCCCTTTTCCCATATTCTTTCTGTATCTAAATATCTATTTGTCTGTTTTGTTCCACCCACTGAGGCTGTATTACAGATGGATGAGACCCAAGGAAAGGGTGCAATCCATCTTCAGAGTCATCAACATTACTAATGAAGGCAGGGATCATTTCTACTCTTCTGCACAGCTCCTTGTTATGGTGAGGATTAGTCAAACCAGGTTTGTAAAGTGCTTTCAGTTCCCCAGAAGCTTTTATGTAAACAGCACATGTAAACTCACACTGTCTTTGATAGGTCTTTTGCTCCATTAGATCTGTTTCTTCCCAATTGTACTAGCAGTGAAAGGAAAGCTTGATGAAAAGGCTGATACTTGTGTTCCTTTTCAATACTAAAGATTTTACTGGATCAGAAGCCTAAGAAAGTTACACACAAAATGTAAGCAAATGCTGTACAACAAGGAATGCATAAAACAGATGGAAACAAGCAAGAAAACAAACAAATGAAAACCTCTTAGTTTTGGTTGATCATGAGTCCAGGATAAAACCAAGTTGAGGAGAACATCTCATTACATATCTCCTGGTACCGAGTAGCAGTTTGACATTATCAGTAAAGAATCTGTGCCACTCTGCCACTTATCTGTAGAGATGGATAAGTCCATCCATCCTGGAATTATTCATGTCTTTCACTGATGAAAGAATAAACAAATGATACAAATATTGCAATGATCAAGTTATGCAATGCCTGTGAATGCATTTGGTTTATAGATATTTACAAAACACTACTGGGTGAAAGTATCAAGGTTTGTTCCTTTTCTCATAAAAGTATAGCTTAATTAAGGACCATATCTTCTATGTCACTTACTTGACACGTCCTACAGCCCTTGTTATTAATTCTTAATTAAGAAAGGAAGTAGATATTCTCAAACACATGTGTGCATGCACACACACACACACACACACACACACACACACACACAGTCAGTAAGACTTGCATGTACATCTTGATTTCAATCTTTGCCTTCTAAAATTTTATAAATTTAAAAAATGTATTATTCTGTACTTGTGGTTTTTGTTGTTGTTGTTGTTGTTGTTGTTGTTACTGTTCTGGGACTTGTACTCAGAGCTGTGTGCATGCTGGGCAAATGCTCTATCATTGATCTATACCCCAGCCCTGTACTCAGGTTTTGACCCTTTCTCAGGTAGTATCAGTGCCACACCGTCAGGTCATTCCCCAACATTATTATTGCTGAGACCTGAGATACAATAATGGTAAAAAAAAAAAAAAAACATAGTTACTACTAAGGGTATATATTAATGTGTTAGTTAATGTTTCACATCTGTGACCAATATATAGGACAAGAATAACTTAAAGGAGGGAAAGTTTATTTTCACTCACAGTATCAGAGTTTGAGTCCATGGTGGGCCAACTCCATTGTTCTGGGCCCAAGATGAGGTAGTACATCATAGAAGAAGAGTGTTTTAGTCCAATATTTTGTCACCATGACTAGAAGAACTAAAAAAGTTAGTTAGACAAGAAAAAGTTTATTTGGCACGCTATTGAGAGGTCTCAGTCCATAGAAAGTCAATGCCGTAGCTCTGGAAACAACATGAAGCAAAACATCATGGTATAAGAGTATGGCAAAGGAAAGCAGCTCAGGACATGGCTATCAGAAAACAGAGAACTCTGCTCAAAGGGACAAAATATAAACTTCCCTGCCTACAGTCACCACCCAGTTAATCCATATCATTGGATTAATCCACTGATTAAGTTAAAAACTATTATAATCTTACCATTTCATCTCTGAAAATTCGTGCATTGCTTCACACATGAGCTTTTGAGGGACACTTCATATCTAAACCATAACATAAAGCTAGATGGAGGAGAACTGCCTCCATTCATGGTTGGCTAGGAAGAAGAAAGAGAGAAGTGGGAAGGGATGGTATGGAAGAAGCAACCTTCCAGGGCACATCACTACTGATCTGCCTCCTCCAGTCACAGTCTTTCTGTTTATCATTACCTCTTGGTCATTCCATCCAAAATAGAATGGACTGCTTATGTCACAACTCTCATAATCTAATCATTCCACCTATGAGACAATTCTGCCTTAACATAGGAGCTTTGGGAGGACATCTTATATCCAAACCACAATGGCTACTAAGGACAACATTAAAAGATGACACAGTAAAAATTATTTTTCTCCAATTGCTTTTGATCTTCTAAACAGAAATCTTGGTCAATGATGCAAATATTCAAATTACCTATATCAGAATTTTTTACCACATTTTTTCATATTGTATGTTATAATTGCACACTCTTAAAACCTTCAAATATGTCTCTGTCTCTCTTCATAAAAATCAGGCCCAAAACAAGGACTTCTAAAACTGTTTCTGAAAACCTGTCAAAATAATAAAAGACATGAGAGCATTAAAAATACATTGGAGTAAAAATATCTCTGAAATGAGGATGTCATTTCTTCTCTAATCATCTATTGCCATTAAATTGGAACATTGGTTGAATTTCAAATATAATAAGAGGTCTCTTAAATTCAACTGTCATATTATGTTATCGTATCTGATTTTATGAGATGTTGTGTTAGCAAAGAAAGGGAAAGCACTAAATATAATTCAGGGTAGTATAAACTAGATAACGTGACTTGACAACTGAAATCTGAAAGAGAAAGTACATACAGTAGTTGCATATCAGATATCCTCATCAAGTTGTAAATCTAGTAGGAGCGAAGTCAAGTTTGAAGGTTTGTGAGAATACATTGCCAGGAAATATGTAGATCAAATTTTGTTGCATTGAATAATTTTAGGATGCTTCTTATTTGTAAAAAGTGACTTTCTTGTAGAAAAGAGCAAAAAAAGCCATTACCTTTAGTGTAATTTTAAAAAGAGGAAGGTCAATATTCACAGCACTATCACTAAATAATTTTGAGCAAAACTTCACTCTCACATATTTTTCTCTGGAGAACAAAGTGAGAATTTTTTTTTGGTTTGGAATACCATGTATTTTTTTTAACCTGGCAAAAAGTTTTTAAATAGCCTCTGGAAAGTCATGATATTATTTTATTTAAATCATCAATATGGTTTACTTACCAAGAGAAGATTTTTTTTTGCTGAAGCACAATTGCATTATCAGATATTAAGAAGTCAGAAACCACAAAATGGAAATTAGCCCTCCAGTGGTCATTTTATATTCTGAAGATGATTGTATTTTAACATTTTTGTTGTTAACCACAGCATTATCATGCTAGAATGTGTAATCCAAATTTCAACATCACTCTAACTTGAGTGATATTTAAATATATGAATACTGTATTGAATAATCAATAATAGATTTTTTAGTCAGATCACCGTCTCTTTGGCAGTAAGCGGCAAATAGGCAAATCAGTGTAACCAAACTCCATCTTCATTAGTGTCTAAATATTGCAAGATCTTTTAGAAGCAAGAAGATATTTTCATGTTTTCTGCTACTCCAGTGTTTTTTAGTCTCCATTAAAATTTTGCAAATGCACTACCTTTTTCTCCTCATTATCTATTCAGATTTGTAAATGGAATTTATTTCAAGCAATCTCATTTTACAGATAAAATTAATGTTATTATAAAGAGCTCTAAAACTCAAAGCTATTTATGAGTCATGCTGAGAAAGGATTTGTACTCAGTTATGATTAATATGAGTCTCCTAAGTTTTTACAAATGAAATTGCCACCTTGTGCACCTTTTCCATACAAAGTGGATAAGTATAATTCTGACAGAATAGAAAGCAGCCCTGTGTCATTGGTGCATTATTGGGATTAGGATTTATTGATAGATTGAGTGACATTTCACTTTTGAAGTGGATTGATACACACATAGGCAAATATAAAAGCATTAAAAACTAAGTGTAAAAGGGGGTATAATGTGTGTGTGTGTGTGTGTGTGTGTGTGTGTATAATCTTCTCAATGTGAGTTTGTCGTTCTTGCCATAAATAGGTGTAATCTATTTGTCTATTCTTCTATGTTTGGTTTGAACTTGTGCCTTGCTTTGGCAAGTAAAATGCAGTTTCTCTAGTCTTCACCTCAATATACCAATATCCATAAGTCCAGGTGAGATAAGCAGAAGAATGTCCTGGCCAATCATATACAGTCATGAAAAATCATACATTACTATTGTTTAAGCTACTAAGATTTCCTTTTCAATGGATGATATTCAGAATTTTATTTATGCACACCTAAATTTGAATCTTATTTCATTTTATTTGTCATGAAATATTTTCTTCCTTTAATTTTTCAGTCATTTAAAAAATTAACAATGATTAATAACTCACAAGTTATATAAAAAGAGGCAGCAGGCCAAATACAGAACAAGGGTGATGATTTTTTGACTCCATGATAAAGAAAAATAAAAGGTGCATTTCATGAAAGTTATGAACTTCATCCACAATTTAAATATGATCATAATTCTCCAAAGTTGGTTAATTTTTACTGAGATAGTTTCATCAAATTACTGATCAAAGGTTTTCCATTTAGTGCTTGTGTAAACCACTAAGTTTTTGAAGGATTTGTTTTAAATGAATAAACAAATAATATATAAACAGAGCGTAGGTTGAAAAATAATCAGATATTACATCAAACCTCTAAAGATGTTATACTTCCATTATTTATATGCAAAGTCCAAGACTCAGGAATCAAGACCTCACAACCACTTGGAATTTACTATCTGCTAGTAATTGGGGGGAGGGTGGGGGAGAATACGAAAAATTTTTAAGTAAAAACAATTATTTTAATTAGAATAAAACATTGAATAATAGGAAGTTTTATTTAAACCACCAAAAAGTAATACTAACAAAATAAGTTATTAATAAGGACTCATTGGAATTTGTAAGTTAATTCAAAGTTATGTTTTACAACAGTGATTCTCAAATGCATAGTGTTGTTAAAAATCTTAATAACAGCCTACTGAACTACAGAGTACTTAAACTGGTCTGGAAAAGGCCTGGGTATCAGAACCTTTACTCAGGTAAAGGACATGTTCAGTCTTAAATTCTGCCCTGTACTATTGCCACCATATGCACATTTTGGTTACAAAATGTAAAACTATAATTCTAAAAGAACAGAAGTGGCATTGGGTCAATAGTGCATTAGTAGGAAATAAGATGCTATTGATGGATTGAGTAGTGTTTACATATGAACATCTTTACACATATATATAATTTTATACATAAATCTAAAGAACTAATGGCAGTGAATATCCTTGTGTTCTGACTAGAGTTCAAAAACGTTAAATAATCTCATTTATTTTGTTAAAAGGCTAGTGTATTCATATTTTTTAGAAATATATGCAACAAAAATATTGCAACATTGCAATATGAAAATGATGAAGATGTCTTTGGCTAGTTAAGACTTAGTAACAAAAACTGCAACCTACATTACTTTATTTATTTGGAATTACTGTTATCATACAAGCTTACAAGACTGAATTTCTGAAGGAGTTTACATGATTTAGAAGTACCTTAAAGGATCTTATCTTATGACACAGTGGAATTTATCCCTGTGGAGCAAGAATAGTTTAACAAACAGACATGATGAGGAACACTTTTTCATATATTTGTTGATCTCTCAAAAATCCTTTTCTGGGAAGTGTCTGCCCAGTTCCTTAGCCCATTTATTGATTATGTTCTTTGTATTTTTGGTTTTAAGTTTTTTAAGTTCTTTATAAATTTTGGAGATTAGTACTCTATCTGAAGCGCGTATGGAAAACATTTTCTCCCATTCTGTAAGCTCTCTTTTCACATTATTGATTGTTTCCTTTGCTGAGAAGAAGTTTTTTAGTTTGAATTCATTGATCCTTGCTTTCATTTCTTGCACTCTAGGAGTCTTATTAAGGAAGTCTGGTCCTCAGCCAACATAATGAAGATTTGGGTCTACTTTTTCTTCTATTTGGTGCAGTCTCTGGTCTAATTCCTAGGTCCTTGATCCATTTTGAGTTGATTTTCAGGTGAACATCTCTAGTAATTATAGAAATGTAAATCAAAACCACCCTAAGATTTCATCTCACTCCCATTAGAATGGCTATTATCAAGAATACAAGCAATAACAGGTGTTGACTAGGATGTGGAAAAAAAGGCACACTCATACATTGCTGGTGGAGTTATAAGTTGGTGCAGTCATTCTGGAAAGCATTATGGAAATTCCTTAGAAAACTTGGAATGGAACCACCATTTGACCCAGTTATCCCAGTTTTAGGTTTATACCCAAAGGACTTAAAATCAGCATACTATTGTAATGCAGTAACGTCAATGTTTATAGCTGAGCAATTCATAATAGCTAGATTGTGAAACAAACCTAGATGCCCTTCAATAGATTAATGAATAAAGAAACTGTGCTGTATATACACAATGGGATATTATTCATCATAAAGAAGAATAAAATTATGCCATTTGCAGGTAAATGGATGGAGTTGGAGAATATCATGCTAAGTGAAATATACCAATCTCAAAAAAACCAAAGACCCAATATTTTCTTTGATAAATGGATGCTGATAAGGGTAGGGGAGAATGGAGGAGCATGGGATTGTGTAAAGTGAGAAGAGGGAGAGGAATAAAACAAGCATCATTACCCTATGTACATGTAGGATTACAGGAATGCTATGAATCTCCAGTGTGTACAGCCATAGACATGAAAAGTTGTACCCCATTTGTGTACAATGAATCAAAATACATTCTGTAAAAATAAAAAAAAATTTTTTTTAAAAGCAGACATTATTACTTCATGTGCATGTATGACTGCATGACCCATGCGATCCTGCAATATGTATAATCAGAAGAATGGGAGATTACACTCTGTTTATGTATGATTTCTCAAAATGTATACATGCATTCTACTGTCATGAATAACTAATTAGAACAAATAAAATAAAAAATTAAAACAGAATGGTTTAACATATGCAAAACAATAAGCATGATATACTACACTAAGAGAATGAAGGCTAAAAATTACAGGATCGTCTCAATAGATGCAGAAAAGCATGTGACAGAGTTCAACATCATTTCATAATAAAAGAAAAAAAATTCTTACAAAGTGGTAGGACTGTATCTTAGCATAGTAAAGAGCATATGTGATAAGCCACAGCTAACATAATCTTAGTGGTGAAAAGTTCAAAGCTTTTTCTCTCAGGACAGTAACAAGACAAGGACTTTCACTCTCACCACCTCTAGTCTATGTAGTACTGGAAATCCTAGCCAAAACACTGAGGCAAGAAAAAGTAACAAAAGTCATCTAAACAGGAAAGAAAGAAAGAAAATGTCTTTGTGTGTGAATGGCAAGATATTATAAATGGAGAGCTCTAAAGACTATCAAAAGACATATATAAAATTAATAAACAAATTCAACAAAGTCATGGGAAACAAAGTCAATATAAAAACATGTAGGTTTGCAGATACTAACAAAGTATCCAAGAAATAACATTAAGAAAACAGTTCCATTTCAATTTGATCAAAGAAACATATATACACTTAGATCTAAAACATTAATGAAAGAAATCAAAGATACAGAAAAATTATATCCATGTATATGGATTAGAAATATGAACTTTATTAGACTTCCTATGGAGCAATCTACGGATTCAATGCTATCACTATCAAAATTTCAATAGCATTTTTCGCAAAATAGAAAAATTACTCTTAAAATTTCTATGGCACTATAAAAGTCTTTAAGTTGCCTAAGGAACATTGAGAAGGAAAAAAAGAAAGGCAGGAGGGCTCACAGTTTCTGATTTCAACTTATATTACAAAACTAGTTATCAAACAGTATGGAACTGACATAAAGACACACAGAGAAAAATGGACTAAAATAGAAAATCCAGAAATAACTGTATACCTACAGTCAACTAATTCCAGCAAAGTTACCATGAATACACAATGTGGAAAGGATAGCTTTTAATATGTGTTCTTGAGAAAACTGTATATACACATGTAAAAAAATAAAACAAAATTGGATATTTATAGCATACACAAAAATCAACTCAAAATGAATTAAAGACTTAAATAAATCTGAAAGTGTAAAACCCCTAAAAGAAACCACTGGGAAAATCCTTCAGTACATTGTAATGTGTAAGGAATATTTTGGATAAGACCCCAAAGTCCAGGAAACAAAAATAAAAAATAAACAAAGGGTTTTTGTATTCAATTAAAAACCTTCTCAAGAAAGGAAACAAGATTAAGAGAGTAAAGAGACAACCTACAGAATAGGAGACAATACTGGGTAACTATTTCTGAGAAGATTCTAATATCCAGAATGTAAAATATTAAATAGCAAAAAATAAAAACATAAAAATAAAATTGGGCAATAGACCTAAATAGACATTTCTCAAAGAAGATATGCAAATGGCCACAGGCATAGGGAAAAGAAGACTCAACATCACTAAATATTAGGGAAATTGAAATCAGAACCCCAGTGAGATGTTATCTTACCCCAATAAGAATGTCTGTTATCAAAAAGACTAAAGAAGAGAGCAAGGACTGGTTAAAAATGTGAAGAAAAGGGAACACTTACACACAGTTGTGAGAATGTAAATTGGCATGGTCATTATGGAAAATAGTAAGGAGTTTCCTCACAAAATGTAAAAAGAGGAGTACCATATGATCCAGCAATCGCAGCAGTATGTCTAAGAGTCATCTACACGCCAGGCTCACTTCAGCACTACTCACAATAGCAAAGAAAATGAAACAATTCAATTGTCCATCAACTGACAAATATATAAAGAAAATATGGTATGTATATATATATGTATATATATATATATATACACATATATGTGTGTATGTGTGTGTGTGTGTGTATAATGAAATATTATTCAGTCATAAAAATGAATGGAATCCTTCAATTTGCAACAGCACAGATGTAACTAGAGATCATTACGATAAGTGAAATAAGTCAGACAGAGAAAACAGTCCTGCAAAATCTCACTCACATGTGGACTATAAAAATGTCATTCTCATAGAAGTTGACAGCAGACAGCTGGATACTAGAGGCTTGGTAGAGTAGCACAGAGGGAGGATTGGGGAGTGGTTGATCAATGACTAACTTATAGTCAAACAGGAGTAAAAGTTCTGGTGTGCTATTATACCGTGGAATGACTATGTATGGAATAATGTACTTTTTATTTCAAAAAGCTAGAAAAAAGGAGTTTGAATGTTCTCACCATAAACGAGTGATAAATATGTGGGAAGATAAATGTGTTTAACCTGATTTAAACATTGCACAACATATGCAGATATTGAAATATCACATAGTATTCCATTAGGATGTATAATTTTATACTGTTATGTATAAATTAAAAATACACTTGAATTTAACAAATAAATAAAATGAATCAAGGTGCTGAATGTATACATTTTCCAAGAAGTCATAAAAATTGCCTAAAATTACATGAAAATGTTTTCAACAGTACTAATTGCCAGGGAATGCAAATCAAAACTGCCATGAGGTATCACCTTACATCAGTTAGGATAGCTATTATCAATATGACAAAAGGTAAAAGTGGTATAAATGTGGAATACAGAAAAGGTTCACCCATGGTTAGTGTAAATGTAAATTGGTATAGACATTATGGAAATTGTGAGAGATCCCTCAAAGAAAGATAGAACCGCTATAAGCAATCCTGCTGCAGAGTGTATATCCACAGAAAAGCAATCACAATTACAATGTGATATCTACATTCTCATACTCATTGCATTATTCACTGTATTCAAGATAAGGACATCCCCTAAGTGTTCATCAGCAGATGTATGAATAGAACATGGTACACATGTACAGTGGATGTAGCAGCCTCTGAGTGTTTGGGTGGCTGAGTATGTTCATAAAACTTCCTAGGACCCTTTGTGCAAGAGGGGTGCCCCACTAGTCTCTTCTCAAGAGAATTTTCACCTCTACTTCCTTGAGCTTGAGGTGGGTGTGGTCTTGCTAGCTCCTGAGATGCCCTCAAGCCATCTTTCTTATTGTCTCTAGGCAAAGTCTTTAGCATTTCTATGGTGGCAGTAATGTCTTTAACAACTGCACCTTCCTTAGCCCTAGTTTTACTGAGGTCTTTCAAGTTCACTTTTTCCAAATCTTTCTGCTCTGCTTTCTGCTCCTGATTATCACAATAAATTTGGCTAAAAGCTGCTGGCAATACCCATGCCACTTCCTGAATGCTATGCTGCCTAGACATTCTTCTGCCAGATTAAGAAATCCATTGCTTCTAAAATCAGCTTATAGAAAGTCTCTGGACATGGGCAAAATACAGACAACTTCTCAGCCAAAACATAACACTAATGGTCTCTACTCCAAATTCCGATAGACTCCTCCTTTTCTGAACCCTCTTGAGCCCTGTCTTCACTGACCACAGTTCTATTGCTAGTCTTCTGAGCTCCCACCAGAATTGGCCATTAATCTCCGCTTACAAAATCTAAAGCATTTCCAACTTGTACTGCTGAGCATCTCAAAATTCCTTCCACCAATTCCAGGAAGCTCCAAAAGCTTCTGAACCACACGGTCAGGTTAGTCACAGCAAGGACCCCACTCTCTTTACCAATTTCTGTTTTAGTCAACTTTTTTTTTGTTACTGTGACTAAATGATCTGACCAGCACAATTATAGAGGAGGAAAGGTTTATTTGAGGACTCATGGTTTCAGTGGTCTTAGTCCATAGAAGCCGGCTCCATTCCTTGGGGCTCTAGGTGAGGCAGAACATCATGGCAGAAGAGTGTGGCAGAGGGAAGCAGCTTGCATAGACAGGAAGGAGAGAGACAGAGAGAGAGACAGAGAGAGACACTCCACTCTCCAGATACAAAATATATACCCCATAGCCACGCCCCAATTCACACCTACTCCAGCCACATCCTATCTATCTCGCTTCAATTAATTCCACTCCAGCCACATCCTATCACTTCAATTAATCCCAGGGATTAATTCACTGATTGAGTTAAGACTCTTAGAACCCAATCATTTCTCCTCTGTATCTTCCTGCATTTTCTCACATGTGGGCTTCTGGGGGACACCTCACATACAAACTGTAACAGTGGAATATTGTACTTCACAACAGGAAATTCTGACATTTGCCACATGAATGGCCCTGGAAGACCTTAAGTGAAAAATGCCAGACACAAAAAGACAACTACTCAATGATCTCACTTACATGGTCAAATGCAAAAAAGTCAAACTCATAGAAACACCCCAGACCTAGTGTGTGGGGATGGGGGTAAGGGGATATACTGTTCAAAGTGGAAACACTGTCTATTCTAAGATGAATAGATTCTGAAGATTTAATGTATAGCATGGTGACTATAATTAATAACAGTCTACTGTATATTTGAAATTTGCTATGAGAGCAGATCTTAATGTTCTCACCATAAGGAAAAAATTATGAGTTCAGGTATGTTAATGAACCTCATTGTGGTAATAATTTCACAATGAATATGTTTATCCAAACATCAAATTCACCTTATAGATCTTCAATATGTGTATTTTTATTTACCAATTATGTATTTCTCAATGAAGCTGAATAAAAATATATTTATTATGACTAGCTCTCCAAAAAGAGTGCAAGGTTGTGATGACATCTTTTATCTTCTAGATGAGCCCAAAAGAATCATGCAGTCAACACCCTTCTAGAGAACAAACAGAAGCTTACATTTAAGAACCAAGTTAAATATTTTTATATTTGTTGATCTAGTAGAAATAAAATTGCTCACCTCTTTGGAAAAGGAAACTTTTATGCCATTTTTTATGTATTTCTGAATGTCATATCTGTCTGAGAAGGCACTGTAATCATACAGTCACATTTTTGGTAAATTTATCATGCAAATTTGGATTCAGATTTGGGAATATACAAAAAACTACAAAGTAATCAGACCAACTATGATAAATGTTTTTTATATAACAAGAGTGTGGGATTCTTCTATCCTAAGATAGGTCTAGTTCTCTTCTTAAGCTAAAGTTCTTAGTTGCTCAGTGGGAAATAAATATTAACTGGAAGGAATGGCTTATATAAGCAGAGAAACAAACATAGGTAACTAACCTCAGGAAGGGTTGGGAGGCTGAAGTGGGTCCTGCAGCAACACTAATCTATCCAAATTCCTCCTTTGTAGGTCTAGAAATACAGGCAATTAATGAAGAGATGTATGGACCCACTGACACTGTCCTATAAGCTCCAGTAAACCAGAAACTTCAGTATTAATATTTAAATTGAAACCTACAATTACCACCAGGTGGCACCACATTGCATTTGGGACTTGCATGGATTTGAACCTTTTCCAACATGGAAGGTGCCCTGGCTATTACACAGCAGCATCCTAATAATTGTGTTAAGCACTCTATAAATGTGACATCTAATTTAGAGAATTGGATTTTCAGACTCCTTTCAGTGTGGAGTTCTACCATGTGTGTCAAAAAGAACACATTCTCAGATTCCATAAGTTTTACTTCTTGCCAAGTCAATATCCTTTAAAGACAAAGGATTTAAGTTTATCTAGGGAAACTACATATACTACCGACACACTCTGAAAGTCACCTGAAAATGTACCCACGTGGTGGAAATAGATTATGAGGATCAACCTATCCACAAAGGAAAAGTTAAGAAAACAAACAAATTTCAAAAACAACAAAACAAACAGAAACAACAACAAAGTGCCAACTGAACCAACTTATTTTTAGAAATATTAAAGAGATAAAAAGGTAGTTCAAATGTAGGAGAAAATGAGAACCCGGAGAAAATGAGGAGTTGTGCTCTCTATGTGGAAAATGATTTCCCTCACAAACCACAAGTAACAGAGGTGAAGGTTGGGTTCCGAAGGCAAACAAAATCAGACCAATATTGAAGAGGACCCAAAATCTAATGTAAGGCCTGGATGAGTTTTTCTTGTTGTGGGGGTTTGAGATGGAAGGGAGCTGCAGTAATCTCCCAAATTACATATATTTCTGACTGCAAAAAAGCATAAATACATGAAACAGGGAATGAGGGGTTCCACAGATCTTTTAGTGAATCAGGGCATGTTTCAGAAAGGAGAGAGATTCATAAAGAGAGAAAGATAAGATACGTCTGTGCATAAATTCTGTTCATGGTTCTGTCTTATCTTTGAAGCATGCCTTTGTTGAGTGGCCTGAAAATAATTTGGACTAAGATTTGATATTCTGTACACTTCAGAAAAAGCAGACTTGTTTTTAGCTGTTGTTGAGTCTAACAGTGTTAGAAGCACAAATGTCAATCTTCTTCAGGGGACTGTAACAATTTTCAGAGTCTTCACAACTAAACCTTGACAATGTTCAGGATATCATGGTGAACTTTATGCAAATAACCTGAAAATTTTAAAGAACTGGATAAATTCCCAGGAAAATATTTCCTACTTAGATATAGGTAATTATTTACATTTATAGTTATACTAAGATTGAAGCAAGGATATTAAAAAATAGAAGAAGGAAAATCAAGAGGGATCCAAGAAACATATCCCTGTATATATGAACATCTGTATGTATTGATGTGTAACCAAGTATTATAGCAGATAGAGAGGAAAAATAAATTTAATCCCTACCTCACACAGAAGTCATTTTGTGTACTTATAAGCCTATCTGTGAAATGAAAATCTATTAAGTTTTTTAAAGAAAAGTGTACAAAAAGATGTTCATATTTGGGTAGGAAGTTTCTTTCCATCAAGATAAAAATAAGTACTAAGTAAGGGGAAAAGTGATAAATTTGATCATGCTAAAATTAAGAATTTTTGTTCCTCAAAAATATGATAGAAAAATAACATACAAATGCAAATGAGAACCTCAGTGGAATATGGTTACATACCCACCAGATTGACAAGCTCTTTTTAAATGTAAATTAATAGGTATTATGGATATTATGAAGCAATTTTATTTTCCATATACTAATGGTAGACATGAAAATTTTCCTATCCAATATATTTGAGTTGATTGCAAATTTACCTTTTCTTGTCTATATTACAGAAGTATCTGGAGTATTTTTTTAAATATAGCTTCTTATTAAAAGCAAAATAACTTTTAATTAATAGTAGAACAGATAAAGAATTATGGCAATTAAGTTAAAGAATTGTTAGAAACCAGTTTTACATAAAATGTTATCTTTTAACAGGTGTTGGTACAAGAAATGTTTTATAATGGTCTATGAATATATAAGGAATTTACATCAAAATTTAAAAAATGGATTACTTCACTTGGCATACTAGGTTTTGATTACTTATTTGTTTAGTAAGACTATTTCAATGAAAATGCAGTGTATTAATATATGTTCTGTGTTCACTGGCATCCATCATGGATTGACAATGTGAGAATTGACTCCTTGAAGTAATATAGTTATACATGAAGGAGAAGGAATGAGCTAAATGTAAATATTATAGTATGATTTGAAAAATATGTTTAACCAAGAAAAAAAAAAAACACTAGCAATTCAATATTTTTCCATGTGCCTAGATAAATAAATAGGCAAAAATTATCTATATTAATAAGCATGTCAAAATTATAAATATGGAAATGATTACCATAAAAGTCAGGAAGTTCGTTCTTTATAAGGAGGGGTGTGTTGTTCATATAAACAAGGGGAAAAAATTAACCAATGGGGCACTTTGGATTGCCAATTCTATAGATAGTGTTGGTTGGTGCTTACATGGATGTATATTTCCCAGTCATTTCTATACAGCCTTAATGTGCATGTGAATATCTCACATGACACAAATAAAAGTGAAGAAATCAGAAAGTGGAGTTTTGGCTCAGTGGTATAGTGCTTGTCTAGCATGTGTGAGGTACTGGGTTCAATTCTTGGCACTGCATACAAATAAATAAAATAAAGGACCATTGGCAACTAAGAACTATTTAAAAAAAAAAAAAGTGAAGAAATTATCCACATGTAAGTTCCAAATAGAAAAAGTGTAAAAGCGTTTCAGGTCAGAGAATAAAATTACAAAACGTACACTTTTATTTAAAAGGAAAAAATTAAGTTAACATAGCAGTATTGAATAATATATATATATATATATATATTACATATAGAATCAGTTATTTACACACACACAAATGCACACACACACACACACACACACACACACACACAGAGGTGATCACATTAGTCTGGGATGAAGAATTCAAATTGAAAGAGAATTTGCAACAGCTGCCCCAGGAACATCTGCCATATAACTGCAGAAAGTAATGAAGGGTTAGACAAAGGTAAGGTGATAGAAGGCAGTTACAGAAAATAATATGAGGAAAAATCTTATCTAGATAACTGCATGTGATGTAAAAATGGAAGGAAAGAAGGAAGAGAGGGAGGAAGGAAGGCCACAACCACAAAAGGAAATGTCTTCAGGGAGAGAGAAGGAAATAGACGTAGAAAAGTTGCCTAGGAAGAAATAAAATCTAAAGGTTACACAGAACAAAATGAAGACGTGGATGGAATGTAATGAGTATGATGAGTGAATGTAAATGAAATTAATCCTCCTATCAGAAGAAATGCATATTCCATGCATCAGTGTGGATGAGGCTGAGCCTCCCTAGTAGCAGCTTCTAGTGCTATGGAGAAATGTTAACTGAAAAGAAATGGTGCATGGCCCCATGCTTGTACCATAAAAGGGGGAGATGGGAACAAAATGACCACAATTGACTCTGATAGACACATCTGTTCAGAACATTGTGGAGTGGGAAGCATGTAGCAGTTAGTGATCTAGAACTTTCCTGAAGTTCAAAAATAGAAGGCCCATGACTTCCCTTTCTCAGGAAAAAAACAAAGTAACAGCATGCAATATGGAGCAGAGAGAAGACTAGTTGAATCTACTGACCTTTATATATCTGTCTGAAACATCCTTTATCCTCAGAGAGCAGAGGTTCATGGAGCAGTGCTGGGACACAGTTCACTACTAGTCTACAAGCAGAGACGTGTCAAAATTAACATCAATATTACAAATTTTTACAGTGAGCTGACCACCCAGGTGAGTGACCAATATATTCCTGTTCAAGGAGTAAAATTGTAATCGTGTGATCTGTCGTAGGTCACAGTAGGAACAAGATACAACATGATTTTATAAGTTTTGGTTGTCATGTAACTCTATCATAACTAAGTGTGACTTTCGACTTTTACTTTCATTTAAAATTTTCATCAAGCCTGTATTTAAAAAAAAAATGCGGTTTAGCATTACTGGCTGCATTAGGGAAGTAAACATTGTAGTCTTCATTTTTAACCTTAATTTTCACATCGTGAAAACAGTTTCAACTTTGAGAATGCAGCAGCAGGGGTAAACCAAATGATGACAGTAAAAATTATTGTGTAGAAATGGAGATCATATAAGTTCATGCCATTTTACTTAAAAGTATCATCTCATATTTTAATAATTGATGATAATGTGCTAAAATAGCATTGTATTATTTGTGAGAATATAATAACTTATGAGGCAATTAACTTTCAAAACTTAAATGACATTAACATAAAAATCATAAAGAAATAAGTTTAAAACCAAGGAACTATTTGAAAGACAGATTATTAAATTAAAAAGTCAACAGAAGCAGATGTTCAATATTTTACATGTAAACATTAGTGTATTGCAGCCTTCTTATAAAGTACCACTTTGAGTTGCTAAGGCTGAAAAAAAAAAAACATAAACAATTGCAAAGACATCAGTAATGTACTGCCTCAAACATGTTTGCCTGGAAATGATCAGTGACTTAGCTACAAAGAAGATAACTCAATTTTCAATGATATACCATGTCTGAAAATATTCAGGTACTGAGGATTAATTAGAAGATCAAATAAAGCTAGCCAAATAATTTTCAATGTAACTTGATACATGCACAAATATTGTGGAAATGGCTTTTTTTTTCCTTACTAAATGAACAATTTAACTGTAATGATTTTATAATGGGATGTTTAGGGTTTTTTGCTGCATTTTTTAAGAAACACAAATAAAGTTGTACCACACAACTGTGATTCCATGGATTTCCCAAAAATGCAGTAGGGAAGTTAAATTTGGGGTACAGGTGTATTCCTGTGATGCAGTTGCAGTGTCAGTAAAGCTTTCTGGAGCAGTTAATTTTTTCATTTTTCTTTTTTTTTTTTTTTTTTTTAATTTGATCCCAGGGTCACTTAACCAATGAGCCATATCTTCAGCTCTTTTTTATACTGTATTGAGAGACAAGGTCTCACAGAGTAGGGCCTCACTAAATTCTTGATGCTGGCTTTGAAATCATGATCCTCCTGCCTCAGCCTCCCCGTCTCCTGGCATTACATATGCACCACTAAGCCTGGCCTGGAGTAGTTAGTCTAACTAAAGTAGTAGTCTAGTCTAACTTACACCAGAATGTAAAGCAGCACAATATATTTTTTTTCATCAAAAAATAACATTGCCTGGCATGGCAGCTCACACCTCTAATACCAGTGACTCGGCAGGAGTATCACAAGTTCAAAATCAGCCTCAGCAACTTAGTGAAGCTCTAAGCAATTTAGTGAGACCCTGTTTCAAAATAAAGAATAAAAATGGGCTAAGGATGTAACTCAGTGGTTAAGAGCCCCTGAGTTCACGTCCCAGAACAACAATAACAAAAAAAAATGTTAAAAAATTATTTTTACTGAAAAGTATGTTTAGTGATGCAGAAAAATTATAAACCTTGTAAAAACTAATAGACTAAGTTTGATATTTTTAAATAAGTGGTAAAACAATTTATTTTAAATAACATTGCAGGCTAAAGACTTCAGATTATTGAAGGTAAAGATTCTCTCAAGAAAGTAACGTATGGGTTTGGGAAGAATAGAGTTACTTTAGATTAGGTAGAGAGGAATGCAGAGAGGCAAAGGGGTATGGGGGTAGGAAGAACAGTAGAGTGAAACAGACATTATTAACTCATGTACATATATGACTGCATAACCGATGTGATCCTAAAATATGTACAATCAGAAAAATGAGAAATTATACTCCATTTATGTATGATCTAATCAAATGTATAAATGCATTCTACTCTCATGTACAACTAATTAGAAAAAAATAAAAAATTAATTAAAAAAAGAAAGCAATGTATGTACTAAGAAAAGTTCTCATTGTGGTTTGTCAGGCGAGAAATCAATTTGATCCTGACTCTGAAAATGTGAACAAAACAGGCAGATTTACTTATTTGTCTCCTATCTTTATTTTAATAATTCTACTGCTTATGCAAAATTCAGATACAATGTTTTCTCATTGGTAGAAAAAGTCAAAGCCCAAAACTGAACACAAGAATTTGGAAGCTTCCTACAGATGATAATGACATGTTCCAAAACTTAACAGTCATTCAAAGTTAGATCATTCCATCATTGCACATCTGTCAAATTTATCATGAAACACCTAAGAAAAATTTTTAAATATTTTGAAATTTTTTGCAAAAACTAGTCTGTTCCTGGGAAAACAAAGAATTCAAAATCCACTCAATGTATTAAACAGTAATAGAAACTAAATCATAAATCTATGGCATAAGTTATTGAAATTAATATTGATGGACTAAAGACATTTTTTAAAAACATACAACATCACTTGCTTCATTTTGAATAAACATGTAAAACAATTATCCTAAGCTTGCTGAAATTGCTTTAAAATCTCTTCTTCCCAGAATAGTGCTTCCAGGAATAGAAGCTCAGTAAGATGGGTTTCTCTACTCTGAATACTATTAAAACAAGACATAAAAACAACTGAGCTCTGCATTATCCCTTACGAGTGGCATTGCTGGCCAGCTGGCCTAAATGAGAGAAGTTGACAGGCAAGATGAGAGGTTGACTCATTTTTCACATAAAAACTTTAAATGTTCACAGAGTTAATGTCCATTCAGTGTACAAGTTAGCATCTAATGTGAGGGAAATTGATCACAAGATCCCCTCCAGTCTCAGTGTCTTCTAAGGGAAATTTTTGCAAGTCAAAAGCTGAAAATCTGAAGTGGATGGGTTACTTATTGCTTCAAAATAGTGATTTGTATAGGTCTTGTCTAAGGATTCGATACTTTCTCTCTCCTTTCCTTTCATCTCTATCTATCATCTATCTAATACCATAATTTTGGTTAGTATCCTTATACTATTGACAGATTCCCATCCTTATTATCACAAGCAACATGTGCTCAATTTATCACACTGTGAAATATAATATGCATGCGAGTCTGATCTCCGTAGAGTTGCTGCATCACATGGAAAATCATTCTGCACTTACCGATGACCACAGGGATGGTCATAAGGTCACAATATATGTGATCTCCTCTGCACTTAAGCATGGACTTTCTGATACAGGCTCTTTATACTCTGCTCCATTTGTAAGAGTTCTAGTCAACTTCAATTAATGTGAGTAACACAAAGACTTTAAGACATCCCCTCCAGTTAAATAAGAAGCCTAACAGTTTCCAGAGCATGCAGGATTCATCACACGTAATAATTATACAAAGTGATAACAAACTTATTATGAAGCATATACACACCATTTAACAAACAGTGGCAGAAACTTCTAGGAAGGTGGAAAATAAGCATTAATTGGTGATGATAAAGGGGAAAGAAAACACACCCAGAAATATCAGTTATCATTATCAGTATTGAAATATTTTATATCTAAAGATTTCAAAGTTCTGTTTCTTCTGAGTCTGCACTCACCCCTCATGTCAATAATTATTTGCAGAAAAAACACTTAGCCCTGAGAGTGGTCTGTTTGTTGGCACATGGAACAGATTACTTAGTATCTTGTTTTTCATTTTCAATTCTATGCTTTTAAATACTTCTTGATGCCAAAGGTGTCAAGAGGAAGAATTCAGAGTAGGAACTTCTAACACCATAGAACAGAATCCTAATAGTGTGTGTCTGTTCTCAAAAATTATGTCCACTGTACCAGAAAGTATCATACAGCAAAGGAATTTTTATAGTTAGCCTATATGTGATGCCTAAAGAAAAATTCTTACATTTCACTTGTTCAGTTTAAAACACCAAGACCAAACCAATTGGACAAAGACACATTGCTTTTTACCAATCTGTTCCTGTGAAATTAGGCTCATGGGCACTTTGTAGTTTATATTGTCCCTCATACTGCTGATGTGATAGCCTTTTACATAAATGCTAGGTTTTCTCTGCCTGGTGATTAATTCACTACCCTAGCCCTACCACCCACAAAAATAAACACATTCACACATCACTGGTGTTCATCTATTTAATCGTGACTTCTGAATATTCCTTCCCCTGGTGGATTGGTGGATGTCCTAGGAGTTTTCACTCCTTCTGTGGTTCCAGTAGTAGCTGGAAAGGAGTCATATCTTATTAATTCTCTTTACATGAGAAGCAATCTGTGCCCCTATGCAAAGCAGAAAACATCAATTGTACCTTTCTCTGAGAAGGAATTTCTCCACCAATACTCAAAAATACATACTGTGCAAGCTTTAATAGTTTGATGAAAAAATTAAATTATATACAACAATCATGCCATCCTAAAAATATTCCATTACTTTCAAACTTTTAGAATACAGTGGTGAGAACTCTTATCTGGTAAGCAAGTATTTTAGGTTATCTGCAGCTAACTAGCTACATTTTTTGAGGCATGTTAATTATCCACTCTAATTATCAGTTTTCCTCCTTGGAAAATGATGAAAACACTCAGATAATGCATGTAAGTGATTCAAGTGAGATGTATGACAAAAGAGGGTGTGGGCATTTTGATAAACTGTTGGGCACAAGTCCAGCCTAAGGGTGTATAATTAAAAATAATAATAACAGTCTGTTAGCCAAACAACACATATTTGATTTAGCTTGAGGGGATAGGGTCTTAGTTTGCAACTTGCATTTTAAGAATCTTTTTAGCACTTTCCAATGCAAACTCCCTTGATTCTACAAATAAAATATTCTACATCAATATTCAAACTAATTTAGTACTATGAAACCAAAAGCAAATATGTCTTACAGAAGAAAAGCAATAGAGATTGAATAGGAAGTTTGTGTCATTTACTTTTGGCTTGTACCCTATATAGAACTTATACTTTTCCAAACTTTATAACAAAATTATAACATGAACAGAAGAGAAAGCATCAATATGGAATTTTCCAATTAACAGGGCAAATTTACACCATTAGAAGCACACCATGTTGCTTGGTGAACCTCCTTACCCAGTTTCCTTTTTCTGCAATGAGATTTTACTCTTAGTCTGTTTTCTGGCTCTTAATGCAGGAATCGTTAAATGCATAAGAGGCTCAGATAGCTGTATTTTAACTTCTTGTCAAATATTTACACATCATGGGTATAGTCTTGCAAAGGAGTTGTGATTAGTTGCCAAGGAAAATCAAGGATCAAATGCAATTGTTAGTATTTGAAGATTCTTCTGTTTATTTCTACATATACACAGGATAAACACTGCCAGTTCAAAGTAATCTCTCAAGTATATATAATTTTCAAAGATGATAGTTTTCCAAAGTTTTTCATTGTTCAAAACACATGGTAAAGTGCTAGAATTTCAGCCAGCTGTTAGGGGTTAATAGTCCACGTGTGAAGAATCTAGCCTTGCCCTCTGGCCACTTTGAAACTAATTAGAAACTTCCATTAAAGACTTTAAAATTCTAATGAAGACATACAAGTAAAGAAAATAAATCTAAACAGAGGAAATGAAGTCACAATGTCAAAGAGAAAATTCTGAGTTTTCATATTTTGAATAAACAGGAAAACAGAAACAAACTTGAATTTGAGAAAGGATTGTTGAAGAACAGTAGGAGGAACACAAGCTACTGTTCTTCAAGATGCTGTTTTGAGTTATGTTCAGAAGATTTTGATTGGAAGCAGCCATTTGTCTCAATCACGTGAGAAGTATTTATTAGCATTGTCCTCCTTGCCAAACACTTTCCCTTCCTTCCCACTGATATAATGAAGAACCTAATCCCATCTACGGATGATTCCCAGATTCATAGAGCAAATACCACTTGCTCTATGAATTTGTAAATAATCCACCCCTTGCACACCCTCAGGACATAGGTAGGAGTAGGGAATCTCTGCCTGTCCTTGAAATGTGTGTTGTGGAATGTTGTTTTACCATATATGATGCTAATATTTGCCCTGTGGTTACTACTTTATTCACTGCCGCCTCCTCCTTCTCCTTCAGTCTCTTCTTCTGCCTCCCTTTTCTTTTTTCTTTCTTTCTTTCTTTTTTTTTTTTTTTTCTGCTTATCATTGGACATGTTTTGTTGCATGGGGAGTTAAACATTTTTAAGACTTTCCCAAAATACCTTAAGAAGCACAGCACCTTCTGTCAATAAACCATAAAAGAGACTCAGGAACAGAAAAGTCATAAAAATATAAACAAACAAGGAATGATAGTTATGTGATATTTACTGGATTTAATGAATATTTAGGTTAGATGGTACATTAGAGTTCAGAACCAAGTTAAGAGACCTAGGGTCTGGTCCTTTATCTACTACGAATTAGTTATAACACTTTGAAAAATTGATTTTTCCCACCCTAAAGCTGGAAAAAAGAAAGTAAAACAGAATGTGGAAAGTACAAAGAGAAATGCCAATTATTTGCTACAGGGACAAATACAGGTAAAGATTTTATTCTTTCTGTTGGGATTAGGAAGAATTAATTGGCATTTGTACTAGGTCTTAAAATTTTATAATGAATTCTAATAATCAGAAAAGAAATAAAAGAAGGAAGGAAGAGAAGCATTTCAAACTAAATTCATAATATCAGCCAGGAAAATATCTACTATTACTACATAATGCAGAAAACATAGAATGTTGCCAAAATTTGTTATATTTGTTACTGTTTTATTTATTAATTCCATTGGCCTTTCAACTGATATTAAATTTTCTTGGAAATTTAAAAATTCAGTGTAATCCATATAGTGTCACCAACATGAAATTAAGTTTATTTTCTGCACAAATTTTAATTGTCCTTAATTTTTATATTCTTGAAGTTGTAATGTTCTTGGATGAATCTTTCACTTAACATTTAAAGGACAGGATAAATGAGTTATTTTCTTATTGTCCCTATATTATTGTTATATTTGTCAAATTCTTTGTTATTATTGTGAGGTTTTCACATCACCAATTAAGGAAAATGGATCACTGATTTTGTCTGCTAGGGAACTTTGTTTGCCTTTTCTGTTAGAAAACTGGAGCTGGTGTGTTTCCGTGCTTTCAAGGTTTAGTTTTTAACAGAGCATAATGACCCCTCATAAACTTGCAATGAAATTAAAGACAAATTATTGTAGGAAGAAACATAGAATGCAACATTGGAAAAACTTAGAGTATCATATAAACTTTTCATTAGATAATGCATACATTCAATAAAATTCAATGGAAAAGAGCAATTACTATCATGAATGTGTACTATTAGATACCTCGCTTCATGACTTGGGGAAAACATTGAGGTCCAGAGTGTGGAATCTTCAGATAACATAGAAGCCTGCAGAGAAAGAACTGATCTGTTTATCACTAAAAATCATGCTGTAGAAAAGGGATAATTCATTTAGAACAAGGCAATTATTTTTAGTCATCACATGGATTTCAAAAAGTACATCAGGATTAGGATTCATAGGCTTCTGAAGTATATGACAAGAAAGGGCAAGTTAAGGCAATAAAAGGTTTTATACCTGAATAACAATCCCTACCCTACTCTGTTTGCAGAGCTTGACTGCCATTCAACAACATACCTAAAAAATTTCATTCTATGTTGAATACAGTTTTTACAACTGAAACTATGTTCAACCTTGTTACTATTCATAACTGCACAATCCTGAAATAATCACATATACTACTTTGGTCTGGGAATATGTTGATTTTTCATCTAGCATTTGAGGGAAACATACTATAAGGGAAGAGACAAAATTATATCTCTTCAAGACACTGCAAATGAAAGAGGAAAAATAAACCTCTCTGATTCAAAGAAGAATTTTCCCAATAGATAAAATGAACATCCTGAATACCATGAAATGATTACATACTGGACATTGTGTAAATGATTTTCAACTTGAAGATAAGTTATTGGCATTACCCAGGACACTAGTACAAATGACAATCATTTGTTTCTTAATTTATTTTTTATTTAAAAATTTTTATACATGTATATAGAGTAATAATATCTGTTTCATTCTACTTTCCTTCCCATCCCCATGGCCCCAACCCTCCCCTCACTCTCCTCTGCATAATCCAAAGTTCCTTCATTCTTCCCTCCACTATGGATCAGTATCTGCTTATCAGAGAAAGCATCCAGCTTTTAGATTTTTGGGTTTGGCTTATTTCACTTAGCATGATATTCTCTAGTTCCATCCATTTACCTGCAAATGCCAGAATTTCATTCTTTAAGGCTGCAATCATTTTTTTTTTTAAATTACTTCTCCCTAATGATGTCTTTTATCCACTGGGAAAAATAAATTAGTAGGCATTACTGTAAGTGACACCACAGCATATGAAAAGATATCATCTAGTTTAAATTATAATAAATATCATACTTGGTTCCTTGTTTACATCCAGTTTTGATTACTGTGAAAAGTTCTCCACATTCTAAAAGCATTGCACTGTCTAGTTCAACTGGACAAAAAATCAGCTAAGAGACACAATTATTCCTAATGTGTTCATTTTATGTCAATTACATATTAATGTGATTTTTAATATTGTACTGTTTCCATCACCAAATCTTGAAAAATGAAAATGATTTGTCACTTGAGTTAGTATTTATTCCTGCATGGAAAGTAGTTTTTCGTGAGAAGTCGATAATTACTCAAAAGTGCAGAATAATTTGACCAAGACATATATGATTGTTGCATATCTCTACCATTCTCTTGATTATTTTCTCCATTCTTACGTAGATCAAGCCCTCACTGGTCTCATTAATATTTTGTTTGTTTGTTGTTTTGTTTTGTTTTGATGTGCTTGGCTGTTATGGTTTGGATATGAGGTTTCCCCCAAAAGCTCATATGTGAGAAAATGTAAGAATGTTCAGAGGAGAAATGATTGGGTTGCAAGAGTCTTAAACCAATCAGTGATTTAATCCCCTGATAGAGACTGAGTGGTAACTGAAGTGGTAGAGTGTGGATGAAGGAGATTGAAATTGAGGTGTGGCTTTGGGGTATATAAGTTGCATCTGGAGAGCGGAGACTCTCTCTGCTTCCTGATGATGTGAACTGCTTCCCTCTGCCACACTCTTCTACCATGATGTTCTGCCTCACCCCATGTCCCAAGGAATGGAGCTGGCCTTCTATATACTAAGACTTCTGAAACTGTGAGCACTGAAATTAACTTTTCCTCTCTATAATGTGCTGGTCTGATCATTTAATCACAGCAGTGAAATAGCTAATACACTGGCCCTAAGTTTACTCCAACTGTTCTCTTTCCCTAGACTACTCTTAGAACTCTAGATATCTACTTGCCCAAATCCCTTTCCTGTCATGACCTGCATGGCCATTAATTCAGGTTCTGCACCAGGAACTAAGGGGATGGAGAAAAGACAAACAGATAAACAGAGAAAAAACTGAGTCTTGGTGGTTGACTATAACCCTGGTAGGGAGATAGTAACAAAGGACAAGCTCAGCCCATTTATTATACGAGTATACACAGCAAAAGGATTTATTGGGAGAAAGTCCCTTCAAACTAAGCAGAATCAAGGTCTTGAGTATGAGCAGTCCAATTATGATTATCAGCTTGCACCCATAACTTTCTACCCCCAATTAGCTGGCATCTGAACCTCAATGTCAAGAACTGAATAGCTCCATGGCTGGCAGAGAATCTCCTATTGAACAGGGCATCACCATAGCAACTGGACAGTCTCAACAGGTGCCTTTGCACTGAGAATTCCCAAGAGAGGTATCACCTCTGTCACAGGACAGTTCAAGACCCATAATTCTGTTGCAGCTCCTGCAAGGGTCTCACACTTTCTCAGTGAGAACTACCTTGAGTACCACATCCTCAAGGATGAAGACCCTCAATGGTAAGGAGTTGGATCTGAGGTCCTCACCTGGCTTGATTTATTTGAATATCTAGGAAGTTCTTAACAACTACTAGGTGTTCAATAAATATTTCTGCTCAAGGAATTGGCTATTTATAAAAGCTTTACAATTATAACTTCAAGTTGCCTTTTCAAAAAAAAAAAACATACTGAATGAGAAAAGAAACCTACTGGATATGAATACTGATAAATGGCTCATGATGTCAACAGGCCAAATGTATATAATCATGAAAGACTGAAAACCAAATAATCCAATTCTTATGATTAATAATTAATACTATTTATGAAGACTGTGGTGTATAGTGTCATGCTTTATTTTGAAAAGTTTGCATTATGATTATATCTAGTATTTAAAATTTTGGGGTAAAATTGATGGGACTTTTATGGTTGGGTTTTTGCCAAGTAACTATTAAAAGGTTTGGTTTTTAAAAATCTTAGCATATTATAAAGAAAGTTCCAAGAGATTGTAACAACATCTGAAGTTAGACTGGATTATAGATACAAGTGATTTCAAATAATAAATGAGAAGTAATGAGGATGAACACCAGGGTAACATGGAAATCACTGATGAGAAGAAAAGTCACAGAAATTTATCACACACCTGGTCTAATGGTGTAGGATGTCTTTTTATGCCATTTTGAACAAATATGTGATCCTTTATTTTTTTTCTTAGCCATGTTTATATTACAGTATCAAAGAAATATATATATATAATATAATACAATATAATATAATATATATTTTTCCCCACATGGGAATTGAACCCAGGGGTGCTTAACCACTTAGCCACATATCCAACCTTTTTTACATTTTATTTTTAGATAGGATCTCATTAAGTTGCTTAAGGCTTCACTAAGTTGCTTAGGACCTCACTAAGTGCTGAGACTGGCCTTGAACTTGTGATCCTCTTCTCTTAGCCTCCTGAGCTGCTGGGATTACAGACATGTGCCACCATGCCCACTCATCCAAAGATATTTTGAATGGGCAATAAACAATAAAATACAAAATACTGACACCAAAAAACTAAAGATGTTAGCCTTAATAAATTATAATACTAATGTTATATTAATATGTACTATACATTAATTATAATATATTTATATACATTTATAGCTGAAAATTTGATAATTATAGATGCAGATATAGATAAAGCCAATCTGTTTCTCTGAAACTCAGAATCTGGCAACAGTGAAAAGGGAAAACTAAGCAGAAATCTGCTACTAAAATATGTACCTGACCTAATCCCCAAGTCTATTTCCATTCACACATTAGCTTAGATCCATTCTGTAGCATTATCTTGTAAAATGGAATCATCACAAAATCCTGGCACAAAGGATTGATGATGATATTGAAGAGCTCAGCATGGTGGTCATCACAAGAAGTTCGTGGAAGAAGGAACTGGAAGATAAAGCAGAGTAACCATAGACAGGGTCCTGGGAGACAGATGGTATGCGAAGGCATAGAAAAGATAAGGTAACCTGAACCTCTGAAGGACCAGGTGAATGACAGACCAGGGATTAAGGTCCCTTGTCCTGAGAATCACAGCACCATGGAGCCAAGGAAATGGGATTGGTTTACATTTATTGAGTAGTCATTATCTCCAACATCTTTTCTTTTACTTTTTTAAAGAGGAATGATAAAAACAATCCCCTAGCACAAAGTGAACAATCTGATCATGAAGAAATAGGCCCTGTGTTGTCAGCCCATATGGGGTCTGCAGTTCTGGTAGCCCTGGTAAACAAATAGTTTAAAATAGACTTTTGCGTGACTGTTGCCTGAGAATACAGTCCCTGACGTTAACCAAAAGAATGATGGATTTTTAAAAATGGAGCAAGAAATAAACAATTATTCATTCCTGCTATGCACTTGGCACTCTCTTATTCTCCTTCAAGAGCTATCTTATTTCATCCTCCCAGCAAACATGTGTGGGAGATTTTGTGAAAACCAATTACAGATGAGGCAACTGAGCCTCAGAGAGGTTAAGTCACTTTCCAAAGTATATAAGTTTTTGCAAACTATAATAATAATCAATTTCCCCCCAGAACCCTGTGTTAAAGGACATACAACTATGTTGACGTTTTACTGGATTCATGTTGTTTGAATCCAAGAATTGCACACAAATATACAGAAAGCTTTATTTTTCCTTATCCTTCAACTTTTGGCTTATATTCACTTTCTCAAGCAGACATTCATTGTTCATGGAGACTGTGCTATCTAACTTGTTTCACTCTCTCATAGTAACTGTTCTTTTCTTTTTAAGAATATTCCACTTTAGTATTATACAATCAAGTATGCACTGTTTAATTATTTCAGTTAGTAACGTTGATCCATATCTCACACACAGTTCCATGAGGTCAAAAACTATGCCCATTTGACTAATTTATTCTCAATAAGGAGGGAGGAAGGTAGAAAGGAAGGAAGGAAGGAAGGAAGGAAAGAAAGAAGGATGGAAGGAAGAAAAGAAGGAAAGGAGGGAGCGAGGGAGGGGAGTGTATTAACCAGGGTTCTCTAGAAGAACAGAATCAACAGGAAGTATGATTACAAAAAGGGAATTTATTAGAATGGCTTACACAACCAGAAGCTGGATAGTTCACAATGGCCTTCTGCAGCTAGAGAATTGGAAGAACCAGCAGCTACTACAATCCAAGATGTGGAAGCCCCATAACAAGAAAGGTCAACAGTGCTACCCTAGTCCAAGACCAAGGCTTCTGGAAACTACCTAGAGAATCACTGGCAGAGGCTACTTTGGAAGAGTGAAGAAGTGAGAGTCTGATATTCTCAGAAGGTGGAAGCAGCCATCAAGAACCCATTCAAGAAGAGCCTAACTTGCATCTGCATCTGTTTTCTCATTCTTCCAGCTTTTATTCCATCCCATTGGGCGGTGCTGCCCTCTCTTAGGAAGAGTCTCCAGTTCACCATCCAACATTCCAATCATTCCTAGACATGCCCTCATTGACACATCCAGAAGCCTCTTAATCATTAGCATCTCTTAATACAATCAAGTTGACAATTCGAATTAACCATTACAGGGAGGAATGGAGGAAGGGGAGAGAAAGGCAAGGAGGGACAGGGGAAAGGAAAAGCCTCTGCTGGGAACATCAAGATCACATTCCAGGAAACTAGCAGCTTGTCCTTCCATCATCAGCAAGTTTGACCTCTGGGCAGTAGCTTCCCTCTCAGGGTAACTCAGTGACCCATTGGAGTTTAAGACCCTTGTGATAGATTCTTACATTCTAAAGTGACAAGATTCACGTGTATTGTCCTGAATACTATTTACTCAAATACTGACATTTTATTCAAAGTTCACATAAATTCTAATTTCATTTCTAAGTGGAGTGTGCTAAAAAGGAAAAATAAAGAGAAAACACAACAAAAATTGAATTATCTCTATGTGTTTTGTATCCTTTATTTTTCATTTCCACTATATTGCGTTAAATAATAATTAAAAGATTCAGATGTCGGATTTCTTGAGTCCAAATTATAGCATTATTATTGACAAATGGAATTATTCTGGGGATGTTCCTAAAGCTCTCCTTATCTCAGCTTTATATTATTCCATCAGTTAAGCTCCAAAGATCATAAGAGTTAATTTTAGTTAATGCCATACACTATTACCCAGCATACTGTAAATGTTCAATGAGACCTGCTTATTGTATTGATTACTTAAAAAAATACAAATAGAATAGTTAATAATTTGTAGAAATCAGGTGTAACTTAAAAATACACTGATACTACCTTTCACTTTATAGAGAGAATATTTACCTTTATACTGACTTGTATTGTGAACTGCAGAAACATGGTAGGACCAGGAGTAAAACTAAACCAAAGCACAGAGATGCCTTTTTTTCCCTCTTTCCTTTCTTTGTTATTCACTTTAAAACTACAAGGAGAACAAGAAAGAAAAAAGAAAACTTGAATTTGTGTAAACTAGAAGACAATTTTAATCCTTAAACCAACATCTCATGAAACAGAGACAACAGAAAGGAGCAAATAAACAAGAAGAGTGGGAGAAAGTCAAAACCAACAGTTTGGAAGAGAGGGAAAGCTTTCTCAGTTTATGGGTTTCTGAAGTCTTTTGAATTGATAGGGGAGATTTTCTAGATCTGGAAACTGAAAAGAATTATTTTAATTCAGACTAATGATAAATTTCTCATATTGAATTGTCTTAACAATATTGATAGTCAATCAAGCATCTATGTAAGACTCTGTATTCTATGTTTCTGTATAGACCTACATCTACTTTTATGTCACTACTATGCTCTCTTGATTATTGTAGCTTTATAAAATATCATGAAGTGTAATATTCTGAAGACGTCAATTTTATTATTTTTTTCTTTTTCAAAATAGTTTCCTAAACTCTACCCTTTGCCTTTTTGAATCATCTTGTAAATTTCTACCAAAAGGAAAAAAAAAACATTACAATGGGAAATGATATTGGAGATATATATCAATTATGATAGTTTAATTTAATCTATAGATAATTTATATATTAAAAATTTTGATTCATCCAATCTATGAACATGGTCGTTTTTCTGTTTTGGTCTCCTATAATTTCTCTCAATAACCTAATGCAATTTTCAGGTTTACATGAATTTTGTTAAGTTTATATCTTGCTTATATTTTGGTATATTTATCCCTAAGTACTCAATAATTTTGTTATTAAAGAGAATACTTTTTTTTTTTTTTTTGGTGGTGGTGGTGGGGATTGAACGCAGGGCCTTGTTCATGTTAGTCAAGCACTCTACCAACTGAGCTATATCCCTAGCCCCTAAAGAGAATACTTTTAATTTCAATTTCAAATATGTTTTTTGGTACATAGAAATATATTAAATTATTAAATTAAACTTGTATCCTACAAACTATCTAATAATAACTTTAGTATTTTACTTTTATACATTCATGGACAATGTAAATAACCATGTCATGTATACAGGCAATTCTGTTGTCATTCAGTTTTAGTTCTCTTTGTAAGTTGTATATATATATATTTTCACTCATTTTATTTCCTTAATTAGAACTTCTTGCACAATGTTTGATTAAAGTAGAGTAATCAACATCTTTTGCTCCTGATTTTAAAGGAGACTCCTTCAGTTTTTGGACATTAGATGTAAGTTCCTCATAAATTCTCTTTCTCAGGTTGGGAAGTGTTCTTACAGTCTTACTTTACTACAAGTGGTTACTATGAATGGGAGATGAATTTTGCCAAATTCCACTTCAGAACCCATTTTTGTTTGTTTTAATCTGCAAATATGGCAACATCACTGACTTTCAAATATTAAATCTATCTTGTACTTCCTAGGTAAACTCACACATTTAAAGTTTTATATTTTTGTTTACTGGGTTTCAGTATATTTCTTAACTATTTATTTCAACTATTTATTTCAACTGTTCACTTCTGTTTTGTCTCCCAGTCTACAGTTTCTTGGAGTAACATGGATCCTATGGAGGCTTACGTTTGAATTTGGAGATTTTGAGCACAGAGAGACTTAAGCTATTTTTGTACCATCATTAAGTTGATGCTCTCATATTTTTATCTGTTCCACTTATTACAAGATTTTCACATGTTTGTTTTAAGGATCATGACCTATTCTTCAACTAGTGTTGCCCTACTTTTTTCTAATTTTTAGTAGTTCACTTTCATACACATATAGACATGTGCTCAGTCATCACACAAGGTGACCCTTGCATGGAATATGATGGTTTGAGAAGTCCAATGACTTTGATCAAGACAAAGTAACAAGGAATCAGAAAAATAAATATAATATTTATAAATGCTATTTGTGACATTCTCTTTTATGCTAATTTAAAATATATAACTCTGGTATAATTTTCTGATCCTTATCCAAAGTCCACAATATTACCATGCAAAGACTAAGAATCAATTATTATTTGAAGTAATTTTAAATAACATATTGTTCCTTCATTAGAAATCTAAGCAACTATTTAATTCAACCTAACAGTAATTTTTCAGGTTTGATTTTTAAAAGTATTATCCTAGAATTTATCAATATGCTTGTTCTAAAAACTATTATTATACATAAAAATAAACTTTCTAGGTATATTTAATAAAGAAAAAGAAGATGTTCTCTTTTCCAGAAGGAAATATGAAATCATTCAATGGACAATGGGAATTTTTCAATTTATGCTAGCTAATTCTGTAAATGCTAGCTGAAATTAAACAAATTATTTCTATGTAAAAGAACCTTGTCTATATTATCTTATTGTGATGGAAAGAATCTTGGATTTAATGCAAAATATTTGGTTTTATTTCTCAGGTCTGTCAATTCCATGTGTCTATGGGAAAACTCACACATGTTCTCTAAGCATTTGTCTATTTATCTATAAAATGGAGGAAATGACATCCCAGAGAATCTGACCTGAAATGATGTAAAAACACTTCTAAAATGCCTTGATACATATTATCATTGAATACATGACTTATCAGTGTCCTTCATATATTTGAAATACATGTAATGGTGTGAAAATATCATTTTATAACACATACTTCATACCATATATTTTATATATGAGAATTTTGCATGTGCAAAATGTATATGTATATGTATATGTATTCATTTCTCTTTCTGTGTGCATAACTTCCTAACATATATTTTCAACATTTTTTAAGATAAAAACAATGGTCAAAGTTGTCTCTAAGTCTGGCCTATGTAAAAACTCTTCTTTTTAAATATAGACCTTCCTGTACATTGTATTATCCATAATTGTACCAGAATTCAATAATTAAGAGAGTTGATCCCACTTAAATGTGAGACAGAAACATTGCTTTTTCATTTTGCACGTAGTAACTTCCCTTGGTTCCAGTCTTTGAAACTCGTATAAAAAACAAACAGCAAAAACAACGGCAACAAAAAGAAAAAAAAATGTTTAACTGAATTAAATAGAATTCCCAACTTTTCAAGCATTTCCTGAACACCAGCAGTAGACTGACAGAATCTCTAACATTGTTCAAAAAATTACCTTAAATTCAAAGATCAACCCCCTTGAGTTTAATTTTATCAAAGAAGAAATGCCTTGTCAAATACAGTTCCAACCAACATAATCAGTAGCTTTCAAAGAGTGTTTGACATTGAGGAGGACTGAAAACAACATAGGAGTCAGAGAAACAGACATCGATGGCCTGTCAAATTTTTTGTAGACATGATGCTATTATCAAGGCACATCAGGATAAAATAAAATGACCTAGCTGACCACAGGCTTACAAATGTCCTGGGAAGGAAAGAAAAACGGTGAATCAAAAGGTAGCTTTGTTGCATGTCCCCCCAGGCCTTTTTATTGACAAGAATGACAATGGTCCCAAGATGCACCATTATCTATGACCAGCAAGCAGACATCAAATGCTCCTGAGCTGTCTCTGTCAGAATAGCAAATTCTGCTCAAAACAGACAGGGCTTGTTACATTTTGTTCAGCTAAGGTTTGTCAAAAGCCAGGGTCACTTGTATGTGCCCTGCCCTGAAGGGGAATTGTGAAGAGAGAGAAGTACAGGATCCTTCAATGTTTCTTCTGCAAGGAGACTTGGAGTCCAGTTGACCAAAATGTTTTCAAAGTCAAGTCCTGACTCAAAGGAAATGGAAAACAAAGTTAATAGTCTGTTATTTAACTACTTAGGAATGAGGTTCACATGCTAAAGAGTCAGCGTTTTAAAAGATTCCTACATTTGGAGATTTTTTTTTATTTTTTATTTTTTTTGCCAAGTGCGATTTGTTATTATAAACTCAAGAAGGGAACTACTACTGTTATTGAAATTGGAAGGAACGTGTCACTGTGCTCTGGCCAAGCATTTTACACTGTGGCATTATGGAGTTTATTACAGTCTGAAATATTTACACTGGTAGGAGATTTCTCTAATTTGCTTTTCTTCAACTAAAGAGAGATTTTATATACAAATGTCCAGCCTCTGACACTTAAGTAAACTCACTAACTTGTGGAAACATCTGTTAACCACTCACAAGAAAATGCGAGTCAAGAGTCTCTCCTCTAATTGGTTTCTTAAAAAAAATTAACACAAACTTTTTTCCTCCTTTAATAAACCTGAGGGTGAAAATAGAGCCATCACAGGGACAGCGCTTGTGAACAAAGGTTATTTGTTTTTCCTTTTGCCTCCGTCCTCTTTCTCATCTCTGCTTCCCCTCTCTGTCCTTCCTTCTCCATATCTCTAATCTTCACTGCTATCCCCTTTTCTTTACTGATGTTTCTTGGTTTATAGTTGGAACAGTATTCCTAGATCCAGAAACAAGCTCAATTTTGACCAAACTTGTTATAAGTGGTCTTGTAAAAAATGTTAATAGATTTTATAATTTCTATACTTTTGCCAATTAAAATATAAAGCTACAAATTCACAGTCAATTGTTTTGGATTGCACTAATGATATTTTCTAAAAGTCTGTTTTATTTACCATCTTTGAAAAATCCTCCTATTTTTTTTCATGTAATCACTTTAATTTCCAGACTTATGTGGAAAACTGGGGGTTGGAGAGTTGAATTTCTGCTTAGAAACTCCTGTACCAGGCAGGATGTGGTGGTGGACAGAACACATGATTTTCAGCACATGACGGTTTCCACCAAATTTACCTCTTTTACTTACTCATAGGATTTTGAGTCTCATGTTCTGCTCAAACTTAATTAGCAATTTAAATGGATCAACTATTTTCCATATTCAGTATGACTGTACAATTTCAGTGCTGACTCAAAGATCATAATATGATTATTTGACTGTTTCATGAGTAGAAACTCCATCTCCATCACAAGATTATGAGCTAATCCAGGAGTTAGAGCAAATTTTAGGGATGATTTATTATTCACATTCATGCAACATTGTCCAGCATAGTGTGGGTGCTCAAGGATTGCTTGAGGCAGAAAGAATAGAGGGAAGAAAGGAAGGAAAGGATAAAGGTGGGAAAAAAGGAAGAATGAATAGGAATAAGAAAGGAAAAATTGAAGGGATGGAAACATTATGAATAAATAAAATTAATCCTTCATTTTTTCCATTTTCAGTATTGTTAATCATTCTGATGATTTTAATGAATACTCTTGTTAAAACTAGTGAAACAGGAAAAATATGGGAGTGAGAATTCTTTATCACTAGTAAACATTGTACTGAAGCTCACATGGGATCCTACACATATCTGTCCGCTTAATTTTAGAAAGTTTCATGATAATTGGTGATACATATTTTTCTTGATAATACCTTATTTCCAATGGTGTTTTTCCATTTCATCCATCTTCCTTAGCAATTTCTCAAGTGTACTGTAAGAAGTAATTTCCTATCCTAACCATTAAGTCAAGGGAAGTGTTTCCGTAGTGAAACAGAAATTCCTTGTGACTTGAAACACCTTTTGATAATCCATGACTCTAAAATTTACCCTACCCTTTTCATTCTTCTGCATTGGTTAGAGAAGCAGGATATCAGTTTTGGTGGAAGCAAACCTTAGGTTCAAAGTTCTGGGTCTCTCATTTATTAACAATACTATAGTCAACAATCACACCTGATATGCTTTAATATTTCCATACTGTCAAGTGGAGTTAGACAGTACCTCACTTACATCACAATATTGCCAAACTTCAACTCAAAGTATTATGCAAAGCATGTATACAGTTTATGTTTTTTAAATCTATAGGTATCAACGTAAGAAACACAAACTTAAGAACATGATATTGCCCTTAAATAAGCCATATTATGTGATTTTTCCTGTTTCTCAACTAATGTGACAATAAAAATTGATTTAACCAGTCAACTAATCTGATGACCAATTTGACTGAATTAGGCAATCAATTCTGTCACAGAGCAGATGAACAATCAGTTCATCTTAGCAGAAAGACAAAGTATTAGACTTTAGAATAAACGAGGATAATTTTCTCATTAAGTTATATCTGAAGTGAGATTTTTAATGTTCAAGTACAATTGTGTTGTGTCACTGAATAAGTGAAAGAATCCTAAGGGTACACAGGAATTCTAATCCTACCTCAACAACCTTGTCCAAAGATCACTCTATTGATTTCTATCATTTTCCATGATATACTTTTGAAAGTTCTTCTCAGTTTTCTTGAATAAAAGGAAATGATGGTCTTTATGAAGCTTTCATATACTTACATAGATGAAATCAAACACTTTCTTCATGTTACTGTCTTCATTACTGGAACTTTTACCTGCCACATTCTAATTTTCTGTTTATGTGGCTGTCTTCTAGGAAAACTGTGAGCATTCTGGTTAGAGGAACTGTGGTCTTCACATCAGACCCAGAACCTCGCCACAGAATATGACCTTCACATGAATTCAGTAAATGTTTGCTTGAAGAGGATTGCAAGAGTTACACTACTAATCAAAAGGCAATATAAATTTCTGAACAATAAAAAGAATTAGAATATATAGAGGATGAGATACACATGTGTATTTGTGCTCCAATGTACACATATAAAATATAAAAATATATATAGTATATATATATATATACACATATATGTATGTGTGCTGTAACTACATAACTAAGTTCACTACACATACTCTTGTGTATAATTGAGAAAGAGTTTATAGGATCATAATGAGTCTTATGAATAATAGCCAACCATATTTTGTACAAAATAACAGTAGGTTTTATTTTTATCAATTTGAATAATTTATCCCACATTAATTTACTAAGAACTGAATAATAGTTGGCACTGTTTTAGTCATTATTTGTGATGACAAATTTATAATGTTATAATAATGATTATTACTATATTGTGTTTTAATTTTGATTTTGTGTGAAACAAATTCTGGGCTTCCATCCACAAAAAATATATTTTAGTTCCTCTTGTATTTTATTTAAAAATTGAGATATATGTCAAGTCTATGATTGGAATGATTCACAAGCAAACTTTGTTTCTTGAGCAAGTTGATTGACAGGTCTGTACTGTCTTGCTTCTATCTTTCATGTGTGTTGGGTATAAGTCTATTTACCCTAGACAAAATCACCAGTAGTCTCAAAAAGATTAATATTGGAACAGAAAGGTTTTTAAATGCATATTATTGCGTTATCAATAAACATTGTTGAAGTTACTATCCCATTGTTTATACTCCTTAATCCTTTATGAAATAAAATTACATGAATAGGTAAGTTGGTCTTTTTCTTATAATACCTCATTTTATATTCATGATTGACAAGGTACTTTAATGTACAGCTTATAGAATTGGAAAAATATATTATTGAAAATATATGCTAAAACTCCACAAGAGAGCTTCTAGAACTCATAAATGAATCTGGAAAAGTAACAGAATACAAAATACAAAATTAAAACCTATAAATTAATTGAATTCCTGTACACCAATGATGAATCAGTTGATAGAGGAATCAGGAAAACTATCCCATTCATAATAGCCTGAAAAAAATAAAATACTTGGGAATTAATCTAACAAAAGAGATGAAAGACCTCTACAATAAAAACTACAGAAAACTAAGAAAAGAAATTGAAAACCTTAGAAGATGGAAAAATCTCCCATGTTCTTAGATAGGCAGAACTAACATTGTTGAAATGGCCATACTACCAAAAGAACTATATAAATTTCATGCAATTCATATTAAAATTCCATTGATGTTCTTCATATAAACAGAAAAAAATGCTCATAAAATTCAATTGCAAAAGTAAGAGGCCCAGAAGAGCCAAAACTATCCTTAGCAAGAAACGTTATGCAGGAGGTACCACAATACCAGATCTTAAATTATACTACAGAACAATATTAACAAAAATGACATGGTACTGGTGCAGAAACAGACTTGAAGACCAATGGAACAGAATAGAAGACACAGAGTCATACCCACATCGAGTCATCTCATACTAGATAAAGTTGCCATAAACACACATTGGAGCAAAGATAGACTCTTCAACAAACGGTGCTGAGAAAACTGGAAATCCATATGTAGTAGATTGAAATTGAACCCCTATATTTCACCTGCACAAAACTCAACTCAAAGTGGATTAAGGACCTACATATTAGATCAGAGATCCTGCACCTACTGGAGGAAAAAGTACCCCAACTCTCCATCACGTAGGCTTAGGAACCGACTTCCTCAACAAGACTTCTAAGGAGCAAGAGGTAAAATCAAGAATCAATAAATGGGATGGTGTCAAACTAAAAATTTTCTTCACATCAAAGGAAACAATTAAGAATGTGAAGAAAGAGCTTACAGAATAAAAGAAAATCTTTGTCACCTGCACTTCAATTAGAACATTAATCTTGTGGAAATACAAAGAACACAAAAAACTTAATACCAAAACAAAACAAAACAAAACAAGTATCCCAATCACAGAAGAAAAAATGAAACAGATAAAACAATATGTTAAAAATACTCAATATCTCTAGCAATTAGAGAAATTCAAATTAAATCTACACCTACATTCTGTCTCTAGTCAGAATGACAATTATCAAGAACACATGCATCAATAAATATTGGCGAGGATGTGGGGAAAAAAGTTCACTCATACATTGCTGGTAAGACTAAAATTGGTACAACCATTCTTTAAAGCAGTATTCCTCAGAAAACTTGGAATGGAACCACCATTTGACCCAGTTATCCCACTCCTCCGTATATACCCAAAAGACTTAAAATCAGCATACTTCAGTGATGCAGCCACATCAATGTTTATATACCAGTTCGATTCACAAAATTCACAATAGCTAAGTTATAGAACCAACCTACATGCCCTTTGACAGATGAATAAAGAAAATATGGTATACATACACAATGGAATATTACTCAGCCATAAAAAATGCAATGATAGAATTTACTGGTAAATGGATGGAACTGGGGACTATCATGCTAAGTGAAATAAACCAATCCCAAAAAACCAAAGGCCAAATGTTCTCTCTGATATGTGGATATTAACAAAATAAGGCAGGAAGGGAAGCATAGAAGTTCATTGGATTAGACAAAGGGGAATGAAGGGAAGGGAGAGGGGATAGGAAACAGAGAGTAGAATAAATTGAACCCAACTTTCCTATGTTCATATGTGAACAAATGACCAGTGAAATTTCACACAATGTACAACCACAATAATGGGATCCTAATTAGAATAAGTTACACTTCATGTATGTATAATATGTCAAAATATATTCTACTGTCATGTATATCTGTAAGGAGCAAACAAAAAAGGAAGGAATAAAAAACGAGAAATGCAACCACTATAGGTCTAAAGAATATGAATTTTCCCACTGCAGCTCAATGTATTAGTCCACTTAAGGTCTTTCTAATTAAGTATCTAAGAAAATCAACTAATAAAACCAAAGCTTTATTTTGACTAACCCCAATCCAAGATGGGCAGTGCATAGCTTTAGGTGTCTGGCCAGAGCAGAACAGAATGATGCAGGGCAGAATAGTGCAGATCCCTTACATAAAGAGCCAGATCCCTGCTGCAGGCCACCTGTCCAGTACCCTCTCCACCCACTGCCCCCACAGGGTTGGACTCAAGTCCCCAACCCCACAAATGACCCCCCTGGAAAGGCCAGTGCCATTCCCATTGGGTTCTCTGCAAGGTTCTAGCCCAAAATGGGGATATGATTAAAATTGGGGGAGTCTTTGAATTTTGAGGCATCACGTGAAATACAAAAGTGTCTCTTTAGACATTGTATTATCTGTTTCTAATTCAACCATTTATCAAAAATGTGAGTATTATATGTTTGTTTTGAAACTTTGGCTTACTTGATAAACCATACATAGTTGATTTTTTAAATATCTCTTGTATTCCAGAGAAGATGCACTGACTCTAATATTTGGTATCAAGCTTCTACATTTGCCTATTAAATCTATTTTGATCATTAAAAAATGGAAGACAAAACCACAAAGTCACCGTCTATGCATATATATTCATGTTTGTATTTACATGAAAGTACAGAAATTCCAGTGCTTAATTTATAGAAAATAACATTAACCCTGGCAAAAATAAGTAAACAAACATAGTCTAGTTTGCTTTTTAGAGTTTCAAAGGATATCATTTAACATCACTAAGAACTATTTTAAAGGTAAATGTAATTTTAACATGAATTGGTCCCTTACCACTAAAATAAAAAATAAAAATATAAAAATCTTTTACTGAATATTCAGGATTAGGAAACCCTCAGAAAGGAAAATTGACCTGTAAATTTTGTCAGTTCAAATAGACCAAAACAGATTTTAAGAAATTCCAAAGGGGACTATACAAGTACTTGTTCTGAGAAACCCCAATATTGACATTGGTTTTACTGGTTTTATAGCCATCACTTTCTGTCTGTTTATGTTGTCTATACGACAGTGACAGATGACATTTTCATAGATACTAGAAGAGTTTATCATAAAGTTGTCAGCAAAATGAAAAAGGAAATGTAAAGCATCCTGCAAAATTTCAATACCATTTTCATGTCAGCATTTGAACCATAACCTGTCGTTATCCTTGAGGATTCAGAAGAGTAATATTTTTTTTTCTCTCTTCCTCTCCCAAATAATTTCAATAAGCCAAAAGAATACGCCTGATTCTACAAAAATTGATTTGAATACCAGAAAGATAAACTCAAGTTGATCAATTTTTCTTTTTATTCATACTTCTTAGAAAGTCATGACAGGATGCATATGAGAAACTAATGAAATGGCAAGGGTAGCAAGATGGGTTGGGGGGAAGAAGTCAATTTGTACCAAGGGTCATTTACTGACTTGTCTGTGCACTTAATTGCTGTGTTTATGTATTTCTACAGAAAAGTTCTGATCTAACCAAACCATAACAGGGAAATGATGGCCATCATGTCAGCTGCCACCATGCAGGAGCACTTTGGGGAATAAGGATTTTCCTTTTTAATGCTTAGAAAAGAAAATAAACGTGGAGTATGGGGCACTATAAACTACCCTCACTGTGGTCTCATACCTTCACTTTGGCAAGATATATGAAGTCATTTATTTCTCACTTTTACTATTTGGTTTGAATTTTACCTATTGAGCAGCTTGTAGAGACTCAATGACTATAAACATTGTTCTGAAAGAACTTACTTAAGGTGCAAATTAAAAGTCTTTCTTGATTTTAAGAGGTAAACTGCAGAATGTCATTAATCTTCCAAAGGACTAGGTTTTAGTAGAAGGAACTAATGAAATTTTTCATACTATAATTCGTCTTTTTTTCTCCATTAAAAATGAAGTTGATTATAAACATTCCATGATCCTTTTAGTCAATTTGAAAACAAAAATTTAAAAAGTAAAAAGATTATTGACTCCTGGGACATTGTGTTTCTGGGATTTGACAAATAGTGATAAAGGAAACTGTAGGAGGTGATGTAAATAAGACAAATTTTAATCCAAAAATATAGCTAAAAAATGGTTAAAAGCAGTTCTTGATTTATAGTGGCTTTTTAAATTCATTAATTATGCAAGTATTATTAAGTGACTATTATATATTAGAGAGTATTTTGGAACTTCATTTCATAGATAAACTGACTTAGCCTCAGTTCCCTTCATAAAACAGAACTTGAAATAAGAGCATGAAAACAAGCAATTTATTTTGGAAAATGATCCCAAGGAACAAGATAAAGCAAAGCAAAGTTGCATAATCAACGAGTTGTCACTTTGGTCTACTCTAGTTTGATTGAGCTGGGGATGCTTTGAAGTGCTCTGTCCAGTACTGAGTAGAAGACTCAGAGAAAGGTGGAATGGTGATTACCAGGAGCTGGTGGTAAGAGAAGGGAAGGGTTTGGGGAAGATGTTGGTTAAAGGAGATGAATTTCAGTCAGGGAAGAGAAATAAATGCAAGAGTTCTCTCATACAACGTGGTGACTATACATAGTGACAAGTTATTTTACTCTTGAAATTTTAAGTGCTCTGCTAAGGCATTCCACAAGCATACAGATTTTTCAAAATAAAAATATCATTTTAGTCTGTAAAATATAAAATACATATAGTTTTAAAAAGAACACTAACAAAAAATAAAAGTTTCCAGGAATAGATGTGGGAACCATCCCCTATTGGTCAAAAGTTGTACCACTATGTGTTAATAATCTCAGAATCTTAGGTTTGCCCAGCAATCAGAACATTCAAGTTTTCTACAACACTCTTTCATTGAAACAAAGGACAGAAAGAAAGATTTAACCTGTATTGTTCAGAAAGTGATGTCAGTAAAACAAGGAGTAGAAGGCTATTGGTTATGTAATCTTATCACAAAAAATGGGAGAGTGTGTTATATTCATATTTATAAATGTATTTACTTATTATTCAGAAGCACATGGTGTTATAGCAGTGAACTATGAAGAATACAACCCCATTTTCATGGAGTAAAATAGAGTGAGAGAGGAAAAATAAAAAGATATTACAGTATATCAGATAATAATACAACAAAGTGCACTAGGGAGCCCTTCTGTTTCCAGAAGAGCATCCATCTTGACATAATGAAGTTTGGATTGAATGAGGAATAGAGATGAAGGAAAGATATGCTACAAGACCCTTGACTTTTGCTCTGAATGAGGTGAGACATAACCAAAGGGTTTGGAACCATGATATCTATACTCTGGCTTATGTCACAGAAAGATGCCCTTGCCTATGGTGTTGGAAATAAAGTGGGAGAGAGTATGAGATAATAGCTGGGAGATTCCTACCGAGATATTCTAAAGAATTAGAAGAAGATAGTGTTGGAATTGATGCAATCTGAAATTTTGGGAGTATTACTGACAGAATTTGCTGATGGATTCTATAAAGATTATGAGAATGTTACTATGATACCTGCATAGCACCAGAATTTTTGTTTGTTTTTATTATGCTGGAAGAATGGAGAATGGGAAGGGCAGTTTTAAAAAGGGTCCTTTTTGGACATGCTGAATGAGAAACGCATGACTTGACCAAATGTCTGGTAGGCATTTGGAGATATATCAGTCTGCAAGTAAACTACAATGATTGGGTGGTGGGTAAAAATTTGAGTGCCTTCTGGTGAAATTAAAGCAGGAGACTGGATGAAGTTAATCAAGTGAAGAAGAGAGGAGGTCCAAGAAAGGAGCCCTCAAACATGACAGTGTTTGGAGAATAAGTATAGAAGGAAGAATTCACAAAATGGATTAGGAGTAGGGAGAGAAAATTAGAGAAAGTAATGTTCTAAGTGAAATGAAGAAAGTTTTACAGAAAGGGCATGGTGGTGCTTGAGCTGATCAACCTCTCCTGTTGTTTATAGGGCAAGTGGGAAAACAGTAGATAATAGATATTGAGCACAACATTTAGCAACACAAAATTTGTGTTGACTTTAAGGAACACCATTTCTTGGAGTGGTGGCCTTGAGAGAATGGACAGAGAGGAAAGACTAGAGTGTGTTCAAGCAAGACAGCTTAAAATTTAGAGGCATAAATGTGGTGACCATGGGTGAAGAATGAGGCAGTAGCTGGAGAGAACGTATGGTCAAGAGAAGAAGTTTTCTTTGTAAAAATGAAGAAACAAATGCGTTTTTGTATACAGTGGGAAATTTCCATGGAGAGTAAAACAGTTGATCTTGAGAGAAAAAGAAAATGTTTGAAATGTTTTATTAGTTTTCTAGAGCTGGCATAACAAATATCACAGACATGGTGGTTTAGAATATAGAAATTCACTTTGTTACAATCTAGAGGCTCAGAGTCCAAGGTTGGTTCCTTCTTGGATCCTTGTCCTCAACTGACGTAGTATCCTCACATGGTCATCGCTCAGGGTCTGAGTATAGTCAGATGTTTCTGTCTGTCTGTGTCCTAATCTTCTTTTCCTCTAAGGACACCAGCCATATTGGATTATGGTCAACCAGGAAGACTTCATGGTAATTTACCCACTGCTTTAAAGACCATATCTCCAAATATGAATCACTGAGAGTTGGGTCTTCAGCACATAAATTTTGGGGAAATACATTTCAGTCCATAACAAGGGTCTTCTTTGAGAAAAGGAGAGAGGATGTAATTGAATGCACAGGAGGAGAGACAGACCCTACAGGTACATATCCCATTTAAACACAGGCAAAGAATAGGTTGAATATGATGGTAGGAAAGTAGAAGTGGTAGGGGAAAGTATAGAAGTTTTATATTATGCATTTCTTTTTCAATGAAATTAGAAGCAGCATCAATCCTTCCATAACCTTGGAAGACTAAAGTATGAAAGATTTTGAAAAATTTGAGAAGCAAGATGGTCTTATAGATATTTAGGAGAGTGGTTGGAATAGAAGGAATTAAGAAATGTAATATGACTTCTGGCTCTTGTCTTGAATCAAATAGCTATGGATTTGAAGTAATACCAGCAATACTGTTTTCTCTAGTATTTGTTCAGCTTCACAGGAACAGGCCTGAGACTGATGTTGAATTTGATTTTACTAGGGTTTGTATTTCAACACATGATTATCGTGAACTGAGAGAGGGAAAAACAGTTGTTGAGTCATTTTAATTAATAGTGGACTCTGAAATCCAAGGTGGTAAAGAAAGGAAAGTGGAGAAAGAAGTCAGATAGGGCAGTGAAAATGGTACAATCCATAGCCTGTAAGTCATGGATGAAAGGAAGAATCACTGGAGCTGAGTGACTAGAGGGAGTGAATGAAAGAAGAAAAGGCACAGTGCTGTGCTTGAAAATGAAATTTGGAGGAGCTGGAGTTACTATTACTATTATCTCAGATAAAAATGAGAAGAGTAAAAGTAGAACAAATGACTTTGTCCGTGAAGGAATGAAAGTCAAGGAATTTCGAAGGCAGGGAATTAAGAATTATTATCTATATGGTTGAATCTCAAGAATTATAACAGCAATAGTATTGGGAAGAGCAACAATGAGAATCAGAAGATAAAATATTTTGTGGTTGAAGGAAAGTCATCAGGGTCCTGTAGATAACCAGTTTCGTGGGTGTTTGCAATTTTTGATGTCTCAAGCTTTAAAATTTCTTTCAAAAGCAAGTTTGAAAACAACTTGCCTAAAGTACAAGTAGCAATGAACATTAAGGAAAATACCTAAATCACACTAGGCAAGAGTATGATGAATTTGGGACAGAGACATGAGGACATGAGTCCTCATGTACCTGCTGCAGGATTAGAGAAGGAGTGATATTTGCAGTATTTATATTGCATAAATATGGGTAGTTATGAAAGTGATCTAGGAATGTGTGCCCAGAACTTTTAGAGTGGTTGACCTCTAGGAAGCTCATGGAAATTTCTCAGAAATACCATTGATACCTGATTTATATTTGTTTGTTTACTAGTGAACAAATGTGATAGAACAATGTTTGTGCCAGATATTCTTCAAAACATGTTTATATATATATATATATATTTTTATTTTTACAGACCACATTTTGACTCATTGTACACAAATGGGGTACATTATTTCTTTTCTATGGTTGTGCACAATGTAGATTCATACCGTTCATGTAATCATGCAAGTACATAGGGTAATGATGACTGTCTCATTCCACCATTTTTCATACCCCTGCCCCCTCCTCCCACTCATTTTCCTCTACATAATCTGTTGTGCACAATGTAGATTCATACCGTTCATGTAATCATGCAAGTACATAGGGTAATGATGACTGTCTCATTCCACCATTTTTCATACCCCTGCCCCCTCCTCCCTCTCATTTTCCTCTACATAATCTAAAGTTCCTCCAATCTTCTCTCACCCCCCACCCCGCACCCCCATTAAATATCATCATCAACTTATCAGGGAAAACACTCAGCCTTTGGTTTTTTTGGGATTGACTTATTTCACTTAACATGATTTTCTCCAATTCCATCCATTTATCTACAAATGCCATAATATTATTCTTCTTTATGACTGAATAATAGTCCATTGTGTAAATATACCACAGTTTCTTTATTCATTCACCTGTTGAAGGACATCTAGGTTGGTTCCACAATCTAGCTATTGTGAACTGAGCTGCTATAAACATTGATGTGGCTGGTTTACTGTAGTATGCTAATTTTAAGTCCTTTGGGTATAAACTGAGGAGTGGGATAACTGAGTCAAAAGGTGGGTCCATTCCAAGTTTTCTGAGGAATCTCCACATTGTTTTCCAGAGTGACTGCACCAATTTGCAACTCCCCCAGCAATGGGAAAGTGTGCCTTTTCCCCCACATCCATGTCAACATCTATTATTGTTTGTGTTCTTGATAATAGCCATTCTAATTGGAGTAAGATAAAAACTTAGAGTTGTTTTAATTTGCAAACAGTTTGAAAGTGTTAACCAGTTAATTGTTAAGTTAATTGTAGAGGGAATTATCTCCACTTTGAAAATGAGAAATTGGAGGTACAGGAAATTTAAGTAAATTGTTCAAAGTCATATTTTAGTAGAATGAAATACTTCTGAACCTCAGACTTAAGTTAAAAAAAAATACATATGATAAGTTAAGGTTTCAGTTGTTGAGGTATACTATTGCACTGTATGCAATAACATTGATAATCTGCTATCATGATAACATTAATGATGGAAATGAAAACAAATGTGTCCATCAACGGATGAATGGAGAAAGAAAATATGGTACATATACATAATGAAATGTTATTCAGCCACAAAAGAATATGAAATTCTGCATTTATGGCAACACAGATAGAAAGGCAGCTCATTATGTTGAGTGAAACAAGGCAAACACAGAAAGACAAGTCCAGCATGACTTCACCCTTATCTGAATCTAAAAATGTTGATCTCATAGAAGCTAAGAGAAGAGTGGTAGCTACCAGAGTTCAGGGAGGGTAGGGACTGGGTGAGCCCAAGATAGTTGTATGCATTCGGAGGAAGAAGAATCCCATGGTACCCCTTTAATACGTTTGAGGTTGGGACTGGACGGAAGATGGAGAAAAGTTGATCAATGGGTACCAAGTTACAGTAAGACAGGAGCATAAAGTTCTACTTACACCATAGGGTGACTATAGTAATAATGAATCATACACTTCAAAATATTGGAAAAGAGAATTTTGAGTTTTCACCATAAATAAAAAATGTTTTAGGTGATTATTCTACTCATTTTTTCCACTGCTGCAACCAAAATAGCTGATAAGAACAATTACAGGAGGAAAAGTTTATTTGAGGGTTATAATTTTAGAGGCCTCAGTACACAGATAACTGACTGCTTTGCTCTGTGTGCTCAAGGTGAGGCAGAATATCATGGCGAAAGGATATCATAGAGAATTACAGTTCAGGACAAGGCTCCAGGAAACAGAGAGAGAGCTCTGCCCAACAAGGATAAAATACAAGCTCCAAAGGCACACCTACAATGACCCACCTCCTCTAGCCACAGCCTATCTGCCCTGCAGTGAGCACCTGGTTAATTCCAATCCGCAGATTAAAGCACTGATTAGATTTAAACTCTCAAAACCTATCCGCATAACCAATCATTTCCTCTCTAAACTTTCTAACATCGTTTCCCACATGAGTTTTTGGGGGACATCCCACATCCAACCCATAACTGTGATAGGCTTAATTTAAACATTATGCAATGTAGACATGCATCAAACATTTCATAGTACCCCCTTAATATGTACAAATTTACATTTCCATGTATCAGAAAATAAAGTTAGCAAGGTATATTGAAACATGCTGTAATCCCAATGACTCTGGAAGCTGAGGCTGCAGGATTACAAATTCCAGACCAGGTTTGGCAATTTAGCAAGATCTTGTCTCGAAGTAAAAATATAAAAAGCACTGGGAACATAGCTCTGTGGTGAAGCACCTGTGGGTTCAATCCCCAGTACTACAAGAATTAATTGATTGATTATTTAAGAATTAATCAGCTTAAAGTAAATTGATTATACAAATTATACAATATAAATTATGCAATATAAATTATCAGAATGCTTAAAAATCTGACACAACGTCATCTTGACTTTAAAAACTATTTGTTAGGTTTAGAGATTTCTCAGAATATTTTCAACACTGTACATAAGATGAAGAATAGTTCCCAAAGTCTAAAAAGCTCACCTTCTTCTTGAAGGTTTCATAAGCAGAGGTACTTAACTGTAGCAGAGGTCAAGATAGTCGTATGCATTCAGAGGGGAAAGAATTCACCCTGGTGGGATTAAAGAAGGGCCTAGGACAGAGGGTGACATTTGACTTCTGTAGAAAATAAGGTGAGATTGCCAGGCTGGTAGCAGGACAATCTAGGGGATAGCAAATAAAAGGGTGAAGAGGTTGTGGTCAATTCAAAGGTCACTTAAAAGGCAGACCATGCCTGAGTGTAAGGTGTCTCCATAAGCAATATGGATAGGGATCTATAGGATAATGTTTGCTTTAGCCTTTAGGCAGGCCTGGAATGAGAGAGTCTGGAGTTATGCTCAACTAGAGGATACCTAGCAGCAATACTTCCAGAGAAATAACAAAGCTCACCTGGCACCAAACTCCTCCTTGCTCTCCTTACCAGTTCTGTTGATGTCTTTAAGATCTTGCTGCTTGACGCATATCCTCTTGCTAAAGACATTTGCATGTGATTTGCCTCCCATTTGTAATGCATTCCAAATTCTAGTTAATTTCTACCCATCCTTCTACCCATCAAATCAATGGTCAGTTCTGCATAGAATCCTTCCCCAACCTCCCTAACCAGGTCATCTCCCACTTTCAGAAGTTAACACCATTCACCTCCTATTTTAACAGGAGACTTAAGTGCAAAATTATACTGATTTATAAAGTCATTTGATTAATATCTATTTCCACTATTAGACAATCTGCTTCTAGAAATCAGGGATTCAGGTCATACTTTATTCATCTTTATAATCCCAACACAGTGCAAGTTACAAAATAGGTGCACAGAAATATTGGTTGAAAGCTTGAACTTAGGGAACTGAAATTAGAAGTAAGAGGTAGATGAGGATATTGAAATAAGTGAGTGCTCGATTAAATGCATATAACCTGATGCCGTTTAAGATTAACTTACATTGAACATTAACTTCAAAAATAGTTATGAACACATTTAATATTTATCAACATTTGCCAAAACAAGAAAAAGAAGGCATGCATACTCAGTTCTTTGATTTTGAAAGAAATAAATAGCTGTACAATTTTCTACTGTGAGTGAGCAAATTGTGGAGCCGTCACGTTCCTCTTTCAGAGATTTCTTGTCCTACATCCTCTTCTCCCCTTAACGATATTTGCTACCCATTTCCTATTCATATTTCAAGGCATAGCTAAAACCCATCTCCTTCATGATGCCTATTATAATATTCAATCAATATTGATTAATAGATTGCTATACTCAAACCCCTAGGTCTGGTTAATGTGTGTTTAATTATCTTTTCTCCCTGATTTCACAGGTAAAATATTCACAATGGTAATAGATCTTATACAACAACCAGCAGGAAGCTAACTGAATGATTGATTAACAACACATGGAGTCATTTTTCCACTCCCAACAAATATTTTTTCCTACTGGCAGAATATCTCAATTTAAAAAATTATAACTTAATTGCATATCTTACCTGCATTGTTTCAATAATATAAATTGATGGTCGAAATGACCAATTGTTGCATTTTCTTATCTTGCTTAGTTTCCTTCTCTGCGACTTTTTTCAAAATTGTATGCAAGAAGGAAAATATGAAATTCCAAGTCTAATTTTAACAGCTGGTAGCTATACCATAATGTCTATGGAAAAAAAATCCCAAAACTACTGTTTGATTAAATTAATGGAAGTGACTAAATCAGTGAATTGCTATGAACAGTATCTATGTCTCTTCAAATTTGTGTCTTTTAAATTTTAATGGAATGTAAGAGCTTAATCTCATGTCATATTTTACCAGTCTCCCTCCTGCTGCTTTCTCATGTATGAGACCATTTTTCTCTGCCAGGTATCTAAATGGTAACATTGAACAATACTTTTCTCTCCCCTCTCCCATTAGTCAGGGAGCATGGATATTTTATTAAAAGAATAAATAACAGGGTGTTTTTAAAAGGCAAATAAGACATGACAAAGCCCTAACAACATTTTGTTGTTGTTATTAAGTGTCTCTTTTGTCTTTGTACCTTAGAAAAAGAATTTGAAATAAAGTCTGAAATTTATAGCTCAAAGTTATTTTGCTGTTTTTTCCTCATTATTTCTAACATAAATAAATTAATGTAATGAAACCCTCCAATTAAAAAAATAAAGAACTGGTAATATAGTCTGTGCCAGAATAAAAGAAATTCAAATTATTCAGAAGCTATATTAGAGAACCATAAGGTGTGTAATAGGTTGAAAATTAACATATATAGGGATGTGTGTGAGTGCGCGTGTTTGTGTGTTTGTGTGTGTGTGCATGTGTACAATTATGTTTTGGACATCCTTACGCCATGAATTATAGAAAATTTATGAGTAAAATATTTCAGTAAAAATTTGAGAAAAATCAAGTCACTTCATTCTTTTTTGAGAAAAAGCTTTTGTGCAATTATAACCAAGGCCTTTATATTCAGTGTTTTCTTTTCTATAAATTGAAGACGATAAAACTTGCCATTCTACCTTGGATAATTACTATAGATTCAATTTAAAAAATCACATGTAAAAATATTTTGTAAATATTAGAGACAGTTGACAAAAAAATGCAGTAAGTACTATAACAGTGTGATGTGTTTGGTGGTAGAAATAATAAGCACTCTTAATCATGCTACTATTAATAATATAGCTATCATTCATTGAGAGCTAGATTCATCTACTTACCATCTCTTTACATATATTTTTTCACCCTCTGCTCAAGCATACTTAGTGTTATGGGCCATGTTTTAAGATGCGTAATCTGTGACTAGAGAAAGAAAGCACCCTTTCAATGTCACACTAAGAAGAAGTGGTGAAGTGGAAGCTGATCGTGGCTGAATGACTGGTAAAGTCCAAATCCTTCCCTTTGCCTTCTTTATCCCATTTCAGTCTCCCAGAGCTCCCATCTCACTGTCTATATCCTTTGCTCAGCACGTTCCATATTGCCTTTTAATTATGTGTGTATTACTCTTCACTAGACTGTGAACACATTACAAGCGGGACTGAAACCTCACCCACCTTCATATCCCCAGAATGTAGCTGTATGCCAAGCTTCTAGGAAAGAATAGTAAATATTGGCTTAATGATTGGTTGAGCACATCTTCATTTATTGTTTTAATCAAAACCATATCATCTGAGAGTAATGAGATTATCAAAATGTATTAACTCAAATTTATATGACAGTCTTTATAAACATTTCCTTGTCAAAAGAAACAAAATTAAATACAATTCTTATTTTCAAAACAAATCTCTCACTACTTTAAGAAATCCCAATATTTGGGGCTCTTGATTTGTATGACTGACTTTACTCAGTAAATTAATGTGTATGTTTGTGATTTAATTATCCATTAACTTACCAATAGTATATTATATATTAATATTTAATTTTCATATTAAATATTGTATATGAAGTGCTTTTCATACATTAGGCACTGCCCTGAGTGTTCTATTAGTTTAATTTTCAAAACAATTCTTTGAAAATGGCAAGGCACTATTTATTACTTCTTTTACAAAGAAGAGCAACTCAGATACTTGTCATTGTTGTGCTGGGAGTAGAGGTCCCAGTACTTAACACCTACAATCTGGGCTTCGCAACTGTGTTCTTTTTTTTTTTTTTTGGGTGCTGGGGATCGAACCCAGGGTCTTGTGCTTGCAAGGCAAGCACTCTACCGACTGAGCTATCTCCCCAGCCCCCGCAACTGTGTTCTTGATCATTACAATATCATTGCTGTTTCAAGGGGTCTGGCACCTTGCTGGTTGCTGACTTAAATAAGTTAAAGAGTTTCTAAATTTCTTCCTAATACTTTTAAAAAATCTTCTCTCTTAAGTATCCCCATCCCCCTGCACACTTTTGGGGGCATTTTAAAAATAATATTTACTGAATCATAATTTATAACTACTACAATTTACCCTTTCTCCGGTTCATTTAAATGAGTTCTTACAAATACGTATAATTACAAGCCAAAGCCACAAATAAGATATGAGAAATTTCCATTCCACCCGAAGGTTCTCTCAAGTTCTTTTCCAGACAGTCCCCAAGTCCACTTACAATCTGGGCAACCACTGATTTCTGTCTCTACAGTTTGCCTTTTCCAAAACCTCATATTAATGGCATCATAACAATACTATACTTTCATATCTGAATTTTTCAGAGAAGCATAATGCTTCTGAGGTGTATTCATCTTGGTCCATGTCTCAATGAGAATTTCTTCCTTTTATTGCTGTTCAGTATTTCACTGCATATATATCCAAAAATGTTTTCAGTCATTCATCAATTGAATGTTATTTGGGATATTTCTAGTATGGCACAATTAACAAAAAACCAATTGCAAATATTTGTAAACGTGACCATGTATGTGGACCTAGATTATTATATCTACAGGCGTGTGATAGTGGCCTCATATGGAAAGTACTTGCTTAACTATATAAAAACTTACAAAATTGTTTTCTAAGTTGGCTGTAACTTGTAAATCTGCACCAAAAAATTATGAGATTTTAAATGACTTGGCAATCTTGCCAACACTTAATATTATCAGATCAGGTTTTTTGTTTTATTTTATTATATAAATAATAAATATATAAATATATTTTGCAGGTAGACAATTTCATTGTTATTTTGATTTACATTTTATAAATAACTAATATTTTAAAGATAAATTATTTTGTTTACCATCTGAACATGATCTCTGGCAAAGTAACAAAGTATCTTTTTTTTTCTTTTTTTTTTTTTTTTGCAGTGCTGGGATTGAATCCTACCAACTGAGCTATATCCCCAGGCCACAAAACAACTTTTTAAGCCTCTTGTCCATTATTAAAATGGGCATTTTTTTTTTATTCATTTTATTGATGGTTAGAATTCTTATGTAATCTAATCTGGATACAACTCTTTTATCTATTTGTATGTTTTACCAATAATTCATTCAGTTTGTCTTTTTATTTTCTTGATGGTGTCTTTTGAAATTATTTTTAATTGTGGTAAAATTCACATAAAATAAATTTTAATATATGAATAATTTTTAAATATACAAGTCAGTGATATTAATTACATTCATATTGCCATGCAATCTTGTGCTAGCCATCTCTAAAACTCCTTACATCTTGAAACACGAAAACTCTGTCAGCTAACATCAACTCCCTATTTTTTCTTTATCCCAGTCCCTGAAAAATATCATTGTACTTTGTGTCTCCATGAATTTAACAATTCTAGATACTTTATATAGAACAAAAGATATAATTGCTCTTTTGTTACTGGCTCCGTGTAGCATAACGCCCTCAAGTTTCATCCATGTTGTAGCCTGTATCAGGATTTTCTACCCTCTTAAATCTGAATAATATTCCATTGTGTGTAGAAACCACATCGCATTTATCTATTCATCCAACAGTAGACAAATGTGTTAACCTTCACCTTTTGGCCATTGCAAAGAATATTCCTATGAACATTTGCTCGAACAAATATCTGTTCAATTCTTTGGGAGCATATCCAGAATGGAATTTTTGAAATATATGTTAGTTCTGTTTTTAATTTTCAGAAGAAGTACCATCCTGTTTTCTATGCAACTGCATTACCATCAGCAATGTATGGGGTTTCCAATCTTACCACATCCTTATCAACAATTCCTACTTTCTGCTTTTTAAAGTAGTCATTCTAAATAAGTGCAAAGTGGTATCACACTGAAGTTTTGAGTTGCATTTTACTAATGATTAGTGATTTTGAGCATCTTTTCATGTGCTTATTGGTTATCCTCTTTGGAGAAAGTCTTGATGAAATTATTGGCTTATATTTTTAATCAACTGTGCTTTTTTTTTTTACTGTTGAATTGTAGGAATTCTATGTAGTCTATCTGGTAATCCCTTATAAAAAGCATGATGTGCAAATATTTTCTCACATTGCATGGGCTGACTTTTACTCCATTGATGGTGTTCTTTGAAGCAAGTAGTTTTAGTTTGATGTAGTCCAACTGGGTTATATTTATCTGTATATTTCTTTTGTTCACCATATTTTAGTATCAGGTAAAAGAAATCCTTGAAAAAATCTAATATTACAAAGATTTTCTCAGATTTTTCTGATTTTAATAATTTTAAGTCTTCTGTTTAAGTCTTTGACTTACTTTAAGTTAACTTCTGTATATGGAATTTTTTAATATGGAAAAAGTTAAGGGTACATGTCTGTTCATTTTTACATGTGGTATCCAGTTTCCTCAGCACCATTAATTTAAAGACATTGCTTTGCCCATTGAATTTTCTTGGCACCTTTGTCAAAAATGATTTTATCACATAATTGCATTATAATGCAATAGATTTTTGTATATGATCTTGTACCCTGCAGCCTGGCCAAAACCACATATGAGTCAGAAGAGCTGGTATAGATTCTTTCTGACATTGTTAGAGGCAATCATGTTGACTTTAAATAAACATAGTTCTATTTATTTTTCCAGTCATAATATCTGTTATTTTTTATTCTTGCATAATTTTAATGGTTAGAACCAACTATGCAACATTGAGTAAAAATGTTGAAATTGGACACCTTTGCCTTAATCCCAACCTTAAAGGGAAGCATCCCATCTTTCACCATTAAGTGCAATATTATCTGCAGGGTTTTCAAAAATGTCTTTTCAGAAGTTGAGGAAGTTCTTGTATACTCTTACTCTACTTATTTTTTTAAATCATAGATAGATTTTAAATACTGTCAAATGATTTTTATGAAGGTATTGAGATGATGTGCATTTATTATTTTAGTCTCTACATGAATTATATTGACTGGTACTTAAGTGTTGCTTGAAACATGGGTTCCTGGGACAAATTCAACTCAGATTTCATGCACAATCTTTTTTTATACTCTTCAGGATCTGTTTTACTAATATTTTCTCAAGGACTCTGGACTTATGTTTATCAGGAGCTTCTGAACAGAACTCTGCCTTGTGTTAGTGTTAATGTAGGGTCAAAGATTTTCCTACCTTTCCCCATGGTGAGAAATCTTTGCTTCTGTTACCCCCACTGAGGAATCAAGGATATTTACCTCAGATTTCAGTGTTATCACAGTTTCTAACTCTCTCTGATAGCTTATTATTTTATTTGTTTGATAAAAGGCCCAAGATATGCTACTTACATGCCTGTGCATCAACATGGGAGAAACTCTCACTCACTCTCCAAAGCTATCTCTAGTCTTTCTCATAAACAATGTGTGAGGCCATTATGAAAGATCTTGAAAATGATTGTGAATCCAACCTTTTTTGGGGATTTCCCAAGGCATCTAATCTGTCACACCACCTCAAACTTTATACTTAAGAATTCACTGATAATTTTATTTTTAGTGTTACTTTTTGTACTCAGAGTTATGGCTTATTATTGTGAGAGATACAGAGTTAAATTAACAAAGACAAAGAGAAGATCATGCAGAGTCCAGGGCAGAAAACACATAGACTTACAGTTCCTTCCCAGGGTAGTCATGAGCAGTGTTTTCTTTACCTAGCAATGGTGTCTCAACACACATGCATGGTGTACTGCCAACTAGGAAAACTCACCTGAGTTCTGGTCCTCAGAGTTTTTACCAGGACACGGTCACATAGGCATGAATACCTGTTGAATTTTTCAGTTGAATCTTCAGTTCTCCCAGAAATCATCTGATATGGCATGGTCTAGAGAACCAGGTGAGCAAAAATAGGCATTTAGCATAAATCACATTGTTACCATAGACATGGTGGCTCTTATCCATGGCCTCAGTATACAGGGATACTTTTCAGGCAGGGTGTTCCAAGGATCATAGATCATCTCCCAGGGGGCAATCAAGGTCCACTCCTTTCTTTGGGATGTGCAGGTTTTGAGCTCCCAAAACATTCTGAGCTAACCCTATACTGCACATACTCTTGCTTTCAAAATAGTAGAAGCAGTTTTCCATGGGAAAGGCAGTTGGGTCTGGTAGTCCCATTTTGACTACATATATATTTTGGCATTGTACCCCCAAACTGAGTTCAAGGGGTGCCATGTTTTTTACTACATGGGAGTGGGGGGACTTGGAACACAGTGTTATTTCCCTACAACCTAAGGATCAAGGTGGACATTAAAGAAAATATGAAATAAACAGATTAACATTACTAGATCCAAATTCCATGTGCTGTTACTCTAAGAAGCATAGCATTTACTTAAATTCTATGCTTTTGTTTTTTTGTTCTGATTCACATCTCTGGCAACCGCCTCCTCCCATTCTCTGCTATGATGAAAGGGCACTTTGTCCCATCTTTACTCAGAGGTATGTGTCACCCTTTGGAGTTCAGTTCTCATGGTGACCTTACATCTTCAAACATAAGTATATGTGTGTGTGTGTATATATATATATATATATATATATATATATATAAAATATGCATTCATATATTAAAAATATAAATATATGTATTTACATAAATATTTGTTTATTTTGCATAAATATATGTAAATATTTATATACATATATATTTAAATTACATTAAATTAATTGTGGGGAGGGTACCATTATTGTACCCAGGGTGCGCTTAACACTCTAAACCACCTCCCCAAACTTTTTTATACTTTTTTATTTTGAGGCAGGGTCTTACTAAGTTGCTTGGGGTCTCACTAAGTTGCTGAGGCTGGCTTTGAACTTGGAATTCTTCTGCCTCAACATCCCAAGCAGCTGGGATTATAGAAATGCACCACCGTGCCTGGCAAAACATCATAGTAATTTTGTAGAGTATTTGACTTTTTCTTCTTGGTATGTGGTGAGCAGTATTTTCCTGTTACTATCTGTACCTTCCTTTTTTCTATTTTGTAGTGAAAATTGGCCAAATCATACTTGATTTATACTTGAAACTGAAGCTATACCCATGGGGTTAGCAAGTATGGTGAGATTGGGCAGAAACATACTTTTTTGGCTTTGTCAGTATGTTTCATTCAGTTTGCAGTCAGTATTACTTCCCCTCCCCCCTTTTCTGGGTCTCGTTAAAAAAAAAAAATCTGAACAAAAAATAAATGTGAGCTAGAGGTAATGCAAAAATTATATTCGTGTTCACTCTCCCTGCCTAATCCTAATGATTTCCCTAATAGAAAATGCACAGTATTGAGTTATTAGGTTTTAAATAAAATATAAAGTATTGTTAAATTGGGATTTTAGCTCTATATGTGAATTTACAACAGGAAAACAATTTGAAAATACCTTAGATAATTTTGAACACATAAGTTTCTTATTAGGAGGAAGAAAAGCAGAAATGGTAATAAAAGTTTGGTCTAAAATTAAATTAGTAGCTAAATAATTTACTATATTTTAGAAGCACAAGTGCATGTTTCAGTATAAAATTACACTTATTGTATATGTAGTCCCATTTGACTTCTTGTCTTAAGGGTTTTTAACTTGTTTTGACACATTTTGATTCCTCACTTGCTATAACCAAATCAAGTTATATACTGCAAATATCATCTGGACAACTAATCTAATATGGATTTTTTTTAAAAGAGCACAATTATGAGGGTATTACTTGACTTAATGTGAGAATGAATACATACAGATCAAACAGGACACTATCATAGAAAATAAACCACAAATTAAAAAGTCAAAGGAAGGGGTTAAATAGATATGAGGATTAAAACAATAATCTGAAATTTTCTTCAAAATATGCTAAGTTAATTCATTTTTACTTATACTAAAAACCTGGGTAATTTGGAAATTATTTATTCAAGTGACTTTAGGGTTTTGTTGTAATATTTTTACAACTGAAACTTATCTCACCCCTTAAAGAGTAAAGTGGAGCAAAAATCACAGCTAAGTCAGTTTTACTCTCTGGATCAAATTTTATTTGACGGAGTTCTTGAACATCTATCTTATGTAAGTCTGCACTCTCGTTAGATATTGGAGATTTAATTGTAAATAAGTCAGTGTCATGCCTGAATCCCAGACCTCATTTATAGTTGTAAAAATAAACAAGTAATTATAATAAATTTTGATGGTTATTGTGTTAGAAGAAGCAGAAGGGATTTTGTAGGTGACAATGTGTTAGTTCAATTTATTCTTAGGATTTTTAAAAATTCATGTTAGTGCTTGACAAGTTTCAGACTTGCCAAGATGATGTTTACAACAGTGCACAGCACATTGGAAATGCATCATATTATTTGTAGAATGAAAATGTAATGCTACTGATTTTCTGGAGGTCAATTTATGTGAATGTTCTATTCAGTCACTGAATAGAGTGCTTCTGCTGCAACATTTACATCCATTAAGTAAATGCAATGTAGTGTTCTAGATTACTGAATGAGTTGAATGAAGATTCTCTTTACATATCCTCCTCAGCATTATATCTGAAATAAACCACTGGGTCTTGCAAGGCATGCATAGAAAAGGAACCACTCCAGAATAAGACTTTCTGACTTCTGCCCTTTCCTTAAAAAAATGCCTGATACAAATGCACAATGACATAGAATCTGAAGGTAATCCTTTACAAGTAGTAAAAAATCCTGTATGCCTATAACTGTAGCTTATATGTAACTAAATGAACTCTAAATATGATAACAATAGTAAAACATGCCCAAACTTTCTGTAAAACACAAATATTATTTACAGGCATGATATTCAAAATGTGATACATGAATCACAGTAGTTTTAGAAGTCATATCCAGAGGTTTCCAGATGCTTTAGCATTTTCAGGAAAAAATGTGTTTTGTTCACATACACTTCATAAAAACGAAAGTCAGGCTTAGTTTTCATTTTCATGAAAATTTCTGGTTTTCAATACTTACTTTATTTTAAAAAAATTTTCTTTTACTGATCGATGTGTCTCAACCAATATTCAAATAATAGGAAAAATTATCTACTTTCACTTGATATTTCATTTGTAAGTTGTAGTTTTCATTTGGATTTTTTGTTATTTTTATTGAGCTTCATTGTATCTGCAGTTCATTGAAGTGGATTATCAATTCAAAAGTGGCTTACTAAGACAAGTAGTTATTAAACTGATAAATATCCAAAAATTGAATTTTACCAGAAAGCTGATCAATTTGTTCCTCATTGTCTCTAGCGTCAATATATCACCAAATAGAAAATTACAAAATAGTGACAGAAAGTCACAGAGGATTTTGAGTTATTTTCAAAACATTATACGGACCTCTGTTTTAAATCAAACCACATTTTGGAAATATAGGAACCAACTAAGTGAAATGATGACTATGTTAATTAGCTTGATGTGTAGTGATTATTTCACAATGTATATTTATGTCAAAACATCAAATTGTACAAGTTGAACACATACAATTCCTATTTGTCAATAAATAAAGCTGAGTTTTTTTTTAAAGAAGGAAAAGTAGAATCAAGTAAGATTTTTTATGAAATTGACTAACTTTACCTCCTAAAACATAAAAGAGCACACAAATACAAAGACATCAACCAAAATTAAACTTTGCAACATCTAAAAGAAAATGGTCTCTGAAAGAGCAAGTCATCATTGATTCTTAACATAATTTTATTAGTCACTGCATGAAAGTAATGTCTTTAAATGTAGATTACCAATTTTATTGAAGTGTTTGTTTTGGCAGTTTACTTTGGAGTTGGAAAATTTTCTGATTTTACTTACATGAGAAGGGCTCAACTAAGTTTTGTACTTCTCAGACAACATTGATACAGAGAAAGAATAATTTAGTAGAGGTTATTTTCAGATCCATTGCACAGATTAGAAAAAGTTTTTCTGGGTTAGTTATTAAAGGATAAACCATCTACGTAATATCTGAGCATGAAAAAACATTCTGGGTTTTTAAAATGTTTATTGAGGAGAAATTCACCTGACAAACCACTTCATAGCAAACAATCCAGTGGTGCTTAGCGCATTTACAATATGCAACCACAGCCTCTATCAAGCTGCAAAACTTTTCCATCAGTTCATTGGAAAATCCTTTACTCATTAAGCCATTTCCCATTTCTTCAGCTCTTAAGCCCTTGCTTTCTATGTTTATGCATTTACCAATTCTAGATATCTAATTTAAAGGGAATAATGTAATATGTGACCTTTGCGTATTTCTAAGTTGGATTATACATATTTTTATTTTTGAGTTTTAAGGGTTATTTATAGAGTCTGAGGAAGAGATTATTATTAGATATGGAATTGGCAAATCTTTGCTAAGCTTCTGTAGGTTGAAAGAATTCTAAATTAGATAAAATAGAAATGATTGTCTTGAATTCATCCCTCAGGTAGAACTCAGGTTACAACACATCTAAATACTAATTTGCAGATAACATCTGTTCTGTTCCCTGAGAAATCATGGAAATGAGGCCCCTCCTTAGTCTAAGTGGACCTTCCTTCAATTTTTGTTGCCCATCATCTGAAACATAATAATTAATAAAGATACTTCTATTGACTAACAATATATTCCTGTTAACTATTGCACCCATCAAATATTGTTTAAAATATCCCAAATTTTTCTTAACAACTCGTTCTCTTCCCTGTCTCCACAACCACCAAAATATGTCTATTTGACCTAGCAAATCTGTCATTTTTCTTACAACTGTCATTGTTTCCTCCTCCACAAACATCATATTCTTCTACTACATTCTCAACAGTCTCAAGATTATTAAATAAAAGTTCTAAATTATCTTACCTTGCTTCCTCTTTATTTGCAGATTTTGCTATACTATCTCCTTAAAGTCAAGGTACTTTTAGTCTTGCACTTTCTGGAAATGATACAGTTCTTGCTGGTTTCATTAGAATAAGTTATACTAATATCGGTATCTATATCTCCATGTAGGTTAGGGTGCTTCATAACTCTGTGATGAGGAACAAGTTAATAGAACATCCACAGCTGATGTCAGATTTCCTCAGTGTCAAGTGTATGGATGTCATGACATTCCACGTTATATGTTCTGCTTGGTATTTCCATGTTCATCCTCCCACTTCATTCAAGTATTTCCTATGATTAGTCAGTTCTAACTCAAGTGTCACTAATTAAGGTACATATTATTATTTTTGCAATAATAAACCAAATTGGTGCAACCACTATGGAAAGCAGTATGGCGATTTCCTTAGAAAACTTGGAGTGGCACCACCCTTTGACCCAGCTATGCCACGTCTCTGTTTATACTCAAAAGACATAAAATCAGTATATTTCAGTGAAACAGTCACATTAATGTTTATAGCAGCTCAACTCATTAAAGCTAAACTATGGAACCAATGTAGGTGTCCTTTAACAGATAAATGGATAAAGAAAATATAGTATATGTATGTACAATGGAATGGTATTCAGCTTTAAAGAATAAAGAAATTATGGCATTTTTAAGTAAATGGGTGGAGTAGGACAATATCATGCTAAATGAAATAAGCCAAACCCCCCAAACCAAAGACCCAATGTTTTCTCTGATATGGGGATGCTAATTCACAATTGGGGGAAGGCACTAGGGAAGAATAGAGTTACTTTAGATTAGGTGGGGGGAAGTGAAAGGAGGGGAAGGGGTATGGGGTAGGAAGGATAGTAAAGTGAAATAGACACTATTACCTCATGTATATGTATAACTGTATGACTGATGTGATCTAACAATATGTACGATAAGAAAATGAGAAATTATACTCCATTTATGTATGATTTATCAAAATGCATAAATGCATTCTACTGTCATGTATAACTAAGTAGAACAAATTAAAAATTTTTTAAAATCCTTGCTTCTTCCTTTTTTGTGTTGTTTTCTTTTTGTTGATTTATTTTTTAGTTTTGTCTGGTTTTTTTTTTTTTTTTGGTACTGAAGATTAAACCCAAGGCATTACCACTGATCTACATCCCCAACCCTTTTTCATTTTTTATTTTGAGACTAAGTCTCACTAAGTTGCAAAAGCTGACCTCAAACTTGAGTTCCATGTATCTCAGTCACCCAAACCTCATGGATTAGACAAGTGTACCACCACACCAGGAAAATTCTTGTTTCTTCCTACCAAAACAAATAGCCTTTGCTTGTGTATTGTATTCTCCAGTTACATTGTTTTAAAATTATTTTTACCCTCCAAAGTTACATTTCTTGAGAATAGATATTGTGTTCTTTCTTTAATCACATCAAATTTTCAACATTTTAACCTTAGTAAGGAATTAGAATAAAATACAACATAAGAAATCTCCTCTGTTCATATTTTTATAGTTTCATTTGTAAATACTGACCACAATACTCCAGACTTAGTGATGAGTTTTAATGATAGCAGTAATTCAGTACATATTTTAAAAAAAGATTTCTTCATTCACTTATCAGGGAAAACATTTGGTCTTTGGTTTTATAGGATTGACTTATTTCGCTTATAATGATATTCTACAATTTCATCCATTTATTTGCAAATGCCATAATATTATTCTTGTTTATGGTTGAATATTATTCCATTGTGTATATATACCACAGTTTCTTTATCCATTCATCTGTTGAAGGGTATCTAGCTTGGTTCCACAATCTAGCTATTGTGATTTGAGGGGCTATAAACATGGATGTGTGGTATAAATCTACATTGTGTACAGCCATAGAAATGAAATGATGTACTTCATTTGTGTACAGTGACTCAAAATGCAGTCCGTAAAAAAATTTTAAAAAATTAAAAAAGATTTATTGATTTTTTTTTACATAGGGATGTACTACATAATTGTAGTAGTCAGGCATTTTAAAACACACAACAAGCACTAATAAATTAGTAGGTTATTACAAGTTTGCCAAAGCATTCTGCTTTCTATTTAGTTCATATATTGTGAGAATTGTCTTCTAAAAGAACTTGCAATGCCATTGAGAAAACCAATGATCAAATTATTGAATCTAGGGCTTTCAGCAAAACTGAAATTGTTATCTCATATTTAGATTATTTGTTTTGGAAAATTTGTGCAGTAATATGTACAGAGAATTCAAGAAGTTGTAGTGTTGGCTGGTACCCAACATTTGCATTGAGAAGTCATTTACAGAGATGAGTTTTTCTACAGGATCTCTATATCAATGTAGTGATATTGTCATGGGCCTTGGCTCGGGCATGCAAGGCTGCTCCTTGGATTCCTGTGTATAAACTTTTCATTGTTTCTTTTTTCATACTGAACCAGTCATGTTCTAATTGATTTCTCTATTCATACCATCACTGATTTCTTAGTTATTCTCTAGGAGGATTAAAAACAAATAAGAGAATCCTTTAAGTGGTTTGTCACCTCTTTTACTTCTTTCCTTCTATAACAAAATTTTTACCTTAACTTTATAAGTAAGTCAGATTAAGAGAAAAAAAAGTGTTATATTCTTCCTCTCACTTGTGGAAGGAAGCTAGAGGGAGAAAAAAATGGGAAAATGATCACTATGAAAATAGAAGTGAGATCATTAGGGTAGACTGAGGATGTCTGGGGAGGGTGGGGGCAGTTTGAGGAAGCAAAATTGATCCAATTCCCTGTTACATATATAAATTCTTTATATAGGTGTATGTTTATATAATATTATGTATACACATATACACATTATATATATTTATATATGTGTGTTTTTATATATGTATTTAAATCACAGTGAAACCCACCATTCAATATAAATAATATGCACCAATAAAGTAAAGAAAATAGCACATGCTTTACCTTGATGAAGCCACATAAAGTATTCATGGTACAGTACTTAAAACCAAAAGGCGGTGTCATAGTACCAAGTTTTCAGTTACCTAATCAAACATATTAAAAAAAAATTATCTTACTAAGTTACAGAGACAAGACTCTGATTACCTATCTTTGAGAAAATAGAAATTATTTGGTGTACTTCGCAGTTGTACCTGTCAGACATTTTTAATTAAAAATGTATTGATGCATGACTAAGCTGCACTTGGTGAAAAACAGGCCCATTTTAGTTCAATTGCAATAATGCACACATAACCCGACAGAGTCAGTCCATGTAATTAAACACAAAGACAGTCCCTGCCCGGTGGAGCCTCTCAAACTTCAATCCCAAATCATATGTACATGTAGGCTGCAAATATCACCAATCTATGTGGACTCAATCAGCACAAATGAATTTACTAATCTGGTCTAAATACCTATAATGAAACCCTTTTACTAATCTAAATTAAATATATGGAGAATGAATGCCAAATAATGTTTATCTATTTTTCATTTATTTACTTTGAGTATCACATGACAGAATTCAGTAAGCTTATTTCACTCTGACAGTTCCCAATGTCAGTGACTGAAATAAAATGTCAAGTTGTTTTATGTGGTTATAGACACCTGTTAATATGTTTGGAAACTGGATCTAAAACAACCTTGTGATTTCATTGATCTCACAAAAATGTGCATCAAAATTGTTATAATAAAGGAGAATCAGGAACTAATATATTTATTGATTATTTTTGAAGTATTCCAAAAGGATTTGCAAATCTCAAAAAAACGCACAGAAAACAACAAAATGCTATATGATTCTCATTTTGATAGTTCTGTCCATCCATAAAGCAAGCCAATAATATGATCTAAACACAGTCTTTAATAATGCAGTAAGACCAATGTAACTAATAATCACTAATAGATAAACCTCTATGAGAACCAAACATTGGAAAAAACTGAAAATGGTTTAGTTAGTTCTTTAAGATTTCCATGTCACCTCATTTAATCCTGACCACACTTTTGAAAAGTGAGCTTTGTTTTACAGGTGTAGTAACTGCCAATCTGAAAGAGGAACTGAACTTCTCAACACAGCTTGTGACTAGTTAAACATCCTGCCCTCTGACTGCAAATTCTGACTCTTTCTGACATTATTGCGATGAATTCATTGTTCTTACACTCAAGTAACTTAGACAAACAGAGTGGGTCTCCTGAAGAAAATCCACCAACATGTGTGACCCTAACATATGCCACATGTTTGCATACTCCATTTTGTTTTATTGCCCCAGTGTTTTGGAGTTAACACTCAATCTTTGTTTACAGGGAGAAAAACAGAATAAAAGATATCACCTATATCATCCAAGGTTGGTTGTACATGAGAAGTTTATTTCAAATTCAGGCCTGCCTGGTTCTCAAAGTCTATTTTTTTCTGGACCTATTTATAGCAATGGCAGAGTAGGAGGTAAGTATGAATGTCCTATCATTTCCATGTCAGGTGATGAAGTTCCTATTGAGTTATCTAGATTTGGCAAATAATTGAGGTGGTTGGTTCATTGACATTCACTATAAGCATTCGTTGACAGTTCACTATAAAGATTCAGGATGATTATAGACATAAATCTGGCAGTAAAGTAAAAGTTGATTCAAAGGGGAGAATAGTGACATGGAATGTTGAGGTGAGTGTTTCCTAATGAAGGAAAATCATGCAGTGTAGAAGTAGAAGCGTGGTGGGTAGTGGCTATTAGGGAGACAGAATAACCTGGATCAACCCTCCAACCATCCATGGACCAAGTCAGTGTTTCAGCCTTTGCTTAAAAGACAATGAGAAGCAGCCCAGTGAGGTGGTGCATGCCTGTAATTTCAGCAGTTCAGGAGGCAGAGGCAGGAGGATCTCGATTTCAAAGCCAGTCTCAGCAATGGTGAGGCACTAAGCAATTCAGTGAGACCCTGTCTTTAAATAAAATACAAAATAGGACTGGGGATGTCACTCAGTGGTTGGGTGTCCCTGAATTCAATCCCTGGTACAACCCCCCACCAAAAAAATGAGACAAAAACATGGCACTTAAAAGGAAAAATCAGGATTGGGAGAATAAAATCAAAAACTTCAATTTTTAGCATAAAGAATTAGAAATTTCTTTTATTGATGTTGCAGGATTTGATTAATAAAAAGAGATAAGCACTCCATAATAAGACTGATAAACCATTTGCATGAAGACAGGAGCTAACAAAATGCTTGTTTGATAATAAAATGGAAAAATAGACATGAGCTTCATTTTAATGAAGTTCTCTTTAATGGGGATGAAAATGAGTTATATGAGTGACCATAAAATTTGGTGGACAATCAATAAAGACAACCTGAAGCAAAATCAACAAAATCAATGAAACTTTATTTGAAACAAGCAATGATATATCACCTAATATATACCAAGTCATATTCTTATCTCTAGGAAAGAGGAGCTATAAGAAAATTTTATATTTTTACTTAGGAAAAAAATATAGATTGATGATACTAAAAAAACATACATTTGCATGAAGTACTACAACAGACTTCTGGATGTTTTGCATTTTTGAAAGGAATAGTTGGACAGTGCCTCCATTTTTATGACTTCTGACTTCCATTATGGTATTATTCCCCTCTTGTCTCCGATGTCGACTTCTGCATCTAGATACCTTTTAATTAATTCATTCATTTTCTCATACATTTATTTATTAAGCCTATACTTCCTGCTTGAATAAATGCTACAGATTGTGTAGAGTCAAAACATTAAGAGTGAGGAAACTTCTGCCCTGAAGGAGGAGAGGTTAACTCTCACCAATAGAAATCTAAAATCTAACAACGCACAAATGCTCCTGGGGACTCAAACCAAAGAAGAAATAGTTTTTAAGATGTTGCTATAGTTCTCATTCCCTTTCATTGTGAAAAACTTGAATGAGGCTCAATAGATGATTGCATTTTTCTCCCTGTTCTGCCAATCCTACTTCTTAAGATGTGGTTTCTCTTTATGCAGACAGGATAATTTTTATTTATCAATTCATTCACATGCCACATGACACAATTTGATACAGTGTCCTTCAACTAGGATTGTTCCCACACTTTTATGACAAACAATATAAGAAAGAGAGGTTGTTCCCCCGGCAATAGGATACACTAACTGAGTAGATCATTATTCCTTCCACTGAACCCAGAGCTATTGGAAGAATTAAAAGTTACTTAATAGGAATTGCATTGAATCTGAATAGCACTTTTGGTAGAATGGCCATTTTGACAATATCAATTCTGCCTATCCAAGAGCATGGTAGATCTTTCCATCTTCTAAGGTTTTCTTTAATTTCTTTCTTTAATATTCTATAGTTCTCATTGTAGAGGTCTTTCACCTCTTTTGTTAGATTAATTTCCAAGTATTTTATTTTTTTTCGAACTATTGTGAATGGGTAGTTTTCTTAACTTCTCTTTTTAAAGATTCATCACTTATGTATACGGATGATGACACATAATGGGGAGTGGAGGGGGGCAAGAATGGAGGAAGGAGGGACTGTATAGAGGGAAAAGAGGGGTGGGAGGGGTGGGGGGAGAAAAAAAATAACAGAATGAATCAAAAACTATTACCCTAGGTAAGTGTATGATTACACAAATGGTATGCCTCTACTTCATGTATAAACAGAGAAACAAGATGTATCCCATTTGTTTACAATAAAAATAAATTAAAAAAATAAAAATAAAAAAATAATTTTTTTTTAAAAAGTTACTTAATAAATGAAAGAAACATGCTTACAACACCTAGGTTACATCTGAAAGTATGCCTAGAAATCTCTGTGTAAGCACAAGATAAAAGAGATGAAGAAAGATTCCCAAACTGATACCATTATTGTTATTATACTTACTAGCTTGTATCCTCTTCCTTTGAAACAATTATTTTGTAGGAGTTTTTTTTTGTTGTCTTTATTTTTACTATTAACAAGTAACACCTTCAAACTAATACCATCCCTGTAATCAGGTCTTTCTTTAAGAGAATGGAATAAGCTCAGCTTTCTTAGAGAATCAGGAGCTATTGGAAGATGCTGCCCTCTCAGAAGTGAAGAACTGCCTCTGTAAACACATATGGAACCACTTTTGTTTGCAACTCCTGTGACCAATATTCTTCATTTTCACTTACACAAACTCTTCAGTGAAGAGGAAACAGCATGTTTGAATGGTGTACTTTCTGAGTAGTGTACTGGAAGAGATTTATTGCTAGGAAGAGTTGAGTTCTAGGAATGCTGGCAGCCAGAGGGCAATGCAGATGCCTGCATAAGGTTTCAATCACGGTTTCAGGTGCCTTCCTTCAGTGTGCTGCTGGTGACTGGGGCATCCCCGTCTGTTCAACATCTTGAGAGAACATGTGGCATTCGGAGGGACACGCTGATGCTAGAAGTGTTAGTGAACAGCCCCTTTTCTCCTTACTCTTCATTCATTTCTCATCGCTACTGTTCTCAGCAACTGCTGGTTCACTTGGCCTCCCCAGCCAGTTTGCAGCTCGCTAACATTTTGAAAACATTTGTGGATCTCTACATCCACAGTTCGGTAGTTTTGCTTTTATTTAGATTCAAACACATTCTTATTCAGCTTCCTTAAAAGGCTTAAATAGAAACCTTAAAATAAAACAAAGAGGTATGTAGCATGTTTTTACTCTAAGGTTCAGACTGTGAACCTGCACACCTTTCATTACAAAATAAAAAATTCAAAAAGCCTCTCAGGGATCATCATAGTTCACATTATGTACATCTGTTATAAAAAGATGTTAAGAAGCACTTCTGTTAAATCCTTCTTCAAAGAATGAAGACCTTACCCAGAAGAGAACTACTGTAGCACTCAGACATGGTGTTCAAAATGTCACTCCAATAGAAAGCAAAATGTATAGTTTATTGTATTCTACATTCAGAAATCATATATTAAAAAGTGACTCAGTAAGTTCTATTATGAATGAAAACTAGTGACACACAGTGATATATTACCTACAATGTAAAGTGGTTATATATGTGCAATGAAATAGTTGTACTATTTAAACATACAGGCTCAAATGTTTATCATATAAAACATATAATAAAGATATATATTATATAAATGCTGTTAGGTTTATCATATTTTAGTGAAGCCTATTAAGTCATGTTTAGTAGTTATTAAATATATAAATTTAAATAACTGCTGATTTGTATTTCTCAGAACTAACCTAATTTTGACTTTATGCAAAGTATGACTTTTTGACTTGATTCTCATAAATTCTTAACTTAAACTTATATAATATTTGTCCTGATATTGTTCATTTATCATTAACAGATAAAAAGTCTCTTGCTATCTTTTGAGAAAATAATACATACACTGTGTCAGCTTTCTTTTACTGTGACAAAAAACCTATAAGAGTCAAAGTTAATACTTCAAAAGGTTTATTTTGGTTCATGATTTGAGAGGTTATAGTTCAGAGTCACTTGACCCTATTTCTCTGAACGGGAGGTGCAGCACAGTACATCACGGCAAGAGCACATGGAGGAACAAATAGAGGAAACCTATTCATCTTACCCTGTCAGAAAGTAGAGGGAGAGAGAGAGGAGAAAAATTGGGGTTTCCATACCCTCTTCAAAGATATTCTCCACCTACAAAGACCTCCCAATAATGCCACAGGCTGGTGACTGATTGCCCTCTAACATATGGACTGTAGGGAACATTCCAGATCCAAACTGTAGCTACACATTTCCTCTTTCCTTCCTTACTCCTAAATAAAGTAAGGTTTTCATTCAGTTTTTTAAAAACTGTGAACTTTATCGATAAACCTTGAATTTACAGAATATTTTGCTCCATTTTATTTGAGTGTAAACTATAAACAAAGTAATTGAGGTAGCTTCCTTGAATACTCATTCCAAACTACACACACACATACACACACACACACACACACATTTATTTTTTTAAATTAATAAAAATTAATTTAATAAATTAACAATTTATTTTCAAAATTCTATAATTTAAAGCAAACTCAGGATGTGGATCTAATGTTCTTCATGCTTTTCCCGTCTGTTGTTACTCAAGTAGCCAAGCAGTGGTGAATTGGAAGCATGGTCTTTTGATACATTAATATAAACACTCTTTTTCTTAGGTATGAGCAAGACAAAGAGGCCATGAGGACATGCATTCAGGATTTATCACCTGAACCAAATTAAACCTTGAATTATTAACTTTCAAATGCCAAATCTTCAACCTCATGTATTAATTTTCAGGAACCCACAGTTGCTGCCCTGTTAATGAGATGGAATTCTCTCTGGTTTATATCTTGCTGAAAATTACAAAGCTTTGTAGTACTAACAGGTTTGGGCATATGTAAATGTGTTCTATTGTCAGCCTGTCTCAGTCTTACTTTAGGAATAAGTCACTTTTTCCACAAGCTCTGTGACTTTCTTGTTTCTGTCACTTCTTACTTGTTACCCAGAAGAAATTCATCCTGCTGCAATGGGTAAAACATTCTTTATCTGTCTCAAAACAGCTTTCCCTATTATTTGCATTTTCAAACCTCTTTATAAACACATCCAAGCATCTACTCAGCCGTTTCCAAAAAGATATGCACTAGGGGACACCTTCATTGAACCAGGAATGGTAGTAGTAAATGTCTTACCCCTCAGAGAATTTGCAAGATCAAAAGCTCATGGTATACATGGAGAGTTTAGATTATAGTTTTTCAATATTTCTTCCTGTACATTTATCAAAAATGAATTTCAGCTGCCACTGGGCTGCCCAATTCTCCAGTATGATTAGAGCCATCTGGAACATCTCCCAAACCTCATTATTTTTTAACTAACCAAAATAGTTTAATGTTGTCAGAATATTTTACCACTTCCTGTTTATGTTGTCCATATCATTAGTAAATATGCTGAAACACACAGGTCTCAATGCCAAGAGTCACTATTTCATCTTGCAACTTCTTACACCAAGGAGTACACATTTTATCAACCATTGTTCCTAACCTCTTGGTCACTTTTCACAAAACCCACATATTGTTGCTCATTACCACGACACTATAAATACTAAGAACTGGGCACTCCATGTTTGAATTTGATTGTAAAGAAGCAACATTTCATTTCCCACTGCCAATGTGGCTATTAGAAATCAAGGAACTAAAAGCACAGTAGAAAGAGAAGAATTGGAGAATCTTTTCTTTCCTCTTTTTCTTTTTTTTTTGGTACCAGGAATTGAACCCAGGGGTGCTTAACCACTGAGCCACATCCCCAGCCCTTTTAAATTTTTTTTTTTTTTTTTTTTTTTTTTTTTTGAGACAGACTCTCCCGGAGATGCTTAGGACCTTGCTAAATTGCAGAGGCTGGGTTTGAACTTGCAATCCTTCTCTCTCAGCTTTCCAAGATGCTGGGATTGCAGGCTGATGCCACCCTGCCTGGTTTGGAGAATATTTATTTTCCTAATAATCCTCAACAGTGATTCATAATGTTTCTCCTTGCTCCCAAGAAAAGAGAACTTTCTCCATAAGACCTTGAAGCATCTGATGAGCCTTGGATATACATTAAATCATCTGACCTGTGTCTACATTTACTTTAATACATTTGTGATAATGATAGTTAATGGAGTATCATAAACTTTTTAAACTATTAAATAATATAAGATTGTTATTTAACAGAAAATCTAACATGTAATCTATTTTATATACAATAAAATATATATGATAATTGGGTAATTACTTAAATTGCTACTTACTTTCATCCAAATTATTTTCAAACCATACAATTTATAGATTAAATGGCATACATATTTTGGTATTTTGTTTTAAAAATCAATGTTATAGTCTTTGTAGTGTGTTTTTAAAGTACATTATCATTATACTATCACTTTACTGGATTTTTCTGTATTTGAGGAGGTTCATATAACTCATATTTCACGAGCATATTTCACTAGCACTCAAATGTCACTAGCAACAGACAAAGTTTTGTGTATATATTGTTTATAATATTATATATTTCAGAAATAATGTCTGTTTGATATGTTAAAACATGCATCTGTAAAAATCTTGCATATTTGTGAAATTGTAAACAAGTACCATTTGAAAATTAATTACCACATGGTTCTGCTTATAAGTAAAAAACCATCTAGTGAAAAAGAAATAAAAACAATAGTAAACAACAAAAACATCAATGTCCTAGGAGATTTTCTTGTTTAGAACTCTATATATAGTTAGTTGGGTTTACAAAAGGAGAATGCAAGAAGTGCTAATAATATGCCACTTATTGACATGCACAGTTTAGTCGGATTTTTTCATTTTCATATGCATTCTGATTTTCAGCACATCGAATATGCACTGCTAACCTGTTGTCTTTACCTCCTTAATTATAAATCTTTGTAATTAAAAATAGGCAACCTTCACAATGATTAATTTAAATAAATTTAATTTAATCAATGCCTCCACTATGGAATACTTAGAATTCCAGAAATAATTTTTTGGTCTACTTTTAGAAGTGATAAGCATAATAATAATGATTACCCATAAATTCCTTTTTCCCATGTCACACATTTCCAACAATTTAGGGTACCCTGTAGCTGTCACTTTTCCTCCTAGGATACTTTTTCATGACTAGGTGGAGGTGGATTAGTCTTCTTGCAAACAGTATCTCCTGTATATTACAGAGAAATTACCAAGTGTCTCCACAAGAACAACATAGATAACTTGAAAATTGCATAAATTTGCCTTTAAAAAATAGCATAGTTAAGTTCACCATGTTTAATTCTTTTTGTTTATTGAAAAGTAATAATGATCCACACAGTAGGAGTTTGTGAGGGTGAAACAAATGTGTGTGTATCTATACATCTTTTCAAACTTTTGATCAGTGACTACAGATTTTAACATTCTCTGGAATAGCTTCGTTCAGACTACTTATCAGTGAGATAAGGAAAACTTGAATGCAGTTTCCTTTTTAATTCTTCCCAAAAGATAAACATTAAGAGCTGGGGAGATAGCTCAGTTAGTAGAGTGCTTGCCTTGCAAGCACAAGACCCTGGGTTCGATCCCCAGCACCGCAAAAAAAAAAAAAAAAAGATAAACATTAATACTTTACTAAACTTTCATAAAACTCTCCCTGCTGTTAAAGGTTTAAGTATATGGGTGAAAGCTTTGAGTGAGACATTAATGAACTGAAACCCAGTCCAAAATCTGCAACAAGGGAACTTTCATACCCTTCAGGTACAATGTTGTTGTGAGAAAGACACAGAATAATATAATCAATATTGTAACCTTCCTTTAAATATGCGCATTCAGGGGAGTTACCTCTATTTCTTCATGTTCTATACTGAACATAAGGATGTTTCAATTATACTTCGCATATGTCATTACTATGTTAAGAAAATGTACATGTAATATGTTAAAAATATAGCAGAGGTCACTGTATTTTTAACAAATACAGTATTATAAAGATTTTTACTAAACAGTTCAATTCAATTTAATTACATTTTTTCTTCCATTTGTTTAGGAGCTGATTTCCAGGATTGAGTAAAGCATAGACTTTAGCAGTATTAGAACTGAATCTTTATCAATTGTTTTTACTTACTAAATTTCACTATTAGATTTTCTTTTATTTGCAGTTCTTATTTCATCTCATTAGTGAAAATATTTAAAATTCACACAGTGTCTTAAATTTGCTTGGTAAATGTATTCTTTATCCTCATTGGAAATTATCTAAATATAATTTTTAGATTTCTTACAACCAGCTTTAATTTTGAAATATTCCAATTCCAGAAAGTATACTGTACCTGGGTTTATCAATTTCTATACTTTTTATAACATTTATGGGAATATCTGGGTTTTAACAGTGTAGTGACATTTTATCTCTAAACATTAAAGCATTAATTCCCTATTCTACATGAACACTGGAAAATTTTCACAGTAAGGAAACTTTACATTAACACATCTAATATCTAATATACAGTCAAAATTTAAATTCTCCTAATTGTCTTAACAGTTCCTCTCATGGTTTCCCCCCTTCTTTCTGTAACCACGGATTCTAATAAGTATCATTTTCTTCTTTACCTTAGTTGTCATGTCTTCTCTTAGTGGGTGAAGAAGTGTTCAAAATCAAGTTAGGCTGTATTAAAAGGTCATAAAAGACATCTAGACAAGGCTTTTTTCATTGACCAAATTAGAGACAACCTGGAATAAAATAAAAATTGGCCAATACACTATAAAATATTGTTAAGCAAAGGATCCATGTGTTCTTACCAATGCTATAAAACAGATCATTAAAGTCAAGGCTGATATGAATCCTTTTTCTAATAGACTTCTGTATACTTACTAAAATATATAGAAGAAATAACTGAAATAGAAATAGGAAATTATCACCTTACTACAAACAGATATAAGTGTTTCAAGTAAAAATTAACAATAGGTGTTAGATGGGTGAAAGTTACTGGAGGACAGGACACTCAGTGTCAGGGATTCACCCCACAGATTTCATATTAACACAGAAAAAGAAGAATTAATAACTGATGATCTCATGGCCACCTGAACCAAAAGACCACACTTAGCATCACCCATAATGGGACAAACTGACATCATATGTCCTCTGATGTGGTACTGGAAGGACATTACATCAATTTAATAGCAGGTTCAAGAAAGAATCATAATCTATTTTGCAATTGACAGTAGCAAAACAGCCTTAGAAATTTATCAGAGATGGAACAACTGGATGATTTAATTTATCATGCTCATTTTGTATGTGGAGTCTAATTTACAATTAAAAAGAAAAATAAAACTCCTCACTAGTTAAGTATCTGACTCACTGACTGAAAGATTTAGTAATACACTTAGATATTCCTAAATATGCAGATGTTCCTTATGGGAAATCAATTCAGGTGTGACTGAAATTTTCAATTTCCCTGAATTCGTAGTTTTGAAAAGGGTCCCAAATATATAATGAAGTTGCCAAATTACATGATTTTTGAAATTAGTTTTCTTTCCTACATAAAAGGATAGAAACTTAAGATTTTGAATAATAAGCAGAGGATGAATGACAGGATGCTTGCTATTTTGTCTCATCATTTCTGTGTCACTTATCTATCAGCTTTTATAATGATACTTGAAAAAATAAATTGGTGTAATGGACAGCTATTTCTCCCTGCTTTAAAACACAGTAAGTAGAGGAAATTATAATCACATGATATACATTTACAATAGGAATAAAGAAAACATATGGTTTCAGGGTAAGACCAGCATGGCATCTACGTTTTTACTTCATCTAGTTTAAATGACATATTTTGTAGGTACTCTTTTTTAATTGGAAAAAAGATCTCCTTTCCCAAGCTGCCTCAGTACTTTGGCAAGTTAAATGTAAAAGGAATTTTTTTTTCATGGTGAAAAAGCCATATAACCCCATGAAAACCAGGGTTTATGATGGCCTTCAGCAACAATACTATGCATGGCGCCTCTATAATTTTATTTGATCCAGAAAAAAATAGTTTAAGTTATATAACGGACATTCCCTTCAAATTTCCTTTCTTTGCAGGCTTGCACATGTATTGTTTTATATATATCAATGTCAGTCTTTGTGATATGATGCTGCCAAAAGTACTCTTTGATGAATGCTAATAAATTTGAACGCCTAATATTACCCTCTAGTTTTTAAGGTTGGGTGAGGGGTGGAAAAGAACAAAAGCCAAGTCTGAATGAATTATAGTCTACTCTTGACATTGAAAGTTGCGCCAAATACTCATGGCTTCAAAAAATGGAATCTGTCCAGTCAGAATATCCCTTTTTCCCCCGTCTGGGTTAATCAGTTGGACTGCTTAATATAAAAAAATCTTTATGGTGCATACCAGCAAATATGGAATCAAATGTTACAACACAATAATCTACAGTTAATGGATGTAGAGGTTTTAGCAAAATTCCATGACATGTTGGAATGCACATTATGGTTATGTTTCTTAAAAATGAGATGTGTAACACATGATATTGGGATTCTGAAAAATTCATCTATTCCAGCATTAGAATTTTGACAAGGCTTTGCTCTTGATGAGGAATATAGAAATTCCCACTCTATATCTGATATCAACTAATTGTAAAAATGACTATGAGTCATTTTCTATAAGAAAACAAGATTTACATACTATTTCACCAGAACATGATGAATACTCATTTTTGACTATCCTATCAGAATTTCATTTCAAAATCACCTGACATTATTTTTTTCCCATAAATAAATTTAGATGTTCTACCTAATAATTCAAGGATGCCATACATTTGTTCTAGAAATCGATGTACCTTTATCAAAATATGGCATGAAAAGATTGAAAGATTTAACATGTGTAAGGTGGCAATGTAAATTATCGTTTGAAAAGAAGCACTTTTGAAGGCAAAATGGGGTACTATCCAGGGAGGATGTCACATAACTGTGACTTTCCTGTGGGAAAATGAGACTTATGGTGACTCAATTAGAACAACTCTGAGACCTTTTGAATGGCTCAGACCTTGTAAATGTCAAGTGCTAATCTTGAGACTCTAAAGACTTAGGTTTTATATATTCTTACACGTCATGACACCAACCGAAATTTAAAATCTCACATAAAAATAATCAGGAAATTTGACTTCTACACTAAATTGTCTTTTTTTAAATCTATATTAACATCATTCTTCATTCTACTCATTTTATGTGAAACATAAATCTATTTGGCAATGGTAATCAGGCAAAACTTTACTTACAGAGTGTAATTTGTATACTAGAAACTGCAGGTATTTCTTAAATTACTTTTGATATTGATATATTTATTAATTTTCCAATCATTAATAATATTTCCTAGTAGTCTTAATTGGCAACTGCCTAAATACTACTGAGTTTGTATATCATTCTCTATGCTTCCTGGTCATTTGTGTTTCTTTTCTGTGAAATAACTGTTGATATCACTTATCACTTTTAAATTGTGTCTTTGTCTTTTTCATATTGATTTGTCATTCTTTTTATATGGCAGACATTGATTTTTTTCAGTTAAGGATATTATAAACATGATCACTCCAATATTGCATGTATTTTTACCTTATTCATAACTCCTGTTGAGCCAAAGTTCTTAAATTTAAAGATGTCAAATTTGTCAATCATTCTTTTATCATAAGTTGTGTTAAGAAATTATTTTTATTTTTTTAGAATAAATGTTATTTTAACTGTATTTTCATGTTTGTTCCAAATGAGTAAAGATGCCATAGACTTCTGTGTATTTATCTTATAAATACCTAGAATAATAATTTATCTACAAATGTTTTTGAGTTGTTTATATAAATAAACATAGTATCTGTTGTGTTTCTTCTTTTGAGATCATTTACTTGTATTTAATTATTAGTGACTATTTTCTTATTCTCATCTAGAATTTTAATATAAAATTGAATGTAGAGGTGATGATGGGCATAATATTTTTTAAAATTTCTTATAAAAAGCTTAGAGTTTCTTCAGTGGAGAATAGTGTTTTCTGAAGGTTTTTTGGTAAGTACCTTTAAGGGATTACTTTCCTAGGGTATTCAATGATGATAAATATACTTTAAACATTATCCAATATATTTTTTTGCTTCTTGTGAATTTATGACTTGGTGATTATCACACATTTCTCCTGTTTTAATCTTTTTTTTTTTTTGATAAATTAACATTATACACTTTCTAATGTTAATCCAACCTTTAAATCCTGGGATAAATTCAACTTGCTCATAATGGATAATCATTTTTATACACTGTAATACTTGATTTGTGAATAAAAGACTTTTGATTTATATTCACAGCAAGATTGACCTGTAAATTGGTTTTCTGGTGCTATCATTGTCTAGATTCAGGATAAAGATTATATTGGCTTAATAGAAATAATTGTGAAGTGTTCTATCTTGGTTGTTGCATATAATTGAAATTACCTGTTCATTGAAATTATGTCAAATTTGCCTGTAAAACCATCTGGACCTGGAATTTTCCCACATTGGATTTAAACCACTTCTATTTCTTGATGAGTTATAAGCATATTGATGTGGAGTTTTGTTTTTAATTTAGTTTGGGTAACTTTTAGTTTCCTGTATATTTGACCATTTCATCTAAGTGTCCAAAATAATTGGGATAGATTTCCTAAAACTATTTTCCTTTATTGTACAAGGGATTGAACCATTAAGTCACATCCTCAACACCAACTTTTTAAATTTTTTATTTGGAGATAGGATTTTGCTAAGTTGCTTAGGGCCTCACTAAGTTGCTGAGTCTGGATTTGAACTTGAGATCCTCCTGCCTCAGCCTCCTAAGCCGCTGGGAATGCAGGTCTGTGCCAACTGCTCAGCTACTAATACTCTTCTTTACTGTAAGTATACAACTTATTCTCAATTCATGATTGTTTTATGTGTGTATTCATTTTTTTTCTCATTAACCTAGAACATTGTTCACCTATTGTGAACTCTTCAAAGCACAAACTTTTGCTTTCTTGATCTTTTCTGTTCTTACTTTGTTGCTTGTTTGCTTGCTTTGCATTTTTTTTTTTTTGTTTGCTTGCTGTCCTGTTATGATTTGAACTGAGGATTTCACACATGCTAGACAAGTGCACTATGACTAAGCTATACTTCTAACCCTCTTTAAAAATTTTAATTTGTTTTATCTTATTTTTTCCTTAGTTTAGTATTACTTTCCTGTGTTTTTAGAGTCATTATTTCTAAAGTAAGATGTTAATATATTCAATTTTCAACTTACTTTTCTTAACCCATATGGGTAATGCTATAAATATGATTTAATATCTCCCTTTGTCAGTTCCCCAAATTGTGATAAATAGCAATATCATAATAATTTATCAATAAGTCTTTTTTGTTAAATACATCCATAAGTCTTCTCATGATGTTACAACAAATAGTATTCTTTGGTATTTCATTTTGCAATTGTTCTTTAATAGTATATCAAAAGCAGCTGATGAGATTTTTCCTATGTTCCAGTCATACCTGTAGGTAAGTATTTTGGATTTCATTTATGATCGTTTAACTTTTGTTCCATGAGTTATTTTGAAGAATTTAATTACTTTTCCAAACATATGTATGCTTTTAAATGTATGTGTTTGTATATTCTAACAATTGCATTTTTTAGTCTTTATATTTTTGGATTTTTTTCATTACTCAAGATTGATAAAAGGGCATTTTATAAAAATATTCCATACATACTTGAGAAGAATGTGTGCTCTTTAATTATATATATAAAAGTTTCATTTTTATATTTTATTTTCACATTTTCAGTGCCAAGAAAGATAGATGTATCCTAATGTTTTAACATAAAATGATTGACCAGATTTAATAAATTAAATTTTAAAACATCTATTGTACACATTCATGTACATATGTATAAAGTCTGTTAGTCCACTCTAGTTCATTAAATATGTTATTCATATTTAATGATTTTATAGCCTTATTAATTATATTCTACCTAACCTATTAAACATGGAAAGAAATTAAGCATGCCTGTAATCTCAGTGACTATGTGATTAAACAGGTTGAGGCAGGAGGATGGCAAGTTGAGTCCAGCTTCAGCAACTTAGGAAGACCCTATTTCAAAATGAAAAATAAAGAAGACTCAGAGGGTAATAATGTAGTCAAATGGTGAAGTGCATCTGAGTTCAATCATCAGTACTGGGAAAAAAAACTGGAAAGAAACCTTTATAAGCTCTAAAGTGATTGAAATTTTATCTTCTCATAGTTCAGTTAATGGATAAATATTATTTTGTTTCAGAAGATAATATTCAAGTCTGAATTAATATTTTTCTGTGAATATTTTTAATAATTATTGTTGACTTTGTACATAATGTTTTTTCTTAAAGTCTATGTTGACTAATATTAATATGAGTGCTTGAAGGCATTTAGCATTCTCTCTGCATGATATATTTGTATCTGTCTGTATCTATTTGAAATAATTTTTCTCTTAAATCTTCCATATATATTACATATATATTACACATATTTTTTCATAGCACATATCTTGAATTTTGGTAAATTATGATGTAAAACCATTGTAGTGTAATTGGAAAATTTGATACATTTATTTATTTTTATTTTTTTTCAGGATTGGGGATGGAACTCTACACTAAGTTACATTCCCAGTCCCATTATATTTATTAAGTTATTGGTCTGCTTGGAATATTTAAAATGATTAATTGAACACTTATTCATTTGTAACCTATTTTGCCTCTTATTTTTCATTTATTTATTTATTATTAATAAATATTATTATAAATATTATTTATTTATATTATTATATATTATAATAATATATCATAATATATAATAATAATATTATATAATATATATTATATAATATATTATGTATCTTATATCTTATATATTATATTATATATTATATTTTATATATTATATTATATTATATATTATATTATATTATATTTTATATTATATATTGTATTTTATATTATATTATTATAATATTATGAATTATATTATTATATATTATATTATTATATTTTTATTTATATTATTATTATATTTACTTTAATATAAATATGATTTATTTCTTATTATTTATTGCATGTGTGCACCCCCACCTTCTACCTGCTTCCCCATATTTATTGGGGAACAAAAAACTCTTGTTTTATTCTTATAGTGCTTACTTTTAAACTTTGGCTATTTACTTTTCAATCTGCCCAAATATAATTACAAATTTTTTTTTACTAATTGTATTAGTTTGCTTTTCATTACTATAGTGAAATAATTGAGGTAGGTTGAAGAAAAACGTTCATTTACCTCACAGCTTTAAGGAATAAATGCCCAGACACTGCAGTGCTGACCTGCTCTAGGACTGCCTTTGGCTCTGTCAACTCAAGGCAGATGGCAATGGTAGAGGTGCCTGTGAAAGTAAGCAAGGAATCACCTCTTGAAACAGGACACCAAAGAGATTGGCGTCCCAGAATCCTTTCTGATTCATGCTCCCAACTCATCTATGGAATTCTCATTAAGTCCACCACTTAAGTGTTCCATGCCATATCTCAATATCCCCAACGAACCCGAGTACCAAGTTCCCAATGCATGTACCTTGGAAGCAGACCACATCCAAGCCATAACACTGCCTTTTCTTAACAGCAGAATGATGTGAAAGCTCACAGCAGCCCTTTCCAAATCAAATGTTTTATACCCAGTACTTTAGTTCTGTTTCTTAAAATACAATAATGTCACATTAGCTGTTATTTTATTATTATTGCTTCATAAAAAACATTTTTGTTTCTCTTCACATATTTGCCTACTAATTTATTATCCCTTCTTGCATCTAATATCATTTTTCCAGGATGAGTTTCCTTTTACTTGAATAAATTAATTTCAGGTTTCTTTAGCATAAATTTCTTCATAGTAATCTGTTTTATAGTATTTGTTTATTTCTTCATATTGTTTCCTGTAAGATATATTTCTGAGTACATAAGTATCATTATCATTTTTATGGGTGTTCCTTGAAGATAGATTTACCTCTCCCTTGACTGTCTTGCTGTTGAGAATTCTAACTCATCATAAACATTTCTTTGTATATGTGATGCTCTTTTCTATTATAATGAAGCTGATTTGGTTTTGAAAATTTGTGAATTCATTACAAAGTACCTTACATGAATTTATTTTGTATTTATCCACTTTGAAATGTTTTGTGCTTTTAAACTCTAATGACTTGTAGATATATGATTAAATAACTATGTTGGAGAATTTCTGAAATATTGCTACTTCAAATATTGTTCCTCCTAGATTTTATTTTCTGCTTTTTAACTATAATTACATAAATGTTAAATCTTTACCCTTTTTATATATCTTAAATTTTCTCTCATGAATTCCATCTTCTTTCTCCAAATCTCTTATTCTCAGAAAATTTTTTACATACACATTTGTTTTCTAGTCCTGATATTTGTCTAATTTAATCTTTATTATAATCAATGTATTCTTAATTTTAATAGTTTTAGATTTATGTTTTATTTTAGTTTTATATAAAATGTATATGTTTATATGAACTATACATTTGCATATATAAAGTTATGAACTTTTTTTTAATTTACAGTCATTTCTGAAAATTTCCTATTGCCTTTGCCCCTAATATATTTGCTAAATATTTTGCCATAGCAATTCTGTATCCTGAATTTAATCATTTCAATAATAAATGAATAGACTTGAAGGATTTATATCTACTGCTTTTGTTTCCTCTTTTGCTCACTATAAGTGATGTATTTAGTGACTCCTGATTATAAAATTACGTTTTCTTGATTTTTATCTATTCTATGATAGTGAGCCTAAATTGAGGAACATTTTCACAGAATTATTTTTTTCCTCTGAGCCATTTCATTGTCCTGGGTAGGTCTCCTTTCTCCTGACTGATGACAGATCCTACATTATGACAGGCATTGTCCCTCAGGGCAACTGTTTTTTTCTCCTTCCTCCCATGTTTGTGCAGCACAAGGTTAAATCCATTTTTTTTGGAGGTTTCCTTGAGATGTTTCTTCTTGATTACAGACTAACAACACATACAAGGAGTAAGGTGTACTTAGATCTAGTATATTTCCAAAGGAGATGCTCCTAGAATGTCTTATAAACCTCATTTCCAGAATTAGATGTCTGTTACTACGTATGTTTAACTTTCATTAGACTTAACACAATTAGTCATTGAATCATGTATATATATGAGGTCCCAAAACTTTGAAATGGTTTTGGGGACCTATACTTCATATTTATAGCAGTATCTTCTTATAACATTCTATAATTATGTCTTTATTAACTTTAGTCCATTACTGTGTTCTGCTGTGAAAGGATGCTATGCATCTCCTTCTGGCAAGGCACTCAAATGTTAGCAAACTAATCCTTTACAAAGGTACATGAAAGTTAATGTATCTGTCATGTGAAGGATCCTTAAGGCAGACTATTTTCTTCATTTCTATATTCCCACCTTCTAACAATGGCCATCACGCAGGAGTCATCTGTATGAATGAGTTATTCAATGAATATAAATGGCTCCAAAAGAAAAGAAGGAAGAAAATTAGAGAGATGGAAAGAGAAAAGGAAAATAAATAAACCATTATTAAAATTTATTTCATATAATATACAGATTACCTATTGAAATTTATAGTACTGAATTTAAGTTATCCAGATACAGAAATTAAGGAGACCAGATAACACAGAGACCTGTCTCTTGTCACTTATTACTTTTATTGAATGATGATGTATATTCTTCTTTGAATATACTTGCAAATTATATTGATTGAAAAAGGCTAAAGTTTTAATAAATGCAAATTAGAGTTAGCATTGAAAATATTCTCATGAAAATCCGCTGTATTCTCTGATGAGTGTATTAAATTCACTTGGAATGATGCCGAAGTGATAGAGAAAGTAGCTAATTGCCCAGCTTCGCATGTGTGTGTGTATGTGTGTGTGTGTGTGTGTGTGTGTGTGTGTGTTGAATTCAGCCCATCATTATTCTGTTTATATTAGTTAATTATTTATAATATCCACAGTATATAAATAATAGTTGATGTTTTTACTGATATAAAGAGGCCCACTGTGTAGAATATAGTCCATTTAGGATTGCTTCCATTTAGAGTAATAATAAGTATCAATCTAACCTATGATTTTAAATTCTGAAGATATTCTGGAAATTTTAAAATAATTGTTTCATGTATTTGTGTTTCACTAGATTATCTGTTGCATATTCTTTAGGAACCCTAAAAGCTGTATATGTATATATTAGATATACATATAAGTGGACAGGGTGATGTGAACATTCAAAAATATTAAACCATATTAATAACACACTTAACCCATGTTTGTCAAACTCAAATAGAATTTTAAAGTTTCATCACTGCTGAGCTTCAATTTTACACTTTTTGCATAGTGATTTAATTTTGTTCTATAAAGTATCAAGACATGGACAATTCTGCCTGTTTTATATTGACTTGTATCATGATTTGTTGTTAATACTGACTTTCGCTCTGTATTGAATCTGAGTTGACCACTTTGAACACATATCTGGTACCTACCCTACTTTAGCTAAGGACAAGTGGACACTTGATTAATGAATTTCATGTCTCTAAGATGTGTTTCAAAAGAGATATCAAATATATTATAAATATTATGTATGTGTAATATATACACTGTATAATATATTGTACTCTATAATACACACCCACACACAGGCATTTATTTGGGGTTTGTAATAACCTGTTAATTGCTTTTATTCTAAATTATATGTAAGAAATGAAATCTTGATCTTTAAGCAATACCTGTGTTCCCGTGCTCATTGCAACACTGCTTACAATAGGCAAAGTAAGGGAACAATCAAATTGTACATGGGCAGACCAATGGATGAAGAAAAACTGGTAAATACATCCACTATAATATTATTCTGCCTTAAAAAGGATAAAACACTTTCATTTGTGACAACACAGAAGAACCTGGAGGATATTATGCTAAGGAACATGAGCCAATTACCAAAGGACAAAAATGTGCTTCCACTCACATGAGGTATGTAAAATTGTAAACTCATAAAAGTAGAGTGTTAGAGTGGTTGCCAGGGACTGGCCAGCGGGGGAAACGGGCTTTGCTGTGACATGGGTATGAAGTTTCTGTTTTGCTGTTTCAGTAAGTTCTGTAGATCTGCTCTACAGCATGGTGCCTATACATAACGATTTCATATTATGTGCTTCGAAACTCATTCTGAGGGCAGACCTCATGCTACTTGTTCTTACTGAAAACAAACAAGCAAACCCCCAAAACAAAGAAAACAAATGAAAGCAAGGACATGTTAGGGGGTGTCTGAAGTATCCACTACCTCAGTGGTCTTGATGCTATCAGTGTTTGCTTATGTCCTAACGTATCAAACTGTGTATATTATATATGTACAGAACTTTATATTCAATTATATTTCATAAAAGCTATAAATGAATAAATAAATGATAGTTAAGGCTAGATACAGTACTTAGTGTGGTGGTGTTTGTGTATGATCAGCTGCCAATTACTTTAGTTCCAATTTGATTCAGTTCAAGCACAATTTACTTTTTCTGGTAATTTACTACTCTGTTGAACCAGTTAAGGTACACTAGTAAATTCACCTTTGAAAATTTCATATATTTGATGCCTCCCAAAATGACAACCTGAGTTTATGATCATAAATAAATCTTAATATCTCTCAACTTTTTTCAGAAATAATCATTCTTCCTAAAACTCTTACAATAAAAAGGCCAACATTTATAAACTTCCGTTCAATACTTACTAATGTTATATTTTTTCTCAAAACAAGTCTATAGATTGGGCTGGCATCATCAATATAATCCTTTTTTCTTTTTGCTAACATATTCAGAAAGCTCAATAACATGTCTAAAGTAATACAACCCTCATAAAGACAGAACGAGGACATTAACTCGGGCCTTGCCATTCTAAAACCATCTCACCTTCACTGAAATATGTGTGCTACATTTCTTTCATAAGTTTCAATGACCTCATATCAGACAACTCAAGGTGTTGGTGACCTGAAGCATCCTAGTCAAAATGTGTATGGTCCGTCATTAAGGTAATTGTTATTTAAATATTTAAAAAATATTTTTTCTTGAAAACTTCTAAAACCTATGTGTTTATAGATAAAGTTTTGCCAAGTATGTGTTCTGTATTTATTAAAACATCAGGAAATTGTATTTTTTATGGTCCATACTACCTATGATGATTAAGAGTTCAAACACCTATAAAATCTGTATGAAATTTAATATGTTTTTAAGTTTTCTTCATACCTAAAAAAAAAGCCAGTGTTTCTTCATTAAAATTACAAAGACAGGAGAAAAATATTGTTTTCAATTCTTTTCATTTTTTTCACAGCATTTGGCTTTGGAGGCTTTTCTGGAGTTTTGTTTCTACACAGGCAGTTTGGATCATAATTTATGAGGTAGGTTGAATCAGATAATAATGTATGTCATTTATACTTTATCATACTCACATAGCTTTATGGGTGTGTACCTTAGAGGCACAGAGGCAAATTTTTATTAACACATGTTTATACATAATTGACCAATTGGGAAGTGGTAAGAAGTAATGGCTGTGATTTACATAGACTAAGAAATGTCTTAGAGCACCTCACCCTGTCTGGAGCCCCCACTGTGACAGATGAGCCAATGCCTGTGGGGGATGACAGCATGCTATTTATGGCATTTCCTTCTGAGACAATTAAGTAACATATGCCAAGACCATAGGGATTATCTTTGAGCTACACAGTATGTAACTCTATCTGAAGAGAAATATAATATTTTACAAATTTGACAAACCATAAGAAAGCTTAAATTGATTCACTCATTTTAATAAACGCAATAACTTTTTTGTGCCTTAATAAGATTTACTTCCTGATAAGAGTATGTTATAAAAGATTAACATGTTATACACATGTATTATTCAGAAAATATGGCCTATTTATTTTGTTTGGGTACAATGTTCACAATAAACTCTTACATAGGCTTCTAAATTTAACAACTTGTTTTTAACAATTTATTCGAACTAATACAAATGGAAAATTTGATTCATTTTAGAATAATAAAAACCAATGTCATATAGTAGTATCACACCGTTTCCCTGCATGTTACAGTTTGGAAAAGACAGTGGATTGACCAGGGGTAAGAAGGAGGAGTTAAGTATCAGGGCAAATACATTGCTTTAACCTCATTCTCAGTGATGTGTTTGACTCAATGCAAGACTATTTAGGAGGAGCAGGGACACAGTCCTGACTATGGCCTCAGGCAGTTTAAGCTTATCTTTCCCATTTTATTGTAGAAGTCACTGAGGTCTAGGAAGATTTACCTAAAAATGGATGTTCCAATGGGATGTTGATTACAAATTAGAGATAGCACATTAAGAAAGCTGGGATAAAAGAGCATTAAGGATAAATGACAAGGTCAACCCCATACCTCCATAGCCAAGCTCATTTCCTTGGCACAAGGTAATAATTCGGGAAATATTTATTAGATGAATGAATGCATAGAGAGAAATGTTTTTTCTCCATCTCTTCTCAGATTTCCTGTCCTATTTTATGTAATTTATTACTGGATTTCCCTTGGGTTTCTGAATTTCATGCAGCATGGTCATGTATTTCTATAAATAGGACTTCGGATTTTATGGTGAAGTGTGTATGGGGTCCATACTGGTAAGGAAAGGAGAAGGGAAGTTTGGAACAAAGGAGGAAAGAAAGGAAGGCAGGGAGGAGGAAAGGAAGGAGGAGAGAGACTTAGAGGGAAGTAAGTAGGAAGATGTGAAAAACTAACTTCAATATAAATTAACTGACTTCCTGGATGCACAAAAAGTTATTGTGAGGTCTCTCAAATAGTAGCAGTTTATTAGAGTCTCATCATAACATTTTTTGTGTTTCGTACTGGCAAGTGAATCCACGGTGATCCACCACTTAGCTACATTCCTAGTCCTTTTAAATTCATTTTGAGACAGGGTCTTCTGAAGTTGTCAAGTTACCAAGACTTGTGATCCTCCAGCTTCAGAAGCTTCCCAAATTCCTGGGATTACAAGCATATGGCACCATGCCTGGTTAATTTATCACAATTTTTGAGTCAAAAGAACATATACACTATAACATTGCTTATTACATAGTCATGAAATGATATTCCTACTTGTCCAATTGAATAGGTGTGGATACCTGAGATTGGGTGGTAAAACAGTGACAACTTCAGATATTAATATCAGATCCATTGACCTTTCAGTGGCTTTGCTGTCTTTTCAATAACTGGATATATAATAATACTTTGTACTTATATAGTGCTTTGCTGTTTAGAAACTACTTTATATATAGATCATTAAGTCTCTGCTCTAACTTTGATAGCTAGAATCAATGAAGTCCTTAAAATATGTCAAGGAATGGAGGAAAAGCAAACTCTCTTACTTTGTGATATTTAAAAATCCACCTTACGTTGCATTCTTCTTTCTGTTTTTTTTTTTTTTTTTTGTTATTGTTGTTTATCTTACTAATTTATTTTGGTAAAGTAAGCAGTAAATTATGATAAAATTATAATGATTCTTTGGTTTTTACTCATCTTTGCTCCTTTCTCCTTTCCTTTATCATCTCTCTCTCTCTCTCTGTTGTCTCTCCCCTTCCTTCTATGCATGTTTCTTCCATAAGCCAGACACTGCAATAAATGCTATTCTCATTCTGTGCAGTCCTTGTCACTTTTTCTTGGTCTTCCAAAACCTACACTGTGAGAACACAGCAATCTTTTGGCTCCATATCCTAAAAATATTTTTAATGTACAAGGGATAACACAAAGTAGCGTGAAAAGTATTTATAAGCTAGGCTTCATCCTCATTGATCTTCATTTCTATACCTCATCCAAACTTCCAGGGATAAACCAGAGAATAAACAGAGTGCATATAGTTTTCATTCTAAAAATTGCCTACTATTTCTATACAGCATCTCTAATGGAAGAATAAGAGAGAGAGAGAGAAAGTGGTGCTAATAGTCATAATTGCTGAAAATGGATATGTCAGGCAGTGCAGGTGAGAGCATTGCAGTACTTGTGCAGAGGCACCAACACAGGATCTTTTCCGATTATTACTTTGTGGATGCTGCCCGTCATATATTAACCCCTTAAGTAGGTGGATTTCTAATTATATGTATTTCCTTCTCATTAACAAAAGGTGATTTTGATGTAGTCTTATAACATAGGTTTTTATTGTCCCAGCATTTTTCACTGTTCATTTTCACTGGTTTTCAATAAAAGTTTTATTTCCAATCATTACTCCTATGTGACCAGAGTAAACTTTCTGAAAAATAATAACTTCAGTGGAAAAGCTGTATATAATTCTTAGAAATCCTTTGAATTATAAGTAACAGAGTGTAGTGGGTTTATTTATTTGAAGGATATTGGGAATTCTCAAAATTTTCTGGAGAGCAGAGAAACAGTGTTGGAAATGCTGACAAAAGTCCATTTCTAAGACTGTGAGGTGGAGGCTCAGCCATTGTATATTCAATTGAAATGAATAGACCAGAACAGAGGGGAAAGAATTTAATTAATACTCTGCATTTTAAAACATTATTTAAAAAATCATATTTGTAACTCTGTCAGGAATAAAACCATTTCTAATGAGATTAATAGAGTTAATTATTCACCCTTTTTTCTTCAAGTCCTTGAGATAGGAAAACCAACTAGGGGCCTTCAGTGAGCCAAATGTAGACCAGGGACTCTTGCACTGGCTATCAACAGGGAACAGTGGACAGAGCATCTCTTTTCATGTTTAAAGGTGGAGAAGGGTAAAAAATGGTCTCCAGGGTACCATGGCAAGGGAATGGAAGCAGTAACAATTCCTAAATGTGAAAGAAGGCGATGCCAGAAAACTTGGACTATGTTTTTAAAATGTATAGGAAATGATCATTTTAAATCATAGTAAACTTAATGTAATATGCAGAGTACAAACAAAAGAGATAGGTAGGGAGTTTTGGCAGGCAGCAGAAATCAGAGATTGCTGAAACAGTACAGAATCTCAATTCACAGAACTCAGTTCATAGAACTAGAAGCAGCTGAAGAGAGCTTGCCATTGACAATAATTTTATTGAGAATTAAACTGATGCTCCAGATAGAATTATCTGTAAATTGCCACCATGCATTTTGAAAGAAGAATTTGTATCCAGTTTAATGGAGTCCCTTTTAATGCTAATTCAAATTTCTAATGATAGCAGGCTCCTCAAGAATGAAAGATCTCCTCCCAAGCCCTTCGTTCACTTATTCAGTCCTGCGGCATTTGTGGTACTACTCCCAGAGTTTCCAAGAATCCCTTTAAAGCAACAATCTAAGTAGAGTAGCTGATCACAAGCAATAAAGTGCTGGGACCATGGTGTTAGTGCACATAAAAGTTAAACACAAACCTAAAGTGTAATCATTTTGATCGAACATTTAATAACTGGATATTAAAATATTTGTTAAAACAAAACCCATGATTTTCAACCACTAAATTGTAACTATACATCAATTCTATTTATTTCAAAGGAATGTGCAAAACATTATGTCTTTTATCAGCTTTTCTTTTATTCCTCTAAATTGACATAATATATTTTTGTTCAGGAAGTTTTTTCTTTGCTTCTAGCTTTTGTGAGTGTAAGTCAGGAAGCATATTTTACTTATGTTTGCATATTTGTATCTCTATCATCACCTTCTCTCTATACACATACATCATGTGAGCTGTTGCCCCAATAATTTTCCTCATACCTATTATAAACCATACAAAGATACATCTTTATAAAGTCCATCAAATCCTTCAAGATAAGTCAAGCATCAAACTCCTGCTAAAAAGGAAAAGCAAATATTTGACCCTTATGGAAAATCTGCAAAGATCTCACAATGAAATAAAGAAAATTTTGTAATACTGAGAAAATTGTTACTTTCTTGTCCTGTTAAGTGTCTGAAAATTGAAGTAAAATATTAAAAATAAACAATGGACAGGAAACAGATACTCTTCTACTCTGCTTTACATGCTACTCTGTAGCATGTAAATTGCTACAACAACTCTGGAAGGAAAGTTATCAAAATTCAATGCAATTATAAATGTGCCTGCCTTTCATCATCATTTATTTTTCTAGGAATTCATCCTACAGAAAGTCTAAAACTAGTGCACAAAGATAAAAATATAAGAATACTCACTAGGACATGGTTACTAATACACAAAACTGGAAACTACCTGAATATCCATCATTAAAGTTATAGTTTATTGATTATGGTATATTTTTATAATAATATAATTTACAAGAAATAAGAAGAATGAAATTATGGCATTGGGTGGTAAATGGATGGAACTGGAGACTATCATGCTAAGTGAAATAAGCCAGACCCAGAAAGTCAAAGGTTGAATGTTTTCTCTGATATGCAGAAGCTAGTCCAAAAGAAGGTGGTAGGGGGATGGAAGAGAAATAGAGAAAGAAAGGGAAAAGAGGGAAGATTCTGTCAAAACAGTGGAAAGATTGGTGAACTAGATGAAGGGAAGGGAGAAGGGATGGGATAACAGAAGAACAGCAAGATGAATCTGACCTAACTTTTCTATGTACCTATGTGAATATACCACAGTGAATCTTACCATCATATGCATTCAAAAGATGCTAACAACAACAAAAATAAATAAATAAATAAATAAATAAATAAATAAAAATAGAAAAGGTAATTAACAGTAAGATCAGTAGAACAGAGAGAGGGTAAGAGAGGGAAAGGGGAAAGGACTGGATTAGAACAAATTACATTCCATATTTTATAATTATGTCATAATGAATCCTAATGTTAAGTATAACTAAAAAGAGCCAATTTAAACACACACACACACGCACACAGGCACACACAGTGGATGGATCTTCATGTACTGATATCAAAAGAAAAAGCACCATGCTGATGTTGCAAGGTCAACCTTCCAGGAAACTGAGGCAATCCCCCTTAAACTGATGCTTGCAATGAAGTAAGAAAGATTTCAGACATGTGGCTCAGAATAACAGGCATGAGTTTATTGAAAGTATAGGAAAAGGGAAAGGGGACTATCTCAAGGGAGAGAGTGGGTCCTCTCAGTGAGGAGAGGAACAGAGTGCTTCTCCTGCACTCGAGTTTTAGTGGGAATTCAAAAGAAGTTTCCAGAGAGTCCTGCCCAAGTCCACCTCTTGACTTTTGACTGCTGGCAGAATGATATCAGACTTTCAAATCCCCTCTGGCATAACCACTGTAGGTTATTTTAGCCCCTGCTGACCAGTTCTAATTGGATGCTTAACCACGTTCTTACAGATTTAATAAAAATTGTACAATAATTTGTATTGTTTTTACACTGTTAAATAATATATAGCAATGGTCTGAGAATGTGACTTAGTGGTAAAGTGCTTGCTTAACAGGTAAAAAGCCCTAGGTTCAATCCCCAACACCAGAAAAACAAAAAGTTACATACCAGCATTCTAACTTATAAATGATTTAGATGGTATTATAGATGTTATAAGATGGCTTGATTTCAGTTAATAAAATCTTAAATAGATATTTTAGAGAAAATTTCAAGAATTCATCATTTAATTTCTTTCAAATATTTATTATAATTTATTCACATTTTAGACAGAACCATTTATGTAAAGTCAACTTTACATGAATAATAAGTAATGAAGTTTAACATACAGGAATTTAGACTCTTGCAATGCTCAAGAAACTTGAAGCTTTGGTCAGCAATTTTACAATTTAAAAAATGATTCTTGGCAAATACTGAGTTATTTCCTCCTAACAATAATCCTAGGAACATATAGTAGTAGAATCCCTATGTTTTATAGACAATGAAACTTAGACACAGAGAAATTAAATAACTTTCTCAAACTTAGGATTCAAAGAAGAAAATATTCTAATAATTGAATCACCAGAAGGCCTCATATCTACTCCTTAGAAAGAAGCATTAGTTAAGGAACCTGGTAGAATATACATACTCTAGTGTTCTTAATGGATATAGGATGCTTCACAGGACAAAATCTGTACATAGGGTCACTTAAGTTTCCCAACAGTCCTTTTTCAAGTCCCATGCTACAAATTAATCTATAAGATGACAAATTGACATTATTTAATTTGTAAGAATTCTGAGAAGTTCTACTAGCTGAGTTAAAATCTCAAAAGATTTCCTTTATTTTATTCAATTTATTTAATGTATATTGCATTGCAAAATTGAGAGTATATTTCAAGTCCAATGCATATTTCAAGTCCTGAGAAGACAAAGAATCCTTCTGAACATATCTCCTTTCAGTGTCCTGATCTGCCATTTCAGTCTCTTCCTCAGTTACCCATTTGGTGCTGTGTTTTCTCAGCCACGAGTTTTTCATTAGAGATCAGTTGGAATATTTTGTGAAAACATTCATTAATAAGGTGATCTAGTGCATGTACATTTTTGAAATTTTACAAATAATATTTGAAGACAAATAGAATTTAAAATAAATGATTTTCTAATAAAATTTTGTGAGCATGAGATGTTTTGGAAGAAGATGGTTTCCCAGTACTCTATAAAATCTCCCACACAAGCAAAACTTGATCATACTTTTAGAAGAGTCTGATTAAAACTATTTGTTTTTTACTCTGGCAATTTTACAGTATGAATATCTATCCAAACAAAGAAATAAAAAAGAAAAAGACAAAGAAAAAGAAAGTAAGTCTTACGATACCAAGGAAAAACTATTCATAATTTATATTCAGATTCGATTACATTAAAATAATGTTGTAAGACTTAAACTAATCTTTCTTTGTCTGCTGCACCTCTACATATTACCTCTTCCCCATTTCCTAGTCTTGGCAAAACACACACTTTTCATTAGTTGAGTACAAGGCAAAACTACTTGTTTTGGAATCCACATCCTTCTCATATTAGCTGTGTAGCCTTTGGCGAATTCTTTAACTTCTCTGTGCCTCAGTTCCTGATCCTATAAAAAGGAAACAATAGTGGTATCCATGTCAAAGGATGCTTATGAGGATTGAGTAATTTAATATACACAAAGTTCTTAGAAGAGTATCTGGTATATAAAAGAGCTATATAGTGGTTAGTTTTTACTCTTTTACAAAGATTAAACCAGGCATGCTGTAGTTTAATGTAGTTCTATAGAACACTTATTTTTAATTACATATTTTATTATAAAACCAATACACATTCATTACTGCAAACATCAAAAAAATACATACAAACCAAAGGAATATAAAATTCCCCCATGTTGTAACCCACAGACAGGTAGTGGCAATACTTTAATCTTTCTTTTATATGCACATATGACACATATTATACACAAACATGAAAATGCTATTTTTTTTCTGATTATAAATAAGAATAGCTCTATGGACTCTTGGGTCAAGATGATAGACTGAGAACATTTATTTTCCAACCTTCCATGTCCTGTCCTCAAACGTCTGAAAATAATTCAAAACATTAGTTTTTAAAATGTTTTAATGGTCTAGAGGAACAAGTAGGAAGTCAAGAATGCTTACAGATCTATGATGTGCTTCTAAAGACAAATAAAAGGAGTCGAAAATAATAGAGAAAAATTACATCCCTCAAAATAGTACTTACAGGAAAACTGTTGAGGAGATACTATATCCAGAAAAACTAAACATGTGAAATCAACAAATACACAGAAAAAGGTGGAATAGAGGAATTACCTTGAGTTTGACTTCAAAAGAGCAGCCAGGCCTTTCTGGCTTCAGTCTGGGCATTCATAGAAGGAGGAGCAAGCCCGGGAGACACTTGACTCTCAGTACTGGGGAAGGGCGTGCATCGATTCCCAGGTGGTCACCAAAGTGAGTGAGGGAGAAATCCAGGTAACTACAGGTTTTAAAAGAGGACTACAAAGAAAGTCCAAACAACAGCTCTTAAAAGAGAGAAACAATCGACCTACTTAGATGGCCAGCTCAAACCATCCTTCCTTTAGAACCCAGAGGACATAAGTTGCTGGCTTCCTCAACATCAAGGTCCTCCCTCACAAAGCCTGGATCTTGTGATCCTCATTCCCCTTACAAGGAGCCAGCAAGCTTCCAGTCCATTATGGGATAGCCTATTTTGGAAACATTTCAATTAACTGCTGAGGGAACCAACACCACTACCCATGATAACTGAGTTCATCATCTGTAACTGATGGAAACAAACATATCAACAGAGGAGGACCAGGATGAGCATTTACAATGGCAGACATGTAAAACAGGAAACCTGCAGTAACTAAAAGCAAAACAATAGTTGACATCTTTAGAATAGATGACAGGTCATTTCTTTGTGACCAAGAACAGGCTGCTACGGAAAGGGAACATTCAGAAAGCCAGGAAGTTACTAGAAGATAAAAATGATAAGAAGATCTCAATAATAGAATGGGCTTACTTGACATATTATTAATAAATCTTAGAGTTGAAAACATTCCTTGAGTGGAGAATGGGCTAAATTTAAAAATTCATGCTTAGACCTGTGAAATTTAATTACTAATAACATTCTGAGAGCAAAAAAATAAAAATAGGACTCAGATTTATAATTAAGTATAAGTTAGGCAAGAGTATGTAATAATGGTTTAGTACTAAGGACCCCAGGACTAATTAAAGTATAAGTAATACAGAACAGCAAAACAAAGGAATCTACATCAGGAAAACAATCAGATCATTTCCCTTTGAAATTCTCTCTGGGAAAGAATTAGAAGGGACAGCAACAAAGTGAAGAAAATGCATACACAGAAGAGGAATCCTGAACCAGCAAACCGCAGTGGCACCAGGAAAGCGCTAGGTGGTTTTAACATGTCCAACAAAAGACACAATGAACAATTATTTCCCTCATAGACAGATTAGGCAAATATATTTGCCACAAATGAAAGATTAATAGCATTTCTAAAAAGAGTTTCTTAAAAACAAGAAAAATGTAGCCCAATAGATTTATTTTTTAAATAGTATTTTTTAGATTTTTTTTGTTTATTTTTTCAATTTACTTGATTAGACACATATATGGCTATAAACAAATGAATGTATTAAAACTCAGAAGAAACTAAGACAATGCATATGAAAACACCATACTTTACTGTTCTTTTTTACACTGGAAAGAAATACACATATGTGATAATACCCGATGGAAGGCAGACACTCAGTAAGATGGAAAAATAAGTTATGATTCTCTAAATTCAAAATACGCATGACCTTTAAGCAAGGAACTACCCTTCTGTATATCTATCTTCAGAAATGCAAACGTATACATAAGGCTATTAATTCCTATATTCATATCAATAATCAAATATGGGATACCATCAGACATTTTAACAAATAAAAATAATGTTCTTTCATTGCTCTTTCTCTGCAACATAATAATTCATATAAATTAAAGTAATATTTGTGTTACACTAAGGTGAAAATATGTTGAAAATGTCACTGAGCAAAAGTATTATGGTTTGGATGTGAGGTGTCCCCCAAAAGCTCATGTGTGAGACAATGCAAGAATGTTCAGAGGAGAAATGATTGGGTTTTGAGAGTCTGAACCTAATCAGTGAATTAATCCCTGATGGGATTAACTGAATGGTAACTTGAGACAGGTAGGTTGTGGCATAGGAGGTGGGAATTGGGGCGTGGCTTTGGGAATATATTTGTATTTAGCAAGTGGAGTCTCTCTCTCTCTGCTTCCTGATCACTGTAAGCTGCTTCCCTTTACTACCCTCTCCCACTATGATACCCAACCTCACCTCAAGTCCCAAGGAATGGAGCCGGCCCTATATGGACTAAGACCTCTGAAACCATGAGCCCTCAAATAAAGTCTTCCTCCTCTATGATTGTTCTGGTCAGATCTTTTAGTCACAGCGACCAAAGAACATCCCTACCTTTAAAAATTTTTCCCAAACTTGATGTAACAACTTCTGCTGATGCTTTGCTGACCAGGTGGACATTATATCCCTTTCCACAGGGAAGCAATGAGGGAAGAGAATTCTTTCATTCTCTAAGGCATTAAATAACAAGTAGGTGTTTCCTCTATAAAAAGATAAGTAGAAAACTAAGTTTAGAGAGTTCCCTGGGAAAACAGTGGGTTGTCGAGGTTAGAAAACTCAAAACAGAGGGGAAGAATCAAGGCATGAAGAAGTGTTTTGATGTTTTATGCTACATTTTTATGTTATGAAAGATCACGTCTTCCTTTTCATCCCTCCTACCCTTTTTCCCTTAAGACAATCTATTATTTATTTCCAAATGGTTCTCTCTCTCTTTTTTTAAATTGTTTGTTCTATTTAGTTATATACCTGACAGCAGAATACATTTTGATTCATTGTACACAAACGGAGTACAACTTTTCATTTCTTTGGTTGTACATGACATAGAGTCACACCATTTGTGTTATCATACATGTACCTAGGACAATGATGTTTGTCTCATTCCACCATCTTTCCTTCCCCCTGCCCCCTCTCCTCCCCTCATTTCCTTCTACAAAATCCAACATTCCTCCATTCTTCCCTTACCACCCCCATTATATATCAGCATTCACTTATCAGACAAAACATTCAGCCTTTGGTTTTCTGAGATTGGCTTATTTTACTTATGATATTCTCCAACTCCTTCCATTTACCTGCAAATGTCATAATTTTATTCTTCTTTACAGCTGAGTAATATTCCATTGTGTATATGTACCACAGTTTCTTTATCCGTTCATTTGTTGAAGGTCATCTAGGTTGGTTCCACAATCTAGCTATTGTGAACTGAGCAGCTATAAACATTGATGTGGCTGCATCATTGTAGTATGCTGAATTTAAGTCCTTTGGGTATAAACGGAGGAGTGTTTAAAGTTAGTCCTATATCCTTATAAGGTCATCTGAATATAAGATGTAAAAGCAGGACAAGAGAATTGAAGAGACCCACTAAAAATCTGACATATTTCCATTCATTTTCAGCTCCATCCTCATCACCCAGTGTGCAATGTATGGAGTACACTGACTTGGTGCAAGAATTTTCTTTCTGCTACTAACCTGAGAAGAAGATGAATTTAAATTCAGGGAAATTTGGAGAGATCTTGGATATAGACAGTTTTGGTCTAGTCACATGTAGAGAACTGAACTCTCTAGGATAAGATCGATAAAAGATAGGTGTGAATAATAACTGTGCGTAAATTTTGACAACGTTGCACCAATTAGGCAGTTGTTCCATCTTTGATCGATGTATAATTTAATCTAATGCTAATTGTAAATTTTAGAATTTTGTTTGTTCACACAGTAGTATGTGTGCCAATGTGTCTGAGTCAGTGAAAGATTTTTTTCTGGAGATACATAGGAACCTAAGCCATTTTCTTCTCTGCACTCACATTTAAAAAATATTCCAACAATGTAACAGACCCCAAAAAGTATTTCTTCATATTTACATAAAATAAACTATTCATATTTGTGTACAATTCACCTAAATAAAAGAACAAACATTTCTTTCACTTGACTATATTACTTTAAACAAATAAAAACAGAAGAAATTAACCTTATGCTCTTGTTTCTGTCACTATTGTTTCTGTTCTAAATTTGAATAATTGGATTAGTATTGTTCTTTGCCATGTAATGTTCCAGTATGGTTGTTTGCAAGTGTTTTTAGTAAAGGAGTTATAACCTGCTTTAAAACTAAAAGCATAAAGTTCTTGATAAAAAATAAGAAATACATTTTCATAAAATATTGATGAGTCATACGATTTCACCAGTGTTTAATGGTATGAAGGGGAACCCGGGGGAACTATTGTCTTTATCTTTCTTTGATTATTGCCTCATTCATGATTTTTTAAAGATACTTAAAATTTTCATGATTAAGAGAAATATAGCCAAAATGTATTCATTTTTTTAATATAAACTTAGTGTCTTCAAAATCTTCTGTAAATATTCAGTTAATGCTTTTTATCTCATAGGTGACAAAATGACATACTTGGCCAATACTATGTTTTAACATGAGTTGCAGTTATATCAATGTTATTATAATTAATGATTACATCATGCTTTAGGAGGATGGCACAGAGAAAGTTGTATTAACATGCACCACACACCATTGTGATATCAATACTCATTTTACTGTTCAGATTTTTTTAAAGCTAATAGCTGTCAAAAATACCCATTATAGGCTAGTCTATAATTTGTAGAAGTCAAGTAATACATTTTTTCTGAAGGTATAATGGATGCTCCATGGAGCAATTATTTTAGAAAGACAACTTCATCTCAGCTGTCTCGTGCCAGCAGAACTATTTAAGAGCCTGAGATGCATAATTCAACATGGAAGGGCTGTCAGAGTTGAGAATACCTTTAAATTATAAAAACTTAGCACCACGAGTCAGTTATAATTATAATGGAAATGTAGTTTTCTGTCATTTTATCATGGCAAACATCTCTCAAGAAGCAATTTTACGTGTTAAAATATTTTGGCAAAGTGACTTTTGATTCCAAAGAGATACAGATTATCTGGTTTTATACCTGAATATTTTTTCTTACAAATTAAGCTTAACAGCCTGTGATGCTTAAGGTGGCAAACATAAGAGTATTATTAAAATCCCTTTGGAAAATCTTGCAGGGAGACCACAGGCTATAGTAACTCACCAAGACAGGTCAGGTTATACATAAAAATAGATTATTTTAATAGCAAAATATGACAGGCACTTCTTCATCTGACATCTAATTATTTTACATGGCAAATAAATATAAAAATGGCTGCTATTTGAGACAGTCTTTCCTAGCAAATGTTTTCATGATTAAATATTAAAGTAAAGGTTTAATAGTTCAAGATTCTCCAGGATTTGAGGTCTTTGCCTTTGATGACTTACCCAAAATTTTCTAGACTCCAAGTGGTAGTCTTGCCTTCCTCTTGTTCTACATTGCTTTTACTATTGTACAAGATAAAAAGTAATAATAAAGTTGTTTTTAAGAAAATAAGCTACTATGTAAGAGAATGGAATCAAATATAACAAACTTGGGTTCTCCTGTAAATTCTAATAGATGGAATATTAAAATAAGCTCAGTTTCCATAGCTGGGTTTTACCTAGTATGAATAACATGGGTTATACAGGTCACTGAATTCAGTAACTTAACATCAAAATAATTCTCTAGCATAATGAGTATATGTTTGAACTTTATTTTAGTCTTTTTTTCATATTGATCATGAGGGTATTTTTTTCCAAATAATTTGAGTAACCTTAATGTTCAAAAATGAGTCAGTTGAGTCAGAAATTTTCATTTTCTCAGTATATTTATTGAGTTCTTACTAAATATATATGCATCACTGCTTCCAATTTGTACTTGAAACCAAATAAGAATAATTGACCAATATTACTTAAAATGCTTAATTGTTTTCAATAAAATTATGTTAAGCCCAAACTATAATGAATTAACATAGACTGAGCAAAATGTGTAACAACTCAAATACTGATTCTATTTTCAATTCTGTAAATGTTTGTTGAGTGAAAAATTTATCTGATTTACTTTTCTAGCCACTGGAGATGTATCAATAAGAAAAGATTAAACTGCTTCCACCATATGGTTATGTTATTTATCTAAAGAAAAAGTAGGAAATTCAGTGAGCTAAACACGAGGTTCAGAGATAATATATTTAACTCAGTTTTTTTTTATGGCAAAGCTTTCATACTTTTTTGAAGACATAATTCAATAGAACCAGAGAGCCTGATTAACATACTTATTTTTGAAGATGCAAGAAAATCATTACTCATATTATAGGAAATTCCTGAAAGTAAGAGAGGGCAAGGAATGAAAAGATTAAGGTTTTTTTTTTAACTTAGTTTATGCTAGATGTTTTGATTTTCATTGTATTCCTTTGCTTGCACAATGATTACACAGGGAATAAAATCTCCATTCTTCAAGTTGAAAATTAACAATTGAACAGGTAAATAGCTTTCCTAACAATTTACAATTTGTTTCTTTTCAAAGAAATGAAATGCAAGTATATCTAATACTCTAAGTTCTCTGTGTTATTTTTAGGAAATTTTCACAAATTAAACAATCTGAAATTATATTTACAGACACATTATTTAATTTCCCTGCCTCTGGAGAGTATCATGAGTTTTCCAAGAAGATATTTTGTAAAACAATTTCAGTTATATTTTCCCTCTTATTCTGCATTAAATTTCTACTTAAAAATATATACACATACATGCATTCATGCTTTTTGAAAAGCATACTATCAAGGATTTGAGATAATCTTAAAATGTCAAACTAATACCCTGTTCCCTACTTTGCCTACTATAAACAAGATGATAGATACTTGCAATTAGTAACTGTGCTTTTTCTATATAGAGATATAGAAAAGGCTATAAATGTTTTCTATTCAAGTCCAGAATGGTATGATCTTATAGACATTGTAATGCACTGATTTCTTTATCATTACCAGAATTAAGTGTACTTTGCTGAGAAATTGAATGTAGTTACAGCATTATTTTTTATTGTATCACGGAGGTAATCATTATCTAGAAAATAAGGAATAATGCATTACAGTAATGCACCACACATATGATTACTTTTAGTATAATGCAGTATAATGCCTAAATTAATTCCAAGCAACTTCCTAATTTTATTTCAGTACCACTAGATTTCAAGTCATAGGAAAGGAGAATATAAAATGCAACCAATATTACATTTGATTCATTTTGACTGAATCGTGAACTGCTATGACACAAGAAGGTTCTGAAAATGTTAATTGCTTCAGAAGGAAATCTAATCATTTCTTTGGTCATCATTCTGAATAAATGAATGGAATTCAGAGCTGACAGTATTATGCAAAGTTCTGTTTGTTTGGTTTGAGGCGGAAGCAATTTTAAGAAAGGGATGAGGAGAACAGAAGAAAATGGACAGAGGGAAACAGATACCAAAGACAGAGTAGTGTGATTTCACAGGGTTCATAAGAGGCGAGAAGAAAAGAGCTTATATGTGTGTTCAGCAAATTGGGAAACTAAATAGGCAAAGCTCTCAGTTTAACTTTTAGATTTACCTTTTTTGTATTCTTCTCTAATATAACAGTTCAAATGGGGACTTAAAATTAATGCTATAAATACAGCCTTTTAATACAGTGCTGCAATGTGCATAATATCACATTAGGTCTTTCTAATGAGTCAACAAAATTTTTACATTGCCCTGTAATACTCTAAAATTAAGAAATTCAATAATAATTAATAATAAATATATGCATTTTAATAGAGGAAGAGTTAGTTGCACAACTTTTACCGTGCCAAGCTTAGTATTCAGTTCCAACTGTGAGGCAGGGTGTTTGTGGTGTGGGATCCTGTCAATATAGTTCTCCAGTTTGAAGACAGGATGTGTTTCAAAGCTGACTCATATTTATGTCAACTAAAGGCACAGTGTGTCAGTATTTCCATCTGGGTATAGATTTTACTAAATATTGCCAACATAATTTTCTCTTTCTCTTATTCATCTCTCTCTCTGCTTCTGCCATTTATCTCTCTGTTGATTTCTTTCTTCTTCGTTTGACTCTCACATCACTAGAATAAAATCCAACTATTAATTCGACAGAATTACATATTCATTTTCCTATGTCTGAAACTACTAAGTATAGAAGTAATATTTTTAGTCTATTACTTGTGAAATTTGCTTAGGTATTGGTAACTGTGTGGTTAAATTCATCTTAAAACATGTTTGATCTCAGATTATTTAGCATTAGGAATGTAGATTGTAAAATATCAAATGACAAAGAAAACATATACTTTTGATGAGCGAGTGATATCTACATCACAGAAAAATCAAAGATGTTAAGATGGTTGAAACTATCTGAGGGTGCCACATTTTGGATGACTGTTACCTAATACTGCTCTTAGAAGACCTAATCATTATACTCCACCTTATTTTCTGCTTAAGAACTATAGTTCCCAAGAACATTTTTGTAATTATTGGAAATACCAGAATAATATGCATTCAAGCAGAAAAATTAGAAAAGTACCTAAAGGCTCAAACCCCACCAAATCACCTAATATCTCACTGTATCCCCAGAAATGATTGGCGTTGTTCTAATGGAGCTTACCATTCATACATCAGGCATGAGTGCTGGTTTGTGCATATTTCACATCTGTGAGAAGTTTTCAACTTGGATTCTGCAATGTGTGAACAAAGTAATGAAAATGCTTTGTTCATAAGCAATGTTTGAATGAATGGAAAGAGACAAAAACAGCATTTATGGTTGAGTGTCAAACAATGAGGGAAATTATTTCCCAAGCCATCTTCATGGCATAGAGGACAGACAAGTAGTTACATCATAATGGGGTCCAGAAAGGGAAGGGAAGTTTGATAGAAGAGAGGGGAAGACAGCAGCAGATTAAATCCTTGGGTCCTTAGTTCAATGCTTGTTTATTTTGATTGCTGTCTGATTTGGAGATGTCTTTTTGTGGATGAAGTGAATGTAGCAAGTATCCTTTGTTGTACTCGGTTTTCTTTATATCCCCCAAATTTCCAAGCTCCGTATGTTGTTTAGATTTGCTCTCTTCCCCGATTCCACTTTCTTCGCTTCCCTCCACTTATGTACACTTCATAAGTTCACATAACTTTTTAATAAGAACTGTTACAAAAATTACAAGTACCTAAAATCTCTTGTGGACTGGTAAAAACAGTTATGTGGGCTGAGTTAAGGGAGCAGACCCATCTACAGGGAACTTAATGCCAGTCTAACATTCTAAAATCAGTAGTTTTAACCCAAATTCATTTTATAAGACTATGTTAAAGTCAGACCCTGGAATCCCACAGTAACCAGGCCCAGCCTTTCCCTTTCTTCCCCTTTTCACAAAGACTTTATGGTCTAAAAAATGTCTTGGTCCAATATTCGTGAATTCTATTAGCAGAGGCATTCTTGCACTTACGTCAAGTTATACTGCATATAAATGGAGGATAAAAGGATTACTAGATTATAAATCAAACGAGAGTTTCTGGCAATATAAATCTCAGCTATGTCAGGCTCTCGTGTTAATGGAATTGCAGAATTCCATTGGCCAGTAAGAATTTAAATTCTGTGTTAGAGACCTCACTAATTTTTCACAGGACTCCTTTGGTAAAATACTGAAAAATTAAGTGGGAGTTTGCACACAAGTTTGTATTGTCTTAATGTTGTTTTCTAACATAGTTCCAGAAAATATTACTGTCATTTGAAAATAAATGATAATATCCACATTACACAATTCAAAGGTAGTTTCAAAACTCATCATTTAGCTCTCTTATCATTTAAACAAATGCAGACAAAGTGTGTTACATGCAAATTAGATAGTATATGCAACATTAAGATGAATAGTGTGATTTGGTCAATGGATTAGAATACAATAAAGTAGTGTCAACCTAACCACTGTGTTCAGGCTAGTCAAAATTTGTGTTATGTATCTTATATATACATAAATGCAGAATCAATCAGTTGTTGGAATGCATATGGGTTAAGAAGTTGTGTTTGGATGAATAAGATTTGCCTTATTTCTAAATATCTATCTAATATCAACACACATGGTGGCATTAACTTGATTTATTAAAATTATATTTAGTACATGGTGGTTATATATTGTAATGGATTTTGAGATGATGAAAATAATTTTTATGGAAATTTTGAAAAATTATTTTTCTTTAAAATAATCTAGGTATTATCTAATATATTGAATATTAATTCATTCATCATACTATATTTCATGAGCCTTGAGAATTTACAAAATGTGGTATTTGTGGGATTGTTAAACAATAAGATATGTCTGTTTATGCAAAAAAAAGAGCACAGATTTCTACTTCAGTAAGAATTGAAGCAATTGTTCTTTCCACACAAGCAGTAATGATCAGAAAACACCACTGCTTAATATTTTATCCATATTCACTATACAATTAAGCATGTAACTGGACACTATCAACACTATCAGTCCATACAAGGTCATACTGAGGTAATCTTTCAGTTTTTTTGTTTTGTTTTGTTTTGTCCTAAGGTATTTCTGCCTTGATCTTTCCTCAGATCCTAAGTGTTACAAAGAGAGGGTAGCTTCCTTCTCAGATATCTGACCACCATGTATAATACAGCCCATATCTTTCAGAGCTTAAGAACAAGGTCTCTGAAATCAAAAATTCATTATAGGAAGAAATGGACCTCAGAATGCAAACTCTTCCGATTCTTTGGTTCCCAATATTCCCTTTAATCTTTTCAAACCATTTTTAAAATATGTTTTAAGTAGGGCAGAAAACATTCATTACTTCAAGACCTAGGTTGAGTCTTGGGTGTAAAATGTTTTTAAAGAACTGATTTCCCCCAACTTGTGGTTCTTCTACATTATCCTAGGTCTCAAGAGACCATTCTCCAAAAGTGGAGTCTGGCACTCATAAACATACTAGCAAATATTGAGTATAATATAACATAACCATGAGTGGAAATAGTTTCTGTGGTTTAAATATTTACAGCATATTTAGAAACAGAGACCATATTTTAGCAGACTTTTTAAATGGGACTTTTTGACATGGGCCTTCAGGAATAATAAAGAATACGTCAGACATTGAAACTGAGGAAAGGTACTGAAAGCCAAGGAGAAAGAATGGGTAATTGCATCAGTTAGGTGCCAAATTACGGTGGCTGCAATATCTGAAGGACCTATCATGTGAATGGAGCAGAAAGAGACATGATGCAATTTATGTTTGTAGTGTTGTCTCTGGGAATAATGTGTGAAGAACTGAGGAACTGAACTCAGAAATAGTAATTGGGCAATTATTGCAAGAATTCATAAAAAAAGATGATAAGAGTCTAATAGTTAGAATGAGAACTCAAAGGAGTTAGATTCAAAAATAAATTCTGCAGAGAACTGCAGAGAACCTGATGATTTCATCATTGCTCTGTCCTGTTATCTGTCTGTTGCTGTGGTAATGCACATTGTCCAGAGTTTGACTAAACTCAATATACTAATGGTACCTCTTATTAGATGTGTAATCTTGGAAAAGTTATTCCATATTTCTCTTTTTTTCCCCTGCTAAAAGCATTCACACCTGACAGTGGTAGCAATAAAATCCTGTTTTAAAGTTAGCATGGATATTTTGACTTTATTAACTTTGCAGAAAAAATCATATTCATACAGTCCATTTAGGTAAATTTGATTATAATCTATAAAAATTTGAGGAAGCACACAGCATATGCTATAAAGTTATTCAGGCTCCAAGTTGTTCATTCTCCAGAAACTTGAAAATGATATTCCTGGAATAAAGGAATTTTGAGGAATCAGGATATCAGAATAGAACAGAAGAGTCATTATTAAAGAAGATTCCGGGTGATTCTAATTCACACCTTAAACTGATCACCACTGCTGGAAGGGTTTCAATTAATAAATCTCAAAAGTGAATGTGCATAAAAATCACATGAGAAACCTGTTGAAATTCAGATTGTGATTCAACAGACCTGGAGTGGAGACTGAGATTCTGTGTTTCCAATGAGATTGCAGTGGTTGGTTCATAGAAGATAAGTGACTGTTTTAGTCCACTTTTTCACTAATGACCTGACAAAAATTTTAGAGGAGGAAAAGTTGATTTGGCACTCAGGGTTTCAGAGGTCTTAGTCCACACGTAGCTGGCTCCATCGCTCTGGGTCCAGGTGAGGCAGAACAACATCATGGCAAGAAAACAACTCAGGATGTGGAACTAGGAAGCAGAGCTAGAGAGACACTTTACTTGCTAGAGACAAATATAAACCCAAAGCTATGCCCTCAGGTACCCAACCCCTCCACGCACAACACACCTGCCTACAGTTATTACCCAGTTAATCTCTATCAGGGGATTAACGTTTGATTGGGTTAAGACTCTCATAACCCAATCATTTCATGTCTGAACTTTCTCACATTGTCTCACACATGAGATTTTAGGGTACACCTCACATATAAACCATAACATGGACCAAACTTTAAATGGTGAGAATCTATATGATTGAGATCAAAGTGACTCCTATAGATCAGGAAATGTTTTGGCAGTTGAATGGGCTGAATTTCAATGCTTGGAATTCCATTTCAGATGAATGGAAGGGGATGAACAAAGAGTGTAAATGGAGGGCATATGCAGAACAACACTTAATGCATAATTAGATTTTGAGGGAATAGGGGAAGATGAAACTGAAGCACAGAGGATGTAAAAGACCAGATGTCTTTGGAGAGATGTACAGGCTTTTACTTCTAATTTAGAAAGAAACTGGTGTGCTGTGTGGATCTGAGGCACCTTAAACTATGGGGAAGAGAGCTGGGTTTTAGACAGATGCCTCCATGGGCAGTCTGTATATACAGAGCCAGAGATGAGAGTTGAAGTGAGAAAGGGGTGAATGAAGTCTTTCCCTAACAATAAAAGGCCTGTGGCAGGAGAAAAAATGCAAGTGTAATTTTTATAAATAGTTGTAATAATTATAATAATAAATAACATTAATTGATTTTATATATGCCAAGTGCTCTGATAAATACTTCTGACTGGTTGCATAATTTCATTCTCATAATGAATCTATGAGACAGGTAATATTATTCTACTACATTGTTTGTGAAACTAAAATAATTGGAAAATTAGTATCCTGCCCAAAGTCACAGGACTGAGCAACTGTAGAGCTGGTCGGTCCATTATTTCACTCATTGCCACTTTTTCAGAAACATTCCAACTTTACGACACTTCAGATCACCAAATTTATAATTTTACATTGATATACTTCTAAAATAGAGTATTAGTGCAACAATAAGCTATTGCAAATTTGTCCAAACTCAGCTGAAGATGCAGAAATACTGGGCATGCATCAGTTTGTGAAACTGTATAAATCTCAATATTTGTATGAGTTTATATATAATCATTTAGAAAGACATCCCTAAAATAATATTGATCTATTGGTATAGGGATTATTATATCAATTTGTACTGGGGCCATCATGCCACAGAGAATTTGTTCTTACACTTTAAGCATGTGTTACTGTATGAGTATCCTTTGATATTTTGGGTCTTTACCCAAAATAAGAAAAAGAAATCTGAGATAACCTGGTTAAACTGAGCTGTCACACAGCTCAGGAATCAAAAAATGTTTACAAGAACGTTGTGTAATATGATAATATGATATCCAAGTAAACCTCTTTGAGAAGTACTACAATAGGTCAACACATTCTACAAATAGTGATCATTTTAAGACACTTTTACCAACAGTTTTTTGAAAACTAACCAACCTAATAGTAATATCCTTACCCTAAGAACCAAAGATGATTTTACTGTATATCATGTATACAGTAAAAGAAACTATCTTAAGTAAACAAAGTCCTTCAACTAGTTGAAGTAGTTACATAAATTGTATCTTGCATGCCCCTGAATCATGTTGCCATCAAGATACAGAAAGAAACTTATCGCTGTCATTTTCCTATACGATAAGAGCCAGTTATTATACAGTTTTGTCTCTAGATGAGGAGAAAATCAATTTGGGGCAGAAATGTTCTCAGAGATCTGCATAACTTGCCTGTCAAAGGCAAATATTTTCTTGAAAAATTTCTTCTTGTCATCTCAACTCTCCAGTTTGATCATGCAGACATCATGTATTCTGCATATTTTCTTGCCATTACCCATTATCCCCTATCCTCTCTTTCTGCATACTGTACCTTAGCCTAGGACTACATTCTGGGAAAAGCTGTCTCAATAAGTGTCATTAAACTCAAGTCTGTGTGTCACCGGTTTCCACTGGGTATGAGAATGAAAGCAATCCCCAAAACCATCTTCCAAATTACATGGTGGCACCTTAAGTGTGAAATAAGGAGAAAATTTCATTTATTCAAAAACATATAACCTATGACAGGAGAGACTCTGGTTTGAGCACTAAGCGGTTTTGAGTCTATTGCACATTTTGCCAATGGTAGACTAACACAGTTGTCTAAATTTTATTTTGTTGTGAAGATTTTATGCAGAAATTGAGTAGAATTTTGCTTCTGAAGTTTAGCTATTGTATCTACAAAAAAATGGGAAGAAAGAGATGAGAATGAAAACTTTTTATCTGTTTGACAGTATTGGTGTTTAAAGCATTTAATGATTAGAAACTTGAAAAAGATAGAGTACAGGAAATTGTCATCAAACTGTGAGCTATATCTTTTCCTACAACTCACAAGGCCAAATAGTGTCAGATGTTAGAAACACGAAAATAAAGGTAAAAGGGAAATCAGTGCCTGTAGATTCTTCTCAAGATGATAAATTGAAGACATCTCTCAAAGTCACATGGTAGGGTTTTTAGGAAAATTCCTGACAGCTCAGAGAATACTTGAAAGAGAAACAAAATGAAAAATATCTCCAGAAAACAGAGAAAGATAAATATAAAGTAGTGATTCAAGGACAACATGAACTTATTGCCTTCTGATTTTCCTCACAATAATACTTTTTTTTGCTGATTATTATAAGAAATAAATGTCAATGAGACAATCCGGCAGAAGTTGATTCTGCTGGGTTGGTAAAAATGTGAAGGATATTTTTTACTTGAAAGGTTGGCTGAGAGTTTATAAATATGGTTTCTAGACAGATTGAAAACAAATGAGCTTCAGTGTAAGACATTTCAAGGCATGTTTTATGTTTTCTTGATCTATGAACAATCAGGTATTTAATGTTTAACTAGCCATGGGATTATTTATTGGGAAGGAGGGAAAAAAATCAACTCTGTTTTATAAGAAAAAGTGCAATGGGAAAGTCCTTTGAGTACTGTGTTATATACAAAATATTTCCAACAAAAAGGTTTGACTAGGTGCTTACAAATGTGTGCTATACATCAGGACATACCACTAGAATAATGAGAACACACTGAGAAGACATGACCCTCGACAATTCAGGGGGCTGAAGAGGAGGGAGGCATGGAGATATTAAATCATGTTTCCTTCTGTCGTTAACAATTATATATTCAGGCTCCAAGTCAATGTTTAATATATCATCAGAGCAATGCATTACTATTCTAGAAGGGCTGGCACAGCCAAATTAACATCACTCTGATGTCATATTAGACCCTGGCTCAGAGCCACAATGAGCATGAAAGTTTAGCCATCCTGAGAAGTGTCTCTGGTATTTTTTCTCAAGTAAATGATTAATATTAAGCCAAACTAAAGAAACAACTCATTTGAAGAAGTGGAGGTCATTTTCCAACTGTTACTTCATAGTGTACACTGGCATTATGCCAAAGAGACAGAAGGGAAAGCCCTGTAATAAAATATGTTTTAATAAATTATTAATTTTTTCATTGCCAGGCTAAAGATTTAGAAGGAGGATGGCATTTCTAACTAGGCCAGAGTCTTATTGAGGTTAAAACTCTTTTTCTTTTGCCCAACATTGCAATATGGATGAGCTTTTGCTCTAGCTTATGGTAACTGCAGTGCACAATCGATATTTAAATCCTGAAAGATCAGCAATAATGGATGCAAACTGAACAGATCAATATTTAGCCTTTTGTGGACTGTAACTTTTATCTTAGCCCCAATTACTCCATGGCACAAGGGTTGATTTTTAATGTCTTGGGTGTTTAGGATCTCAATAATTTTAATTTTAATTTCAAATGTTAAAGCATAAATTATGTGATACCTGTGGAGATAGATAACTTTTGAAAAAAAAGTCCAAATATGTTTAAATAGTTCAAAGTCTTTTGAAGACCATTTAATAATAACAAATTTCAATTATGACATGTATATTGAATTTCTTTTTAAATTTAGAAAGCATCAGATTATTTTAAAATTCATTAATAGATATTTCCTTATGATTTCCTCCAGCCATATTGCATAATCACATGAGAATCATTTGAACAGTTTACATTTTTAGGATGAAAACTAATTATAAATCTGATAAAATATTAACATACAAATAATGTTTAATTATTCAGGTATCAAAATTTAATTCAATAAAAATAATTTATAACTAAAGGTATATAAAGTATTTTAGGGAAATCAAGATTCTGGGGAAGAAAGTTTCCTTACTAATAGCAATTTCCAATTATCACTCTTGAGACAATAACTATTCATAAATATATGTTCTGTTCCATAAGCTCAACCTTATCTAAGGCTAAAATGGATAGATGTATGAACTGTGATTTTTGTAATTAAGCAAATTAAAATTTATACTATGAAGAAATGCAAGAAGTAATTGCTTTGTAAAACTTCTTGTTTTGAAGTGTGTGTGTGTGTGTGTGTTGCTTCAAATTTCAAGCAGAGAGGTGAGATGTAGTTGAAGTAAGCACACTATGGCACATTGCTACCTAAAACTTAGTGAAACACAGAAAGCAGTTACCTGAAGGTTCTGAAAAGAAAGAACAACAGGCATTACATTAAAACTTGAAGAACACCCGGCAAGGGTGTTCAAAATTATTTCTTGCTATTTTTTTTTCTTCTTAATCGCCCCACTGTGAGACAAATAAAACTGTATAATTTACACTGCCATAAAAGTCTCTTAGTAAGCCCTATTTTGAGCCAGACCAGAAGCCTTCTCTGAGCATAAGAAAGTAGAAAGCAGTCTTCATTTCCTTCCTCCCTTTTGCTTCTCCTAGCCCAGCTCCAGAGCCAACACTGAACTGGGATACTTCAGTATAGATACAAATACCCAGAGACATGAAACAAGATCATCATCTGAATTTGGAAACAGAACAGTTTGCTATTGTACAAAGATTGAAGAAGGATTTCAAAAGTTTTTCTCTTGTTTGTCTGTACTTGCTTTGTCCACAAAGGCAGGTTCAGTGGTATGAAGCTATTCAACAGATTGAAAGACAATCTCAATTTTTTTTTTTTTTAGAAGTACCATGTAAAAACAGCCAACAAATAATACAGAGTATGGGAGAAATCTCAGAGAAAAATGAGCTGGAAAAGGGTTACCTGTATTTGTGGGAACTAATGCAAGTTCTGAGCTCATCCCAAGCTATCCACGGGTAGAACATACCCTTTCAAAACAAATCAAAGCAAAGAATTTGAGGAGTGAGCCATTCTAAATCCCTGCCCAAGACCCAGCACATCCTCTGACTTGTTCAGGTGAGAGATGGATTCAAAGAAAATAGTAAACAGTTTAAAAGTTAAGTTTACATTGTAATTATCAGATTAGAGTCACCAGATTAGAATCAAAAGGCAGTCTGATTTGCATTCTGTACTTGAACTGATTAACTACTAAAAGAAAAAAAATGTTTTAAATGTTCACTGGATTTGAGATGATTCAGTTTCTCTGTGAAACTACTAGAAGAAAACAGGGCAAATACTTGGAGTATACAGCTATTTTTTTGGACAAAACCCCAAAAGCACAGGAAAAGGAAGCAAGAATGGATAAATGGTACTAAATTAAACTAAAAAATCTTCTGCATAGCTAAGGGAGCAACATCAAGAGACCAAAGAGACAATCTACAAACTAGGAGAAATATTTGCAAATCAGACATCTGAAGGGACTAATATCCAGAATATATGAGAAAATCCAAAATATGATAGAAAAAATCTAATTATCCAGTTTAAAAATTGGCACTGGGCATGGTACACACTAAAATCCTAGCTCTTTGGGAAGATGAGGTAGGTGGATCACAAGTTTAAGGCCAGCCTGGAAAACTTAGTGAGATCCTCTCTGAACAAAAACAGTAAAAAGGACTGAGGATGTAACTCAGTGAAAAAGCACCCCTTCAAACTCCAGTGCTGCAATAAGTGTAAATAAATAAATAAATAAATAAAAAGAGATGCAACAGATCTCAGTAGACATTTCTCAAAAGAAGATACAAATGACCAACAGATATATATATATATATATATATATATATATATATAAAACACTCCACGTCCCCATTCATTGGAGAAATATAAATCAAAAACAATGAAATATCTCACTTCAGTAAAAAGAGTCATCAAAAATTCTATAGATTAAAAGTACTGGCGAGGAGGTGAAGAAAAGGGAACTCTTACACACTTTTGTTTGGAATGTAAATTAATACAACCTATTTATGGAGTTTCCTCATAAATTTAAAAATAGAGTTACCTTACGTTCCAGAATTCTCACTATGGCGTATATATACAAAGGAAATGAAATCAGTATGTTCAAGAGACAGCTACACTCCCTTCTCCATCAGCACTATTCACACCAACCAAGAAATGAAAACAGCTAAAGAAGTGTCCATGAACTGATGAACGGATAGAGAAATTGTGATATAGAAACACACACTGGAACATTATTCAGCCACAAAAGAGTGGAATTGTGTCATTTGAGACAACATGGGTGGAACTGGAGATGACTATATTCAATGAAATAAGATAGGTACAGAAAGACAAGGGCTGCATGATCTCACTCACTTATGAGAAAGAACTTGATCTCATAGAAGTTGAGAGTAGAATGGTGGTTACCAGAGGCTAGAGAGGAGGGGGAGGGGACAGCTGGGAGAGGTTGGCCCGTGGGTACCAAGTTACAGATAGACAGGCGTAAGAATGTCTGGTGTCTTATTGCATGGTAGGGAAAATACAGATAATAGTAATATGGTATATATTTTAAAAAGTTGGGAGAACAAATTTTGATTGTTTTAAACATAAAGAAATGGTAAATATTTGAGGGAATAGATACATTTAACCTTATTTAAACTTCATGCAATGTATACATATATCAAAACATTACAGTGTCTGTCTCAATCTAATATGTTTTTTATGTTTCAGTTAAAAATTTAATTCAAAAACAAAACATTTACAAAGGCTCATTGAATCCTTTATTTTTCTTCCATATTCTACAATTTCTACCAAAAATTTGTTTTACATTTTTAAATTTAGAAAAGTTATTAAAAACTCTATTTTGAGACGTACCTCTTAATACTTCAAGTGCAACTTGTCAGTTCAAGGAAAATGGAGAAGGAGGAGATAAGAAGAAAAATTTTACAACATAGTTTTCAAATGTCCAGGATACAAAGTTACTCAAAATATCAAAATCCAGGCAAATACCTGATAAACTCTCTAGGGAAAAGATAATCAATAGATGAGAATCCTAAGATGATCCAGAAGTTAGAAGTACTAAAACTATGAGAATTATGTTTTATGAGGTAAATGTGGATATTCTTGAAATGAATGGAAGTTAGACATTCCTGAAGTAGAAAAATGCAAACTATAAAATCAGAAACAAATTATAATTTTAAAACAGAAATAAATACAATAACTGAAATAAAATTACAATTTAGAATACTATTCAGCCTTTAAAAAGTAGAAAATTCTGTCATTTGTAACAACAAACATGAACCTAAAGGAAATTATGCTAAGTGAAATAAGCCAAGCATAGAAAGACAAGTACCTCATGATCCCACCTATATATGGAATTTGAAACGAAGTCATGGAAGTTGAAAGTGGTGTAGAGGTTACAAGAGACTGGGAATGAGCAGTGTGAATAGGAGAAGGAGTGATTTTGGTCAAAGGACACAAAATTTCAGTTAGGAAGGAAGAATAGTTTCTAGCAAACTATTGGCCAGCATTGTGGCTATGATTAATAATGAAATAGTGCATATTTAAAAATTACTACAAGAATGGGTTTTAAATGGGTTTACCACAAAGAAATGGTAAGTATTTTAAGCTGTGGACATGGTAATTGGACTAATTTACTAACAAAGTACACATGTTGGAAGATATCACATTGTAGCCAATAAATATATACAAGTACTGTTTGTCAATTAATTAAATAAAATTTTTAAATGAATAAAACTTCCCTTAGGCTAATCGCAGAATGGAGATGACAGAGAAAATAGTAAATTTGAAAGCAGAACTCTAGAAACAATCTAACCTAATCATAATGAAAAAACAGGAACAAAAAGGAACAGGACCCTCTGTACCCATAGAATAACATTATATGCCCAATATTTTTGTCCTTGGATTTCCAGAAAGAGCAGAGAAAGGATGTTTGCACAAAGTGCATGTGAAGAAATAGCTGTTAAAAGCACCTCAGATTTGATTTAAGGCATACATTTGCAGATTCAAGAAGTTCACCAAACCACAAATACCTAATCTAAATGTGTTACATCAATAATTCAAAAATATGGGAAATAGTGAAAATTGAGAAAAAAGATTAATAGAAAATTTACCTACAAGATTTGAAGGATTAATATTAGTAGTAACTAAACTAATAGTAGTAGAACTAGAAAATCAACAAAGTTTATGTTTTTTACAAGTCATTTTGAAGAGACTAGAAAAAAATGCAAGTGACCTGCTGTGACTTAGTGCTTTTCTGTCTAAGAAACTGACACACACTCTATGAAGGCGGAACGTTTGTTAATACAGTGCTAAGGTCACAAACTACTTCTACCTTCTTTCTGAATCCTGTGACATGAATTGTGTTAAAGTGTATAGATTACAATTCATATGCTGGGATATACTTGGCATTTTTAAAAATATTTTCATGTTACCTCACTAAATTTCCCAGTGAGATTAGAAAGTTTCCGATAGAGAAAATTATTATCTTCGATCATTAAGGAAAAATACATCTGATTCCTTCTTTTGATAGATTGAATTGAAAAAGATTTATTTCAATCATTCATTTATCTGAACACCTTGATTCCGGGGTAACCTGGATTTAAGTTATTAGATATTTGTTATATTTTAATATGACATAGAAGAATTCAAAACATATCAGCACCTTAAACAAAGGTGGGAAGAGATAAATTAAAAAGAAAACTTCAGAACTGGTTCTTGTTAAGAGATGTTTCTGATTTGTATTATTTACCATCTTTCAATTTTTAATCTAATCTAGTCCTGATAAAAAGCTATATCAATTTCACATTTTTGGAAAGCACTATACCAAAATCAAACAAATGTTCATGGGAAAGTCTAATGTTTGCTTTTTTCCACCAAATAAAGGCATTTGGATTTTGTTAGTAACCTCTTTTTTATCTTTGGGTTTACATTCCATCTTTAATTGAGTTCAACAAACTTCTTTATGTGCCAATTAACAGGACATTGACACGTGGAAGGGAAGTTCAGTAACTGACCAGGCTTTTTAAATATGAGAGTTAATGCTCGTCAAAAAGATTAATTTATAAAAATCATCAGTAAATCATTTAGCATTTCCTGTTGCTTTTTGTTGTATTTTAAAGGAATATGTTTGATTTGCCACCAAGAAAAATGCTATAAAACATATTTTTAAAAAATTATTTTTATTTAATATTATTATGTGAGTAATCAATGCTCCTCTATAATATTTAGTGTGCTATTGAATTTTTAAAATTAACTCTTGCTTTCTAATGTCCCAGCAATACAGCCATCGAATGTATTAATATACATTTAATTTTTTGCCAAAAAAAAAACATATCTCTTCCCATCCAATGGAACCTATGCCCCATTTATATATTTAATCACTCATTGGATTTCACTGATAATTATTTGTTACTCACAAAGACAACTTTTATTTTTAAAAATTTCTCATTGATTTTTGGTCATTTGAAGTTTTTCCAGCAATATAACAAACCAATACCTCATGGATCCTGTGGGAAATAAATCTTTAAACTTCTTAAAATACACCTAGCTTCTTTAAAATAAGAGGCATATGGACTAGCAAACCTGAGGTTGTCTATATAATGACTAAATATTTAATTGTCTTTTTGTGGTTAATGAAGCCAATGAGAACATACCCCCAGCATGTTATTCTTTCTCCTTACTTAAATGTCTGACACTTTAATAGTCACATTATATGTGGTGTACATTCAGTATAGTTAGGAAAACAGGCATGCACAAGTAACAGAAATGCAGAACTTGCCAGTCACCTGTGTCTGGAAGGAATTGTAGGTAGGTTCAGCTCTGTTACAATGCCAACTCTGCACAGAATGTCTCTGTTGCCTGAACTTGCCTAGGGACATCACTTATATACCATTACTTGGGGTTTCCCATGAGGGTAATCCATGTTGGGGTCTTGCCTTTATTCTCCTAGAACTGTGTGCTTAGAAATGTCATGAATCTTTCAATTAATTACTCTTTTTCCTAGTAAGTTAGATTATTTTTAAAAACTTGAGAATTTTTTATTCTATAAACCCCAGTTGTCTCTCAGCAGAATAAACAGGGACCAAAAAAAAAAAAAAAATATGTTGAGACTTACTTGAATATGTCTGTGTCTGGTTTTTAATAAGCCTGTCAGTTTCTTTTAATTCTCTGAAGTTTAATAAACTGAAGTTCATGTACCAGTGAGAATAGGAACAATATGAAAACATGTCAAATGTTTTAAGGTAATTGAATAACTGATGTGTCTTTTGTGTAAGGAAATTTTGTTCCTTATGATTACTCTGATTATCAACATCATTGGCTTAAGCAATAACCTATGATATATCAAAAGTCGCATTCCCCTCTTCTTTAAATGATAGAAGGAAATGTACTATGTGCTTAAGTTTAAATATACTATGTGCTTAAGTTTAGTTATTATGTATTACTTTTGGTTTGAGGAGTAGTTTGGGATAGAGCTTACAGTTACCATATGGAAGATTCTTTATGGGTGTAAGGGGTTTGAGGGATTGCTGGGATGTCTTCCCTGAAACTAAGAAACATTCTCTCTCCCTGAAATAAAATCCTTTATCACATTTTTCTAAATTAATTATAAAAGTTAAAAATGAAATCTTACTTTTGTCCCCAACATTAATCCTAAGTAGATCAGGGGTTTTTTTGTCCATATTAATGGGAGCATAGCACTAGTGAGATTTAATTTCAAACTTTTGTAATTATAGCTAAAATTAAATTTTACCATGGATGAATTGTCCATGTCCATAGATGAAAGCAGAGTATGAGGATTAGCAACTGGACCTCCAGCATGACTTACGTTATCTTTGATGATTAATTAAAATCAATGTGTAGAAGCCTATATTTGGAATATTAGGAGTTTCCAAGCAGGGATTTTTTCAAATTGTATGGGATAGGAAAGGGCAGTGATTTGGTGAAACTCAGAGGACTGTGAAGTAGTGGGGTAAACCTAACTGTGCCTTATTTTCTTTACTGTAACATACAAAATTAGTCGCTCTTCCTGCTGTAGTCTAGAAATCTCACAAAGTTGAGACACAGTATGTCTATTTCCTTAAAGGATAAACAGTTCAGAAACCATTATACTGAATGAGGAGACTGGATAATTTATTCTTAAAATCAAGCCTATAAAAAGACTTACAGGTAAATGGAGGAGGAAACCTATTAACCTGAAGAACTTCTCTAAAATGAGCAAATATAAAACTAAAATTCCTTGTTAAATCTTAAAGCACAAATATTTTAACGCTAATGGCCAGGGTTGATACAGAATGGTGCAATGATGTTGTGGTATAAATACATATTAGCAAGACAGGACGTCATTTAAAAAGAATTGCCCAAGAGAAAGTTTTTGAAGCCTTTGAAGACAAAGATCCTGTAAATTCCCAAAGTAGTAATCAGAGCAAATAACATTATCAAGTCCAGGAACCTATGCCACTAAAGAGTTTAACTGGATTTTTAGCTTTTGTATAAAAGACATACCAGAGCACAGTGCATTATATAAAAGTGTCACACCATTAGTAAGTCCAGCAGGCATCTGCTTCCCTTATCCTGGCAGCTCTATGCTCTCCAAGCAGGGTGGGGTTATACTTAAAAAGCAGCAGCCCCTCCTTATAGCAAGGGCTCTTGTCTTAGTATGTATCTACTACACAGCAGGCAAAAATTAATTTGAATAATGTGCTAATTAATGCCCTTTGTTTCAACATCTTTCTAGCCTACTATACTCTTGTCCAGATTTTAAGTTAAGAAAGCATTTTCAATATTCCAATGATAAATGTTAATTTTTTTATAAATTAAATACACTGAATGGTAGAACTTCTGAGACTTAAGCTTTGCATAAAATCTTATAGCAATTGTGTTTGTGTAGGGGAAGAGGAGGGTAGATCTGGTCTTGTTCACTTTATCCTAACATATATTTACTAGAGGTTTGAAGGATTTATTTTCTTCAAATCTTCCTTTGACATTTATTTACAATTTAGAGTTCTGATCATTGGAGTTTTCAGGGTGAGTTGAATTCCACTTCACTACAAGCTGGAGAAGTCATAATTTGGACTTAAAAATGTTATACATTCCACTTTTATGCCTGATCACCTGTTAATGTGGTTGCAGCTATCTTGACTCTTGTGCCTGAGATTTTGCTCATTTCACACTTTGTTTTTCTCCCAGTTCTATCGGTCCTCTATGACAATTGTAGCCTCAATCTTCAAAGACATCCCAGTCCATTCCAGGACATTGTATGTACCTCCACCCTCCATTTGTAACATTTCATATTCTTATATTGTTATGTTAAATTAATAACTGAGGTTGGCATTGCTCAATTCTCCATAAATGTTTATTTCATTTCTGTAACTAGAATATAAGATGTACCATAAGCATTTCTGTCTTCTGTCTCCTATCATCTTGGCCTGTGTCCTACCTTCAGATGACCTAAGACAGTGTCTTTGCTATATAGTTGCTCTCTTTTTCTCTCTGTGTGCTCCTTCCTCCCTCTCCTCTCTATCTGTGAATGGACCCTGTGCATGCTAAGTAAGTGCTCTACTACTAACCACCTCTCCAACCCCCTCAAGAATTACAAATCCACATTTATAATTCACATTTTGGTTGCCAATTCTAAGTAGAGGAGAGTTCATATAATTGCTTAATTATAATGCTTAGGCTTTTTTAATAATTTGATCTGAACTAGAAGATATATAATCAAAGAAAATTGAGGGAATGGAAGTGAAAAAAATATTCTGATGAGGAGCACTTGCTGAGTTGGTGTCTGCTGGTATTTTGTCTCAGTGAATGATGATTGAGTGATCATCTGTCAATCAGGAAAAATAGATTCATTCATTTTGTAATAATGATAATATAACATAAGAACTTCAATAACATTTTTTTAAATGAGAAGCAACATGTTTGCTGCCAAATATACAATGGAGAAACCAATGACATTCAGTAATTATCACTATCTATAATATGATCCAAATCATCAATAATACCACTATTAGGCCACTAATAATTGTCAGTTCACAGTCACAAATTTCCTTTGACACAACAGCATGTCCACATCTATTACCACTGCACTCCATTGCTTCTGCGCATTTGTATTAACCTTCTGTTGACTTAATATTTGTCATCTCCTACGTGTCACAACCTAAGAAGGTAGTCGCTACTCTTTTGTAAGAGTTATAGGGACACCACAAGGTTATGTAGCAGCCTATGTCCTGAGCACCTGTGCCCATGAGCTATTGAATCTTCTGTTAGATTTTATGCTGCTTAGCTAGAATCCCACTCAAAAGCCAATGAACACATTAGAAAGATTACTTTGCCCCTTCTGACTCTAACAGATGCAATAAAGCCGAATGTTACGGAAAGGCTATGAATTCGTGGCCTCTGAACTTAACAGTTGGAAATAATAAATGACTGGTCTGGCTGTTATGACAGTGTCTGTCACTGAAAGTCTATAGGCTTTTCCCGTCTCTATCTGCAGTTTATTTGGAACAGGCATTTTCTTTTTCCACTATAAGTTCATTGACTCAAAAGCTCAAGATACGTTCACTAATAAACTGTGCGTACGCCTACACACTGCTTTCACGTTTTGCTCTACCCTTTCCATAAGTTTCTAGAGGATCTCATCTAGGGATTGACTCCACTGTAAAGTTTTCATTTATTTTTCAAATTTTGACCCTTCCATTTTGTCTGCAAGAAAGGGCATCTGATATCCACAATTTTTAAATTAACCTATGAGGTTCACTTTTTTCCAGTGTCTGAACAGTTTCAGAGATTATCACTTTAGTTTTATGATTACTCTCTTTCACTTGCTCAGAAATGTCTTAAACAAATGATGCCTTCCTGCATGCTTTTATTTCTCCTTTTAACCTATTGCTGATTTTCCACATCCCCCAAAGAGGTCACTATGTTTCAGTTTAACTGACATGATTGATACAGACTGTATTTATACCTTTACACCTGAGAGTCCCTTTCACATATTTCCCATACCGTATCATCTGTTGTAAGAGTCACATAGATTTCAGTTCCCAAAATGCCCCAGAAAATGGAAAGCAAAAGTTTGCAGGGAAGGGGGCGTAAAACCTCTAGCTAAAATGTATACTGAGCAGGTTTTCATGGTGTAATGCTGTTGTCAGGAGCACACAGCTCTTAGACCTACCAGAGCTGTTGGATGATGTTAGAAATGAAAGGAGACAGAGGAAGATTATGAACTTCCAAATACGAGAACGAATATATGTGGCAATCATTATCACATTACTTCCTGCACCAAGAATTACCAGTCCTTGGGTAGAGAGAGAACTGGGAAAAGAGACCTCTTCTTTGTAACAGGCAGGTGAGTGAACACAGAATGAGTAAAGTCAAGCAAGGTGAGTTGGGGTGGGATGGGATATATCCAAAGGAGACATGAGCCTTCTTTGGTGATGCAGTGTCGTGACTTTTCTTACCATAGTCATCTGGAAGTGGGAGGGAGGAAAGACAAGTAAAATACTAGTAAGAGAAGGCTTTGCTAAATTTTATGGGCTTTGGGGGGAAGAAAAAGACTAACAGTTTAATAATAAAGAAGTGCTAACTTAGAACACTTTTATTAGTACAATTAATGAAATCAAATATCACTAGATAATCACTAGACAGTCAGGATAGAATTGACTTGATTGGATTAGACATAAATACTAATGGCTGATTTTTATATACTCTATGATACGGACTGTTATAAAACACTTATAAAAGTGCTCTGAAAGCATCACCACAACTTTTTGAGGTTGGTAAACCATTTTACAGGAGAAGATAAATGAAGCCTGGTGACAGTTGATCCATTTAACATCACACAGCTAGTTAGGTGGCAGAGCTGAGATTTAAATGTCACTAGGTAATATCCAAAAATTATTTTTCATTTGATTTTGCTTTTACTAAGGATGAAAAATATTTTACACAACGTCTTAATATTAGAATGTGGTAGACAAAGCAATATGCTCATTTTGGGTCTGGTATGGAGTTAGACCTTTTTAGTCCTCTGCACAGCCTAAGCAACTTGGAGAAAGGAAGATATTTTCCCATGCACTATGTTATTAGGTACACACTTAGAGACCAATATAATTTTTTATGCTATCCCTAGAGAGAACATGATAATACAGTATTTCAGTTTGAACCATCTGCACACAAGAGAAACAACAAGTTCTCATCTGTGTAAGTTAGAAGACAAAAAAGAAGAATTGTTGGGAGCCAGGTACTTCCTAGGTTTAAATCACTGGAGAAGCAAAATTCTGTCATGTCTTGATAAAGTGTATGTTTTAAAATAACAAATGTGGTAGCCTCAAATGAGAATTATGTCTGAAAGAGGAAGTTCAAAATGATAGAATTTCATATGATGTCTGAAATCTAGAATTTTTTATATGTCATGTGTCAGCTGAGGGAATCTAAGTACTTAGAATATGTGATTGCATTATGTATTTCAACTGTAGATGTTCAGCTAAGATTTTATTTTTTAGTTTGTCTTAGACTTCTCTCAATATGAACAAATGAACAAAGGGGAAAAGTTTATGGTTTGCCCTCAGGGCCTGAAGGTAGACACAGATTTCAGCGGTAGATTCAAATGGCTATGAATTTACCTTGACCCTACAGTGTCCCTGTTTACCCTGACATGCACATACCGTTTTCCCCCTTTGGTGCCTTGATTAATGACTCCTCACTTCTTTTCTGTAGTTTCTCTTTTCTAAACTTCCCTGTTGATAAGTATGTTTCAATTGGAAAGCAGAGTGTCACCGTGGAACTGGGGTCACTTCCTGTTGGTCTTAGTTACTTGGAATTGTCAGCCCCATGGGTTTAGCTTTTGCAGTGCTACATATATTTCATCTTGCTTTTGTAGTCCCTGTGACTGGGCCACATTGTCTATTATTTTAGATTGAGTGGCCCGTGTTTCCTTTTTTGTATGGCACTTGAGTAACACTGTATGACTGCTGTCCCCAAAGAAAATGAGATGTGCCTCCCACAAGACAAAAACCCAGTACTGACATTTCAAAATAATGTTTAAATAAGAAGTCAATGCACTAACTCTGGACTATAAATCTACACATGCTTTCTAAGTTCTCAAACTTAATTTTTCTTACATCCCCCAAGTGCCAGTTACCCTTGCACTGAATCGTAAAAACCATAGGGTTGTTAACCACTTTGTCCCTTTAAGCATCTAGGGTGCACAGACCTAATTTTATCACAGAGTGAGATCTACTCTGAAAATTAAAACTCAAAACAAGATTCTAGCTTGGTGGATTCAAATTCTTGGTTGTGGCTATTTTCCTCATACATAGAAGATTCACATCCTTCAGGAAAACTGAGGTGTCTGATAGTTTTTCATAGTCTCAGAAAATGAACTTCTACTGTTTGCTCCCCAAACGAGATCAAATACAGTTTTTGAAGTAACTAACTTGAGAATAACAAAGGTGGTCATGGAATCACTCTCTCTTCTCTCTCTCTCTCTCTCTCTTTCTCTCTCTCTCTCTCTCTCTCTCTCTCTCTCTCTCTCTCCTTCTTCAGCTCCCTCTTTCTGTGAAACATGTAATAAGATAAACAAATCTCCACTTCAATTGGTAACATTTTTTCCCATGATGCAGTCTATCATTATTTGGATGACTAAAAGCTTTAATTATTTACTTTTGGGAGTCCCTGAAACCCATGTCATCACAAATACTGAAAAATTTTCTGGGAAAGCTTTGAAACGCTTCCAGTTACACTCTTGTCTTAGTATCTCAAGACGGGGAAAAAAATAATGTTTCTACCACATATTTTATTAAACCCTTTAGGTCCTTTTACAAGAGAGGAAATACCAATTAATGTATAATTTAGCAGAACAAAATATTATCCCATTTCAACCAGTACCCACTTCCTTGAAGTTTATTCAAGCATTAATAACCATTTAATGTAATTTAACTAGACTGAGGTATCCATTACATTAATATAATATATCCATCAGGAAATTAGAGTTTTGTCTCCAAGAATTTTGTATTATACGAAGGTCCTTATAATTTTATTCTGCATTTTATGATGCTTAATTTTAAATATTCAGGCTCTGTTACAGTGTGAGATGATCAAAATGTCCCTCATGCCAAAAGATTACAATTATTTGATTTATTGAGCTACAAGTCACAGATGGTTTTTATGTATACATGTACATATATTCACATATTTGAGCATTTAAACCACTAGTTGGTGAGGATCATCAAACCCCATTAGGAATGTAACAATGTGACCACATTTTTGAGAAATCATCATTAACAATGATCCTTTTAAAGTATATGCATTGGAGTGTTGTCTGTATATATGGTCTGGAGGCCTGTGCAATGATTCCAAGGATAAATTGTATTACCTGCCTGTACAGTCTCATCAGTGATGCATTCCTCCATGCTTTAGGCTCAAAAAGTATCTCATCACAGAATTTTTGCTACCTTTAGTGTAACAGCCTATGTTAGAATAGTAGAAACTTGGAAAACTTGAGAGACTTTCTAAGAGATTTTTGAGCAAATGCTTCCAGAGCTAAAAGTCTTGATGAAAGGAATTTGGCAACTTAGCACTGGAATCAGAGCACAGGGCTCTAGGTGTCCAGGTTAAAGCACTTCCTACAACCTATCAGGCTCTCTCTCATCTAGGCAAGGAATAAGCACCTGCAGACAGTAGACACGACTGGTACTTTGGAGTGTGTGTCTCCATGTGAAGAGGACTGAGGGGCACTCCCCTAGAGCTCTTGCACCCTTGCTGAGTTTTCCCCATACCACCACAGCATACAACAAGCCTTATTGTCAAAACTGGTCCTACTTTTGTGTAGAAAAGGCTGTGAACCCAATTGGGTCAGACTTGGTGTTTTTAAGTAAAAAGTGGATCATTATCTCAGGTTTGTTACTCTTTTGCATAATTATTATAATGTATTATTCAAAGTACCATCATTATTACTATTATTACATAGATTTACTTAAATGGCATCTGCAAAGAGAATATTTTGAAATTAAAAAAAAAAAAGAAATCTGAAAGAGAAAACAAAAACAGCTCAGAAAATCCTAAGTGAATGTCTCAGGACATAATTTCATTAACTTAAGGGAAAATTCGGCTACTGAGATCAGAATGCCATTAGCATTGGGGAAAGTACATGTAAAGACAGGCAGATATTCTATGAATTTCAGCAAGGAATATCAACCATATGGACCTGTCTGACCCTATGTCTACTCAAAAATTGAGACTTTATCTGAGGAAACAGAATAATTTTCTAAGTTTTCCTGCCCACATTTCCTAATCAATGCAGTTCAAAAAGCTATTTATAATGACTATTCTAAATGCTAGAAGGCAAACAAATGTACGAAAGATAACTGCATTTCCCCAGGAACTTGTAGCTCAGTACATGCATATGTGTTTGTGTCCCCAGCTCTCTATTTTTACTCCATCTTTACTATCTATATACTGTGTAATGAAATGAAGTAAGATCATAAACATATGTTCTTTGGCCCTATTTATCTTACTGATTATCTAGGATGAGGTTCTTAAGGAGCAGTACCTCAGAGAGAATAGATCAATAGCTTTAAATTCAACCAAGAGGACTTTCATGTTATGGGATGAGAAGTAGTCAAGTATGTGCTTTGGCATAGAAAAGGGTTCTGGAAAGGACCATCTGACCATTTTGGAAGGAGGCAAGTCCACTCCAGATTTGTCATGACTTCCCTAGAGCCTCACATCTTTTCTTTCTCAGGTTTTTTTTTTTTTTTTCCATATTCTCACATTTATCTTTAAGTAAAAGAAATAATTTTTGTTGTTTTACATTTTAATTGGTGTCTTTCAAATCTGTGAACAAAATTTAATGTTTATTTATTCATTAAACATTTATTAGGCACTTACTATGTACCAAACATGCTTAGCTTTGACTCTTGAACATCTCCTTGGTCCTTCCTGACTTTGTTAGGTCCTGAAGATGTGCTGGGATGGTAGTGTTGCCTGTACCAACCAAGTTCTGGCCCACAAATCCAGATATTCAGGGGCTGTGTATGTATCCCAGAGCATCCAACTCCAAAATTATTCCTCACATTTCATCAATTTCCCAGTTCTACAGAAGTTAATTTTAGCAAGACTAAAAAGAGAAAATTGTTACTTTATTCATTCAAAATAAGATGTAACTGGCATATGAAAACCCTTATCAAGGGCATTTTCATTTAAAATTTAAAACATAATTGTTGAATCACTTTTAGATGAGTCTCTTATAAATAAATTATCACAAAGTTTTAGAGGAAAGTATTGACTTACATATCTGTCAAATCCTGAGTTCTTATATATACACCTTGGAATTTGTCCCCTCTATCAGTGTATTAAATCAAAACTGACCTAATGAGTTAGTCATGACTGGCTATACATAAAATTGACAAACTGATTCTTAATGTATCTGTTTATCTTTCTCTGAGATAATGTAATCATAAATTTGAGGAAAAAATATTGAATATAGATGCCAGAATTAGTTTCTACAAAAGAAAACAAGGGTCAATGCAAGAAATGAATCAAACAAGAAAAATCTTGGTCATTTTGATGGGCAAATTTTATGAAAGGGTTTTTCTGAGAATGTTGAGAATTTTTGTGAGAATATCCAACAGTGACATTCATGTGACATGGATTTCATGTTCTTTTTCACAGTTGGCAGCATTTCTTAAGATAAGTTTATTAGAACACATTGATATGTATTTGATGTTTCATGTTTTAGTGTCTAGAATCTTAGCAATTCTGAATCAATCATTTGTATTCACCAAGAAAATAATACTATTTTGCTTTACCAATGGAAAAAAGAGGAAGAAAAAATAAAAATAGACTAACTCTTGAATCTACATTAGGCAGAATCAGTGTGGAATCAGTTGATTTGCTAAAAACTTTATTGATGAGGAAATTTTTTTAACCAATTATATATAATTGTTTTACATATATGATATAATGAATTTAATTATAAATTTAATAATTATGATTTTATTATCAGTAAAGTATTTGACTTATTAAAAATAAAATGTAATTTTAAGAGTCAGGGATCCTTAAAGATTTCATGATTAATTGACTTTTTAGATTTAATAGTTAATTTCAAGTTAGAATTAGTGATGAGTTGCCCTTTCATTATGACTTAAATATAAAACAGTTTAAATTATGTAAATTTCAGCTTGCTCAAATTAAATATTATAATATTTAATTATGTTATAATATAATATTATATTATGTTATACCTTGAAATAAATCTAAATAGCATTGGTACTATTTCCATTTATTTACCCAACTTTTACATTTTGCCTTATTCATACTGTTTTCTAAAATCTTAACTCTTAAGTCATTTCATTGAATTATAATTTTTATTCTCTGAATGCTTGCAGTTTACCCAGTATTATGGGAAATATTATCGACAAATTAATCACAATATGTGAAAAAGGATTATTTCCAATTTTCAGTGTTCGAACATAAAGTTTTAAAGAAGATAAATAACAGCCTACATAACTTGTGTTATAAACTATAGGACCTAATAATTCAAATCTGAGTTTATCTGATTCTAAAGTTTTTATACTTTTAATCAAACTTCACAAACATGAACAATTTGATGCCTGTAGCTCTAGAAGGTAAGATCTTGTAAGTTTTTATTCAATGTAAATGCATATACATACTAAAGCTATTCTTTAAGATATTATAAATTTGAAACATTAGGGGTAGAACAAATTTTCTTTCACTTGAACTCCCAATTAGAGAATCAAACTCTGGAAATGAAAAACACAATCATGGAGTCAGTTCACACACACACACACACACACACACACACAGACACACACATCATTTGCTTAAGTTTTTATGTTCTGAGCATCCAAATTATAAGACAGTGCTTAACCACAGCAATTAGAAAGCCTGGTTTTGGTATTATGAATGTTATAGCACCCAGAAAATAACTGTTTTTTCAAAAAATAGTCCTCCTTTTTGATGTTGATTTATAACTGTTATGTATTAAATCTATTTTTTAAAGCTGATCCAGTGTATTTCTTCCAGTAAAATTACTTTTCTAAGGGTTTAATGCTCATCCATTTCTTTAAGTTAAACAAACAGGAAAGATAAAAGGTAAAGATTTGGATTTATTTCTGTATCCATTCCTTGCGGAATAAACACAAGAAAGAATTCTCTACAATCAATAATGTCATTTAAAAAAGTATTGTTATCCTTTTAATAATAGTGGTAAATAAAAGAATAGATATTCTATTTCTGCAAGTTCTTCTAATTTCAGTTTTTTTCTTATTCCATTATTTTTATATGGATTAAAGTATAGATTAGAAAAGGTTTATACTCTGGAGTCAGAGATACCTTTTCTATATCATAACCGCCACATTTTTTGAGTTCTACCACACTGAGACATCACCAAGTCTTTAATGGCTCAGCTTTGTTGTCTTTAAAGTACAGAAAATAAAGTGTACTTTTCAGTATTATCATGAAGAGGGAAGGCAGTGATATAAAGCAATCACTTAGTAAATAATGGTTATTATCATTGGTCGAGATTTGCTATCAGGACAATTGCCCATTAGACTTGAAAAAAGGATCTACCCTATAGAAACTGAACAACACAGGCATTCTGTACCTATAGGAATTCCATACAAATAGGTTATCTACATCAAAGTTATCTTCAAAAAGAGCAAAATACTATAATCCAAGCTACTTTTTAAGAACTATGTTAATTTTGTTTTGTCTTGTTTACTATTAACATGGAATTGAAAGACTAGAAGACATGGGCAAATGGGATTGTATTTAAAATGGAGAATTATGTTTGGTGTTTCATTTCCCTTTCATTTTTGCCATTTCTCTTAGTGGGCGTCCCTCTAAGTGGTATTAAATAAACATCACGGGCTTCAGTACGATAGACTGGTCCACACCACCATATGAAAACCCTCATGGGAAGACAGGATGACTGCTTATTTCCCTCCAGTTACTGATCAGTACAGACATGGGGGCATTGGGATTGCTTAAATGTGACTCCTCCTCATCACCAGAGAAAACATATTAACCTCCCCTACCACCCTTCAGAGGATACTTGCTGAACAAATGAGGCCTGCTATTTTATTCAAATAGCATTTCATTCCCTATAATAAATTAAATGTTATCCAATATTCAGGCATTTGCTTTCAAACACTAGTGTTCGGGATTTCTGTTTTCTTTAGATAATGAAAATAGATGAGACAAGGTCCTTACATTGTCTATGTATTGTTTAGTAAATGAGTCAGTGCTTACCTTCTAATGTTTATTGACAGGGGATTTGGGTGGGATTATCTGATGACAAGATTGTCACAACTCAAAATTTGTCAGGCATGGAAACTCTTCCAAACTTGTTGGCTTGAAAATGATCATGAAAGGAATCGACTCCACAATTTTATTGGAACAGTGTATGAAGATGAAAAAGTATCTCAGAAATGCAGAAATAATATGTTTGTCCTCTCCCTACTCTTTCAGTAAGTGAATGGGTCTTTGCTCTGGGGCTTTAGTAACCTTTGCTAATTGCCACACTTCCTAGATACCTCACCACTGTCTGTGTTTATCACACAGTTGTACCCTTCATTCATGTAAGTCAATCTTGCTCTCCAATTCCTAGTTTTTGTTTCAACTAGATGATCAGTGTCCTGGGAAAGGGGCTGTGTCTTATCCATGTGCACAATCTCCACAGTGCAGACAAAAGACACTCAAGTAGTACTCAGTTAACAAATCTTAAGTTTTCTAGCACTAGTAAAGTATGTGGAACCATGAGCCTGCTTGGGAACCATCAGTGGGAATATAAATTGGTACAGCTCTTCTAGGTCATTTTTTGTGTGTCAAAGTGTAAAATGATAAGTCTTTCAATTTTGCATTTTCTAGCTAGAACAATTTTCCAGCTAAATCTTCATTATTTCACCTTTTTAAAATTTTACTATTTTGTTCTTTCAAATTTTCCTGCTTTATTGAGATATAATTGACAAATAAAAATAGTTTATATTTAATATTTACAATATGTCTTGATAATTTCACACATTGTGAAATTCTTACCAAAGTTAAGCTAAATAACATATCCATCACCTCATATAATTACCTGTGTGTGTGTGTGTGTGTGTGTGTGTGTGTGTGTTGAGAACTTTTAAGATATTAACTTAAATGCTATACCTTTTTGAAAGTGCTTTTGAATCTTAAAACAGAGGCTGCATTTTGGAGTCCCTAATGCATCTATTATCTCAGCATTTGTTATTTATTTATGCAACTGCTGTGCCCTCTATGCCGGCCAGAGTTCACATCATACTGTTCATACTTAGCATCTATTAAATTAATGAGTAAAAGATTGAGTGGATGAATAAACTGATGCACTTAAACCTATCTTATAGATTAATTGTAAATATTTAAAAATTACAACATTAAAATTTACCAACCCCATAATATTAAAATTTACCCACATCATAATGTTAATATCTTTTTATAGTGGAATATCCTTATTTCATTAAAAGATAATTAAAATATAAAAGCAAAGCCAAACTTGATGTTTTTTCTATGATCACTGTATCAAAGAGTCATTGAAATGCCTACTATAAACATCCTCTCAGTAATTATGATACTGTGGTCTTTAAATAGAAAATGCATACAACTGGGTCCTCAATTAAGGGAATCATAGAATGGAGAATGAACTACTCTGTGATTTCTGAATTGCTTTTGCCCATATTCTCCCACAGTCCTCACCAACTGGGATTTATTCCCCAAGAACACTGCAGTGGCATGACTAAGCAGGGGATCCTCTTGGATCATTCCAATGAAAAGGATATTTCTCCTAACAACAATTTAGTAGCCAATCCTCTCATAAATATGCAGTGAAGGAATGTGAAGAAGTAAAGAATACAGTCATATAAGAGAAAGTTCATTTTGTTCATTCAACTTATTTCTTTTCTGTACATATTGGAAAACAGTTTAATTATCTCTATCCCCCCAAAAGAATCAAAGCCCGTTTGGTGATATATTAGTCTACTACTATTCATTTGTGTGTGTTTGTGTGTCCAAAGTTTTCAAACAACAAATTTTACCCTCACCTAATCTTTTGCCAGTCAATTTAAATTACTTTCTATCTATCTAGTCTTAGGATTCATTTGATTTAATCATCTAATGTACAAGTGAGGAAAATGAATCACAGTATGATTTGTGTGGGGTGGACCCGAGGGGGCCCTGGAGGTACTGAGCATAAGCACCTAACAGAGATGACACTTGAAACTTACTTTTTCACCCCCAATCTGATTCTTGGTACCCCACGAATTATCTCCAACTTCAATCAGTATGTTAAAGTGTTATTAATGACATTTTAGATTCTAATTTTTAAAATGTCTATCACATATCTTTGAACTCATTCTAATTAAATTTTTAATATATTCACCAAACATGAAAGTGTCTGAAACACACACACATTTTCTCTCTTGCTCTCACACAAACACACACACACACACACACACACACAACACAAAATACACATCCTGTGTTTCTCATATACACATACATTCTCTTCTTTCTCACACGCATGCACACACACACACACCACATTTCCTAGTAAAGCAGGGGTAGTCATACTTCCTGTCCAAAAGAAAAACAAGTCAATCAATTTATCTATTATGCAAAAATTTCCTATGACTCTCTTATGCCTTCCCCCACCCCTAGAAGAGATTAATTGTGTGACAAATGACATGAGATGGCCTTATGAAATTTCAGTCTGGAGCAATTTTTACTGCTAATGGAAATTATAAATAATATGTGCCTTTCGTCAACTACATTCTTCAGTAATCTAATTGTACCAAGCTAATGAGACCTGGGTTAGGCAATGTTCTGAGGTTCCCATGCCCCAGGTCAGGGAAAGCTGAAGATGTCGCTGAGCAGATGTGCTCAGTCTCAGGAGGATGGCAGCTGGAGCACTTGGCCACTCCCCAGAGCGCTGGCTGTGCAGCAGCCTGTGCACTTGACCTTTCTGCTAGAGGTAAAGGGCTTTCCTGTTGGTTAGCCACAAAAAATGAGGAGGGAGGAGGGCAGAAGATAAGATACAGCTTCTGGTCCCCTACTCCCCCACCTTTTCTTTTATTAATTGTGTGGAAGAGTCTTCCCATTTTCGTCCCGAGAAGAATGGCTGGAAATGCTGCCTTTTGAGAAAACTAACTTATGTGTTGACATCTGTGTGGTCTGAAGGAGGGCAAGGGTCCAGGGAAGGATTGCGTGAGAACTAAAACACCTCTTTTCTCCTTTTCCCCAAATCAATATTGTTTACTCTATATTTCCAAAGGTTGATGCAACACCACTTCAAGCTGTTATAGACTCCCATTGCTTCAAAGATGATTTTATATTACTGTTGGATGAAATATATTTAAATGAAAAATTCCAACATGTTCTAAAGTGACATGTACTATAGCCCTGCTCCAACCTTGAGGTTAGGAAGTGTGGGTGGCAGGGCTGAGATATAATTACCTACATTCTACAAATGATGTAATGTAAGGGCAAATCCACCTTAGGGGTTGATTCCAATATTTTGGTTAATTTCCAAAATCCAATATGGAATTTTTCCCCCTTAGTTACTGATAAGTTTTATTTAATTTTTTTTATTTTTAGATTTCAATTCAGCTGGGAAGTAGTTTTCTTTCTCTTATTTTCTTTGTTTTCATTTAACCATAAAATAACTAACCCTACGTCTCCATTCTCCCAAACCCCGTGTGCCTGGAGACTAAGCATACACATGTACACACATGCATCTGTCACATCTGTGCTGCCTTCCTTTCTCTGTCCCAAGGGACCATTGATTCCATAGTATCACACTAGCAAAGAACTGCTCCTTTAGTAAGCCTCCTGGGGTTTTATTTAGAATGTTTCAAATGTCCCAAGAATGAGGACACCCACTGCTTTTCTAAAAATGCAGTTAGTTCTCACGGTGAACATTTTCCCCTCTCTTCTTATGTTTAACTCAAGTTCTTCCCTCTTGGTTTTTTATGCTGTCCATTTGCATCCTGCCAAAGGATTCTTCCTCTCTTGAGGCTTTTACATCTCTCACATATTTGCAGACTGTTATCATTTTCCTCTTAGCAATCACTTAGCCAAAATATACATTACTCTGTACTCTTTTAATCTCTCCACATAAATCACAGTCTTGGTCCCCTAATCATTTGGTCATTCTCCTGTGAAGTCACTCCAATTTGGCTTTGTGTTCTGAGGTGACAAAAATGGAAGACAGATTTCCCTGTTTAGACTCAATTCTGTCATATGTTGCGACTCCATCGCCTTGTGCTCCTCAGTATGAAGTTTTTCCATAACGCCAACTAAATCAATAGTCCTCTAATATTGTTGGATCCCATTACTGTTACATCTCCCTCTCCTTGGAGGTCCAACCTGGTGGGAACCTTGAAATAGTCCATCATGTTATTTTTGAGCAATAATAAGAGTAGAAATCATATGTACTTTTGTAAAGGCAGCAGAAACAGACCTCCATACCCTCACCCCAAATTTCTCAAACATTTATTGGACTTATGGTTTTTTCACATTTTTTCCAGGGAGTTTCCATTAAGAATGAAACCAGACATGGAAATTTCTAGGCCCCAAAAGAAAAGACTTTTAGGAGAAGAAAGCAGGAGGAGTTTATACTGAAAATACCTCCTTTGACTTTCTCAAATACCCTTTGATACAGGCACAGAATCAAAAGTAGTTTCTTTTATAAGCATTTGCTAAATTTCAGAAAGAAAACTAAGTGAAATCCGAATACTTATGAAGTTCCTTGGAAGCATTTTCATCCATAAGTGTATCAAATTGCTGCTTTTAAATTTGTGTCATTCAGTGATAATCCCTCAGTTTCCTGATTGGGTAAGGTATTAGAACTGGCTTGCCTTTGAATCACTCTTCATGCTAAGGGCGGGTATGGATGTTAATCCGTAGGTCATTAACACCTCATATATGTTAGCTCAGAATCTGGGGTGTGCCTATGTCTGCACTGCCAACATTTGTAGTATTTCTTGGAAATTCAGAGGTTTTTGTTTTCTGGGGGTTTGATTTGAAATATTTTCCACATAGCCATGTTCACGGTCACTCTGAGTAATCATTCTTTTGGAATTTGGTTTTATTTTAATTCTTCTTTTCTGAACTCATTGATTAGTGGGATATGTACTAGCTGGAAAGTTGAACAGAAGATATGAGGCATGCTTAATTGCTCACTGGAGATGGTATCTTAGGTAAAATAAGCATATCATCTATTTCAGCTATACCTTGACTCCAATTCTGAATTTTTTTCTACAGACAATATTTTCATTCTTGATGAATTTTTTTTTTTTACAAACCTCCAAGTTTGGATAAATTTGATTTTCTACTTTTCTTTTAACATTAAAAAGTGGGCCAATTTTTATTTAATCCTCTCTAGGATTTGACTCTACATGCCACCTCATATTAATCCCTTATTTTTAATGTAATATTACAACTATCAAACAGATGAATTTATATTTATATAAATGCATATATGTTTATATATATATGCATATGTATGACCTTATTTTTCTAATCATATCCCCATGTATATTAATGTGAAATTCTTGTTTTTTTTTCATTAAAGTAAATAAATGTTCTAAACCATACAGTCAATGCAAAGTTCTTGCCTACCTTGCACATAATTTCTCAAAAAAACAAGAATTCCTGAGAAAATAAGCTATTGGAAAAAATCAAGGTAAAGAAAGGTAAACACATTAAAGAAAAGTTTGTTTTGGAAAGCTCACCTATTTGCAGATATGATATATGTCATTTTACAATTCTAGAGCAAATAATAGGAAACAGTAACAGTCAAGCTCAACTCTTTGCTGCAGCACAGCAGGAATCCAGGACCCTGACTCATGTGGGCAATGTTTCCTGACACATTGTAGTCTTTGTAGCTGCTATTCCTTCCTGTGCATGGGATTCCCTCAGACATGCATCACCTTTGCTTCCATTACATTTTCAGTGAATTGTTCCCTTCTTTGTGAGGTCACCTTCAGGTGATCTAAAATTGCAACACTCATACAAACTTTTCTGGTCATGTTCTCTGATTTATCTTGTTTCCTCTATCATTTATTAATATCAGGCATATCAGATGCTTTACACACTTATCCTGTGTGTTAATCTGTTCTGCTGGACTATAAACCCATAGAGAGAAATATTCTTGTCTCATTTTTATATCTTTATAACTCAACAGATATTTGCTGAATGAATAAAAAGAACTACAATTCTGATAGGATCATACAAATCAAAAAGTATCTGGAATTTTATTGAGACAGATTAATGTCTAAAAGATACCTTTTAATTAAAAAGAAGGGAGTGTAGCTGAAATTAAAGCATTGAATTTAGGGGAATCAGTATCCAATAGGAAAAATTTATTTCCTCTTTACTACATGTATACACACACATTAACTTTCAAACAAATCATTTTCTCCAAATAATGTCACAATAGGATGAGCCATGCAGTCCATCATTAATGTTATCTTTACCCATCTTCTATAATATATAAAATAGAAAATATTGGTTTAATTGGGAGTGCTTATGCAAAAAGTAATGCTTTCCAAATCCTCTTCTTCCACAAGGATTCAATGAGATCATGGCTCTCAGAGGGAGTCTCTGCCAGCTACTCCAATACATAGTATTGTTCCTTCTCTGCATTCTTAGAGTTACTAAATAGTTTTTGAAGAGTTTCTTTGTGCCACACATCATCTAAGTATTAGAGACAAAGCCAATGAGACAAAATCTGATGAGATAGAGTCTTGATTAATTGGATTTTGCCATGATCTTGTTATTAAAAAAATGTCACTTGCTATTCAGTCACAGCCTTGTTTCTTCTTTGCACATCCTGGTATTTAACCTATCACATTTTACTTTTAAAATTTTTTTTTTGCTCATTTATACTACTTAATTTTATATCCTACTTCCTTCCAGTTCTTCTCCTTTAATGAAAAGCGTGCAATTCTTTAGCATATGTACAAGATTAAACATACATAGAACCCTTATATCCGGTATTTCTTTGATATCATCTAAAATGTAAAAAAAAAGAAATACACTACTGTATATGTCAGAATGCAACCAGAATGAAAAGACAAACCACTCTGACTACCTAAACCATGGGAAATTTAAGATAGGCAATTAGTTATAGCAAGATTTAAGAAGAGGCTACAAATGCAAGGGTATATTTAGACAACCCAGAGATTAGCAACAACAGAAAAGTGCCTATCATCTCTACCCTGAGATAAAATGAGCCAGGTGGGGTATTGAAACCCAAGGCCATGTTCGTGTGGAGGAACCATGACAAGCTCCTCCAGTTGGAACTGAGCCACAGAAGAAATGACACCTCTGGTAGAGACACTGCTAAAGGGCAGAGAAGTGAACTCATTCCATTTTCCCCACTCCTGTCCTCCAACCTCCTTGCAGTGCTTCCTACTTGTGAAACCTGAGAAAAAGTTGTTGAACCTGAGAAACCCATTCTGCAGAATCCACCTGGAAGTAAATTAGACAGACTAGGCCAAAGGTGCAGGCAAATGCCAAAATTTCCAGCAACTAACAAAGCAAAATTTCTGTCAAACACAATTTAAAAGATTTAATCCAATTAAGTTTCCCACCCCCATAGGATCTTACAACCTTCCTGAAAATTATGCCAGTGAATATTTGAACAGTGAAACGATGATTTAAATATGGGAAGAGTTTTATAAAGAGTTTTCTGGTACATGCTGTTACTGGATATTCACACTTTATCAAGTGAATAAAGAGGAAGTTTGATTTAAAGGGTGAGGATGGTGATGGTAGTGGATGGGAGACAGTGTTTTAAGACATTATCAGAAGACAATTTAGAGATTAGAGTTAAGAAAGAAAGGTTGTAGGGTTTGATCTCTTCTGCTTGAAAATACGAACAGTATCCAAAGAATAAATTTGCTTGTGATTTATATTTTCTATTTTAGATAAAGAATGGATACAAAATTGTTATACTAATTTAGATTTTTTAGGTGAATAAGAAATAAAAACCAAGTGTTCTTTGTGACCTCTTATGAAGAAAATGCAAGAGAGGAAAGGGGAAAGTTACAGAAATACTATATTGAAAAAGGATCCTCTGTAAATTCAGAACTTTGGTGGACATTTTTCAAGTGGCTTCATACTGCTGAATGGACATCTTTATATGACAAACACCAGATGGACAAATCAGTTGAGAGTCACAAGCTAAGGAAGATTTCATTATAAAATGATCATTTACTCATAATTATCCAGAAAAGACCCAAACCCTACATTACTTTCATAATAACATTTGTGTTACACAAATACAGCATGAGCATACTTTTGCTAAAAGTTTACATTCTAATCTGCAGGAAAAATCTAATTTTTCTAATATGATAAACACATAAAATGCCTATCTCATTTTAAAATAGGAATTTCGATTTCCAGGAACACATATCACCATGACACCATTTGCAGTTTTTCTCCTTAACTGTTATCTACAAAAATATTATAATAACACAGCTTTTCTGATTAACCAAACAACCAATAGTCAAGAAAACGAAGTGAGTTACTCTCATCCGTATGTAAATAAAAAGCTTATTTTTTGTTCTCTAATAGCTTCACATAACAATAAATAAAGTGCTTTTAATAAGTTCTAAGAAACTTAGACTGAAAAATCAATCTACCAAGGCCTCTTTCAGTGACCACACAGCCTGTCCAGGGCTGCATCAGAACATGTTTTCATGGTTATTTGGTGGTAAACAAAATGAAAAGATCTGTCACTGAAACTTAAATAAGAGAGATTGGTTACATAAACTGCACTATTCTAAACCTTGGTACTGTAGAGTCAACAGCTTGAAGCTGCTTTCCCAGCTAAACACAGTGGATTGTTTTTCCAGAGAGGAAAGATTAATAGCTAAAAATCATGACCTTTGACTTCTGGCATAAATTCTTAGAAGTGAAATGCAATTTGAAAAACTGGTAAAACCTTAAGTTACTGCTACACAGCAGAATAATGACCATATATCTACAAGAACTAAATATATATACCCTGTTTGGAGTCACAGATTTTTCTTTCCAGCCTATATTCTATTCAATAAATGTACAGGTCTAGGATTCCATCCCTTTTTTAAAACGACAGAGCTAAGACTCAAATTGTTGATTCTCTAGATAATGCAAATTATTAACAAGTATATCCAGAGAAAATAAGCCTTTATTAATACAGAGGATCTGTTTCCACTATCATTTTAATAGCCCCAATTTAGAAGTCACATTATACAGGCATCACTTTGTAATATTGTAATTTTGAAACTTCTTGAGGAACAGAGTCTGATAAATTCTGCTATCCTACAAACTAGCTAAAATTACAGAGTTATCATAAAATTTGGCATATGTATCAATTATTTGAAAGAAAAACATATATCTCTTATTATTGACCATGACCTTCCACAGTAATTTAACATTATCACTACTAAAAGAAGAATGATTTTATAGCATAATTATAAATAACACAACAAAATGTATTATGATATCATTCATTATTCATTCATGATCATAATAAAGTATCAGATACATACAACTAGCAGGAACAAGTCAAATTCAAAACTTCTTAATTGCCTCCAATCATGCCTCCCATAAAGGAACAATTAAATTAATACCTATGCACCAAATGGTTGTGCAATAGAGTTAATGGTCCTTCCTTTCACTACAATATAGAAATGGAATTCCAAATAGTATTCAGTAGCACAGAAGTGGCTCATCAAGCTGCACATTTCATATTTCTTTAGGAATAAGCTATCATATTGTAAATCCTTAAGGAAAAATTTCCCAGGATGATAGAACTGATAAGTAGCAAGCATGTACTGCTGAGTCAGATAAAAAGCTTCCCATAGAACAAGAAAACTCCCTTTTTCATAAGTCTTATAATCCTGGATAAACCTATGCAATGAAACAAGTACTATGTCATTAGTTTTTTTTTTTTTTTAAATATGCTTTTTAGATGTTGATAGGCCTTTGTTTTATTCATTTATTTATATGTGGTGCTGAAAATCTAACCCAGTGCCTCACGCATGCTAGGCAAGCACTCTAGCACTGAGCCACAACCCCAGCCCCATCATTAGTTTTTAAAAGAAAAGAAAGACACACACACACACACACACACACACACACACACACACACACCACAAACACACAAGCAAAATTTCACTCACTTACTTCATTTTTATAATCTTGAGAGACAAATCCTGAAGGATAAATCAGCTTTGAACTTCAAATATCCTGTCCTTTCATTGATTAGTATGATTACTGTAGACTTGACTCAGTCGTGAAGTGTAAAGGAAACCTTAAGAAAGAATTTCCATTTGCCTGGCTTCTCTTAAAATGTATCGTTTTGTTTGTAAGAGCTTTAAGATAACTTGTTATCATTCTTGCAGGAAAGAGAGGCAGATGCTTTGCTGTTAATTTTAAATGTGTGTGCCATTAATATTTATTTCAGGATGAACTATTAGAAACCTGAGCATTTGTATATCTCTTCTTGACTTTCAATTGAAGATGTTATACTGAGGAAATAAATTTTTCTCCTTTTACTCCAGAGATCTAGGAGAAAGCGAGAGAGAGAGAGAGAGAGAGAGAGAGAGAGAGAGATATACTTTCACCCATCAATATAAAATGTATAAAAACAGAATATATCAAAGTCTAGGTGGTTATCAAGATCCTAGGGGTTTCATGAGGTTTGGGGAGACTGAAAGAAGACATTAAGTGGAAATCAATGATCAGACCAGAATTTGTCACTAAGGGGCTTCTCTAGGTGAAGACCAACCTTCTAATCAGAAATAAAAATGACTTTGGTCTCAAAGGATGAAATTGCAAGGAGGAGAGAGCAAGAGGTAACACAAAAGTGAGATGATGACTATTGATGTCAGTATTTGAGATGACTGTCACAGGCATCCCAGCCAGTCCCCTTGCAAAGCCCAGGCAGCCCAACATTTACTCTCTGTAGGGAAACAACCAAGATTTATTTACCAGAAAAATTAAACGAGGAGAGAAGCTGCAAGAAGATGAGTCACTGAACCTTTGAGCAAATCTCTTTCCATTGTGACACCTGTCTCTATAACACATATCAGCACCTTGCCCGTTATGTGAACCTTGCCAGGTAAACTTCCTTACTCATGTGCAGAAATCCTGCTTATTCCAGAGAGGAGCACAAATACAATTATTTGCAAATTTGTCCAAGAAACCCATGCCTGCTAACCTATTCTGATTTTGCATTTTTAAATATAAATAGGCAAAAGATGATCATCAGATGTGTAAAAAATATCAATAGCATAGAAAAGAAAAACCTAGATAAACAGTTAAGGTGATTGCAAAGGAAAGGTAATTTAGAAAGGAAATAAAAAGAAACAAAATCCAAAAACCTGTCCTCTATAAAAAGTAATTGGAGCTGATATTTCTACATTAAAAAATATGATGTTATAAAAAGGGAAATTAATCAAAGAACAAAATATTTGTGTTTAGACATTTAAAAATAATACAAAAATGAAGAGGGGAAGTAGAAGTCTGTACTAATATGCGCAAGAGAAAGATGAACCAAAACTGAGAGAGAAAACACACTCACTACAAAAGAAAAATATCCTACTAAAAGGACTTTAAAAGAAAGAAACTTGAGAAAAAATGATGGGAGGCAATAATCTCATTATCAGAAATGTTATAGGTGAGAACTTTATAGAGGTAACTCAGAATACCAAAGGGTCGAAGAATTCAGAATTTCAGAAGAGAAACTTTTTTTTTTTTTGGCACCAGTGCTTAACTTCTGAGCAACTTCCCCAGTCCATTTTTATTTTATTTATTTTTTATTAAAGATGTATAGTTAAAAAAGCAGTTGGATCCATTCTGACAAACTCGTGGATGCATGAGACTATTTCAGTTCACGGGTCCATGTTTTCCCTCCCATCCTTTTTCTTCCCATCCTCCCTTCTCTCCCTCATTCTTCTTCCTCTACACTACTAGACTTCCTTTCACTTATTCACTAATTTATAATTGATTGGTTCTTTCTACCTAAGTATAAAGGTAAGGTCACTGCCATATATTTATACGATGTAAACTGATTTTCTAAGAATTCATTCTACATTGCCTCCTCTTACCCACCCCTCCAATCTGCCTCTTAATCTCCTTCTTCTACATTACTGATCTTCCTTTTATCTGTATATTATCTTACCCTTCACTTCCCCTTTCCTTTATTTTATTCTAGTTTCTGCATATGACACAAACATTCAACCTTTGAGTTCCTGAGTTTGGCTAATTTCAGTTAGCATGATATTCTCCATTTCCATCCATTTACTAGCAAATGCCGTGATTTAATTCTTTTTTTGTGACTGAGTAGAACTCCATTGTGTGTGTGTGTGTGTGTGTGTGTGTGTGTGTATTTATATATGCACTACAATTTCTTAATACGTTCACCTATTGACTGGCATCATCTGGGTTGATTCCATCTTATTGCTATTGTGAGTTGTGCTTCTATAACATTGAGGAACCTGATCACCATAGTAGGCAGGTTTTAGATCTCTGGGGAAGACAACAAGGAGTGGGATAGCTGGGTCATATAGTGGTCCCATCCCTGGTTTTTGAGGAATCTCCACACTACTCTCCAGAGTGGTTGTACTGGTCTACAGTCAAACCAACAATGCACAAGTGTACCTTTGTCCTTACGACCTCACCATCAATTTTTATTGTTTATATTCTTGATCATTGCAATTCTGACTGGAGTGAGATAAAAGCTAAGTGTAGTTTTAATTAACATTTCCCTGATTGCTAGAGATTTTGAACATTTGAGAGACATAATTTTGATTTAGAACCAAATGTCATGCCAATCTTCTCAAATAGACAGAATCTCCAAAGATATACATTTTATATAGTATTCTTTTTTAATTATCTATTTATTTTTTTTTTATTTTTTACAGACTGCATTTGGATTCATTGTACACAAATGGAGTACATCATCATTCGTTTCTTTGGTTGTACATGATGTAGATTCATGCCATTTGTGTAATAATACATGTACATAGGGTAATGAAGTCTGTCTTAGTCCACCATTTTTCATACCCCCCCATTTCCTTCTACATAATCTAAAGTTCCTCCATTCTTCTCTCACTCCCCCCTCCCCCATTATATATCATCATCCACTTATCAGGGAAAACATTCGGCCTTTGGTTTCTTGGGATTGGCTTATTTCACTTAGCATGATATTCTCCAATTTCATCCATTTATTTGCAAATGTCATAATATTATTCTTCTTTATGACTGAATAGTAGTCCATTAAGAAAATTATTTGAATATGTGTTCAACTCTGATATATGCAAAAGGAAAATAAGAAGATATTGGATATAAGAAAGGACTATCCTTGAAGGCAAGTTTGGTTTATCCCTATACATTAGGACTAAAAATGAGCTGGTTCAAATTGGAGTATGCAAATACAGGCACTGAACAAAGAGGTCTCTGAGGGATGAGGACAGAAAGCAGGTCACATAAGACAGAGTGTAGGAGAGGACAAAATGTGGAGTTATTGATAAATATGTAGAAAGGGGCATTAAAGTTTCCAAAAATAAAAGATGCTGAAAATTCTATACTCCAAGTAAAAGACTATATACAATATAAAAACAGAAAATAAGAATCCAGTTGTTATTGGTGCCAAAAATACTTTTAAGAAAATGTCCCAAGCATCAGGATACTAGATTTTTTTGAGGAAGGAAATTCAATCCTATTTGTTCTGGCAGTAAACAGCATTCACAGGGTTACAATAATGCCAAACTTTGGGAGAGGATTCTGTAATGAATGAGAATCCAGGGTAGAATATAACTACGTTGATTTCTTTTGCCTGAAAATATCTTCCTTCCCACATGCATGGGTGAACTTCATGCAAGTCTCCTCAAGTCACCATATAAAGAGACCATTATGGATATCATCACAAAAAGTACCACCCTTCTGTCTCTAGCCCTCCAGCCCCTTAATTCCACTTTTCTGTACAAAATTTTCCAATGCCATTTTTCATACCATATGCTAATTTGTTTAACTAGAGTGTAAACTGCATGAAGACAGGGGTTCTATCTGTTTTGTTCACTGAGGTATTGTGAGAGCTTGGGTCAGGCAATGACTGAGCCTTGGCTGGTGCTTAGTAGATGTATCTGGAATGAATTAATGAATTTAAGTCTTATGCTACCACTTGGATAGAAAATAGTTATTTTTGCAGTTGAATAGCCATAAACAGTCTTTTAACAAAATCTGACATTGATTCCACAAGGAAACATTTGACAGGAAGAAGGAAGGACAAGAGGTTGTAGCACAACTCTGCAAAGAAGCACTCAAAGTCTATCCCCAGTTGAGGCACAGGAAGGGAACATCAGGAGCATAGTTTTTCAGTATAGGCAGAACATTTATTCTAAATCCATGTATATGTCTGCTACTGTGGCTTTAAGAATGAGCATGTTGATTTTTGTATTATCTTGTTTATGTAAAAATGCATTTAAATTCATTATAATGTTAGACGAAAGGTCTATCTCCCTATGGGCCTAACATTAAACTTATGTCAGTGCTCAACCTGGTCCCCACTCTTTTCTTAGAGTTTACTTTATTTTACACTTAGCATTATAATTTTCTTTGACGGTGCTTCTAGAATGAAAAACTGTGTCCCACGTAATTCCTCTTTGTACTGGAATGTTTTAAGTGTTTAAAATATTGGAAATACATTGAAAACCTATGCCAATATCAACATGGAAGATAAAGTCTTTGGGACCGTAGTTTCCCATTTTTTTCTCGAGATTCACTATTATACAGCAGTGGTGCTAATGATAATTTCACACTCAAGTATAAACTAACCGAATTGAAAAGAATACTGCTTCATAGTAGTACTTTAAATAATGTAAATGTAACTAAAACTTCTGTTTCATCCCATTTGCCCAATTTGATCAACTGGTGAAATTTACTAGCTGATCAGAGAGCTAAGAAGCAGTAATTATTATTATTAACAGCGGGAAGGGAGTCTCAGAGAAAGTGAACAAAATGAAACACACTTTAATTTGGTGTTGTTCCAGAGTCTGGAAAAATAAGGGGTGTATATTTATGCTGGCTACCAAATGAGACAAAACACCACAACCTTTCTCAGTCTATTTCATTGTAAAGCAGAATATATATAGCAACGTTCAGACGTTAACACATGCTACTAAAATTGAAATCACAGAGTTTCATGGCATTATAATCCATAGGTAAATAACTGAAGCCTACAAGAGTCAAGCTGAAGAATGATATGTAAGACTAACTGGAAAAGCGGCTCTGTGCCTCAGAAATCAATAGTTCCATTGACCCAACTGTTGGTTTGAGAAAATCCACACTTAGAAATGAGTGAGGGTCCACACTGTGGTCCCAGGTCTCATCTTGTAAGCACACTTACAGCATGGCCCTGAAGAGCTAGACTACCCAGATTCAAGTCTGGACATTTACTATTTACTGTGTGACTCAGAGAACAGAAAGCCACTCCTCAGTCTGTTTCTTCATATGTTAAAAAGGAGAACATAATAGTTACTTGCCCACAGTTGCTGAGAGAATTACATAACCAAACTCATGAAAAGTTCTAAATTCATACCTGACACATAATAAACACTCAATAAATGCAAAGTGTTACTTTTATTTGTAACCAAGGCCAAATATTCTCAGTGAACTGTAAGATGTACTCCACATTCATGTGAAGGTTTTTGTTTTTATTTTGGTGGATTTTTAGTGGTAAAAATTAATAGATTTGCTTTAGTTTGTGCTGAAGTGTAGAAACATGCTTGGCAACTCCAAAGAAGTGCTGTGCCTATGTTTTTGTCCACATGTGTCTGTACAAGTATTCTCCTTCAGTAATCTTATGTTGGACAACTTTCTATCACTGTGACAAAATGCATGAGGTAATCAGCTTATTAGGAGGAAAGGTTTATTTTAACTTACAGATTTACAGATTTCAGTGTGTGGTTGGTTGGCTAATTGCCTTGAGGTCTATAGTGAGGCAGCATATAATGGTAGGGAGCACATGGCAGATAAAGCAGTTCATCTCGTGGCAGCCAGGAAGGTAAGAGAGGGAGGGAAGGTACCAATGTCCCAATAGCCCTTTGAGAGCATGCCCATGCATGATCAGAAGATTTCCATCTAGATTCCAACTCTTACAGGTTCTACCACCTCCCAGCGGTACCCTGGCCTGGAGACCAAGCTTTTAACACATGGGCCTTTGGGGGACACTTACAACCCACAGCAAATCTCTTTTAGAACTCGTACCACTGACTACTTCTAGTGCTCTGGACACTTGTTGTGTCCCAATGTTTCACATACAGTGAATTCAAAATTCTAGAGGAATGGCAAATGTCACTTTTAAACACAGCTGTCCATCTATACAGTAGAGCCTTACATAGACATGTTTTTCTCACTATAATTTTCTTATCCTCTCAATTATTATTGTTATTGTTGTTTTCATCTTTTATTCATTCCATTAATATCTCCACAAATATTAACTGAACACAAAATTTCTCAAATCAACCCATTCATTAACACATTGTAATCACTTTCAATTGCTCTAGAGACAAGCATTAAATACCAATTTACTTTAAAAACTCCCCCAAAGCCTACACCCTGCCCATTGCTCTGGTTTCTTCTAGAAATAATTTGCTTATTGTCTCCTACAACTGGCTCGCTGGTCTCTTTTAGTTCCTCCAGTATGCAGTATGCCCTATGTCCCAAGATTTTGTAGATGCTCTCGTTTCTTTCTGATTTCTCTCACAGCACCTTTCTTTTCCCTTTGCAAAGTCATCTCTCAAAGAGTAAGCCATGGCAACACTTGCATTTCCTACACACACACACATACACACACACACACACAGATACATAAGTGTTCATGTATACGTGTGAATATTAAAGTGCATATTAATATGTGCAAAAAATATGTACATATGAATATGTAATAGTAAGGCATCATAAAGCCAGGAAGCACAATACTTTCTGAACTCTGCTCAAAATTTTGGATCCCTGAGCAAAAGGAATGATCTTGGTGCTTTTAAGCCATTAAGTAATAAAGTAGTTTGTTAGGTACCAATCAATAACTACAGTACCTCACTTGCATTCATACAGACCAACATCACTAGAAAAAGCACACAAGCATGATGAAGCATAGATTATGTAACTTGTTCAAAGTCTCAGAAAATAACAAATGACTGGGAAGGAATAGAAACCTAGACAGGGTACCTCCAGAAACTGTGATCTTGAAGGTCACGCTGTGTTGTTTCTGTAATATCACACACACACACACACACACACATACACATATACACACACACAAACACTCTCCTACAAACCTGCACACACATACGTGCCATTTCTATGAGAAAGGAAAAGGATCTGCAAGCACAGTTTTTCTAACTCAGTGATTGCCAGCTTGGTAGTTAGGTCAGAAGGGTGCAGAGTGGTAAGGAGCTGCCCTGTGGATCTCTATCATGGTTCCTCCCCACTGTGCAATGCACAGTGTCCTGAGACTCAAAGCCCTCTCATGTTTACAAAGCCCTGGGATGAGAAGTTCAGAGATGCACCAAGCACCAAGGATAAGAATTAACATGTTCCTCCATCATTATCAAGCAGTTGCCCAAGGAAAGTTTGCAGGTCAGTGTGAGTCTACCTTAAAAATACAAATAAGTATAATATCTATAAATACATATCTGTGGATATATATGTAAGTGTACTCCTTAGTCCTCCTACTGTAGCAAATTCCTTTCTTTCTCTTCTGCATTTATTGCAATGTAGTAATGATGATCTCTGCCTTTTCCATGAATCCTAGGCTCACAGCACATTGTTTAACCTGTGTCTGCTGTAAACCCCTATTTTACACAAAACCCTATATCTGTCATCCTTCTCTCAACAATAAATAGTGGACCAGAGTAAAGAACAGAATTATGTTTGCAATCAAGCATCAGTTCAATTAAGTGAGTGAGGCCTGAGAGGAAATGCAGTTTCTCTGACAAACACCTAAATTGATTCTTTTATGACACATTGGACTGACAACTCCCACAACTCAAGTGTGTCCCCCAGGATTTACAATGGTGTTGCTCCCCTTTTTAGCAAATTAAACCTTATGTCAGGACTTAAAATTAAATCCAAGCCCTGTCGTCTCCTTTCTTTGCAGGAGGAACAAATTGGCCCCACATGCCAGTAGTGGAGGAGCGCCGACAGGAAGTGGAATGGAGAGAGTTCCCAACCTGGACGGTGTCACATGGCCAAACCAACTGGGAGAGGCAGGCAATTCCACTTGAGGTTTTACATAAAAAGACTGGTAAAATACAAGAGTTTAAATATAAGTTTTTTCATACCACACAAAACTGACTGGGTGCCAAAATTTTACATTTTCTGTGCTGTGCAAGCACTTTATAGGGAATGTGCTTTTTATTCTACTTTTACATGTTTATTATGAGTCTGTTTTGCAAAGATTGCTCCAAGCCTAGGTAATAAAAATAAAAAATGCACACAAATGGCCATGATTAACGCATAGAGCAATCTATGCTTCTATACATATGAAATGCATAATATCCCTTTCTAGATATTTCAATATAGCAAAATATGTGTATGTTACTCTAGTTTACACAAATTCATTGTAGCAGCATATCTTGCTGTGGAACTATTCTGAAAGTCCTAGTTTAGTAGACTTGTTTTGCCAGGAAAATATTCTGAGTCTGTTTCTTATATGTTACTTGGCATTAGTGTCTACATTAAGAATTGACAAGAATTACTTCTCCATAGGAAACTGAGAAAGTGCCACGCATATGAAAAATTTCTAAATACGTTATTAGATTGCCATTTTAGAATGAGATGTATGTGTTGGTCACTACACAAATAACTGTCATATTTTGGAGGCCACTTTGATCACCAATCAGTGTGATGACTTTCAACATAAGTAGAACAAAATCTGATTGAAAACGTTTTGTAATCAGTGGGTAATGCAGAGAAGTTCCTGATGAAAAACCACTGTTTTACAGTTTTATTTTCTGGATGCATTTCTAAATGTGAGTTTGTTTCTCCACTGTTAAGACAGTAGAGACAGGAACACAAGTTTTTCATGGGAAACCTGATGCAGAGAAAATTAAATTTTTTATATAGTATACATGTGTAGTTGTCAAGATTGGACCCTGCACGATTCTAGGAGAATGTCATTCCTGTTGTGTGGTCAAGATCGATCTTTTTGTCCCTTAACCATCTCAGGGAAAGTTTGCCATTTTGTTGTTGTTTGTTTTGTAAACATGAGGTATCCTTTGGGGTAAGCAAACTGGCATTTCACAAGTGAGAGAAAAACACTTTTTCTTATAATGACCAAATGTGTGAGGACTAGATGAAATCAGAGCCCGTGAATCCATTTTTCTTTTTTGTTTGCTCCTATATGGAATGTTTTAAGTTTGAACAGAAACTTAATTCTCTCAGTGTCACTTTGGCATTTTGAACTAAATTTTCAGAAACTAACATAAAAATGAGAATTTAGAAAACAAGATAGAGGCTTTCAGCATGTTATTAAAATGAATTCTTATATACTGTCTTCTGTGGATGTTCTTTTTTGCTTTCATTTGCAGTTTAATTCCAGGTTAGTTCATCCTACAACCACAACTGGCAGCATACTAGAGAGAATATCCTAGTTGCCAATTTATTTTGCAGGTATTTAGTTGAGTTACACATGGAATGTTATAGAAAGTTGATCTCTTTGTCTTACAGTGTGGCCTACATTCAACTTCAGTTTCACAAACTCTTGCATAGAAAGCAAAATCAGGTTTACTTTGTTAGGGAACTTTTATTTTTCATAAATCAACAAGGTAAATGTTTGAGGAAAATGAAGAGAAACCTGATTCATCCCAAGACATGCAATGTCATGTATATGCATGTCCCTGCATGTTCTTTTTAGAACAGATAAGTCAATTCTATGATGACGTATTTGTTGTAGTTCTGCTTGGAAATCAGCAACCGAGAAGTCATCCTGGGGGGGAGGCATCAATTCTGAATTGTCCTGAACAAATTACCCAGCAATTTCTTCCAGTCGTTGCAAATAATTCTGTGATCACCACTGTCAGGATTTCTATGGATTTTTTTTTTCTGTAGCCCCATAGTCCTACATCCACTGAGTCAATTTATTTATAGTATGGAAGTAGTTCACACAACTGCCTTGAAAGATTCATTTCAATATTGCCCATAAGTTGAAATGTAATATAAGCTTTTGCCTCAGTTCCATATTCATATTTAGTCTGGATACACTCTTTGAGGAAACTCTTCCCAATGGATAGTGGTGCTTTCTGTAATATCCACTACTCTGGAGGTTGAGGTAAGGGGATCCCACGTTTCAGGTCAGTCTGGGCAACTCAATGAGACCCTATCTCAAAAACAAAAATAATAAACATTAAAACAACTAGGGCTATCACTCAGTGATGCAGAGCCCCTAAGTTCAATTCCCAGTATCTTGAAAAGGAAAAAACAAAACAAAACAAAACAAACAAACAACAACAACAAAAAACCAAACAAAACAAAAAAACTTTCTCCCTACTTCCTCCATCCTACTTCCCAGAAAAAGGTATAAATAATCTAATCCCATAGAGCAGAATGAACTCTTTACATTCCAATTAAGTGGATTGTAAAATGCCAAGGATGTATCCTAACAGTGTCAAGGAAAGGCCATAGAGAGATGGTTCAGAAATATGAAGCTAAGAATGAGGCTCTGTCTGCAGTTTCAACTCATTTTCCTCTGACTGTTTCTCCAAAATAAAATTTCTGTGTCCCAACCAATACAATGCACTGGCAGAGAAGTTATTGGATCAATAAATCTTAATTTTGGAACAGATTCTCATTGGCATCTGAATCATTTCAGTTCATTTTGGTTTTGTCACTTTTTGCTTCCTGCAAACCAGACCTGGTTCTTAGAACTCTTACTATGACCAGGTCTGTTGCCTCACACCAGCCCTCATCTGCCTATTTCAAGGCTGCGCCCTTGGCCTCCATGGATCTGGGAAGAATTCCTCTGAGAAGGAAAACTCATTAGTTCACATCCATTATTTGTATTTCATAAAAAGAGGTGAATTCCAGAATAATCACACACACACACATACACACACACACACACATACAAAAAAAAAAAAAAAAAAAAACTGTTTTCTGTTTTAAAACCTCAAAAATCAGAATGTAGGTTGAATAAAAATTAGTGACTGCTTTTCTAAAGTGAGGTATGAGGTATATCTGCGAAGGGTACTTTACACAGAATTTTTCCTAAAACAATTCATTGATTTCAGGAGAAACTTCAAACTCTATTGTTATCCCTTTTTATATGAGGTCGCATTTATATTTTAAAAGATTTTTTAAAAAATGATCCAAGATTTTTTTTTTTGTATCTAGCAGCACAAGTGACATTGTCAACAAAAGACTAACTAGCAATACAATTCATGAATTCTCAAACTATGGAGCACATGTGGGAAAAAAGTCTCTAAGACTTTGTTTTACTATTATTATAATTTTATTAAAATATATTTTAACTTGATATGACATATGTTATACAGAATGTCTTGGTAGTATATAAAAGTAAATAGCATTGCTTTATTAATTTAAATGTTGCATTTCAAAATAAATGCACCATATTCTCCATTTACAGATGGAAAAGACACAAATTGATTATAATGCATTTACCAAAATAATAGATTTTAAATGTAATCAGAGCAACCAAACTGTCCGTGAGTCAAAAAAATTCATATGTCAAATTTTTCTGGTTCCAATCTCTCTTTCTATCTTTTTTACTCCCTGCATCTTATTCTCCTAATCTCCTCTCCCCTGTCCTTTATTTCTCTGCTGTTCCTATAACTATAAAATTGGAATTTATGGGAATTTTGCTAAGAGAAAAATACCTTGGGGAATGCAAAGGAGTTCATTCCTGCTCTGTCCTCTTTTGCCATTATATTTTTATGCACTCCCCATTTTACTCAGAAGCTTTCTCTGATGTCAAATTAGGACAGTTGCTACTTGGAAAGACAATTTTGTTTTGAGTGAGTTGTCAAAACAGACAAATACATTTCTGTAAATAGAACTGATTCTATTTTAAATAAGTCATGCCAGAGTCCAAGTGGCCATTTTAGCAGTGAGATTTCCAGGCAGATCCAGACGTTCTTACTGTCAGTTATCTCCATGTCATGCCCCATCTGATATCTAGAAAAAGATACGTGGGTTTCCAGAGCCACCAGAAACAACTGCCTCTCTCAATTTGGCAAATTAAAACCAACCAACGGAGACTGCCATGAAGAGAAAATGAGTTGGTTGATGAAATACCATTCAAATGGCCAGTGATGAGGACCCTTGTTAAAAATGGTGAAACTAGTATGGCAACAGGAGTGTGTGAATATCATTGACAATGATCAAGGATGTCAGACAAACAACACAAAATTTTGAAATCAAATTCTACCTTGTAAATGCTTTCTTGATTAAAATCCTTGCAGGGAATGGATGGGAACATTTGAGGAAAAAAAATGAATCAACGAAGTACTTTCAAAGATAGAGGCAAAATGTAGTTGTAACTTTCAGGAGAGGTGACACCTGGGGCTGGCAAGAATGGTACACCTATAGTCCAGGTCTAAGGGTCACAGTAGGGAGGCTGCTGACCTCAGCCACACAGAGCCTTAGGAGAAGGCTTAGCAGCTGGCTTTAGGTTCTGGAGCTCTATCAGCACAGAGCACATGTCTGGGGTAGTAAATTCCCTAAGCACACTCTCCTGCCAGTTCCCCCAAGACTGATCCCTCCTAGGTCAAATTTCCCTGTTAGAACTAAGGGAAATTTGGATCATGGCAAGCAAAGAAAGACGCAATGAACAATTCCGATACCTAGTGATCAGTGTGCACGGGTTAGGGTTAGGACTAAGAGCACCATAGTGAATTTCTTCTGGAGTCTACCATAGAGGTTGACATAAAGTTTCCTTTTTATGTAAAACTGCTACATACTCTCCTTTGAACTATGCATCTGTTAACTCTTCCCCAGTTGCCCAGTGGGCTTGTGGTTTTCTGTTTCCTTTTCTTTAGTCACCATGGTTATTCTTCCCATTTGGCAGATGAAGGAATGGAAGCATCAGGCAGTTGAGGAAGGTTTCACAGCGAGGTCTTCCAGTCAGAGCTCTCTCCTGTTATACACTCCATCCAGTCCATGCTGGGCAGTGGGAACAATGTCCCCATGGTTATTCCATTCATAAGTGAATTGGACAGTTTCATATATTATCTGAATTTATTCACTATTAGAAACACTTATGTACATTAGCACAATATTAATAATACATAAAATGCAATACATTTTTATATAATCCAAAACCATTATCTTTTTCATACCAGAGTTTCTACTACCTAGTATAATATCACTTAAAAGTCAAACATATACAGAGTCCAAAGGCATATTTACAGGACAGAAATCAAATTTTATTATAACTACTTTCTTTTAGTTATAACTGGGATATATAAAGTCATTGCATGGCATATACTCATAGTAAAAATTATCCATTGCTTATTTAAAATCCAAGATTACTTGGATGTCCTGTGCTTTTATTTGCTGAATCTGGAAATCATAGGATAAAAAAATGCCTGATCCTTGGAGAATTTTGGAAATGCATTCCAGTCATAACAAATAAGAAAGAAAGCCAGTGCATAGAAATATCCATGTAGAGGAGGAAGGCATGTGGTTGTGTGAGGTGGTGTCATGATGTCAGGAGCTTCAGAAAAGTTGTCTAAAAATATAGGTTGAGGGAAGATAAATAAATATTATCTACTCTGTCAGAAAGAATCAATATTAATCATGGGAGGTATTAAGTAAGGACAGGCTGTGATCATATTTGCATTTTAGAACCATAATTTGGATGGTAGTAAAAGTATTAAGCAAATTAGAAAGGGAAAACTCTGAGAGTTATCCAGAAAAGTCTGTAGTAGAATGAAAATAAATTATCTATATCAAATATGACAAAAGTTTTCACCTCCATTTTTATAATTTCTGCCTCACTCCTAGACTTTGGTCTACCTACTGCCTCATAAGGTTGTTTCATTTTGGTTTGTTTTTTAAACTCTACAAATTCTACAATATTTGGAAACTGGCCTGTGGGCACTGTAGTGATCCTTGCCCTTTGTGGATTTGTGAAAGAAATGATGAATTGCCCCTTGATAAATGTGGTTGGTCATGGCACTTGGTGACTGCTGTCTACTTGTGAGACTGTCCAGGGGCTACCACAGCAAAATGGAAATCTAAAACAAATGATCATATCTGTTGGCATAGTTTTATCTCTGCAATATTTTATGTTAATTTTTTAAAGGATGACTTATTAAAAGTCCTTTCTCTAAAGGCAGTTTCATTCTAGTTGGGTACACCAAAACTGAATTTCCATTATTTCTACCACATGCCTTCTCAAATAGTTACAAAGAAGGAGGTTATATTTAAATATGTAAAATTGATTCTAAGAAAAATATTTTCAGAAAGAAATCACTCATATGAAATGGAGGCTGTTTTCTGTACTTTCATTGTCAATGACATAATCACTCATGCAAAACACATGTTCTTCTTATATTACCTACACAATTCCTGAAAAGTTATAATTTGATGCAAAATACAGTGGTTACAAAAACCTTGATGTACTTATTTCATACAATACTAATTTCCACAGTTGCTCTGTTTTAAAAAATACTTTTTCAAAATAAGAGAAAAAAAAATCACTTTAAGTCTTATTTTTCTTTTACACCACAACAGAACATGATTTGAACAAGAAGCAACATGAAAACAAATGAATCAAAAGTGCCAAATAATAGTAATGAAAACATTCATTGTATTCAATCTATTATGTGACTAGGAGAGAGTTTTCTGTGCTAAGAGAATGTAGAGGAAGTGAAGGCTTATATCCTATTAATACAAAAAAAAAATAAAAATAAGACCTGAGCTTTACCCTTATATGGCTGAAATCAGTCTAGATTGATTAGGAATGAACTTTACCTTGTTGAACACATGAATGTTTCTTTAAAGGAAAAAAATATATATATCAACAACTCCACCTATTTAAAAGCCTATGTATTAATTAAAATAAAGAAACAAAATAGGAACATATATTGATATCATTCCATAAAGAATAAGACCTTCTAGTTTATCAAGCAACCATTTCTTTATGCAAAGCATAAAAACAGTAAGGATGGATTCTGTACTAACTACGGGGTGCTTACTTTCCTTCAACGATAATTGTCTTAATGCCTGTTTTAATCAGTATTAACTACTAGCAATAACATGCTTTTAATTATGTTTTAAGTGAGCCCTTTATTGGGCTGTTTTGGGAGGCAAATTAGTCAAAAGGAGCTGTTAATCAAAAACATGTTACTGGCACAAAATAAATGTTCATTTAAGGAGTCATTTGAAATAAACCTGGCTCATTGCCTCTGACAACCTGCAAGGACACCAGGGCCTCCTGAGGATAACTTCTTCAGTACTTGCCTGGATACGCCTTGCTGCTCAGAAGTTATAAGGAGAAACATTAAGCAGTTTAGGTCATTCATCAGCTAACTTTTACTACTGTACTCAAGAAAATGAGCCTCCTAGGAACTTCACAGCAGATCTATTCCTTCATTAGCTAAGTAATATTGAGAGAGATGTTCCTGTCACTTCCAATGGAGAAATCTATTGCACTGAATTTTAGTGGTATCCCTTTTGTCTATGAGCTGTCTTTGCAAATTCCAAGGTATTTAGGCTGAAAAACTAGCATAATTATCTCTGAACATTTTTCGTATATATTCATTTCCTTTTATTGAACGATCTCTGGCCAGAATGTACCACTGGGCAAGATTATATATTTTATGTTACTCTCCAGTCTTAGAAGGGGTTTTTTTCACTATTAACCTCTATTAGCAGGATGCAAATTAAAATACAACTTTGGAAAATATCTCAGAGCAATTGGATTGATGATTTAATCCCTCAATTCAAAAATAAAATGACATAAAAATATTCCATATTATGGTTCCAACATTAATTTAAAAGTTTTTGCATATTCATTTGTTGGCTAGTCTAATTGTACTTAGAATTCTTGTTTGCAATTTGCTATTCTTTTCTATCCTGCATGTTTGAAGGTTAAGACTACTGAAAATTGGATGTCTTTCAGTGAAATTCACCCCCCCCATATCTAAAGGTATTTTGAGAAATTCAACCTTCAAAGAAGAACTACTCTTTCTGAAATATTATTGTGAACATGACTATTAAATTGTTTGTTCTATAGCCAATTACTTCACCATAATACCTGGCATGCAATAAGTAAGTCAGGAAAGTTTATTAAATGTTCATTCAACACATAAACATAAGGAAAACTCACTCTTGATTGAACAAGGAGCAGGACAAGCAGGATCCACAGGAAAAAAGACAGGGTGCTGGACCTCACTGAATTTACAGTCTAATGCATGGTTTAAATGGTGTCCCATTTTTTTCAACATAAATATCAATCTAATATAGCATTAGGAAAGCTCAACATGATCATCTTAGGGTGTCACAATAGGCAGTATCTATTTAACACTTCCTGTATTGCTGCATATTGCTGCCGTATTCATAGGTTTCCCACGATGGATTTTGTTTCTTTTTAAAATTTATTTTTTTGGTCATTTGTTTTACTGTCTCTGTTTTGACTTTTGATCTTTGAACCAAAAACCTAAATAGGAGTGAGGGTCCTGGATGCCCAGATGTGGTCTGTTTTGCTAACTGGAAATGAATGGCTGAGAGTCTGGCTGTGTGAGTGTCTTCATATGATTCCCAACAAGAAAAGGGGAAATGAAGGACTTTTTCCTCCATTTCCTCACTCAGGAAGATAGCAGTAATCAAAGGCAAAAAAGGATGTTCCTAAAAAATCCATAAAGATATTGTGTCTTTAGGAGACAGAGCCTGAGAAGATCAACTCCCCCAAACTGATTCCCCAATCAGATGAGGACCAAAATCTCAAGAACTGTACTTTGAAGGAGGAAAAGTAAAAAGAATTGGAGATGTAGGTTAGTGGTAGAGCACCCGTGGGTTCAATATTCTGCACTACAAAAAAAAAAAAGAGAGAAAGAGAGAAGAAGAGAGAGAGAATGCTTTAAGATATCAGACCATGGCTATGTTAATACCCTGACTTTTCCCAGAAAAGGAGTGACTCATTAATTGAGTACACACTGTATGACATTTTGATGCAGAACTTTTTACCCATTATCTCACTTAAATTTCTAAGTAGCTCCTGCTTTTGTTTTGAAATTATAAGCAATGAAAGATCACATATGGCTGGAGGTTTAGCTCAGTGGTTAAACATTTGCCTCATATGTGCAAGACCCTGGGTTTGAGCTCAAGAACTGCAAAAATAATTGAAAAAATCATTTTAAATATCACATAATGTTTTGGTCAATCTCAGAGATTGACTAACTCAAAGCTAAAATAAGTCAAGGAAAACTACCAGACCAGCATCCGACTATGATATAAACCAGGAATTGGCGTTATTACTCTAGTGAGATATTGTGCTGGTTCTCTTTGGAACCCTATCTGTGCCCTGGACTACATATATGATACTTTCTAAGTAGTTGTAAGATGGATTCATGGATGGATAAGAGTAAATAAATATAGGCACTAACTAAGAATTGATATGTCTGTTTATATCTGCTAAATATAATTCTAATAACCTTAGGTATGCCAGATTGGTTCAGACTCTATTATAAAGCTCTTTTTGCTACTCTGGATATATATTACTTTATGATGTCTTATAATTTGCATAATATTTTTCTCATAAAAATCCAGCAATGTAAGTTATATTAACCCTTTTATTTGTTTTATTTTTTTCAGTGGGAAAAAGAAGGCATATGCATTTTAACTGATAAAAGTTGATGTAATTACTAAATATCCAAGCCTAATTGTAAATGAAAATGTTCTTGTCCAAGGTTTTGGTATTTTTTTTTCTTTTTGCACATTATAGCCCTCTCCAATTGTAGCTCTCAGTAATCTGAACATTCTAGAAAATAAATGAGGCAAAGGTTCCCTTTTTCAAGCCTTGTCTCCATTTATTAACTTGCTAATGTTGCAATGTGAATTTGAGTGATTTAAAAATCATTTCTGTATATAACGGACAATTAATATATCAAAAATTATATACTTAGTCTGTACCATAACTGTTACTTTAATGAAAATATATGTTTCAATTTAAGTTATGTCAACTTAAATCATACTCTCTATTGACTAATTCCTGTCATAAATGAAGTACTCCTATCATAAGATCTTTCTAACAGTAGAATGCTTTTCGAACTCTTTTGTGAGAAAGCTACAGACAGACATGAAAAGAGGTTAGAAAACAGGTGAGAAATGTGGGGAAATACTCTTAAAACCAAGCTTAATTTTCCTTCATGCTTGCCTCTGTCCAAATTTTGCCTTGCTGTGCATGGTAATGTCACTGTCCTCCTCTCCTAGCTGTCCTAGGAGTTGGAGAGGAGAAGGGTCCTCCCAATCTTTCTGCAAAAACCTAGCATGAGCAAAAGAGGGATGGAAATGAGAGTTCTATCCTGGAACCATAGAGTTACTCAATTAATAATTGTTAATTGACAACATAAAAGAGAGTTAAGAATTGAAATTCTGGTTTATCATGAGTAATTGGGCAATGCTGATTTTATTGATTCCCAATAAATTTTATCACTCTGTTTCACTAGTGAACATTAGAAGTTCAATTTAGCATTAAGCATGACTCAGTATTACTATGTGTGAGCCCCATAAAATATCTCTCGGCCAAACATTTTAATAAAATTGGAGATTACTGATAGTTTTGGAAATATGAAAGATACACAAATAAGTTAAAACATATTTTGACTGTATTTAACATTTTAAAGTTGATTATTTTTAGAAGAACACTTATATGTGAACAGTGATGTGAGGTTGTCTTAGAAGTGGGTCTCTGAGTATGATTGGGGCTGACTGCTTGCTTTCCCAACGATCATTTTCCTCATTAAGTTTTATGTCAGTGCCTCTCTTGTGCTGTCTTGCACTAACCACAGTAAGAGATCACTTCTGACCCCACACCCCAACTAAATAAGTTTCCAGTTAATGATACAACCACAGTCTGCCTGTCTTAGACTTTGGAACTGCAGAAATCTGATCTTCTCGTTGTAATTACCAACTTTCCTATCTGCATCACATGACACATTCATTTCCATCAGAAATGATGCTAGCTTTCTTCTGGTTTTAAACTTCCTTTTCTTTGTTGTGTATGGAGTCAAATAGATTTCACTGGTGGAAGAAAATGGGAAAGTCAGAAACTAAGTCCATGCATGTCTCAAATCAGAACCACCCAGCTTCCATTTTCATAGCCAAGTTGGAACAAATCCTTATTTGGAAATATTTAATAGAGAAATAACAGGTTTAGTTTTCAGAGTTAGATGTTTTTGCCTTTCTGCACGTCATTCAGAATGGAACCAGATGTTATAGAAATTTGTGAAAATCCTATATAAAACATATTTTAGGCTGAGTATTTAATTTAAAAATATCTTAATAATGTATATTTTTTTCTGATTTGTATATATAGAAAAGTATATAGAAATGTATCTCATATATATGTATATGCACATGCTTTTTGGATAAACACCCATACTTCTCATTATCTACAAAACTAAATTTAACTCTAACATTTGGAGTCATTTCCTGTATTTTCAGAGGGGGTGATGATGCCCTGAATGGGGCAATAATTCGTTCTTCATGGGGTGAGAAAGATCTCATTTTTTAAAATGTAAAAATTCCTGATAAACAGACAGCTCATAAACAAACATGCAGTGTACATACTACAAGTCAATGGAGGGGATTCAATAAAATGTCCTTCTTAGGGGAGCAATAATAAAAGCAAGACTGGGAAATACTATGTTTTTCTATGACATTCAAAGATTAAGAGAAAAGGAAGATATGACATAATTTCATAGCAATTTATAGATTGATTCAGATTCTACTTGTGGCATTTTATAATATCTCATTTCCATCTATAGAACATGGAATTGTAAGTGCAACATTTAGCCACTGTGAAATGTCTTTCTCATATTCTAAGTAATTATTATTATCATCATCCTCATCATCATTATATTTTGAAATACAGTCTTGCTCAGTTGCTGAGGCTGTCCTCCAACCTGCAATCCTCCTGCCTCAGCCTCCAGAGTTTCTGGGATTACAGTGTTCTTTCAATGGCAATTTTGAATTCATAGGAGGCTTTCAATCACCACCCAATATAGTGATTTGCTTGCTATGTGGGTCAGTTATTGATCTCAGGAAACAGTACATGAATGTAAATCTGGGTACCACTATTCTCTAGGTGAAATCACTAACTGGATTTTCATTTTTTAAGTGATGTGCTTCCATGAGTATAAATTCTTAGACAATAGACTGATATGTTTTCATTTACAGAGACTAAAAGTCAAATATAAGCATGGTGGGTAATTACCTGTGACATGTAAAGCTGTTACCACTAGTAATTCTTCCTTTTTTTTTTTTTTTTTTTTTTTTTTGTCTCACTGTTAGGCAGATCTTGAAGAGGTAAAAAAACCAAAGGAGGAAAACAATATTGATCCACCACTTTGGAAAATCTTACCACTGTTCTTGTATCTGCCAATAAAACAAACTTAAATTCTGATAAAAAATAATTAAAAAATCAGGAATGCCTTAATTTATTTGTAAAAGATATGTTAATACAAATAGCAACATAAAATAAATACAAAATGCTTTAATTTTTCACCAATAATTTATTTTAAAATGGATGGATGAGTGATTGTAGAAAAACATCTAAAACATCACATTAAAAACATTTACTAAGCTCTTAAAATAATACATTCTTTAGAAAATACCACATTTGGGGATATAGGGAGATTCAGAATAAAACACCATAATATTTCTATTCTTTTTTTTAAATTAATTTTTATTGTAAAAAAATGGGATACATCTTGTTTCTCTGTACATGAAGTAAAGGCATACCGTTTTTGTAATCATACATTTACCTAGGGTAATAGTTTTTGATTCATTCTGTTATTTTTTTTGCTTCCCCCCCCACTCCTCCCACTCCTCTTATTCCTCTATACAGTCCCTCCTTCCTCCATTCTTGCCCCTCTCCCACCCCCCATTATGTGTCATCATCCTGAATATCAGCGAGATCATTCATCCTTTAGTTTTTTGAGATTGACTTATCTTACTTAGCATGATATTCTCCAATTTCATCCATTTGCCTGCAAATGCCATAATTTTATTATTTTTATGGCTGAGTAATATTCCATTGTATGTATATACCACAGTTTCTTTATCCATTCATCAATTGAGAGTCATCTAGGTTGATTCCACAATCTGGCTATTGTGAATTGAGCAGCTATGAACATTGATGTGGCTGTATCTCTGTAGTATGCTGATTTTAAGTCCTTTGGGTATAGGCCAAGGAGTGGGATAGCTGGGTCAAATGGTGGGTCCATTCCAAATTTTCTAAGGAATCTCCACACTGCTTTCCAGAGTGGCTGCACTAATTTGCAGCCCCACCAGCAATGTATGAGTAGTTCATATTTAATATCTAAGTTTATAATCAACAGTGAATAAATTATATTTTAACACATAAACATGAACAGATTATTAAAACAGGACAAAGCACATACATGTGTAATAACTAAGTGTGATAATATTAAATGTAATAATCAAGACTAAAAAATAATCAAAGGTTTTTAATACTTTAATGTTTGTACTTAGTCTTCAAAGGATAAAGGTAAAGAATAAAAAGAATTTTTAGATTTGTGACATCAAATTCTAACCAAGATATGGTGTACATTTCTTACAGATTTGGAAATGTTCCTCTGACCTTGTAAATCTGTAATTCTATTAATAAAGAGTCAGAGATAGATAAATATGGAATCAGAAATCCTAAATTATTATCTTGAGGCACCCATGAATATTTCATTTAAATGTATAGTATTCTACCATTCAAAAGCAGAAGCATTAATAACATATTATTTAAGAATTAAAAGTATTATATCTAGCTAATAAAAGAAACAATTACTATGAGATCATTGTTAGAGAGAAGACAAAGATCTAACTCCCTAAAGACTGAAATGATCAAATGGCAACAATGTGTCTTTTAAGAACTCAAATCTTACACATGCAACTCTTTAAAATTTAAAAATGAAAGAAAATGAAGTTCTTTAAAAAGAATTTCTAAAAAGGTGCAAGTAAAACTTTTTGTACCATCTTCTGTAACAAAACAAAGTATTTGAAGGTTCGGGGGTGGGGACACTGCTCAGACAAAAACTTGGCCAAAAGCAGGGAAGCACTTTCCATGAGGCTGGGTCACCTCCTAGGCTGTGTAATTGCATGACTGTCGATTTTTACCTGCAATTTAAGGTTAATTGTTTGGTAGTAGCTCTTTAATAGGGAGAAAAGGAAAAAAAAAAAATGTAGAAAGTGCTTTTTGAACTGACCATGTTTTTCTCAAAGTTGTATTAATTACAGTAGGCCAGGTGTTGATGTTCCACAAGTGCCTTGGTGACTGGAGGCTGTCTGGAAATGACCACAGACACTAAAGCTTTCACCTGCAGTTGTTCTTGACAGTAAACACACATTTCTGAGTGTATTTTCATACACCGATTTTGTATATGCCAACAGCAACTGATTAGAAGGAATCTCAGTGGAGCCATTAGCCACAGTGTGGGATTTGGTAAGACTTGGATCCCATCCATGGTGTTTTAGTGACTAAACATCCTCCCATGTTTTGTAGTGCCTCATCTGTCACTAAGGACGGTATTCCAGAAAGTCTCCAAGGTATTGTCATGATATCAGCTCAGAAGAAATGAATGTATTATATATACTGACTGGATAAGCAATTTAAAGTGCACCAGAAAAAAATATAAAACTTTTAGAAAACAGTTTAAGAAATAACATTGAGGAACTAAATCAAGAAAAACAAGATTTTTAATAAAAGTAAAACATATATTCTTTCCTTTTAGGCACAATGCTTGAAATAGCATTTAGTATAAAATTAGAAAGTATCTCGGCAGAAAAATAATGCTTCAAAATTATTCAGGGGTGTGAGTTTTAGAAACAAAATAACATAAAAACTTAAGTTACATATACATATATAATATTATAAATTTGTGTACATACATTTAGCACATTTTATATTTTTTCTATCAACATTGGGTCATAAATTTCAGAGCTCATTGTGAGCAAAGATTAAAAGGAATTTAGTGAAAAACATATTTGGGGAGAGATTACTTGGTTTACATACCCTGGTTTGGACTTGAAGCTTATATGAGAAGTTTAAAGAAGAACAAAGATATTAGAGAGTACACAGTAGAAATTAGCTTGCAACCTGCTAAAGCTGAAACACATTTCCAAATTAATCATTTTTTATTTCTAGTTTAATTTTCTCAAAAACAAAACAAATTTTATTTTCATCATGATAGTCTCCATCTTCATTACTCTTTGGTTTTTCTTAGTTCTGGTTGAAAGCAAACCTAATATAAATACATCAATTGTATCAAGCTTGTTAACCAGTTGTTTTCATAGAAGATTAAGCTTATGTTCTGAAGTGTCTCTTTAGCATCCTTTTGCAATAAAATTCTAGACTTAAAAATTACACAGAGAAAGAAAATGATTAAAATTACAGTTAAACTTGTTCAAGATATATTAAATGAAAATATGGCACTTTTTTAATGTTTAAAATGCTTTATATTATTTGATCATTCCCTGAATGACATGTAGAACAATAATATATAATGCACTTTGTTTTTTTTTCAGTTTCTATGTTTTTATAGACTAACAAAAACATAAATATTATAAAACATAACAATGAAATTAAGATAACTGAAATACGTCTGGGGGTAAAAGGAGAATATAGACAGATGAAAGTGTCATGGAAAACAAAAAGAAGGAGATTTGACTTATATCTTAAAATACAGACTAAGTGTCATTAAAAATAGTAACATAACTGACCAAACATCAAGTAAGGGAGAAGAAAAATGGGAAGTAACATATTTCAATTCTTTGTCTTCAATGTAGACAATCTGTAACATTAACTCCGACTCAGAAGTAAATGAATATACTTAGAATTATTTTTGTAACTGACAAAAGAAATAAAAACAGAAAATGCTTAAGATTTAAATTTTGGACACTTGAAAAAACACAAAGTGGGACAAAGAATTTTACTTTAACTTGTTTAGTCTTGGGGCATTTGTTTATACTTGATTGTTTATACACTAGTATTAAGACCTCATGCTCTTTATTTCCTGGTACCCCAAACCACTGTAACTTTTTTCAGTTTCTTGCAAGCCATTCACCTTGGGATCTTTCCATGAAGACCACCCAAAAGTCAGAAGCTGAGTAATTACTCAATGGTTTGGGTTAAAGTGCCACATTCCTTAATAATTGCCCATTTGCCTTAGACAGAGTTCAAAGTATAAGACTATGGTTAGTAAATCTCTAAATGACTGAGTCCTCACTGCTTTTGAGGTTATGCTCTGCCCTGTGCTCATTAGGACAATGATGATGAGCCATGCTGCTAGCTCCATATGAAGTTCCATCCACAGGGAGTGACACAGGGTGTCTCCCAGGAAAGACCCTGTCTTGAAGACTCCTTGAGGTCATCAAGCTGGAGCTGTCCTTCTTAACAGTGTGGCACAAGATTTTTTTCTGAAAATTTGTTTATGAGTTTATTTGATAGAATGCTCTAGAGTAACAACTAATATAACTGTATTATATACAGAAAGGGAGAGAAAGAGAGAGATTTTTAAGGAATTGCTTCACACAATAGTAGAAGTTGCCAAAGTTCAAGATCTGCTTACTGGAGACCTAGGGAAGAGCTGTGGTGTCAGTTCAGGGAAGTCTGGAAACAGAATGCCCTCTTCTCCAGAGAGCCTCAGTTCCCTACAGGTAATCTCATGCAAGTCGCATGCTTATGAAGAAAATATTCTTTATTCAAAGTCTACCAGTTTAGGTGTTAATGTCCTCTAAAAGTACCTTCCTGAGAACTTCTAGAATGGTTTTTGACCAAGTATTTGGATTCCATCACTAGCCAAGTTTATACATGAAATTAATCATCATGCTAACAATTATTTCTATATTCTTTAATTTTTAAATTACAATGTATGATAGCTACCTAAAAGTTTAAAATAAATTACTGTGGCAAAGAGATGTATTGAATCTCAGTGACCAATGTAGACAGTGCTAAAACACCACAAACATGCAACCAGTTGAGGACTTTTGTTCTTGTTCTCCAAGACTTTTCTTTTTCTTTTTCCACAGCAAAAGCCCTAGTATTTCTGGATAAATTTGTAATGACTGTATGAAAATTAACAATTGGAAATTTGTTCTTTTTTTTTCCTACTGTGACTTTTATAAGATTGACATGGGTGGTTTCTCAATTTCTCCTTCTTACTCTGTAAAAGTTTAACTATTAAAAATATGTTTCAGTTCAATTCTACATTTGACTTCATTTGTTCCTATGTATTTTACTGAAAATAATTCCAGTGCAATTTAAATAAGTGACATTGTTCTAGCTTACATTGCACAAATATATTTTCACTGTAAATTTTTTACATCTTCGTGTGAATGAGCAAAACCATTCCTGTAATAAGTGGCAATTACATTTTATCTGCTTTGTAGTAAAAACTGCAAAAATTCCCACTGACCTGCCAGCTTTTTATTTTGTGCTAACACTGCTTTGCTGACTTCTGCACACCCATTTTTTAGAAAGATAGATTTTTAAAAATTATTATAGGTGTATTGAATATAATAGTGGTATTTACTATGATGTGTTTGCACGTGCATATAACAGAAGTTGGTCCAGTTCATTTCCTTGAACCTCTCCTTCCCCTCCCCTCATCTCTCCCTTGTCCCCTTCCTCTGTTCTACCCTGTTCTATTTTCGTGAACCCCTTTTTCTCCTTTTTTTCTCTCCCAAGCTTCCACATATGAGAAAAAACCTAAGATCCTCAGCTTTCTGAGTCTGGCTTACCTCACTTAGCATGATGTTCTCCAGTTCTATATACCCTTAAAAATGGATATCATGTTCTGATTTGAAGATACAAATTTTAAGAAAATATTAGAGAAAAATATAAGGGGACATGGTCAATCTACACACATTCTCTGTGTATATACTTACATATCAAAATGTAAAATGTAAATACATGTGAAACTACATTTATAATTTGTTTACCTAATTTGTCCAGATTCTATCACAAGATGTGTACATTCTGTGTACACACAGTCATAAAAAGTTGTCCTTATAGGTTCACATTAAAAAAAATCCACATTCAAGAAAATGTGAAACATACACAAGTACACACACACACACACACACACACACGCATACACACACATACACACACACCTGTACATGGAGAAAAACTAGAACAGGAATCCAGGTTTCTAATCTGGGTATTATTTATAACTTGACATATAAGATTATTCAGTGATACATTTGTAAATGATTGAAATTTTTAGAAAACAAAATATCTTGGTAAAACCATTCATCTTAAGGTCAAGTATAATGATACTTATAAAAGTTCAGTGGTTTATCCAATATCATGGAATAATTGAGCAGATTGAGGACAATATTCTTGATACTCAGTGCACAACAACACTTCTATTCTGTTGTGACTTAGCTTTTAAATTATGCTTCATACTTAGTAGATTCCATATGCAAAGATATTTATAATAATTTTAAAAGAACTTGGAAAAAAGATTGTTTCAGTAAAAACTCACATAGCTTTTTTGTTTTTCTTTAAGAATGAAAACCATTAAACAGGAAGATAAGACATAATTAATGAAAGACATTTGAAATGATATGAAACATAACTAATAGAAAATTTCCAAGTGAAAAAGTATGAAACAAATCAGTAATGTGGTATGTACTACTGCTTTACAGACCAGTAGTGCATGTCCTGATGCACAAAACAATTATGTCATCTATACTGGACTGAACAACTGTCAGCTCTTTCATGAGAGACAAGGCATGAAGTTTGAAGTTCTACCACCAGTTAGTTTAAAAAGTCAAAAATACATCAAAATTTATAAAGATTATAATTGTCATCATATACACCTTACATTAATTTCATGTTCTGGAAAAAACTTTCAGAAGTGATTTAAAAATTATACTTTTCTAGTAAACCAAGTAGACAAGAATGAAGACCAGTTTTTTCCAATATCATATACTAGTCATGTACTTGAATGAAAATGTAAAGCAAAATATTTAACTAATACCAAAAGGCTTTGTCAATTACATGAAAGCACTCATGGTAACATTTGTTGTATCTTGAATTCAGTGAAGAGAGGTGATTCTTGTGAACTCTGAGGAATTGAAGACAACCTTGGTGTCAGGTGGATTAAAATTGTTCTGCTTAAAAATGGAGTGACAGACCCCCTGCTCAAGAACCTTTTGACTGTCTGATTGTGTCGTACCATGATAGTAGTGTCTCATGCATTGCTTTTCAAAGATCTCAAAAGGAAATTGATATGAAGTCAGGCAAATTATTAAACTTTCTGGGTCTCAGTATTCACATGTAAATGAGGTTAAGCTACAATAACATTTTTAAAATATCCCTATTTATCCCCAGATACAGAGGTTTGACAAGGCCAACTGAGTAAGCTTCACCACTTTCCTCTATATCACCCTGTGCAGACAAGGAAGAAGAGTCACTCGTAATCTTGTTTGGGTAATAGCAGGAATACACGTATTACTTATTCCACTGCCAGTACTTTTCACATGACTATTTCCAGAGCTGAAATGATAACAAAGTAACTTTTTTTATTTCAGGTTTCTCATGTTGTGATGCCATTTCTTTATCAATTAAATAAATGCATATAATTTCATTTCATCATTTCCAAGACTTCTTCAATAAATGCATATATCCATAGTGTTTTCCATCTTTACTTTTTTTTTCCATTGGATATATATGTTAAGGTGGAATCATTAGGTTCAAATGTAGGAATATTGATATGATTAATGATATAAATCATCACTTTACTTCAAAAAAAGTTATACACAATTCATCAGCAAATACCCAAATCCCATTTTTTAGTAGTTTGCAAACATTATAAATTACTTAAATTTTTCTTTGCTAATATATTATGTAAAAAATTACACTTTACTATTTTGATTACTTTTTTAGGTTTATATATGACTAGGAAATATTACTTGTATCATGAGTTATAGTTTGACCTTGATAATTCATTTGAGCGGGTTATGTATGTTTATCAGAAAATACTACTAATAATATTTAGAACAAGGTTTTTGCACTTATTACCTCAATCCTTAAGTTACCTGATGAAGATAGTATTTTTTAAGCAAAATCTATTTTTTATAGATTTGGACATTTAGACATAGCTAAGTAAAGTCACATAATTCATAAATTTTGCATCTCTGGTCATTCAGATTAATCCAAGTCTTTATTTACACAATGGAATGGAAGGTAGGAAAATTATGTTAAATCCTGGGGAGGACTGTAAGTCCCCCAACTGGACTTTCATGTTTTTTTATTGTTATATTTGTTTTATTTGTAACTTTTGTTGTTTTTCTAAAAAAGAAAATTCCTGTATACATCACAATCATTTCTTCTTGTGTGGCGGTGGGATGTGGTGCTGGGTATTGAACCAAGGATTCATGCATATTAACCACACACTTTACCATTGAGCCACACCCCCCAGTCTATACAATCATTTCTTAGAACTAGTATGTCACCTGATGTTCTAGAGATATTGGTACAAAATCCTCTTTTCCTTTCTTTGTAAGCAACACTGTAACAATCTATGATAATCTTCTAGGTTGAAGAAATCTTTTGTGTCATTTAAATCAATGTAGTTACAAATTTTCAGTTGAGTGACTTGAGACTTAGCATGTCAAGCGATTAACTCAAACTTCAGTAAAGGAGTAGAACCAGGACATTTTGTTACTTGGTACTTTCTTGTCCTGTGACTGAGAATGAATGTTACTATGTCATTGCAACATTACTAAGTAATATTTTTACTATGAATATTAACTATTATTATTATTTTCAGGTAAATACACACTACTCATGTGAATTGTCATAAAGTATAATCCATAATAGAAGTAATATTTCTATTTATATAGTAATCCATTAAAGATAGTCAAAAATAGCAGAATGCAATTCTTTAAAAGAGAAATTTGCTTTAAGGTCAATAAACATAAATTTCAGGGTCTCTGTTTTACCATGTATTCGAACCAAAGTGTTAAATTCCTATTTTCCTAAGGCCGTACCTGTATTATTAAATCCTCACGCAAAGGCAAAACCTGAGAGTGCAGTTCATGCTTCCAAGAAGGATACAATTAGCCCCATTCCTATTTGTACTGCATGTCACATGGTCACATTAAAAGATTTTATTGTTTTGCAGATAAAGATTGTTTGAGGCATCCAACGTTAATCTTTAATTATTCATGAAGTGTCATTATTTATTCATTAACTCCTGAGCAATTTTCCTTAGCCCAAGTACCTATACTCTTTTGTTTCTTATATGAAGACATGTTAGGACATTAGACTTCTATGAGATGTACTGCATTAAAAGGCAGTTTCTGACCATTTATGCTAGCATGGACACTAAGAGATGGAATTTACTGTTAAGCAATATATAAGGAAATAAGATACAGGATGCTAATCAGAAACAATGTCAAATCTTTTTGCACTAGTGGACAATAATTCAAACCCTAGTGTCTCATAATTAATAGCGCTTATTAAGAATCTAACATTTGTGTCTCTGAAAGGACTCAGAACCTACAGGAATTCAAAACATCAGTTTTTTACTATGAGCATATTCAAAAGCCTTAGCTTTAGAACATATGTAAATGATTCCAAAGAAAGCATTATGAACCTGTTGACTTGAGTGTGGTATATAACCTCTGTTGTGAGAATAGAAACTAATGCTTTATGAAAGGTCTTTCCCCAAGAAATGATCTCTGTGAATGAGGAATTAGGCAGGTGACAAGTAGAGGTTGAAGGTATAGGGAAAGTGGGGTGGGAGGAGGTTCATAAAAGTGTTTATGAGTTGGAAGCTATCCTTATTTATAAGAAGGGGAATGAGTTAAGAGTGACTCACACAAAATTCGGCAAATAAGCTTACATAAAACCATTTAATCTAATTTTCAAATGAATCCCTTTTAAGAGTGAAACGGGATGGTTCTATTACTTGTGGAAAGCCAGCAGGCATGAAACAAAATATAAGGTACCTATAAGAATACTTAAAATTAACATATATAAAATTAACATAATTAAATTAAAATTATGAATGTATCAGACCACCTTGTATACTGAGCACTTTTGGGGTATCCTGGTATCTTATTTTAATAAAAATAATGCTCAATAAAGAATAGTGACAGTGAAAAATCTAGAAAAATCATGTAAAATTGCTGAAAATAAAAAATTAGCTTTTATAAACAAATACATAACCATAAAAATCATTTTTATATACAATGTTAATTTGGTTATTTCTCATACTAGAAATAAACATGCACGTTGATTTCATATGAGCAAACTTGTTAAACCCTATGAGTTCTGGTAATATGTCTTTTGATAACCTTTTTTTTTATATACTGAGGATTTAACCCAAGAAAGCACTGAGCCACATCCCCAGCCCCTTTTTATATTTTATTTTGAGACATGGTCACAATGCTTAGGGTGTTGTTAAATTGCTGAGGCTGGCCTTGAAATTGTAATCCTCCTACCTCAGCCTCCTGAGTCATTGAGATTATAGCCGTGTGCCACTGTGCCTGGCTATGATAATCATTTTTAATAACTTGAAGGCACATCAGATTATTTATGGATGCAATTTTCTTGAGCTAGCTATAAGGATATAACTGGAACCAACATGAGGAAGATGCATGAAATATTTCACTACACCTAAGATGAGCTTATGTTATGGTGCGTGATGCTTAGGGAGTTGGAGTTCATCCTTGCTGGAATCAGAGCTTGGCTTTTAATTAACTATGTGACCTTGAAGAAGTAACTATCTTTCTGTGTTTTTTCATACTAAGAGAGAGACTCTAAAACTATCCATATGGACTCCTCAGACTCCATGCTGCTACATATAACTGTAACAGTCTTTACACAAAAGAAAGAGCTGGACTTGTGAACTCTCAACCCCCAGTTTGGCTGGTAAGGTGTCTCTGAGACATCTCTGTCTAATTACAGTTGACACACCATCTCCATAGAGTCACACACAGTAATCCTGGAAGCAGAATTGTCATCAGGTGGACCTTGGGTGGTGGGTGATGGGTAGGTAGGTGAAAGGCATGCTTCCAGGAATGCTGTTATTTTAACATTATAGCCCAGATATACCTACAAGTTCTGCTGGCACCATTCTGGAACATCCAGACAAATTGAGTAAAGGGAAGATCTAAAACAAGGAAGAGGGAGAGCAGTGTGAAACAAGGGAATCTCGTCCTTAGCGAAGGGCATGGAGGGTCCACTTGGACTACCCCAGTCACTACCCTACTTGTGTTACTCTAGTTTTCCAAGATGCACACATCAAGATGGGATTCACTCTCAACTCTGAATTCAGTTTTGTCCCACACTAATGACTGATCCGATTGCAATCCTAATAGCAAATTTATATGCAGACCTTGAAAGGAATGAACTGTTTCCAAGTAAGTTGACTGTACAGAAATAATAAATGTAAATATGTTTGTAGAAATTAAAAAAAATGCCTAGCACTCAGAAACAAAATAAACCTTGCTTGATTCCAAATCAAAAGTTACTGGGCATGCAAGGCCATAGAAAAATGTGACCTACAGTAAAGAGGAAAACTACTTAACAGAAATTAATTACTAAACAAAACATGAAAACAGATGCATAAATCATGTACTCCAAATAGTTAAGAGTGTAAACTCTGACATGAAAGATGTAGAAAATAGGCCCAAGTAGCCCAGTGTGGTGAGGCTGCAATCCCTGAGACTCAGGATATTGAAGCAGGAGGATTGAAAACTTGAGGCCAACATAGGCAACTTTGTGAAACCCTATCTCAAATTAAAAGAAAAAAAAAATGTTAAAAAAGTTTTTGGATGTTGATTAGAGATCAAAGTTGGCAGACTAGAGGGCTGCTGCATTCCTCATTGCTCCATAACTCGGGTTTCAAGGAGAGGAAAGTTTGTTTAACTGTGAGGCAGTTTTTGCTGCTCATGGATTTCCTGCTGTTTACCCCATTTGTGCACCATGATCACCCACCATCTTCCAGCATATTGTCTACTTTTTGACTGCAGATCACTCATTGACTGCCACTTATCATCTGCCATTTGTTCATTTGTCTGCTTCTTGCCTGCCCATCGCATGCCTTTCACCTACCTACCCATCACCCACCACCCAAGGTCCACCTGATGATCATCTGCTGATAACCAGCAGACCTCCTCCAGTTTGCCAGCAGATTACCTACTGCACATTGTTGCCTAGAAGTCCCTTGTCACAGTACCCACCGATTTGGTTACATGTGGCTGCTGCCACTTTGGGACAACAGGACCTGCAGGACCCCCAGCCCAACCAACCTCGCACCATGAATACTCAGTGCCCATGCCCAACCCTGCAGCTCCCCATTTGCCAAAGTGTTTGGAAGTCAGTTGAATCATCTTGGATTATCCTGGAAGCAGAAGCAGCCATCTTTAGGTGGGGCAAATCCCATCCTGAGGTGTCTGCTGGAGACTGGAAGCTCATTGTGAGGAACCTCTCATGCGTCAGGCTATTGAAGACTGGGAGGTTTGAATAGTTTATGACTGCTATAATGTATATTTTTTTCTCCTTTTTGAAAAAATTTATGTTTTTATTTCTTTATTTTTCTTGCTCTCTTTATTTTCCTTTTGTTCACCTATTTCCTCAGAGTCTTTCTCCCTTTTCTTATGCTAACAACCAACTTCTTTTGATTCCACTTTCACTCTTTCTATGATCTAGTACCTCTATATACTCTCTTCTTATCCCATTAACCATACATCCTACACCCCTCCCCATCCTCTTTGTCCACCATTAGAAACTGTAGACCTCATTGCAAATCTATTGGTTATACAGTAGATAATAATTGAATTCATCCTCTCTGTTTATTATGGCAATAATACTATTAATGTCTTCATTGGGGCTATTTAGTTTAGGGCTACATGCTATCTGTACTGGGTGCTGCAAATATTGAGCTCCACCTTGGAGAAATTTTGGAAATCTGCAGGGTCATGATAAGCTTATAGGGGGGAAACTGCAATACCCCAGAACCACACTGCTAGAGGGAAGATATGTGAACAACATGAAAAAAACAAGAGAAAAAAAGCATTCCAAAGAAACCTAGATTCTGTATTAATGGAATCCAATGACAGCATGGTAAAAGAAGTGTCAGAAAAGGAGTTCAGAATATACATAATTAAAATGATTCACAAAGCAAAGGATGAGATAAGAGAAATTGCAGGCAATGAACGATCACTCCAATAAAGAGTTAAAAGAGCAATTGCAGGAAGCAAAGGATCATTTAAACAAAGAGATAGAAATTCTAAAAAAACAAACAGAAATCCTTGAAATGAAGGAAACAATAAACCAAATAAAAAACTCAAATGGAAAGCATCACCAACAGACTAGATCACTTGGAAGACAGACCTCAGACAATGAAGACAAAATAATACTGAAAACAAAGTTGACCAAACAGAGAAGAAGGCAAAAAATCATCAATGAAACATCCAAGAACTATGGCATATCATGAAAAGACCCAATTTAAAAATTATCAGGATAGAGGAAGGCATGGAGATATAAACCAAAGGAATGAACAACCTACCCAATGAAATAATGCCAGAAAATTTCCCAAACGTGAAAACTGAAATGGAAAATCAACTACAAGAGGCCTCCAGAGCACCAAATGTACAAAATTACAACAAATCCATACCAAGGCACATTATAATGAAAATGTCTAACATCCAAAATAATGATAGAATTTTAAGGGCTGTGAAAGAAAAGCATCAGATTACAAATAGGGGAAAAACAATATGGATATCAGTAGATTCCTCAGTCCAGAACCTAAAAGCTAGAAGAACCTGGAACAACATATTTCAAGCTCTGAAAGAACATGGTTGCCAACCAAGAATCTTATAGCCAGCAAAACTAACTTTCAGATTTGAAGACAAAATAAAAACCTTCCATGATAAACAAAAGTTAAAAGAATTTACAAATCCATGGAATATTTCACTGAGAATGTTCTGTAGTGCAGGCTTTCTATTTGTAAGAACAACAATGTAAGTCAGCAAAGGAAGGAACTACCATAAAGGCAAAGCCAATCAAAGGAAAAAAACAAGTCAAGTTAAATACCAAAAATAAGCCAAAATAATTGGGAATACAAATAATATCTCAATAATAACCCTGAATGTTAATGGCCTAAACTCATCAATCAAAAGACATAGCCTGGCAGATTGAATTAAAAAACAGACCCAAAAATATGTTACCTTCAAGAGACTCATGTCATAGAAAAAGACATACACAGACTAAAGGTGAAAGGATGGGGAAAAACATACAATGCTCATGGACTCAGTAAAAAAGCGGTGGTTTCCATCCTGATATCAGATAAAGTGGACTTCAAGCCAAAGTTAGTCAGAAGGGATAAAGAAGGACATTTCATACTGCTTAAGGGAACCATAAATCAGGAAGAAATAAGGATCGTAAATATTTATACCCCAAACAATGGTGCATCCATGTACATCAAACAAATCCTTCCCAATTCCAGGAACAAAACAGACCACAACACAATAATTCTGGGTGACTTTAACACACCACTGTCACCACCAGATAGATGTTCCAAACAAAAACTAAACAAAGAACCCAATACCACAATCAATAACTTAGATTTAACCAACATATATATATTCCATCCATCAATGAGCAAATACACTTTCTTCTCAGCAGCACATGGATATTCCTCTAAAATATACCAGATATTATGACAGAAAGCAGCCCTTAGGAAGTACAAAAAATAGACATATTACCTAGTACTCTATCAGATAATAATGGAATGAAATTAGAAATCAATGATAAAAACAGAAACTACTCCAACACCTGGAGACTAATTAATATGCTATCAAATGAAGCATGGATAACAGAAAACATCAGGGAGGAGATAAAAAATATTCTTAGAGGTAAATGAGAATGATGATACAACATATCAAAATCTCTGGGACACGATGAAAGCAGTACTTAGAGGAAAATTCATTGCATGGAGTGCATTCAAGAAAATAATAAGAAGTCAACAACTAAATGACCTAATGTATCTCAAAAAGAAGAACAGAACAACACCAAAAGTAGTAGAAGACAGGAAATAATTAACATTAGAGCTGAAGTCAATGAAACTGAAAAAAGAAAAACAATTTAAAATATTGACAAAACACAAAGTTGTTACTTTGAAAAAGTAAACAAATTAGATAAACACTTAGCCACACTAACAAAAAGAAGAGAGAAAACTCAAATCACTAAAATTTGTGATGAAAAAAGGCAATATCACAACAGACACCATCAAAACACATAATATAATTAGAAGCTACTTTGAAAATCTATACTCCAACAAAATAGAAAATCTCAAAGACATCCTCAAATTTCTAGAGACATATGATTCTCCCGAACTGAATCAGGTGGACATACACAATTTAAACAGATCAATTTCAAGCAATGAACTAGAAGAAGCCATCAAAATCCTACCAACCAAGAAAAGCCTGGGACCAGATGGATTCTCAGCTGCATTCTACAAGACCTTCAAAGAAGAACTTATACCAATACTTGTCAACGTATTCCATGGAACAGAAAAGGAGGGAACCCTTCCAAACTCATTCTATGAAGCTAGTGTCACTCTGATACCAAAACCAGACAAAGACACATCAAGGAAAGAAAACTCTAGACCAATAACTCTGATGAACATAGAACACAAAAATCCTTAACAAAATTCTGGCAAATCACATACAAAAACATATTAAGAAGACAATGCACCAGAATCAAGTGGGTTTCATCCCAGGGATGAAAGTTTGCTTCAACATCTGGAAATCAATAAATGTAATTCATCACACCAATAGGACTTAAAGTTAAGAATCATAAGATTATTTCAAGAGATGCAGAGAAAGCATTTGACAAAATACAACATCACTTTATGCTCAAAACACGAGAAAAAATAGGAATAGTGGAATAGTAGGAACATACCTCAACATTGTAAAGGCTATCTATGCTAAGCCCACGGCCAACATCATTCTTCATGGAGAAAAACTGAAAGCATACCCTCTAAGAACTGGAACAAGTCAGGGATGCCCTCTTTCATCACTTCTATTCAACATCGTGCTTGAAATACTAGCCAGAGCAATTAGAAGGACCAAAAAAATCAAAGAGATATGAATAGAAAAAGAAGAACTCAAGCTATCACTATTTGCCAATCACATGTTTCTATATTTAGAGGATCCAAAAAACTTTACTGGAAAACGTCTAGAACTAATAAATAAATGAATTCAACAAAATAGCAGGATATAAAATCAACACACATAAATCTAATGCATTTCGTTGTTTTTTTTTTTTCACATTTGGGTCATAATAAATTGGTTTTATTAGTAGTTTTCAATGGTGGTAAATCTAAAGCCTTCAACCAACATCTAATCTTAAAAAGGGAAATTAGTTGAAGTTATTAAAAACTCGACATCCCACAGATTTTTTTTTTAAAGTCATGCAGGTTTCAGAAAACATTAATTCCCCTTTAAACTCTTTCTTCTGCAAAATAACCCAAGCAAATGGGATATTCCCTAGAAACAGAGGATTTCGATAAAGAGTGGTAGAGGTGATAAATCTTTAATGCTCTGGATAATCTAACTCCCTATTCTCAGTCTGAGTAGGGGGGAGAGTCCAAAGAAGACATAAGAAAACTTGAAAACATTAATTCATTATGGCTATCTATCTTCAGAAAGAATGTGGAAACACAAAGAAGGAACTCTTGTAGTGAGGAACTAGACTAAGAAAGGACACCATTTGAGAAAATTATTATTATTTTTTTGGTAAGTCTTTTTTTATTTTAATTTATTTTTATTGTAAACAAATGGGATACATGTTGTTTCTGTTTGTACATGGAGTAACAGCATACCATTTGCGTAATCATATATTTACATAGGGTAATGATGTTCGATTCATTCTGTTATTTTTTCCTACCCCCCATCCCTCCCACCCCCCTTTTCCCTCTACACAGTACCTCCTTCCTCCATTCTTGCCCCTTTACCACCCCCCATTATGTTTCATCATCCGCTTAACAGTGAGATCATTCATTTTTTGGTTTATTGAGATTGGCTTATCTCACTTAGCATGATATTCTCCAATTTAATCCCTTTGCCTGCAAATGCCATAATTTTATCATTCTTTATGGCAGAGTAATATTCCATTGTATATATATATACCACAGTTTCTATATCCATTCATTAATTAAGAGTCATCTAGGTCGGTTCCACAACTGGCTGTTGTGAATCGAGCAGCTATGAACATTGATGTGGCTGTATCTCTGTAGTATGCTGATTTGAAGTCCTTTGGGTATAGGCCAAGAAGTGGGACAGCTGGGTCAAATGCTGATTCCATTCCAAATTTTCTAAGGAATCTCCACACTGCTTTCCAGAGTGGCTGCACTAATTTGCATCCCCACCAGCAATGTATGAATGTACCTTTTTCCCCACATCCTCTCCAACACCTATTGTTGCTTGTATTCTTGATAATCGCCATTCTAATTGGGGTGAGATGAAATCTTAGGGTAGTTTTGATTTGCATTTCTCTTATTACTAAAGATGGTGAATATTTTTTCATATGTTTGTTGATTGCTTATAGATCTTCTGTGAAGTGTCTGTTCATATCCTAGCCCATTTGTTGATTGGGTTATTTGTATTCTTCGTGTAGAGTTTTTTGAGTTCGTTATATATTCTGGAAATTAGTGCTCTATCTGAAGTATGAGTGGCAAAGATATTCTCCCACTCTGTAGTTTCTCTCTTTGCACTGCTGATAGTTTCCTTTGCTGAGAGAAAGCTTTTTAGTTTGAATCTATCCCAGTTGTTGATTCTTGCTTTTATTTCTTGTGCTGTGGGAGTCCTGTTAAGGAAGTCTGATCCTAAGCCAACAAGTTGAAGAATTGGACCTACTTTTTCTTCTGTAAGGTGCAGGGTCTCTGGTCTGATTTGAAGGACCTTGATCCATTGTGAGTTGATTTTTGTGCAGGGTGAGAGATAGGGGTTTAGTTTCTTCCTGTTGCATATGGATTTCCAGTTTTCCCAGCACCATTTGTTGAAGATGCTATTTTTTCTCCATTGCATATTTTTGGCCCCTTTGTCTAGTATGAGAAAATTGTATTTATTTGGGTTTGTGTCCATGTCCTCTATTCTGTACCACTGATCTTCCTGCCTATTTTGGTGCCAATACCATGCCATTTTTTTACTATTGCTTTGTAGTAGAGTTGAAGTTCTGGTATTGCGATAACCCCTGTTTCATTCTTCCTGCTAAGGATTGCTTTAGCTATTCTGGGTTTCTTATTCTTCCAGATGAATTTCATGATTGCTTGCTCTATTTCTGTAAGGTACATCATGGGGATTTTAATTGTAATTGCATTGAATCTGTATAGCACTTTTGGTATTATGGCCATTTTGACAACACTGATTCTGCCTATCTAAGAACATGGGAGATCTTTCCATTCATCTTCCAAGGTCTTCCTCAATTTCTTTCTTCAATGTTTTAAAGTTTTCATTGTAGAGATCTTTTACCTCTTTGGTTAGGTTGATTCCCAAGTACTTTATTTTTTTTGAGGCTATTGCAAATGGAGTTGTTTCCTCATTTCCCTTTCAACTGTTTTGTTGCTTGCGTATAAAAATGCTTTAGATTTATGCATGTTGATTTTATAGCCTGCTATTTTGCTGAATTCATTGATGAGGTCTAGAAGTTTTTTGGAGGAGTTTTTTGGATCCTCTAAATATAGAATCATGTCATCAGCAAATAGTGACAGCTTAAGTTCCTCTTTTCCTATTCGTATCCCTTTAATTTCTTTAGTCTGCCTAAAAATTAGGCAATCTAATGCATTTATATTCATAAGTGATGAATGTTTTGAAAGAGAAATTAGAAAAACTACTCCATTCACAATTGCCTCGAAAAAAGAATAATTGGGAATCAATCTCACAAAAGAGGTGAAAGACCTCTACAATGAAAACTAAAGAACACTAAAGAAATAAATTAAAGAAAACCTTAGAAGATGGAAAGATCTCTCATGTTCTTGGATAGGCAGAATGAATAGTATCAAAATGGCCATCCTTCCAAAGGTGCTATACAGATTTAATGCAATTCCAATTAAAATCCCAAAGACAATTAAAATCCTCATAGAAATAGAGAAAGATGAAATTCATTTGGAAGAACAAAAGACCCAGAATGGCTGAAGCAATCCTAGGCAGGAAGAGTGATAAAGGAGGTATCACAATACCAGCCCTTACACTCTACTATAGAGCAGTAGTAACAAAAATGTAATGCTATTGGCACTAAAACAGACATGTAAACCAAAGGTACAGAATGGAAGACACAGTGACCCACATAAGTACAGTTATCTCATACTAAACAAAGGTGCCGAAAACACATATTGGAGCAAAGATAGCCTCTTCAATAAATGGTGCTGGCAAAACTGGAAATTCATGTGCAGTAAAATGAAAGTGAACCCCTATCTTTCACCCTGTACAAAAAACTCAAAATGGATCAAGGATGTAGGAATTATAGCTGACACTCTTCACCAAAGAAAAGAAAAAGTAGTCCCAAATCTTCATCATTTTGACTTAGGATCAGACTTCCTTAAGAAGCACCAGATCACAAGAAAGAAAAGCAAGAATCAATAAATGAGATGAATTCAAACTAAAAAGCTTTTTCTCAGCAAAGGAAGCAATCAATAATGTGAAAAAAAAAAAGAAAATTTTTTCCACACATACTTCAGATCAGATAGAGTACTAATCTCCAAAACTTACAAAGAACTTAAAAAAATTTACACCAAAAATACAAAGAACCCAATCAATAAATGGCCTAAGGAACTGGGCACTTAATAGAAGAAGATATACAGGTGATCAACAAATATATGAAAAAGTGTTCATTATCTATAATAATTAGAGAAATTCAAATTATAACTATCCTAAGATTTTATCTAACTCAAATTAGAATGGTTATTATCAGGAACACAAGCAATAATAAGTGTTGGTATGGATGTGGGGAAAAGGCATACTTGTACATTGCTGGTGGAGTTGCAATTTCCTGCAGCCACTCTGGAGAGCAGTATGGACATTCCTTAGAAATCTTGGAATGGGGACTGGGGAGATAGCTCAGTCGGTAGAGTGCTTGCCTCTCAAGCACAAGGCCCTGAGTTTGATCACCAGCACTGGAAAAAAAAAAAAAAAAAGAAAGAAAGAAATCTTGGAATGGATCCATCTTTTGACCCAGCTATCCCACTCCTCGGTTTACACCCAATGGACTTAAAATCAGCATACTATAGTAAAGCAGCCACATCAATGTTCATAGCTGCTCAATTTAAAATAACTAGATTCTGAAAGCAACCTAGATGTCCTTCAATTTATGAGTGGATAAAGAAACTGTGGTATATAAACAGAATGAAATATTATTCAGTCCTAAAGAAGAATAAAATTATGGCATTTGCAGGTAAATAGATGGAATTGGAGAATATCATGCTAAGTGAAATAAGCCAAGCCCCAAAAACCAAAGGCCAAATGTTTTCTCTGATAAGTGGATTATGATATATAAAAATGTGGGACTGGTGGGGGTCAAGAGAAGAATGGAGGAACTTTAAATTGTGTAGAAGGAAGTGGGGTAGAGGAAGGTGGGGGTAGGAAAGATAGTGAACTGAGACAGACATTATTACCCTATGTCTATGTATGATTGATTACAAGAATGGTATGAATCTACATTTTATACCACTATAGAAACAAAGAGTTGTACCCTATTTGTGTACAATGACTCAAAATAAAATCTGTAAAAATAAATATTTTTTTTGTAAGCCTGGTTTTCTTTATTTGGGTACCAATTACCATTTTTAAAAACCAAACCAAACATCATTTATATTTCTACAGTGCCTTACAGTTTTTTTTTTCTATTGTAAACAAATGGAATACATTTTGATTCTCTGTACATGGAAACAGGCATACCATTCGGCTAATCTTAAATTTACATAGGGTAATGTTGTTTGATTCCTTCTGCCATTTTCCCCCTTCCCCTCACCCCACCCACCTCTCTTTTCCCTCTATACAGTCCTTTCTTCCTCCATTCATGCCTCCCTTCCTAACCCTAACCCTAAACCTAACCCTAACCCTAATGTTAACCCCCCCACCCCACATTATATGTCATAATCCACTTATCAGCAAGATCATTCATTCTTTGGTATTTGAGATTGGCTTATCTCACTTAGCATGATATTCTCCAATTTCATCCATTTGCCTGCAAATGCCATAATTTTATCATTCTTTATGGCAGAGTAATATTCCATTGTGTATATATATATATACACAATATATACTACATACAGATAGTATATATATATATATATATATATATATATATATATATATCACAGTTTCTTTATCCATTCATCAATTGAAGGACATCTAGGTTGGTTCCACAATCTGCTATGATAAACTGAGCAGAAATGAACACTGATGTGGCTGTATCTCTGTAGTATGCTGATTTTAAGTCCTTTGGGTATAGGCCAAGGAGTGGGATAGCTGGGTTAAATAGTGGTTCCATTCCAAGCTTTCTGAGGAATCTCCATATTGCTTTCCAGAGTGGTTGCACTAATTTGCAACCCCACCAGCAATTTATGAGTGTATCTTTTCCCCCACATTCTCGTGAACACCTATTGTTGCTTGTGTTCTTGATAATAGCCATTCTAATTGGGGTGAGATGAAATCTTAGGGTAGTTTTGATTTGCATTTCTCTTATTACTAGAGATGTTGAATATCTTTTCATATATCTGTTGATCGCTTGTACGTCTTCTTCTGTGAAGTGTCTGTTCATTTCCTTAGCCCATTTGTTGATTGGGTTATTTGTATTCTTCGTGTAGAGTTTTTTTGAGTTCTTTATATATTCTGGAAATTAGCGCTCTATCTGTATGTAGTATGAGTGGCAAAGATTTTCTCCCACTCTGTAGGCTCTCTCTTCACATTACTGATCATTTCCTTTGCTGAGAGAAAGCTTTTTAGTTTGAATCTATCCGAGTTGTTGATTCTTGCTTTTATTTCTTGTGCTGTGGGAGTCCTGTTAAGGAAGTCTGATCCTAAGCCAACATGTTGAAGGTTTGGACCTACATTTTCTCTTATAAGATGCAGGGTCTCTGGTCTGATTCCAAAGTCCTTGATCCATTGTGAGTTGAGTTTTGTGCAGGGTGAAAGATAGGGGTTTCATTTTATTCTGTTGCACATGGTTTTCCAATTTTCCCAGCACCATTTGTTGAAGAGACTATATTTTCTCCATTGCATATTTTTGGCCCCTTTGTCTAGTATGAGAAAATTGTATTTATTTGGGTTTGTGTCCATGTCCTCTATTCTGTACCATTGATCCACCTTTCTATTTTGGTACCAATACCATGCCATTTTTGTTACTATTGCTTTGTAGTAGAGTTGAAGATCTGGTATTGCGATACCCCCTGCTTCACTCTTTCTGCCAAGGATTGCTTTAGCTATTCTGGGTTTTTTATTCTTCCAGATGAATTTCATAATTGCTTGTTCTATTTCTGTAAGGTACATCATTGGGATTTTAATTGTAATTGCATTGAATCTGTATAGCACTTTTGGTATTATGGCCATTTTGACAATATTAATTCTACCTATCCAAGAACATGGGAGATCTTTCCATCTTCTAAGGTTTTCTTTAATTTCTTTCTTTAGTGTTCTGTAGTTCTAATTGTAGAGATCTTTCACATCTTTTGTGAGATTTATTCCCAAGTGTTTTATTTTTTTTTTTTTTGAGGATATTGTGAATGGGGTAGTTTTCCTAATTATTCTTTCCAAAGATTCATCACTTATGTATAAACATGCATTAGATTTATGTGCATTGATCTTCTATCCCACTACTTTGCTGAATTCACTTATGAGTTCTAAAAGTTTACTGGTGGAATTTCCTGGTTCCTCTAAGTATATAATCATGTCATCAGCAAAAAGGGATATTTTGAGTTCTTCTTTTCCTATTTATATCCCTTTAATTTCTTTGGTTTGTCTAATTACTCTGGCTAGAGTTTCAAGGATGATGTTGAATAGAAAGGGTGAAAAAGGGCATCCCTGCCTTGTTCCAGTTTTTAGGGGGGATGCTTTCAGTTTTTCACCATTTAGAATAATATTGGCCATGGGCTTAGTGTAGATGGCCTTTACAATGTTAAGGAACGTTCCCACTATCCCTATTTTTTCTAGTGTTTTGAGCATGAAGGGATGCTGTATTTTATCAAATGCTTTTTCTGCATCTATCGAAATAATCATGTGATTCTTAACTTTAAGTCTGTTGATATGGTGAATGACATTTATTGATTTCCGGATGTTGAACCAACCTTGCATCCCTGGGATAAAACCCACTTAATCATGGTGCACTATTTTTTAAATATATTTTTGGATGCGACTTGCTAAAATTTTGTTGAGAATTTTTGTGTCGATGTTCATTAAGGATATTGGTCTGAAATTTTCTTTCCTCGATGTGTCTCTGTCTGGTTTAGGTATCAGGGTGATATTGGCTTCATAGAATGAATTTGGGAGGGTTCCCTACTCTTCTATTTCCTGGAATACTTTGAGGAGTATTGGAATGAGCTCTTCTTTAAAGGTTTTGTAGAACTCGGCTGAGAACCCATCTGGTCCCGAACTTTTCTTTGTTGGTAGGCTTTTGATGACCTCTTTGTTTTCATTGCTTGAAATTGATTTATTTAAGTTGTGTATGTCCTCCTGGTTCAGTTTAGGTAATTCATATGTCTCTAGAAACTTGTTGATGTCTTCAAGGTTTTCTGTTTTGTTGGAGTATAGATTTTCAAAATAGCTTGTAATTATGTTTTGTATTTCAGTCATGTCTGTTGTGATATTTCCTTGTTCATTCCGAATTTTAGTAATTTGAGTTTTCTCCCTCCTTCTCTTTGTTAGTGTGTCTAAGGGTTTATCAATTTTGTTTATTTTTTCAAAGAACCAACTATTTATTTTATTAATTTTTCCGATGGTTTCTTTTGTTTCATATTCGTTAATTTCAGCTCTGATTTTTAACTATTTCCTGTCTTCTACTACTTTTGGTGTTGGTCTGTTCTTTTTCTAGGGCTTTGAGCTGTAGTGTTACTTCATTTATTTGTTGACTTTTACTTCTCTTTTTGAATGCACCCCATGAAATAAATCTTCCTCTAAGTACTGCTTTCATAGTGTCCCAGAGATTTTGATATGATGTGTCTTTGTTCTCGTTTACTTCTAAGAATTTTTTTATTTCCCTCCTGATGTCTTCTGTTATCCATTCATCATATAATAGTGTATTATTTAATCTCCAGATATTGGAGAAGTTTCTGTTTTTTATTCTGTCATTTATTTCTAATTTCAATCCATTATGATCCGATAGAATACAAGGTAGTATCTCTATCTTCTTGTATTTGCTAACAGTAGTTTTGTGGCATAAAATATGGTCTATTTCAGAGAAGGATCCATGTGCTGCTTAGAAGAAAGTGTATTTGATCTCTGTTGGATGGTATATTCTATATATGTCCGTTAAGTCCAAATTGTTGATTGTGTTATTGAGATCTATGTTTCTTTATTCATTTTTTGTTTGGATGATCTATCTACTGGTGAGAGAGGTGTGTTAAAATCTCCTAGTATTATTGTGTTGTGGTCTATTTGATTTCTGGAATTGAGAAGGATTTGTTTGACGTACATGGATGAGCCAATGTTTGGGGCATAGATATTTATGATTGTTATGTCTTGCTGATTTATGCTTCCCTTAAGCAGTATGTAATGTCCTTCTTTATCCCTTCTGACTAGTTTTGGCTTGAAGTCTACATTATCTGATATGAGGATGGACACTGCAGCTTTTTTATGAGTCCATGTGCACGGTATGTTTTTTCCCATCCTTTCACCTTTAGTCTATGGTATCTCTTTCTATGAGATGAGTCTCTTGCAGGCAGGATATTGTTGGATTTTTCCTTTTAATCCAATCTGCCAGTCTATGTCTTCTGATTGATGAGTTCAGGCCATTAACATTCAGGGTTATTATTGTGATATGATTTGTATTCCCAGTCATTTAACTCATTTTTGTTTTTTGACATGATCTGGTTTCTCCTTTATTTGGCTATTCCTTTAGGCTTGTTCCTCCCATTGCTGATTTGCATCATTGTTTTTCATCTCTTCCTCATGGAATATTTTGCTGAGAATGTTCTGTAATGCCGGCTTTCTTTTTGTAAATTCTTTTAGCTTTTGTTTACCGTGAAAGGATTTTATTTCATTGTCGAATCTGAATGTAAGTTTTGTTGGGTATAAGATTCTTGGTTGGCATCTATTTTCTTTCAGGGCTTGGTAAATGTTGTCCCAGGCCCTTCTAGCTTTTAGGGTCTGGATTGAAAAAATCTGCTGATATTCTTATTGGTTTCCCTCTGAATGTAATTTGATTCTTTTCTCTTGTGGCCTTTAAAATTCTGACTTTATTTTGTATGTTAGATATTTTCATAATAACTTGGTGTGGGTCTGTTGTAATTTTGTATATTTGGAGTCCTATAAGCCTCTTGTACTTGGTTTTCCATTTCATTCTTCAGATTTGGGAAATTTTCTGATATTATTTCATTGAATAGATTGTTCATTCCTTTGTTTTGTGTCTCTAAGCCTTCCTCAAGCCCAAATATTCTTAAATTTGGCCTTTTCATGATATCCCGTAATTCTTGTAGATTCTGTTCATGATTTCTTACCATCTTCTCTGTTTGGTCAACTTTGTTTTCAAGATTAAATATTTTGTTTTTAATGTCTGAGGTTCTGTCTTCCAGGTGTTCTATCCTATTGTTTATGCTTTCTATGGAGTTTTTAACTTGGTTTATTGTTTCCTTCATTTCAAGGGTTTCTGTTTGTTTGTTTTTTTTTTTTTTTTTTCAATATCTCTAACTCTTTATTGAAATGATCTCTTGCTTCCCGTATTTGCTCTTTTAACTGTTGATTGGTGCAATCATTTAATGCCTGCATTTGCTCTTTCATCTCCTCATTTGATTCCCTGATTATTTTAATTATGTACATTCTGAACTCCCTTTCTGACATTTCTTCTGCTGTGCTGTCATTGGGTTTTATTGATATAGTATCTAGGTTTGTTTGGGACATTTTCTTCCCTTGTTTTCTCATATTGGTCACATATCAGTGGGACTCTGAGATACTGCAGATTTCCTCTATTGACTTATAGTGTCCCTGTAGATTCCCAGTGTATCACCTTTCAGTCTTCAGTAGCCTGAAGTCTTGGAGGAACTTGATAAAGCAGTGCTTCTGAAGAAAGCTGCCCCTAGCCCGCTACTGGTTCCAGGGCTGGGGGCTGGCTCTGTGCAGAAAGGCTCTCACTGGGTGGTCTGCTCCAAGAAACTGGCTGTGGAAGGAGCCTGCCACTGGAGGGAGCAGGGCTACTTGGGGAAGACTCTAGCTGCCCTGCCCTGCTCCGAGAAGCTGCCGCTGTCTGGGCCTGCCACCCAGGCCAAGCTTAACCTGGTGGGAGAGACTCACCCCACGGCTCTATGTTAGTCCAAGTCTCTCATTGCCTCCCCTTCTTGAATCCTGGGTTCTGGAGTGACGGGAGATGCAGTCACCCTCTAGTCTGCCATCTTGGATCCTTCCAAAATAAATATTTTTAAAAAAGGGAAAATAAAAGAGGAAAAATTTTGGATGTTGCTCAGTCCAATACTTGGTAGTGTACCAAAAAAAAAAAAAAAAAAAAATGCCCAAATAAAATTGGTAGAGATAACTAAAATATATTTGAGAAGAAAAATATACAAGATTAAAAAGAGATTAAACTTGCAAGAGCAAATATTAGTGAACCTAAGCAAGAAAAAAAAATTTTTTTGCAAAGTGAAACACTTAAAGAAAAAATACTAAAAATAAATGAAGAGATCATCATTGAGATATGGGACAATATCAGGCAGCTTTAATGTGTATGTGACTGGTTTCTCTGAAGGAGAAGATACAAATTGAGGAAGAGAAAAAAATCTATGAAGTGGTTGCATAGACACAAAGTGGGCAAGAAAAATCTAGAGGAAGAAAATACTAAGGGACACAAAGGATTTGGAGTGACTGATTACTGCATTTTTTGGTTATAATGATGATTTCATGAATGCATATATATGCAAACGTATCCACTTATGATATTTAAATATATGTATTTATATTATATTTAAATATATGTATTTATATCATTATATTTTATGACTACATTACTAAAATTGAAAGATCAGTGAGGAATAAATAATAATGGTCTAATAAACTGGCAACACCTTGCCATGGAAAAATAAAGATTTACTCACTACCTTGCATAGTATACAAAATAAATGTTACAGATATTTATTTAAGATCTAAATATAGAAGGTAAAATTTGAAACATCAAGAATAAATTGTTTTTAGGTCTACAAGGTAAAGATCATTTAAAAATAAAACCTAAAAAGCAAAATCTAGAAGACTAAGATTGAAAAATTGACTTAATTTGAAATTAAAATCTCATGCATGAAAAGACTTCCAAAAAATGTGAAAAGATACACAGCAAAAAATGATTCACAACATAGAAGATTAATGTACTTAATAAATAACAACTTATTTCCAATCAGAGACAGAGAACTTATTACATTTATTTGAAAAAAAAAATCAAATATGAAAACAGATGATTCATAGTAGAATAAGTCGGCAATGTAGAAAAGATCTGAAAACCTCATTAGTAATCAATGGAGTATAATTTAAGTGAAATTTCAGTTGTATTTCAAGGAGTTTGTCAAAAGTTTAAAAACCCCAATAAAACACATTATGATAAGAGTATAGAATAACTAGCTAACGCTATTATGCAATCTTAGTCGAAGTTTAAATTGCTTAAATTTTTTGCAAAGTACTTTTTAAACATCTATTAAAGTAAAAAATTCATAATTCATACTTTTTTTGTGGTAATGGGCATTGAATGGAGGGTGATTTACCACTGAGATACATTCCCAGTCTTTTTAATTTTTATTCTGAAATAGAGTTTCACTAAATTTCCCAGTCTGGCCTTGAAATTGTGATCCTTCGACTTTGGGCTCCTGAGTAGCTGAGATTATATGCACACGCCACCAATTCAGTCATAATATGCTATTTAGTTAGAAATTCGAAGCCTGGTCTTGTTCTATAAAATAAATGTCACATATAATTTATTGAGAAATATATTAATATTTATTCCAATGTTTAAAATAGAAAAAATTAAGTCTATGTCTATTAGCATTAACATGATTTAATATCAATTTTACATATTCAATAAAATTCCATGCAATTGATAAAATAAACTAGCTACATATATCAACAGAGATTTTTAAAACATAACACTGAGTTGCCATAAATAAGTAGTAGAAAGGCATATAATTAATGCAAAACAACAAAAAATTACATTCCATATTTGTCCTTTAATTTTTGAAATAATGTATTTAAGTATATGATTTTGAATTGACTTTGTTTTTTTTCATTTTGGTACTTTTACATTCTCATTTGATTCTTTCAAGTCTGCATAGTTTCTGCAGAGAAGTCAGCTGTATTTTTTAATCTTCATTCTCTGCATATCATTTTCTGAAATCTCTGAATGTTTACAAGGTATTTTATTAGTCTTTTTTGTTATCTTTTCTTTTTTTTATTACTTTGAATATTGTATGTCTAGGAGTGTGTGTGTTTGTGTGTGTGTGTGTGTGTGCATGCACTTTGATAATTATCATGCTTCTTTGTCTCTTTTCATCTTGGTTTTAATATCCTCCATTAGTTTTGAAAATTTCTTAACTATTATATCTCAAATCTCTCTTTTGCACATTCATTCCCCATTTTCCTTGAAGAACTCTAATGTTATATATGATAGGTTATTTCATATTATATATAACTAAATAATTATCTGTTTTGCTTATTTCATTTTACCAGATTTTTTGAATGTTCTGAATTATTTTGCCTTTTGCAATTAAGTTTAAATAATTTTATTGACTAATTATCAATTTGTATTATCCTTCTTTGAAAGTCAACTCTTTAAAAGCAATTAGGAAAAGCAGTCACAACATTTATTTGAAAAAATAAGAGACCCAGAATAGCCAAAGCAATCTTTAACAAGAAAAGTAAAGCATACCAGAACGTAAATTATACAACAGAACTATAGTAACAGAAACAGCATGGTATTGGCACCAAAACAGATATGTAAACTAATGGTAGAGAATAGAAGACACAGAGTGAAACCCACATAAATACATTATATCATAGTAGACAAAGGCACCAAAAACATATATTGGAGAAAAGATAGTCTTTCAACAAATGGTGCTGGGATAACTAGAGATCCATATGTAGCAAAATGAAATTAAACCCCTATTTCTCACTCTGCACAAAACTCAACTCAAAGTGGGTCAAGGACTTAGGCATTAAACCAGAGACCCTGTGCATACTATAAGAAAAAGTAGGTCCAAATCTCCACCTTGTCAGCTTAGGAACTGACTTCCTTAACAAGATTCCTAAAATGCAAGAAGTAATAATATCAAGAAACAATAAATGGAATAGAATAAAAATAAAAAGTTTCTTCTTAGCAAAGGAATCAATCAAGAATATGAAGATTGTGTCTCAAGAATGGGAGAAAATCCTTACAATATGCACCTCAGATACAGAACCAATCTCCAGGACATATAAAGAATTCAAAAAACTTAACACCAGAAAAACAAATAAGTCAATCAATAAATGAGTTAAGGAACTGAACACTTTACAGAAGAAGAAATACAATTGATCAACAAATATATGAAAAAATGTTCAACACCACTAACAATTAGAGAAATGAAAATCAAAACTACATTGATGTTTCATCTTACTCCAGTCAGAATGGCAATTACCAAGAATACAAGCAACAATAAATGTTAGCAAGGATATCGGGAAAAAGGTACACTCAAACATTGCTGGTGGGACTGCAAACTGGTGCACGGACTCTGGAAAGTATGGAGGTTCCCTAGAAAACTTGGAATGGAAACACCATTTGACCCAGTTATCCCACTCCTTAGTTTACAACCAAAGAACTTAAAATCAGCATATTATAGTGACATAGTCACATCAAAGTTTACAGCAGCTCCATTTACAATAGCTAGATTGTGGAACTAACTTAGATGTCCTTCAACAGATGAATGCATAAAGAAAGTGTGGTATACATACAAAATAGAATATTACTCAGTCATAAAGAAGAATAAAGTTTTGGCATTTGCAGGTAAATGGATGGAACTGGAGAATATCATGCTAAGCAAAATAAGTTGATCCCCAAAAACCAAAGACTTTCTCTGTTATGTGAATGCTAATTCACAATAATGGGTAGGGCTAGGAAAGAATGTCTATTCTTTGAAATAAGACAGAGGGGAGTGAAGGAAGGGGAGGGGTATGGTGGTAGGAATGATAATAGAATGAATCAGACATTATTACCCTATGTATATATATAATTACATGACCTGTTTAACTCTACATTATGTACAACCAGAATGAGAAATTATACTTCATTTATATATAATGAGTCAAAATGCATTCTAAGGTCATGTATAACTAGAACAAATTTTTGAAAAATGAAAAAAAGCAATTTTCATTGCTGTTCTATTCTATCTTTTCTATTATTTTCAGTTAACTCTTTACCTAGTTTTCATCAATATGCTGAAATTTCCCATTTCTTTCTGCATCTTATGCATCTTTTGTATTGAATCCTTTAATATATTAATCATAGCTGTTTTAAAGTTCAATCTAATATTTGAAAAATCTGGGTAACGTCTGTATATAGCTTAATTTATAACTTTTTATAGGTTTTTTTATTTTATATATATTTTTTTGAATATTGGTCATTAATTGTGAAACAGGGCACACAGACCAAATAGTATCATGGCTGAAAATGAGTAATTTGCCAGAGTGTTAGTATTGGATATGAGCTATTTTGTTTGTTTTGCTATGAAGTTTGTTTCAGGGACAAAACAATCTTCACATTTCTAAGGAAATAAGATTCTGTTGCTTAAACTTAAAGTGGAGGCCACAGAGTTAGAATGTTCTTATTTTCTTGTCCCACTCTATCTTTCAGATTTAACTACATGATTGTGCCATGTATGTGTCCTTTTTCCATGGTCTTGTCCCTTTCTAGCACAATACTGCTGAAGCTTCTTACTGTTTGACTGCTCATTTGATGGGGGCTAGTTTATACATTTTCCTGGTTCACCCTGACTCTTAGTTAAGTCCTGTGTATTTATGCCTTAAAAGAGTGATTTTGAAAAATGAAATATGAAGCTCTATGCTGTTCCTTGAAATGTACATGTATTTGAAATACATAGCTTTATATAAGAAGATTAATATAAAATACCAAACTGTGGTATATTTTTATAGAAAGAAGGTGAAGAATAAATTTGAGAAAGGTACAAAAACATCAATAATATATACAATAAATCATGTCTGAATCTGGTTAGTTGTCAGGGACAGCTATTACATCATTATGTTTTTATATTTATTTTATGTTGAACACTATGCACACATAACTTGTATTTACTAAGAAAAAAAATCTGTAATTTATCTCAAAATCTTATTCTGATTGACTTTATTCCTTTTTCTATATTTGTCAAGTTGTATGAACAGACACAATACTCCTTTACCAATACCTCTCAAATTTTTTACTGTGACAATTAGTAGGACATAAATAAAATATTACTTTTCACCATCTGTAAAAGAATTACACAGCTATTTTTTTATAAATACTTCTTGTGATTATATTAAATTTAGTACTGTTAATTGTCAGTCATATTCTCCAGTAAAAATTAATTTGACTAGTTAAGAGCACTATTTAGAATATAAAAACGAGGCCAATTTGAGAAACATTTGAAGAATGGTCTTTAGTTAGCTCTTGCCAGGTCAGAACCTCGAATTACCTCTGTCTAGGTACATGTACTTGAACAAGTTAATTAACTCTAAATTTTAGTTTCCTTAACTGTAAAATGAAGATAATAATAGCAAACAAAATAGTTATTAAATACACAGATAATTTACTGTTTATTATTTTAGTTTATATGGACTAAATCAATTAGTGCAATTATCTTAAAGTCATTTCTTTTTTATATACCTTTGTTTCTCTCTTACTGAGAATAACATTTTTAAACTATTCATAAAATAAAATAAGGATGGAAAGAGAAAATGTGCAAAATCTACTCAGAAAAATTCCATAATTTTACAAAGTTAATTTATCAAACTTTTTTAGTGTCTTTTGAAGAAAAATAAGTACCTCAACGAAGAAGTTCTGACTTAAAAGAAATTACAGACATTATTCTTCAGTGATGAGGTAAACAAATAATAAAATGTTTATCAGTCTTAAAGAGAAAGACAAAAATTTGAAACACACATGAACCAAAAAAAAAAACAAAAAGGCAAAATAACCTACAAATTTTGAGGGGTTTGTTTGTTTGTTTGTTTTGTTTTGTTTTTGATGGTGCTGTTTTTTTTTTTCTTGGTTTTTATTTTTACTCTCCTGATTAATAGCATGCACATCTTTTTGAGTTGAATGACAGTATGATGCATAATCAGATCCATGATAAATGCAAGTCATAGATCATATAATCATGTGTACCGAACTGAAAAGTATAGAAAGAACTGTTTCAACAACCTGCAAACTTCTACATTTTTGATTAACAGAGAATGTTTTGATTGTATAGAGTTAGTTTTAGATATACTTTAGAAGCAATATAAATATTATCCACCGTGCCATAGTCAAGAAATGATTTAATGCTTAATAAGAACTTGGATAATTTCACTACCTTATAATTGTTTCTATTGCACATAATCCTAACATTTAAAGTTGATCCCACAAGACTTCTTTTTGTGTGTTTATGTATGTTTACCCTTTCCCCCCTAAAAGAGTTAAATTATTCTGAATACCCAAATTTGTTTACACAGACTTTACATATTTTGTTGGTCTTGCTTTGGTGTTTGACAGTTGTCCACCAGTTGCTGTGATGACTTTTCTCAGTTCCATTTCATCCCAGATTTTAACCATCGTGCTGAAAAATAAGCATGAGATTCATTAGGAGAATTGTTTTTATGATCTAAAAATTTTGGAAAAAATTAAGACACACATGAGATTTCACAAGACAATAGTTTTGCTCAAAGCATGAGCTCATAGTGCAAACAATACATATAATGACTGACTTGGATACCATTTTTTCAAATAAGAGATTACATTCGATTGAACCTCGGGTCAGATTTCATACTAATCTGACTTATCCCATTGCTGAAAGAGCTTGACTCTTAAGGGGAAAAATTTAGTTTAATTATCAACCATTTATGTCAGGGAAAAGTTATTATGAAAAATTCAAACCTGTTTCTAAAGTTCATCGTGAGGCTACAATTGTAATAGGAAGAAAATATTAGTGACTTGAAGCTCAATTTACTTAGTTTTTCACTATGGGGGGTATAAGTGCCGAAACTTGAGACATTTGTTACCTTTTCAACAAAATAACTGAAGTACTGGCTTTTTGACCCTATTTGGGCACCATAGATGGGAAAAAGAAAAATGATTTTTGAATCAGAGCCACACATGTGAATGTGTTTTTCTCCTTTCCTTTTTTGGTTAGTGTCCTTCAGGCATCAAAAGCATAAGGTATCTCGGCATCTTCTTTTCACAGCATGAAAGTCAGTAAAGCTTTCAACAATCTCTGGTCCTTAAAAGCTTCCTCCACCCTGTATGTATGTATAAAATTCTCCCCCAAGCCCCAGAGCAACCATTAATAGTAACCACCATCTATCCACTTTTTAGAGGTAGAACAGAGTAGAGCTAAAGAGAACTATGTTGTTGGTATGGAGCCAGAAATGCAAGTCTGATTTCTTCTGAATCTATTTCTTGAATTAAAGAGGAAATGTCCCACAGCAATCGCCAGTTGCAGCTTAAGAGGACCTTTCAAGCATATATGTATTTAAATATATATCATGTATAAATAAAAATATATAATACACATCTATATACATAGAAAGAAATACACATGAAATGAACTTAAAACTAACTTGATTATCATATCTATTTTTAAAAACACTTCAAGAAAGGAAGTGTCCAAGTTGCGTGAACTTTAAAAATTAAAGTTTTTCAGTGTCGTATGCTGTGTATGTACCTGCCTCAGAATGGGTTAAGCATAATAATTTAAGAATACCAAAAATCTCTTTAACTTTGTTTGCTAAATAGCAGTTCTTTAAAATCAAATGAACACGCTTGAGGTGTGAGTAGCTTTCAATGTAACGAACCTGCCTATTATTTTAGTGTTAAATGTACCATCCCTCAAAATATGCCCCATTTGGATTTTCTTCTCCAAGAATCCCATTAGTTTTAGGACATCATATGCCAGTCATGATCTTCCTTTTTTTAATTTTTTTTTAAATTTTGTTTAGTTGTTTAGTTTGTGTATGTGTGTACATATGCATGTGTATTTTCTTGGTTCACCTATCTGCAAATATGGCATTTACTTGAGAATTCTAGCTAAGATGTGTAGATAAATAAGGTATGTATAACTATGTACCATATTTTAAAATAAAAAATAAGGGTGATTGTGATATTACTTACTGTAAGAAAAATGTAAACTGGATTGTTCCATATTATGACTCAAATCTTTGTCACCTCATTCGGTTCAGGTTGTAAGAGTCAGCTTGATCAATGCTGTGAGGAATCCCGCCCACTCACTCTCAGCCACTGCATCCTATCATTCCCTGGGATCATCAGTTTTCATATTGGCTTTCCTATGTTGGGATTAATCTCTTGGACCTACTCCTATTCACAAGTAGTTTCACCCCCAAGAATCACCGAAACTAGTTGTACACTAATTTATTGTTCATAATATCCCTGGTTCTATTGAAGCCAGAATTAAGGATAGGCAGTTAGCGTAAAATAGGGAATCCGGTCAAATCAAGAAAATGGAGGCCTCCTGCCTCTGGAAAGTTGGAGACCACCCCTGGGAGAATGGAATGTCAAAGACCTCCAGAGTTCATTGATTACCAAATTTAACTGCCCTTACCATCCTTTTCCAAAAGACTGCAGGCAAGAGTTGCTAATTCATGCCCCCTGGACCTTTACCTGCTAAATCACTCCATGGGGCCCTTCCCCTCTGCCCATCTGCTTTTCACCTTTTTGCCATCTCACCTGCATCTCCTGGGCCTAGTGAAGTAGGCAGGAAGGAAAGAGATAAGGGGGAAGGAATAGGAGAACAAAATCTATAAAAAGGACAAGATTTGTTCATCCTAGGAATTCCGCCTTTGGGTCCCTTTCTCCTGCCCAGGAGAAGTCTGTTCTACTTTATCTAATAAAGCTTCTTACTTTCTACTCTACACTTGCCTCAGTGTGCTTCTCTGGTATTATACTTCAACATCTAGGGAAGTAGGACTTGTCAAGGTAACCAACAGTATCACTATTTGATCCTGAATTGACTCAAAACTAAAATGCATTTGTTTAGTATATAAAACTAAGAGTTTTAGGCAATATTTCATCCATATGACTGCATTCAGTAACTACTAGTAAATATCCCACAAAGAGTAAAACAAGCAAAGAAAATTATCAAATAGACTAATTTTTCAAATTTGTTCTCCAAATAATTCCAAGGAATATAAATATCTCCAAAAGCCACACTCCAGGGCTTCATAAACTTGGTCACGTATTTTACTCTCCTTGAGAGATGTTAGGTGGAGAAAACAGACTGCAATATTTAAAAGAACAAAATTTCACAGGAAAGAGGGTAACATTTTTTTCTCAACTGCTTTCTCATCATTGTGTTTTAAACTTACTATGAAATTTAAGTCTAAATATTTCTTAATTGAAAATATTTCATTATATGGAATGACCTTAAGTTTACAGATTACTTTTTTAAATTGAATCTGTTATTTAGTAATAAAGGAGAATTAGGAAAACGAACTTTTAACACAAATTTATGCACACAGAATGATATTTATAAAGATTATTTTTCCTTAAATTTACAGCAAAAACATGAACTTTTCTACTCTATATTTTTTTAGTCATTTAAAATGCTGCTATATTCCAGCTTCTCAGGAGGCTGATGCAGGAGAATCTCAAATTTGAGGCTAACCTTGGCAACTGAGGGATTCCCTTTCTCGGAATGAAACATAAAAAGGGCTGGGTATGTAGCTCAGTGATAGAACACCACTAAATTCAATACAAGTAGCAAAACTAAATAAATAAATAAATAATAAATAATGTTCTCACAGTAAATTGCCTATACCAACTGCTCTTTATGAAGATCTCAGCTAAGCATCTGTTTTCTTTTTTTCCCCCAGTACTAGGGATTGAACCCAGGGACACTTTACCACTGAGTCACATCCCCAGTTCTTTGCATTTTTTAATTTTTATTTTTAATTTTGAGACAGGTTCTGGCTGTTGCTTATGATGTTGCTAACTTCCTGAGGTTGGCTATGAACTTGGAATTCTACTCCAGACTCCCAAATTGCTGGAATTACAGGCACACACCTCTGTGGCAGGCTCATTTAAATGTTTCTAACAATTATTTTAAAATGAGATAATCCCAGATCATCATGTAGAAACAAAACTACTAAAGCCAAGAAATGTCTCATCAAAATCTGAATTCACATTTTCCTCAAGTTGCATTGCTTTCCACAGTTACATGATAAATAAAAACAGTTACAAACAGCTAACTTCTAGTTTTGTTTTGCTGACATATTTTAAGCTCCATGTCTTGAAAAGAGTGAGGTGGAAGCAGGTTTAAAGCAAGTTAAAATAAATCCTTAGAATCATTTCTCATATTACAACATTCATTTAAAAAGTTTATGAGGTTTTTTAGGAAATTGGGGGTTAAATGTAGGGGTAAAAGTTCAAGGAAAGAACAAAGTTCAGGGGAAGTTCAGAGGCCACTTCAATGAAGAATGTAGGGAATATGACACAGAAATATGTAAAGGGAAAAGTATTTTAAATATATTGCAACCACTTAGAACTGGATTATAAGTCTGCAAAAAGAAAAGAAAACCCGAGAGTTCATTCACCTCTGTTCCCCATTGCAGACACAATAGATGGAGATTACTTAAATGAAAGCCAAAAGCTATTATTCTCCACCTAGTTATATTTAGGTACACACTATCCAGCTTCTCTCTATCCTCCCTTCTCTGCTTCCATTTTAGGTCTCTAGAAATCTCTATTGTATTTTAAAGTTCTATGTGATCAACTATTTTGGCATCTACAAATGAATAAGAATGTACGGTATTTACTTTCTCTACCTAGCTTATTTTACTTATAATGTCCTTTTCAGTTCCATTCATATTGCCACGAGAACAGTATTTTTTCCTTTTCATTATTGAATAATATTCCATCACCACACATTTTTTTCTCCATTTATTCACAAGTGGACACCTCTGGTGATTTTACATCTTGTAAATTGTTAACAGTGCTGCAATAAACATAGACACTGGGAAAACTGGAAATCCATATGTAGTACATTGAAACCCTATATCTCACCCTGCACAAAACTCAATTCAAAGTAGATAAATGACCTTGGCATTAGACGAGAGACCCTGTGCATACTAGAAGAAAAAGTAGACCCAATTCTCCATCATATCAGCTCAGAAACAGAATTCCTCAATAAAACTCTTAAAGCACAAGAGTAAAATCAAGAATCAATAAATGGGATGGCATCAAAATAAAAATTTCTTCACAGCAAATGAAGCAATCAAGAACATGAACGTAGAGCCTACAGAATGCAAGAAAATATGTACCACCTGCACCATGGATGCAGCATTAATCTCCAGGATATACAAAGAACTCCAAACAGTTAACAACAAACACCAAAAAATAAAAATAATCCAATCAAAAAAAGGGATAAGGAACTGAACAAACACTTTATAGAAGAGATATGAATGGTCAAAAAATACATGAAAAAAATATTCAACATTTCTAGCAATTAGAGAAATGCAAATTAAAGCTACACTGAGATTCCATCTCACTCCAGTCAGAATGGCAATTATCAAGAATACAAGCAACAATAACTGTTGGCAAGGATGTGGGAAAGAAGGTTCACTCATACATTGCTGGTGGGACTGCAAACTGGTGCAACCACTCTGGAAGCAGGATGGAGATTCCTTAGAAAACTTGGAATGGAACCACCATTTGGCCCAGTTATCCTACTCCTTGACTTATACTCAAAGGACTTAAAATCAGTATACTACAGTGATGCAGCTACATCAATGTTCATAGCAGGTCAATTTATAATAGTTAAACTATGGAACCAACCTAGATGCTTTTCAACAGATGAATGAATAAAGAAACTGTGGTATATACATACAATGGAATATTACTCACCATAAAGAAGAATGAAATCATGGCATTTGCAGGTAAATGGATGGAACTGGAGAATATCATGCTAAGTGAAATAAACCAATCCCCAAAACCAAAGTTCAAATGTTCTCTCTGATATGCAGATTCTAACCCATAACAAAGGAGGGTAGGGAGGAGAAGTTCATTGGATTGGACAAGTGGAAATGAAGGGAAGGGAGGACAAGATGCAAATAGGAAAGCCAGTGGAATTAATTGGACCTAACTTTCCTATTATGCCTACATTTAAATACACAACGAGTGTAACTCCACATGATGTTCAACCACAAAAATGGCATCATAGTGTAATGGGTTGCACCCCATGTATTTATAATATGTCAAAATATACCCTACTGTTGTATCTAAAAATAATACATTTTAAAAAATGGACATTCATATATCTCTTATATATAAATAGTACTCATGTTTTATATAACACAGTAATATAACTACAGTCTACAATTTATTGTACATTTTACAATAAATAATGAGAAAATTTGAAGGTTCTCATAACATTTGAGGAGATAGAAATGTTAATTACCCCGATTTGATCCTTATGTATTGTATACCTGTATCAGATTGTGTTACTATCCAAGTATTATATGTTAATTAAAATAATAATTAAACAAAGCTATTATCTTTCAATTGCCCTCTCATACTATGTGGTTTAATAACTTGATAAATTTTTAAAATAATTTTATCTGTTTATTAATTTGGAAGATGAACTTATCTTTTTTAAAAAGTCAAAACAAGACAGAACTAAAATAAAACACTATGATCATTAAGTGTTCTCTACATGGAAAGATAAATATTTTAAATTATAAAATTTAAAGCACAACTTCTCACTCCTTCCCTAGAAAGGGTTTTGCCAGTTTTAGTGAAGATCTCTACCACCTGAAGGAAAAGCAAAAAACAGTGCCGTGCATGCTGAGCTCAGCCCTGTGTTAAGAGTTAAGTGGTCCTAATTTGTGTACAGTCAAGGTATGCGACCACTCAGGTTGCTATGATAATATGCCTTAGGTTGGTTCACTTATAAAGAAAAATATATTGCTCAGTTGGGGAGGACAGGAAGTCCAAGATGAAGGTCAGCACACTGAGCATCTGGAGAGGGCTTGCTCTATCTCAGAGATGGTACCTTGTTACTCTGTCCTTACATGGCAGAAGGGGCACTCTGTCTTCCTTCAGGCTTCTTTCACCAGGGCACTCATTCCATTCATGAGAGCTGAATCACCTCCTATAAGCCCCACCTCTTAATATTATCACACTGGGTTCTAGACTCCAATACATGAATTTTAGGGGGACAATAATATTCAGACATAAAAACATGCAAAAATATTAGATTTATATGAGATATACTTCTCAATTGTCTCATCCTGACTGATTGTTAATAATAATTTAGATTCCCATATATTCATATATGAATTATCTTCTCAATAAGTAGAGTTAAACATTTTCCCAATCATCTTGCTCTTGAACTATTATGCCAAGATCTTCTTAAGGAATTGACTTATGCTTGAGATAGCATTAATGCCAGACACTATGGTTTAAGTGAATTATGATAATAGGCATGATTTTTATTTTATTTTTCAGAGAAAGAAACTGAGAGTCCAGAGATTAAAATTTGTGAATTTGCCACTCTATAATTCTGAGTAATACCAAGAACAAAACTGAAATGTATGTCATAGAAAGAGCAGGAGCAAACGTTATAAATGAAATCTGAAAATATTTCCAAAAGAAATTGTAAGCATTTTTGTAATCTGCAATGTACAAGGATATTTGAAATTCTTATAGTGAAGGTCAAACTGCCTTAACTATGTATGATCTATATACTCAAAAAAAAAAGTATTTTTACAACCACACCTATCTCTCCAAGAAATCAATTTTGAAAGAACTCAGACATTTTACCATATCTGCAAATTAAATATAACTTAAATTTGCAGGAAGTGAAATAGAACAACCTGATTAATGTTTCTTCTATGCCTAGTGCACATTTGCTTAAAACTCAGGTCAATATTCTTTTTATTCAAGTACACAATGCAGGCTGGGGATGTGACTCAGTTGTAGTGTGCTTGCCTTATATGTGCACAGCCCTGGGTTTGATCTCTAGCATGACAAAACAAAATCACAATGAGTCTATGTTTTAAACAACATTATTAATTTTCTGTGGATAATGTCCAATGCTGTCCCTATTCTCTGTAAATTTATGACAATTAAAGAATCCTTATAGTATTCCCTAAATTTCTGATTTTTTTTGTTTTTCAAATAGCAATTTTCCATATCTTTCCTGCCTCTCTTCTGTCTTATAAAACAGTAGTAACTAGAATTGTACATGTATGTTTTAGGAGAAAGTCAGGTACAGGAATAACTGTTTGCTTATTCTGACAGATTGGTTTACCATTTTCAAATCTTCTGAGTGGGCCCTCAATAAATATTTACTGACCTGAAGTGAATTCAACTACAACACATGGAATAATGTTTTTCAACTAGTAACAAAAATGTGTTAATTTCAAGAGGCCACTGCATATAATAAAGTACTGTATGGGGGCTTCACCCAAACTCTCTGTTATAGTAATCTTCATTAAGATATTAGGAAAAGTTACACTTGAAACTAAACTTTATAAATCCAGGGGAGTTTCATTCTCAGTGCACCAAATAATTCAGAGACACTCTGTACCTCAAAAACCCCCAAATAACCCATGTTCTCCAGAAATAGTCACAAATTTCTGATTATATACTGAATATGTACATGAGAATGTTTTATGTAATTATTTAGAACTTTCAGTATATTTCATTTTGAATATGTTACAGGATATAATATTTAAACCAAAGGCACTAGATCAAAGGTGTCTTAAAACTCATTTCACCATTCGAAATTTAAAATAATACATATTTAAGAAAGCAAAGTGGTATTTTCCTATACACATGAGTTCATGAGATGATTGAATTATTATAGCTCTTTCTAAACTATTTCCACTGTAACAGTGAATGCCTCTTTCCTTCAGTTCTCCAAATAACTGGAAATTTGATCCCAATAAGACAGGAAAACAAAATTCATGACAGAAAATAGAAAGGTATGTCAGAGTCTTCAACCCCAATATAAGGAAAAAAAAAAAAAAAAACTCATTTATACAGTCTTGCAACAGAATGACCTAGAGCTCATGTTCTTATGATCTGGGGAGTGACAGTATCTTGCATTTATCTAAAATCCAAAGAAAGTTAAATCTGCAAAATCAGTCTCCACTCACATTAGTGTCTGCCTGATAGAAGCATCCAGGGCTTAGAAAGATCAAGCATACAGGGCCAATATTTACTTCTCATGTGCTGAGAGGTGGGAAATTCATAGTTTATCCCAGATGGAAGCAATTTGAGTTTTCTGGACATTTAAATTCAGTATTTAACTCTCTAAATGTGACTCTCTTTAACTACTTGAATATTTCATCCTATTAGTGAAAGTAAGTCTTCAGCATATTTATTTATTTTTTTTCTTTTTCTTTTTGGCACTACTAAGTTTGATTCCAGGAGTGCTCTACCACTGAGTTACATCCCCAGCTAATTTTTATTTTTTTATTTTGAGCCATGGTCTCACAAAGTGAGACCTGGGACTTGTGCTCCTCCTACTCAGCTTCCCCAGTTGGGATTACAGGTGTACACCACTGTACACAGCCTGTTTTTTGTTTGTTTGTTTGTTTTGTTTTGTTTTGTTTTCTGGTTGTCTGTTTACTTGGTCAATTAAATCAGATGCAGATCTATATTTTATTTCATACACATTCTTCATTGAAGTTAAATTTCATGTTAAAGTAAATTAAACTAGAAAAATACTTTTTGTCAGAAGAATTAAAATGTCCCAATAATCCTTAAAATTTTTCTAAGGATATGTTAGAAAAACAATTAAATGTAGTAATCCAGAAAAAATAATAAACTTGACAATACCCATATAAGAAATAAGATGAGACTGTTTTTAAAACCGTTTCTTTTTCTATTTACTTAATTACCTACATATGTTTTGGGAGATATCTGATTTGCTTTCTACAGACTGAAAAAAAAAAAAAGTGTTTCACTGAGAAACAAAGAAGGAAGAAGTTACAGTGTCTTATTTTTGTTCATCAATTTCTCCTGAATACCTACTACATACACATGGTGATCATTATCATTCACTGACTTTTCAACATGCAGTTTGATTTCAGATTCTCAATTTTGCTAGATAAATTTATAAAAAAAAATTTAAAAGGAAATGAAGGGCATGGCCTCTCATTGAAGAGATTAGAAGTCTAATCAGTTAGTACGTACATGAAAATTCACATTAATTTGGCGAGAGATCCATTTGTGACATATGCTGTCAAGAGTTTTAAAAAGTAGTTTTGAGGGTGGAGTGACGAATAGAAAGACCATTTTTTACATTAAGTGAATGACATGTTTTCTTGTCACAGGGCACTCTTAAGCTCCTTGCTTCTGATTTATCCAGAAGGAAACTGCTAAAAATTTGAAAGAATGTTTAAAAAACATTCTCATCCAATACAAATGCAATGAAGTAGGCTGAACACCCAGTGTAAGGGAAACTCACACCTACAAATATCACTGAAACTTCAGTTAGTCATAGTGTCAAAGTAACTAAAGCATTTATACAGATTTTATTGAAAATAAAGCACTTTATCATATACTCAAATGTGAGTAATGATTTTCTCCTGGAGAGTTCTTCTTGGTCTCTGTCGTTTTTTAATAGAGTATCTCCTGCCCTCTTTAGTCCAGATTTTATAACTACATTTAAGAAAGAGATCTAACTCTACAGTACAATTCTGACTTCAGTTTCTTCTATTGCTTGGTGAAAATAGGTCATGATTAGCCATTTCTGGCAGGAACAGTTGACAGGAAACAGAACAGGAAATGATATAATGATTCCAGAATTGTATATTTCCCCTCTGCCCTACTGTTTGGGGAATGACCTTACAGTTAACCAGGAAATAAGGAGGTGCTATTGAACCTCCAATATTCATGCAGTTGAACTCTGCTTCTTTTTTGTCCTGGGTCTTCTTCGGAAAAAAAAAAAAAAAAAAAAGATTAAATATTTTTTAATCTATCTAAATAGAAAAAAAATAGATTAAAATCCCAAAAGCGATGCAGATAAATTTAACAAAGGACACATATATTCTTCTAAGAAATCATATATTTCTAGAATTTTGAGCAGACTATTTAAAGCACACATGAATATCTAGTTGGCAGACGTGAACATTGCGTATAAACACCCTGTATATTAAAATAACAAACTTCTAATTCATTAATACTTATGTACTTTAACTATTTTCTTATGAAAATGCAACTTTGACACCATTTTTAAATACCTAGCTTTCAAAAAAATGTACAGTTGAATCACTGTTTTAAACTGCTTTTTAAGATGTGTTTTTATATGCCACAAAATGATAAATCACATTAATATGTGGTTCATTGTTCATTTTTTTCTCTAAGATAGTATCTCCTGTATAAAAAAAATATTCAATAAAAAATGACACACTAAAAACTCACACAAACACATGGACACAAGGGCATATAAACATAAAATGCAAACTCCACCATTTAAAATTTTACTGAAATACAGTGTCAGCAAATTCCATGTATACTTTTTGTGTTGTTTAAAATTACTTTGTACCTTTAAATATAGACCTCCAGTTTGGGACCTCACCTAAGGCCCTTAATTGCAACCCAAACAAAAAGTGCAGACTCGTCAAGGGGGTCTGATTCTTACTGTGTGATCTAAGCCTTTTTCTGTTACCCCAGCATGGTATTAAGTCCTTTAATATTTTAAAACACTTTACTATGTTATTTACATTCCCTTAGTCATTAAATTCAACCTGTTTTAAATTTATGTCTCTAGAGGATCGAGAATAACAAAGCTGTACAAATTTAACAATTAGCCTTACTATGTAATTGCTTAGAATAAACATACTGATTAGTCAAATCACTATTAAATTTTAATCAATGTGAGTGGGTGTTTCTATTTTTGATTGGGGATTTCACATGGATCTTCTAAATGACTCCTTTTTGTACATGAAGTTATTTTCTCTCTTTATATTATGCCTAATCGACTGTATCTCAATCTTATATAATGTACAGTTGGTGAAGTCAAGATAAGTTTTTTTAATATGATCTTGCTTTTTACAATAGTCATTATATTCTTCTTTTCTAAATTTATTTTCCCTGTGTTTAAACAAATAAATGTGTCAATAGATATAAAAATATGACTTTTTTTAATGATATCTTAAGAAACCTAATTTAATTTTATGCAAATATTTCCTATTCTTTTAGGAAAAGAATTGTAATTTGAAAAAAAGTTATAATTTGTCTTCAAAGGGTAATACTTATTACTTGGAAGGTAAGAATCAATTCTGAAAAAGATAATACACTGCAATTTTACCCCCACAAAGCACAGTATCAGAAATTAACTTGGTAATCTCAAAAAGTCCCTAAAATTAAAAAAGCAGGTGTTTTTCAGAAGATGCATTTAATTAAATAGGCATATGAATCTGAACTCTTTCATTTGTTTGGTGGATTTTTTTGTTTGTTTGTTTGCTTGTTCACTTGCCTGCTTGTTTGCTTTTGATTTAACAATCTTCTTATCCAAAATAACCAATCCATATAAAATAACATTTTGTGTGCTCATTATACTTCGGACATCATTTTTATATGCCTCTTTATTGTTTTTTAAGTCTTTAGGTATTTTTAAATGAATAACCCATTTCCTGTATGTTGTCTTATACAGTCATTGAGACCATATTATCCCGGCAGTCAAACATTCAGAACGACTCCATCTCTTTTAGCTTCTCTGCTAATTCAATATAGTCTACCAGGGGACAGGTAGAATGGCTTCTGGAGTAACAGACTCTATTATAAATACAATCAATTCTGTGAAACAACAGGTTTCAGTTTTTTTAGAAATGTATTTCATTAAAAGAAAAACAAAATAATACATACACATTACATTTATAAAAATGAATAAAATATTTTTCCCAATCATACAAATCACATTTTCTAAATGCAGTCTTTGTATTTCCCTTGCCTTTTATAAACTAGCCAGTTCTGTATAGGACATTATTTTGAAACTTATCAGAATAATGCACTATTGAAATGGCATTCTGCTTCTTTGTGTTCAATGTACAGTGTGTATTCAATGATTTCAATATGGTTTCTTTTTCTTAATTAAATAATTATTCTTTTCTTTGAAAAATTGCAACTTTAATATGTGACCCTGTAAATCTTCAGATAACTAAATGTACTTCCACTGTTATTTACCAGTTGTGGAGACATTTGCATGGGAACAAGAGAACTTATTTAAAAAAAAAATGATGACAAAGTGGAGAAGTATTATTTACTCAAGTTAAGGAGAATTTTAAATGTGCCTTTTGCTTTTTGTGGGGGTCATTAAATGGTTAATCTTAACAAGCATGGGGGGAGGAAAAGAAATTAACTAAAGTAAGGCCCTTGTGATACAATGACACTTGCTCTATGCTCTTACAGAGAAAAAACATGATGATAAAACAGCACAAAGTGGAGTGTTATGAATTTTATTAATGACTAGGAGACAGTGTGCAAAACATCAAAGGTCTGTGGAAAAGATTAATGACCCCGTGTGAGACTGTTTAATTACCTCCAGCTAATTAGATTCTTGACCAAATTTTTAATATCTGCATTCCTTCTACAGCCTAATTGAGATTCCACATTATTTATCAATCTTTCAAAAAGCCCTTAGTGGGCTGCTTTCTTAGTTTTTCCCTTTGCACTTTGACTCCATTTATGGTCAATTATTAAATAAATAGCAAAGTAACTATTCTCCACAAATTGTATATATGGAACACTTTATGCCTGTTTATTTTGACTAGGAGACTATCATTGGCATCTTTTATACATAATGAAGCACTCTAACTAATAAACTGACTAACTCCACTGTAAACAACGTGGATAATATTTTTGTTATCTGGGCTATGTTCAGAAACTCCTCATGTGAATTCTGTAAATTAGCCTTTGCAGTAGTCAGTTAATCCTTATTTCAGTTTACCTTGGTTGGGGCCCAGAGACCCATGGAGTGTTATCATACAAACTGGAGATGACAACTCAATCAATTCTTTTCCTCATGCTAGAGATCAAACTTAGGGTCTCATGCACACCAGGCAAACACTCTACTGCTGATTTACATCCCCAAACCTCTATTCCTTTATGTTCTGTTTTTTTCCCCTTTATTTTACTTCATTGGTAAAACTAGGTTGTCTTTTAGTTTTCAGAAGGTCCTAATTTTATGATCATTTGCATTTACAAATATTAAGCAGTTTTTTCTGAAATGTTAAAAAACCAAATCCAATACGCAAAATATACATATAATACACAATACGCTACAAACAGTACGTGGATGCAATACATATTTGTATCATACACCATTTTATTTTTATCATACACCATTTCTAAAGAAGAAAGGTTTACTCCAGTACTTCAACATTATTATGGGAAACACACTAATCACCTAGAAATCACTAGAGATAACAGATTGTCCTTGACACACATTGAGCAAAATAGGAAACCCAAACTCAGGAGGGCCCAGCAGAGTTATCTTTATCTAGGTATCTCCTTTTTCTGAATGATGCATAAAATCTCTCTAAATTTATGTATTTTATAGGAGAAATGTACTAGCATGGCAAAATATCATCCTATCATCCATGTGCTTAGAGAATTAATGATAGATAAAACTATATTAATAAAAATACCTTGATCATGCTAAACCACAACAACCTGTGACTCCTAATAATATGCTTTTATTGAGATATTCCATATATTTTATCACTCTGACAATAAAGCTAAGAAACACATTTTTGGCTTTAAAATGTGCAACAAATTCTCTAGTGTTAGTAATGATTTTCTTCTATTTATGTGTTCCTCAGCATTAATGTTATGTTACAGAGAAAAAAGAGAAAAGAAAAAAATCATCAATTCATCTGACATTTATAAATGAGACCCGGTAATTTTTACCAGTTCTTTCATAAAAATTGGAACTCCTTTACTATAACATATTTAAGTATGGCCAGAAGAATCATTCACTATTTCTTTTCTTATCCTCAGGACCCAATATAGTCCACTCTACCTAATTTTCATTTATTTATGTTGGTGATCATCTATAAAATGAAGAAAAATACAAGATAATTTCTAAGATGAATCCCTGTCTTAAGGTTCTATGATTAAAAAAAAAATCTCACATATCTATATATCAGTTACTTCCTTCAGCATAGCAAGTTTTACGTCATGGTGAAATTCTAGTAGGTCCCATTAATAACTTCACTTTTGGCCTGTCTTACTTATACTCATGTCAGAGATTCCCACTTAGGTTAATTACAATAATTGGAGAAGCAACGCTCTGTGAAACCTCACAGAACTGAAAACAAAAACTGTGAGTCTGTTATGCTACCCTTGAGAGACAGAGCCCAGTAGCAGAAAGGAGATTTGGGAAGTCCAAAGAGGATGGAATGTATACTGAGATAGCATGGTGCAGGGGTGAGCTCCCCACCATACCCAAGAGAAACATCAAAAATTTACCTCAGTTAAATCTCTGAACCCCAATATATCCTCACCATGAATACCTGGATCTTCATATAGAACCATTCCTTTGGAAAAATTCAAACAAGCTTTTTATATGATAATAGAAAATGGTTAGAGGGGTGAAACATGAGCCATCTCATTCATTTTCAGCTTTATGAAACTGAAATTTCCAAATTTAGCCTCTCCAACACATAGGAGGCAAGCTTTTGGAGGAAATTGGACACCTATATTTAAAATATGGAAAGGACAGCAAGATGAATTCTGGGGAGTACCAAGTAAACTCCGATTTCTTCTTTGTAATTCTGACTAGACTAACTCATGGACTTCATCACAGCAGACTCGATATTCAGACACAGCAGAAGAAAGGGGTGGAAGTGTACTGTGTATCAGGGTGACTGTCTTAATTTTTAACACAACAAACAGATGATCTAGTCAGATCCTTCGGAAGGTTTTAGATCAGAAGAGAAACCTCAAGAGCAGCCCCATACCTAGGTGTGGCCTTAGCTAATAGCCTTCATTCACTCTTATAGTTCACACATTGACTCTTTACTCAGTGTTTTAAACCAATTAACAAACATGTAATGACATATAAGAATTAATCAACCATGGCTCCTCTCTTTAAGGGAATTGCAATGTAGTATGCACTTATGCAGTATCTCTAAGCTGGATTGGATTTTCTGTATTCAGTCTACCATTAATCTTTATTTCCAAAAAAATGCAGTAAGATCTCAGTTTGTTCTTCCCAGGAAGAAGAAAAAAATGAAGAGGAGCAAAAACAAAAGTAGTTATTCATCTATTATTAAAATGTTATTTAGGGCTGGGGAGACAGCTCAGCTGGTAGAGTGCTCGCCTCCCAAGCACAAGGCCCTGAGTTTGATCCCCAGTACCGCAAAAAAAAAAAAAAAAAAAAAAAAAAAAAAAAAATGTTATTTATAAATAGTGCAAGAGATTATTATTATTATTATTTTGGGGGTGTACCAAGGATGAACTCAGGGGCATTTGGCCACTGAGCCACATCCCCAGACCTATTTTGTATTTTATTTAGAGACAGGGTCTCACTGAGTTGCTTAACACCTCATTTTTGCCGAGGCTGGCTTTGAACTGCCTCAGCCTCCTGAACCACTGGGATTATAGGCATGCTCCACTGCACCCAACACAAGGGCCTATTATAAAGTCAAAATAAAATATTAAGCCAGGTGTGGTAGTGAACACCTGTTATCTCAACTACACAGGAGACTGAGGCAGAAGGATTTCAAGTTTGAGACCAGTCTGGTGATACCCTATCTCAAAATTAAAAAAAATAATAATAATAAGGGCTGTAGATATAGTTCAATGATAGATCATTCCTGGGTTCAATTCTCAGTACTGAAAAAAACAAGAAGGAAAACATTATAAAATTACTATGTAATTATAATAAATTATTCTAATTATAATGATAAATATATTCATAAGTATAATTAAAAATGATTCCATGAATTAAAAATAGAGAATATAATTACCTCGAAGTCTATGTATTTTGTTTGTCTTTGAAAGATAAAAGGTTTCAAAAGGATACCTATAAAGTAGATTCACTTCTTAAAACTACTTAGGTATAATTTGGTATCTAAATTTATATCTTTTTAAACACAGAAAATTAGCAAAATGATATAACAAATCATTGACATTTTTATTGCTAAGACTAAAATGTTGAGGACTATTTTTTAGCATAAGTTTCTGTAGTGTCTGAACTGCTTTCAATAAGCATCTATTTTGTATTTGTGAAAATTCACATTTATGGACAGAAAAATTAAAACATATATAGATAGCCTGAATATATAAAAAAATAAAATGTTGTGAAAAATGTCCCTGGGTTTCTTTCTCTTATTCTCTATTTTTAAAATTATCTAGCATAATCACATATTATTTTTAATTTCAAAAACATAATTTTAATAAAGATGAAATTATTCATATAAACATGGTAAATGGATTTATAAATTAAAATCTAACTTCAGATGAATTTCAAGAACAAAAGAACTTCAAGTAATAAACCATACATCCATTAATGTCAAATATAATAGTAAAATAAGTTATTTTTTGTGATACCCCTATATATCAATTTTTAGGTTTCATACCACTAAGTTTTACACTACAAAAATGTCAGTCATATTGGGAAAGATATACGTATGGATATATGAAGCAGACAATTTTAGATCTCACTTTTTCAAGATTTCCTAGAAAGGAGATTACATTAAATGTAAATTACTTCTAAAAATGAGACATACTCTATTAATTTTAAATTGCTTTAGATCATGACTCTTCCATTTATCAATTCTTCCTATATTTTCCTTAGATAGATAGATAAAATAATAAAGTGCACGCTTGCATCAAAGCAGTTATTGAATCTAGATCACCAATGCTGTTAATATTACTAAGGAATTCAAAAGGAAGATGCATGTGTGCCTGCGTGGGTCTGTGAAGGCCTGCAGGTTTTCACTGGTTGTTACCCATCCTTAGTTCTATAAATAGCAAAAGCACAAATTCTTAATCAATAAATAAGATAACATGCATGTCAGTTATTTTATACTACTTGTTCTCCAGTTTAGACAGTTGCTGGTACCTATAGCCTAAACCACTATCCTCTCAACCTCGGTAAATTGAGACTCACTGGACAAAAAGAGAAAAAAAAAAAAAGAAAGAAAAAAAGAAAAAAACAGACTATGCTACTCAAAGGAAGTCACATTTCCAACAGGACAGAGAGAGCAGTTTGCTAATCAACAGAGTCTGTACCACACTGCAGTTGAGAGCTCATGAAAAATTGTGGTGGCGTTCTGTATTTTCTTTCAAAAACAGCTTCTTATAAGCTCCTAAATGGACTCTCCTGATCCCCAGCCATGAAAAACAGCAGCATTTCCAACTTTTCACCTTTCAACCAATGTGTCCCTGTAGTATTCACAGTACTAATGAAAGAGATTCTTGACAATGTCACTATGGACCACCCCAGAAGTGGAGTCCTGCCAATGTAAACCATTATTACAGCAGTGACCGCTCGTTGTCTCCTGCTGTGAGGTCATTCAGAAACTTCCCCTGCTTCCCTATTGCTCACTCTGTCTCTGAAGAGTGACATCCCCCCACTGAACCATAGACATTGAGGGAAGCCCCCTGCTACTGATTCCCATCCAGATCACTATGGACAACATCCACTTTGATGCTACTGAATGGACTTTCTTTCTTTTGGAGGGAGAATCAAAGAACACTGGAAGAAAAAACAACTTAGTGATGACACAGAAATGTCCTCAAACGGAGGCAGTCTTTGCTTTGGAATTTTCCTCACATCTGAGCTTATAAAAATGAAGCTCCTTGAGCATAATTATACAATAATAAAAGCATCAAATAACATAAGAGCTATGTTTTTGCCAGAATCACATTTAACTTCTGGGGAAGAAAATGATTTGGATACAAATTTAGTCTTTAGTTACTGACACGGGAAGACTTAAATAAAATGGATTGTAAGACATAGTGCTTATTAGTCTATATGAAATAACTGTGACCTGTCACAAACAATTTGTGTAGAATATATCTAAATGTTAGATTTCTGTATTTTGAGAAAGTCCAATGCAAGAGCAAGGAACAATGGATAAGCAGTGTTGCTCAAAACAACTGATCTAATTAATTCCCTAAAATATCTGTCAAGAATCAGACTTTTTCATATATTTGCTCAGATCATGCCAGATTGTCTTTATGAAAACAGGAAAAAAAATTCACCCTCAGTCTTTAATAAAGAGTGCTTTCCTCCTCTGCCAGATTGGAGAGCCTGGCCCTTTACATTTCCATCTTAACACTTGTGTTTTAATTCTCTGCCTTTATTATTTAACTCATCTGCCATGAAGTTGCCTCAATTTAGGCAAGAAGTACCTTTAATCCCATCCACAGTGGGTAACCACAGAGGTCTCTGATGGCAAGATTCACACGAAGACACATAATCCAAAGTAAAATATTGTTTTCTTACTCTCATAGGAGTAAATCATTGTATACAAGAGGTAAATAATAAAAAGATAAGTCAAAAACGATAGGAAGAATTTTAATTATAAATTACCAAGAATTATTTCTGTCTGAAATTGGAGAAGATTTCATAGAAAAGCTGATACATTAAAAGGGTGCTCATATGTCATTTGGATTTCAGTGTAGGATCTGGAAAGTGAGCATGGCAGGGGGAAAAGATAGACCACCATCCATGCTAAAGTACACAGCCAGGGGAGAAGTCTGGTGTACTGTGGTGGAAGTGATATGAGGATGTGTTGGTAAGTGTTAAACAACCAATTTTCTAGGAATAAACTACAGGAACATCTAAACAACAGGACTTCAGTGAATGCAGTGTTGGGAAACAAAACTCAGCACTGACTGTCACAAGTCAATAGACACTTGCTCCAGCATACCACCAGAGCTGCCAGACAGGTAGAGCTCACCTTATCATATTGGAGATATAAATATAGTTCAACATCTAAGAAAATACTTAATTTCAACAAGTAGTTATTCTAAAGTTTTAGCTTCTTTTTTTCCTCACAGAGTTGTTCAAGCATCAAAATATGTTTTGTCACTTTTCCTTTTACAGCTGTACTTGGGTTTAACGGTATTTCTATTCTGCTCTTGGTTGATGAAAAGATAATCAAGCTTATTACAATATTAAGTAACATTTAGTTAAGCAAGAGGTTTCTGACAGCTATTGTAAGAATTTATTTCCAGATTCATGACTGGGAATTGAAGGGTTGAAGAGTCTTGAATATAAAAATACAAGGAGAGTTTCAATGCATGGATGTAAATATCATAAACTATCAGATTATTTTAGCTTAATCTATAAAATATGTTAGTTCTTACATGTTAGAAAGAAACAAATGCAAGAACAGCAACCAAAAAACTGCTATTATTTTCCTAATAGGAAGAAAAGACTAGTGAATAATGAGGACTTATTTAAGTAAATTGCTCATCTCATTAATGCAGGAGCCCTAAGCAAAATCCTTATAGTGTCTATCAGGTCATATAAATGAATACAACAGGAGCCAAGTGAAATATAGCAGAAATAAAATAGAATATTAGGGACTAGGATAAATCAGAGAAGGAGCGCCTTGTACTTAGGCATTACTGTCATGGAATGAAGGTCCCTTTAAGAAGAACTAGGATTTTGAGTAAAATTTTGATTCTTAAAGGTTGGCAAGTAACTCATACTTTAAACACACTGTGTGGGCCAAGCAAAACATGTCAGTGGGCAAGATTTTGCCTGTTAGCCACCAACTTGAGACCTTTGCTTTCATTCATTCTAAACAGTGCAATGTGGTTTGTATTATGTGGTATTGGCAGGCAGGTACAATGTGGGGCTAACGTGCCTGGGTTTATTTTACTTATTAATTACTTTATATCCTGTCTTGTTCCCAGATGTATTTGAGATGGTTTATTAAAAAAAATTATACAATAATATGATAGAGTATTAAGGTGAAGGGAGGAGATGAAAATCCTATAGAAGAGTGCTAGGGAGAGGTAGAATAAAGAAATGGAAGATACAAAGTACAATAAAATCACTTAAGATAATAGCCCCACATTGAGCTTCATAGAAGCCAAAGCAAAGACTAAAAAATTAAATCTGTTTAAAGTATTTACATCATGTGTGAGGCATGCTGTATAATCAAGATAGACATGGTTTCACCAAAGATTGAGATCCGAGAATAATTTCTGCCAAGGTTCTTTATGTTTTTCAGCAATGGAATAACTTTGCTTCTCATATAAATGGTCTGGTAGCCTCATCATCAGTAGCTGAAGACAGGAGAATCAAAGTCTATGTTATAAGCACAACATTCACATGGCATTTTCAATGATTCATTAAGGAATAATATTTCATCCTTCCTGCCCAAATGGGAAACAAAGGAAACGTCCCCTGACCCCACTGATGGATTCACTTATCCCTAGTATCAGTAAGCTTTGTGGCCAGAACTTTAGTTATAACCAGGACATTTAACAAAATTAAATTTCATCTAATATTCATTAAACATCTACAACATGTCAATCATGGTGCTAAGTGCAGGGTAACTTGCAAAGCTGAATGGAAAGAAAGTAACCTGCTTTTAGTCAACTTGCCTGGTAAAGGAAACAAATGGATCATCAAATAATTGTAAGATGGTATGCTAAGGCATGTTGATAATATAGACAAAGCATAGAGGTAAGAGAGAAGAGTCTGAATATTTCTCTCTTGGAGAAAAATCTTTCCTAAGAGTCTAGGAATAGGAGGTTTTTGAGAGGAATTGGATATTGGATGGTGACTAGAAGTTTATAGATGTCATTTCAGAAAGGAAAGGTGCTATCTTGAGAAGTAGAAAAATACTTTACACTCTTCTCTCTTAGAGTGTCCTAACAATTGGTAGCATCTCACTCTCAGTAATGCTCACATCTTAGCATTAAACAATACACTCTGGTCCATCCCTTTTAGAGCGTTCATTGCCTCCATATCACTCACTCATACTGACCCACGTTTCAGGGTTCAATCATTCCAACTAGGTATCATCTCTCTAGCACCATAGATTTCCAAGAAAAATGGTATTTTCTATTCTTGTTTCACTCTATCCCTTATGGCTTCAAGTTACATGTTATGTGTGGAATTCATTCTCATTCAGGAATTTGGACAATACCTTGGGAACTCAGAACAGCTAAAACCTTCAATTAACTGGTACCCTGTTGCTGATGTTTCCTGCCTGTTTTGATCAGACTCACTGACTCTCTTACATGTTTTTCCTACATCTTCAGTCTTCAGACATTTTTTCCCTTACTGATAATTTATTTTACTTAATAACTACTTGATACCCTGCTTTGCTCCTAGATGCATTTGAGATGTTTTAATAAAAAATTATACAAAAATGTGATAAGAATATTGCCTATTTTAAAAGTCCATAACTTTATGAAATACCCCAATACTTCTTTGAAATCCTTTCACTTTGCCAAGTATGATTAACCTCAATCCTTTTCAGGAGACATTGAATCAATTTATCAGTGAATCTTTCAGCTATTTAACCAAGCAACTATACCATTCAAAAAATTACTAATTCCAAGTGTCCTATTACTTTAATGTATCCAATCTTCCCACTCTTACCTCTGTAAGTTTATGGAATTTTGTTTATGAAAGAAACTACTCTTGACCAGATATAAACAATATTTTAAGGGCTCAATGTATTTTAGCTGTACACCCTAAGACAACGAAAATTAGAAGACAGCAAAAGGGTTTAAGAGGTATGTCTGTGATTATGTTAGATTCTCTTTCATGTATATCCTCAAAGAACATACTCCCATAACCTCTGTTGGAGACACCATTGTGATTTACTCTCTAAACTTTGGTTATGAGCTCTGATCTTTGTAAGATGCAGAGCTAAGTGTTTTTAGACAACAGGAACCAGGAACTCTGATGAGCTAATATATTTTAGAGAAAGATTAAAATTTCACAGGGGTATTTTCTTTCAAATACAAAACTTAGATAGAAACATCATGGTCTAGCAAAGAAAAGTGCATATTTACATTATAAAAGTTCTACAGGCCTTGATTTGGATTTGTGCTCCTTATAAATGGGCCCCAGTGATTCTTCAGAGCAGTATGCAACTTTCCTCTGGAACAAGTTTCCATGGAGGAGGAAGGTGATCAGAAGAAGGTGATTCAAAGATCTAGGAATTGCCAGAGACAATGTAGAGGAAGATGATTCTTCATCAAATGATGGATAATAAAACAGTACAAGATCATGAGGAAAGTGGACCAGATCAAGAGTGGAGCCCATTTCCACAATTATATTTCACTTTTTCTAAGAACTGATTGTCATTCCCATTCCCATGATATTTCTTTCTGTGAAGGTCAATTTCAGTCATTCAGTAGAGACAGAAGAACGTGGGAAGAGCTACAGTCTTCCCAAGAACAAGCAGCTGCTCCCTCTGATCATTAGTAGGTCAACCTCAGACTCTAGATCTGCACCAGAAACAGATGCCCATGTTGTTGTTCTACCCGTCTATGAAGCGAGTGAAGAACACACAAAAGTTGCTGAGTCAGAAAGTTAGGAGAGACATGGAGGAGGGTTTTATTGACCCAGAACTTGGCATTTATTTTTTAAAAATGGTTAAAAATAAACCCATTAATTTAAGTCTCTAAGAACATCTTGGGTCTTTACTTAATAACAGAGTTGGCAAAGCTGCTGTGAGAGAAACAAAAAGAAATAAACTTAGTTTTCCTTTTAACATACAATTATTGTCCTATTAAATGTAAATTTAATCCCTATTTGAGACATGCAATTTAAATTGTGACCAAAAATATTATAGGCATGCTGAATACTTCTAATTAAATCAGGTGGCCTTGTTTTAATGAAGGGAGAATTTGGAGGCGATACCAATTGCAGTAACAAGCTGATGACTTGCTTTTCACGGTCAACATATTATTAGCATTTGGACCCCAGAAAGAGAGTAATTATTTTTTAAATAAACTTTTAAAATTAAAGACTCGGTATACATAACAAGAGTTCACCCCTAAATTTTGTGGGTTGTTTTGTAAGGGCTATTTGAAATAGACATAGGCTAAACAAAACCTGCAAAAGCACACCTGGTCCTTATCTGCCCAACAGCTAATCCTTGGTATAAGAACTGCATAAACTTATCAGCTGCTTCCTTTGCTCAGTTAGCATTGTCTTCTGGGTTTATTTTTTAAAACCCAGAGTACTCAGGGTAACCACTTAGATGTTGAGGCTTTGTTCAGTCATATGGAATAAAATCTAAATTGTTTACTGAATCAGGGTATGAAGAGAAGAGCTAAATTTTCTTACTTTTAATATTCCTCTTTGAAATCTGCCCTTCTGGACAGAAATTTCAAGCAACAGTTCCCAGCAAACATATGGGGAAGCCCATTGGAAATATTGTACGTTAAATTAATAATGGCAGATGCCGGCATGTCTGGATGTTGTTTATGCTGAAGAGTCTTGCATTCTTTATGTTTTGAAATAATTCTGTTGTAACCGTTTTCAGATTCGTTTAGTTTGGCAATGTATTCTGCTCTCCAAAGGTGTCTGCATTTATTTGACTACAGAAAATATTTACTTTAGTAAAGGGCAGCTTAACCTTTGTTTAAATTTGAGGTGAGTTAAAGGTCATTGTAATTATTTGCTGTATTATTTGTGTCAGATTTGAATTACTATGAATACAGCACATGCATTGCCCTTTATTATGAAATAAGCTAAAAGAAACTCAACTTCTGCATCCAGCCAGCATTTTTATGGAACCAATCAGTGTTGCAGAACATTTTCAAGGTTCTCTCTTGGACGGTGATTGACTGAAAGTGCTTAAGGTTAAGGTCCTTTCCCAGAGGGAGGGAAGGAGGCGATTTAACATGGCAGCTCATTCCCCCGCCCTACCTCCAGCTATGTTTTTGATGGCTAGCAGCCAGCATATGGACAGAGTGGGGTTCAAGGCTATTAGTGAAACACTGCAAGCAGTCACATTGGAAAAAACATATAAACAGGGAGCGAATGGGGTGGACTGGCTGAGAAGAGGATGATTTCAAAACAGATACACAGGAATACTCAAATTTTTACTGAGGAAAAAGTCAAAGTTAAAACATGTATGGAAACTCACTCAGTGGAAAATAAGAACATGATAGAAAAAGCTTTGAACTTAAATAGGGTATAAAAATGGATGAGCCTTCAATTATGGAGAGAAAATGATGACCCCACCTTTAAACACACATACACATACATGCCAAAGATGCGTATTCATGATTCTAGTGAGGAAGAAATTGCACTTATAATGTTTTCTTGGGAGGCTGCTTGACGGGATAGAAATGGGTGAAACATTCAATACTGAGAAAAAATGGAATTTGTACTTCCAAAGTTACTAGATGTTGCAAGCAAAGACTATCCCTCTTTTCCTCCTATGAAGAGAATATTATTCTTTCTGTTTCGTTGCTTGTATTAAGAAGATTAATACATTTATAGTACTTAGAAGGTGACCCATACATAGTAAACACTCAATAAAGATAAGGCAATATTTATTGTACTATTTTTATGGTTATTATTACTCAAATAATTAAGACTGAAAAGCATATCTATAGGAAATGCAGACTTCTGGCACCAGCTAAGGTTCTGGTAGGCCTGAAGTTAACATCTCTATAGCAAAGTAATTCATATGCACATAAGATTTGGGAGAAAATCCCATTCAGGTTATGGGATGAGGGCCTGACATAATTAACAAAATGCTACAAACCAACAAAACCAATAAAAATAGTAATATGGATATGGTCAGAGTAGAAGAAAAAAAATCCAAAGCTTCTAGAAATACTAGTGATAAGGATGAGGTTTACCCAACATTGACCCAACAGCTAAACAGGACTTTATTAGTTCAAGTACAGACTGTATTTGGTTAATGGCCAAAATATTCTTTTAAGATTCTCCGCCTGCTATTCCTTACCACAACACAAATCATCACAAACAAAATGAGGTATCATTAATAGAATATATATTTTTTAAAGTAACTGTTTTTGAAGCTTTTTACATAACATGATTTATATACAACAGTACCCACCCATTCCGAGTATTCAGTAATTTTTAGTAAATTTACAGAGCTGTTCAACCTGTCTCTCAATCCTAACACTAATGGTTTTGTGGTTGTTGTTGTTTTGTTTTGCTTTGTTTTTGTCCTGGGGATTGAACTTTGATAGAGCAAATTGGGAACTTTAATAGTTTAAGAGTTGACAGGCTGTTGTTTTGCATGCTGACACACAACAGCTCTGCTTACTGACATTTATCCACAGAAACCTGCAGTGGCCAACAGGTACCTGAAAAGGATAACCAAAGTGGCAGAAGCAGGAAAAATGTAGCAGGGACTGAACAATCCCCCTTTAGGCTTAGTGCAGTAAAAGACCCTAAACTGAATGAGCAAGGAGTCCCTACGTTGTTGACAAGCTTGTACCCATATAAGGAATGTAGAATGCACCCTCCAAAAGAATTGCACCAACTCCCTTTGCTTTGATGTCCCCAAACTTGCTTATGTATAAAAATAAAAGCCCTCCTATACTTGGGGCTCAGACTTTGGGAATTGCCTCTTTGGGCTGTGTCACCATGAATAAAGTGTTGCTTCCAGATCTCCGTGTCCTTACCCTCATTTCCTGATGCAAAACCCAGGGCACTTAACACTGAGTCACATCCCTGGCCCTTGTTATGGTTTGAGATAGGGTATTGCTAAGTTGCTTAGGGCCTTGCTAAATTGCAGAGACTGGCTTTGAACTCGAAATCCTCCTGCCTTAGCCTCCCAAATCGCTGGGATTACAGACATCAACCACTGCACCCAGTTTAATATTTCTATTAAGATATAATCCATCTACCATATAATTCACCCAGTGGAATTGTACAATTCAATTATTACTGTATATTTGCACAGTTGTAATTCAATTATTTCTGTATATTCACACAGTTGTGCAACCACCTTTACAAGTTAATTTAGAAAACTTTCCTATCCCAAACAGAAACCTGATACTTATGAGCACTCACTCCTATTTTTCCCAAATCTTTATCCCCAGAGTTATTACTAACGAACATTCTATCTGCATAGATTTTATTCTTCTGGACATTCTCTATATAAATCAAGAATCAGTAAATGGATGGACTCAAACTAAGAAGTATCTTCTCAGCAAAAGAAACAATGTGAAGAGAGAGCCTACAGATTGGCAGAAAATCTTTACCACATGCATCTCAGTCAAAGCATTAATCTCTAGGATATATAAAGAACTCAAAACTTAACACCAAAAAAAAAAAAAAAAAAAAAAACCACAAATAACCCAATCAATAAATGGGCTAAGAAACTGAACAGAAACCTCAAAGAAGTTATATAATTGATCAACAAATACATGAAAAAATGTTCAACATCTCTAGCAATTAGAGAAATGCAAATCAAAACTAAAATGTCATCTCACTCCAATCAGAATCATAATTATCAAGAATACAAGCAATAATAAATGTTGGTGAGGATGTGAGGAAAAAGGTACATTCATACATTGTTGGTGGGACTGAAAATTGGTGCAACCATTATGAAAAGCAGTATGCAGATTCCTCAGAACACTTGGAATGGAACCACCTTTTGATCAAGTTTTCCCACTCCTCAGTTTATAGCTGAAGGACTTAAAATCAACATATTACAGTGACACAGCCACATCAATGTTTATCGCAGCTCAATTCACAATAGTCAAACTATGGAACCAATCTAGATGCCCTTAGACACATGAATGGATAAAGAAAATGTGACACACACACACACACACACACACACACACTCACTCACACACATATGTATACGTACGATGGAATATTACTCAACTTTAGAGAACAATGAAATTCTGGCATTTGCTGATAAATGGATGGAGCTAGAGAACATCATGCTATGTGAAATAAGTCAAACACCAAAAAATCATAGGTAAAATATTTTCTCTGATATTCAGGAGCTAATTCACAATAAAGGGGAGGATAAGGAAGAATAGAGTTACTTTATATTAGGTAGAGGGGAGTGAAGCGTATGGAAGGGGTATGGAGATGGAATGATAGTAGAGTAAAACAGACATTATTACCTCATGTACATGTATGACTACATAACTGATGTGATCCTACACTATGTATAATCAGAAAAATAAGGGATTACACTCTATGTATGATCTATCAAAATGTATAAATGCATTCTACTGTCATATACAACAAATTATAACAAATAAAATTTTAAAAAATTAAAAAATCATAGAGTATGTGGTCTTTAAGCCCTGACTACTTTCAATGATTGTATTTCCAGTGTTTATCCATGCTGTGGCATTTTATCAGTTGTTCATTCCCTTTCCTTGCTGAGTAATATTCCACGTATCCTATGTCACACTTTGTTTACTTGTTCATCACTTAATGAATATTTGTTTTTTTTATTATTATTATTGTATACAAATGGGACACATGTTGTTTCTCTATTTGTACATGGAGTCAAGGCATACCATTTGTGTAATCATACGTTTACATAGGGCAATGATGTTTGATTCATTATTTTTTTCCCTTCCCCCCCACCCCTCCCACCCCTCCTTTCCCTCTATACAGTCCTTCTTTCCTTCATTCTTACCACACTCCTTATTCCTAACCCTAAACCTAACCCTAACCCTAATGCTAACCCCTCCCACCCCCCCATTATATGTCCTCATCCGCTTATCAGCGAGATCATTCGTCCTTCAGTTTTTTGAGATTGGCTTATCTCACTTAGCATGATATTCTCCAATTTCAACCATTTGCTTGCAAATGCCATAATTTTATCATTCTTCATTGCAGAGTAATATTCCATTGTATATATATGCCACAGTTTCTTTATCCATTCATCAATTGAAGGGCATCTAGGTTGGTTCCACAATCTGGCTATTGTGAATTGAGCAGCTATGAACATTGATGTGGCTGTATCTCTGTAGTATGCTGATTTTAAGTCCTTTGGTTATAGGCCAAGGAGTGGGATAGCTGGGTCAAATGGTGTTTCCATTCCAAGCTTTCTGAGAAATCTCCATACTGCTTTCCAGAGTGGCTGCACTAATTTGCAACCCCACCAGCAATGTATGAGTGTTCCTTTTTCACCACATCCTCGCCAACACCTATTGTTGTTTGTGTTCTTGATAATCGCCATTTTAATTGGAGTGAGATGAAATCTTAGGGTAGTTTTGATTTGCATTTCCCTTATTACTAGAGATGTTGAACATTTTTTCATATATCTGTTGATTGCTTGTACATCTTCTGTGAAGTGTCTGTTCATTTCCTTAGCCCATTTGTTGATTGGGTTATTTGTATTCTTGGTGTAGAGTTTTTTGAGTTCTTTATAGATTCTGGAAATTAGTGCTCTATCTGAAGTATGAGTGGCAAAGATATTCTCCCACTCTATAGGCTTTCTCTTCACATTGCTGATAGTTTCCTTTGCTGAGAGAAAGCTTTTTAGTTTGAATCTATCCCACTTGTTGATTCTTGCTTTTATTTCTTGTGCTATGGGAGTCCTGTTAAGGAAGTCTGATCGTAAGCCAACAAGTTGAAGATTTGGACCTACTTTTTCTTCTATAAGATGCAGGGTCTCTGGTCTGATTCCGAGGTCCTTGATCCATTTTGAGTTGAGTTTTGGGTAGGGTGAGAGATAGGGGTTTAATTTCATTCTGTTGCATATGGTTTTCCAATTTTCCCAGCACCATTTGTTGAAGAGGCTATCTTTTCTCCATTGCATATTTTTGGATCCTTTGTCTAGTATGAGAAAATTATATTTATTTGGGTTTGTGTCCATGTCCTCTATTCTGTACCATTGATCTACCTGTCTATTTTGGTACCAATACCATGCCATTTTTGTTACTATTGCTTTGTAGTATAGTTGAAGATCTGGTATTGCAATACCCCCTGCTTCACTCTTGCTACTGAGTATTGCTTTAGCTATTCTAGGTTTTTTATTCTTCCAGATGAATTTCACAATTGCTTGCTCTATTTCTGCAAGGTACATCATTGGGATTTTAATTGTAATTGCATTGAATCTGTATAGCACTTTAGGTGGTATGGCCATTTTGACAATATTAATTCTGCCTATCCAGGAACATGGGAGATCTTTCCATCTTCTAAGGTTTTCTTTAATTTCTTTCTTTAGTGTTCTGTAGTTCTCATTATAGAGGTCTTTCACCTCTTTTGTGAGATTGATTCCCAAGTATTTTATTTTTTTTGATACTATTGTGAATGGGGTTGTTTTCCTAATTTCTCTTTCTGAAGATTCATCACTTATGTATAAAAATGCATTGGATTTATGAGCATTGATCTTGTAACCTGCTACTTTACTGAATTCACTTATGAGTTCTAAAAGTTTTCTGGTGGAATTTCCAGGTTCCTCTAAATATATAATCATGTCATCAGCGAACAGGGATAGTTTGAGTTCTTCTTTTCCTATTCGTATCCCTTTAATTTCTTTGGTTTGTCTAATTGCTCTGGCTAGAGTCTCAAGGACGATGTTGAATAGAAGTAGTGAAAGAGGGCATCCCGCCTTGTTCCAGTTTTTAGGGGGAACGCTTTCAGTTTTTCACCATTTAGAATGATATTGGCCATGGGCTTAGCGTAGATGGCCTTTATAATGTTAAGGAATGTTCCCACTACCCCAATTTTTTCTAGTGTTTTGAGCATGAAGGGATGCTGTATTTTATCAAATGCTTTTTCTGCATCTATCGAAATAATCATGTGATTCTTAACTTTAAGTCTGTTGATATGGTGAATGACATTTATTGATTTCCGAATGTTGAACCAACCTTGCATCCCTGGGATAAAACCCACTTGATTGTGCTGCACTATCTTTTTAATATATTTTTGTATGCGATTTGCTAAAATTTTGTTGAGAATTTTTGCGTCAATGTTCATTAAGGATATTGGTCTGAAATTTTCTTTCCTAGATGTGTCTCTGCCTGGTTTAGGTATCAGGGTGATATTGGCTTCATAGAACGAGTTTGGGAGGGTTCCCTCCTCTTCTATTTCATGGAATACTTTGAGGAGTATTGGAATGAGCTCTTCTTTAAAGGTTTTGTAGAACTCGGCTGAGAACCCATCTTGTCCCGGACTTTTCTTTGTTGGTAGGCTTTTGATGACCTGTTCTATTTCATTGCTTGAAATTGATTTATTTAAGTTGTGTATGTCCTCCTGGTTCAGTTTAGGTAATTCATATGTCTCTAGAAATTTGTTGATGTCTTCAAGGTTTTCTGTTTTGTTGGAGTATAGATTTTCAAAATAGCTTCTAATTATGTTTTGTATTTCACTCGTGTCTGTTGTGATGTTTCCTTGTTCATTCCGAATTTTAGTAATTTGAGTTTGAAAATTTGTTTTTTTTCATATTTGGTTATTAAGAATAATGCTATGAACAATCAAGTGTAAATTGTGCTTTGGTGAGAGCAAAGCATTCATTTTTTCATTATAAATTATGATGATAGCTGTATTGTTTGGTAGGCATCCCTTACCATTTTAAGGAACATTTCTTCTTATTTTTACTCACTGGTTCAACACATGTTGTTGGATTTTGCCAAACTTTTTCTTTGAGTCTAATAAACTGTTCTTGTGGTTTTGATCTTTCTCCTCTTGATAGGTTGTATTACCTCAAGTGAATTTTACATGACCCAATCATGCATTCTAGTGATAAATCCCATTTTGTCATGATGTATAGTTCTTTAAATTTGTTGCTAGATTTGGTTTGCTAGGACTTTGTGAAGGAATTTTTATACTGGAGTCTTAAGTGATATTGCTCTATAGTTTTCTTAAGATGCCTTGGTTTGGTTTGATTTCAAAGTAATATCAGCTCCACAGAATGAATTGAGATCTATTTTCTCTTGTACCTTTTGGAAGTTTTTAAGTAAATGAGATTAATAGCTCTTTATTTATTTGGCAGAATTCACAAGTGAAGGTATCTCTGCCTGGAATTTTATTTGTGTTCTGCTGTTTATGTCATTTTTAAAATTATTAACCATTCTATTTATTTATAAGCCCAGTTTGTTATTTTATTTCTTCTTGGATCTGTTTTAATAGTTTCTGCTTTTTTATAACTTTTTACTTTTATTTATTACTAGTGGATCTCCTCTTTCATTCTGGATTTTAGTTATTTGAGTCAGTAATTTCTCTTTCTATTACTTACACTTTCCCTCCATCCTGGTCCAACTAGCTAAATTTTTAATTCTTGATTTTTTCCCTACATTTATGCTTTATAATCTACTTTAGTCTTTTTTTTTTTTTTTTTTTTTTTTTTTTTTTGTATCAGGGATTGAACCCAAGGTGCTTAACCACTGCGCTAAATCCCCAGCCCTTTTTAGTATCTCATATGAAGACAGAGTCTCGCTGAGTTGCTAAGTGCCTCCCTAAATTGCTGAGGCTGGCTTCAAACTCTGGGTACTCCTGCCTCAGTCTCCTGAACTGCTGGGATTACAGGCATGCACCACCTCACCTGGCAAGCTTTAACCATTATTATTTAATTCCTTTTACTTTCTTTAGGTTTACCTACTTGTTCATGGAATTCATAGTTTTGGAATCCTATCTCCATATTCATCAAGGTTTTCAATACAACTTTTAGAATTGAACTTCCCCATTTTCAAAATGGTCAATTATTTTGGGTAGAAGTTCAAAGTTTTCTTTTGTTATAGCCTGCTTCTTCCCCTGTATAAAACCTCTGCACACCAGTGCTCTCCAGTTGGGGGTACATAAAATATTCTACTTCAGGTGGAGTAGCATGATGCCTCCATGTGCAGAGCTTTGGTCTGAGGTTGAGAGGTGCTGACAGCCTTATGTCTTTTCGACTTACTTCTAGCATGGAACTCTGCACCACATGAAAACTTAGGTGAAGGCTATCAGAGCCACAATATTCTCAGCATTCTCAGTGTATTTTCCTGCAGGTAGAATTTCTGTACTTTGCCTTCATGCTGAATGGAAAAGGGGAGCCCTTCACCTCTCAGCTACTCTCTACCACACAGAGCTGAGAGTATAAGAAATGGAATCCTGTTCTTCCCAGGGGTACACTGAGTCTCTATTGGGAACTGAGAGGAGAAGGATCTTCAGTTGGTGGATGCCCAGAGTGGAGAAGAAAGAGGGAAGAGAGAGGGAATTAGTTAGTTGCAGCTTGAATGCCCTCGACTATTGCCATTCTTTCAGATCTTAAGTAGATTTTCTTGGTTGAATATTTGTTCATTTGTCTGTGCCACAATCTCAAAAGATTATAAATGGTTGGGCTAGGAGGAGTGGTGCACCCCTTCAATGCCAGTGATTTAGGAAATTTAGTAGGAGGATTGTAAGTTCAAGACCAGCCTCGGCAACTTAGTGATCCATAAGCAACTGAGAGAGACCGTCTCAAAATAAAATGGACTGGGGATATAGCTCAGTGGTAAAGTGCCCCTGAACTTATTCCACAGTATTAAAAAAAAGAAAAAAGAAAAAATGAGGGAGCCAGGCATTAAAAATAATTTTTTCACCAGTTATCATTATTTCACTTCACTTGGGCAATGGCTCACTGAGCTCTTCATACTGTTATTCTTGAAAGTCATGCAAATCCTATCCCTAAGAATTCTCTCTCTCTCTCTCTCGTTCTCTGTCCATCTTTAGGGAACTGGGTAATGTGCTGAAATTGAAATTTAATAAAGCAATAAGGCACACAGAAAAGTCTAGTAAAGAACTGTCATAGGAAATTAACTATTCAGGAGGTCATGGTAACTTAATGTCACTCCCTCCACCAATAGGTCTCAGGAAGAATTTATCAATATGTATTTAAAATCAATGTTCCTAGTTGACTTTCAATGGTTGTCAAAGGATTGAATTTTGAGTATTACAGGACTAGATGTTGAAAGTGAAACTAGCTGGAAGAGAACATCTAAAAGAAACATGGAGGGAGAGAAGAAAGGGAATTAGAGAGATGCACTTCCAAGAGGACAAGAGAATCTTAAAAAGTAGGAATAAATGACCAGTCCTAGAATTCAGAGAGTGAAATACTTGGACTAATTAAGAATATCTTGTGTGTTCTGATTCTTTTGTGTGCTAACTTTTTTGAGTATTTTATATATCCTAGAGATTAGTGCTCTATCTGAGGTGCATGTGGTAAAGATTTTCTCCCATTCTGTAGGCTCTCTCTTCACATTCTTGATTTTTTCCTTTGCTGAGAAGAAGCTTTTTAGTTTGAGTCCATCTCGTTTGTTGATTCTTGATTTAACTTCTTGTGCTTTAGGAGTCTTGTTAAGGAAGTCAGATCATAAGTCTACATGGTGAAGATTTGGGCCTACTTTTTCTTTTGTTAGGTTCAGGGTCTCTGTTCTAGTGCTTAAGTCTTTGAACCATTTTGAGTTAGTTTGGTGCAGGGTGAAGATAGAGGTTTAATTTCATTTTATTACATGTAGATTCCCATTTTTTCCAGCACCATTTGTTGAATAGGCTATCTCTTCCAATAAATATTTTTGGCACCTTTGTCTAGTACGAGATGACTGTATTCAAGTGGGTTTGTCTCTGTACCATTGAGTTAAATGATGGATTTTAGGTTAAGTCAAATTGTAAAGTCTTAATCATATTAAAAACAAAACAAAACAAAAACCAGGAGCACCATCATCAACTCAGACATGTATTCATAGAAAGTGAGTCTAGAATATAGATCAATGACCAAAGATCAATCTGAGGGCAAAAAAATAATGACGTGATTATTGTGCACAGTCCAAAAAGTTGTATATCAAGGTAGAGAACACTAGGAGTTCAGATGACAAGAAATCTCCTAAATTTTAGAATTAGAGGAGATTTGAATACTACCTCATCATTGCAAAATTGATACAACCTCATTAGCTTATTAGTTCATCCATTAAACAATTGTGTTTTTTGAATGCCTATCATGACCAGTCACTAAATAGGGGCTTGAAGTCTATCTGTGGACAAAACGAATCACATTTCCTGCCACAAAGGTAGTTAAACCTATAATGAGTTTAATTATTTGTAGAAGAAAGGATGGAGTCCTAAAGTTAAAAATAGCAGTTGAGTGTTCTAACACCAGTTAGAATAAACAGAAAATGGTACAGACATCAAAGAAATACTATGTAAAAATGGTAAGAATGAAGGCATTTAGAAACTCACATATCAGGTTCAAAAGGAACCACCAAACGTTATAATTCAGAGCTCAATTATGTTTCAAGTTGCTATTGGTTTCACAATAATGATTAGTGGTTACTTCTCCAACTACATAATTAAAGGAATATTGGACCAGAGTGGAGAACCATGACCTTTTGGATACAGAACAAAATAAAAATTTTGTTAGTTACTCACTAACATTCTTATACATGATTCAAAACTTTTAAGAAACACGTGCTTGAGAAGACACTGGGCAATGGAAATAATGATCATAATGAGCACCTTCTATGTGTCAAGAACAATGGTTTGGACTGCACCATATATTACCTTAATACCTATTATGGTTTAGATCCGGAATGTCCCCTCATAAGCTCATTTATTGAAAGAATGATCCCAAATGCAGCAAGATTCAGAGGTGGGGCTTTTAGGAAATGATTGTTTTGTTAGAGCTTTAACCTCATTAATGGTTACTCTATTTTCTGGATTAATAATTTGAATGGATTACTGGGAGTTAACTATAGGCAGGTAGGGCATGACTGGAGGAAGTACGTCATTGGGGGTAAGGTCTTGGGGACTCTATCTGTCTCTGGATTTTTCTCCCCTATTCCTCTCTCTCTGCTTCCTGGTTTCTATGAGCTAAGCAGCTTTTCTCTGTCATGCCTTTCCACCATGATGCTTCTGCCTTGGAACTGGCTGACCATAGACTTAATCACGTAAAACTATGTACCAAAATAAATCCTTTCTTCTTCAAGTTTTTCTTATCAGGTGGTTTTGTCACAGTGAAGAAAAGCACATTAATACAATACCATAACAGTCATATGTGCTATGGAATACTATTTCTCTAATTTTATTGTAGAGAAAATTTGGATTTGATTTCTCCATAGTCACATATAAGCTAATGGCCTAGGTAGGGCTGGCAAGAGAGCACTGTCAGCTTAAGCTCTACACTGTCCCCAGCATGTGACACTGAAATGAATAGAACACATGATCCAGGTCTCAGTAATAGGAAGAAAATAGAATATCAGAAGAATGGAAAGAAACAACAAATAAATGCCAAAATCTTTAAGCTAAAGGTTGGGATATGCCAAATGTGGAATAGTCTACACATTTTAATAACTATTTGAACTAGTTACATTTTAATAACTATATAATATTTGACTTATATAAATAGCCCTGTATTTGTATGATTATGAGACTTCAAGTGTGATTAAAATGAGTCTCCAAATGGTTAACCATTATATCCTTTAAATTTATTTAAATGCCTTAGTATAAGTAGAAAAAGGGAAAGATCTTTTTATTTTCTATACTGGTAAATATTTATAATTCATTAATAAAGTTTGAGCAGCCTCCAAACTAAGTAGTATATTTCAGACGTCTGAAGCTTTGTTCAGTTGATTAAACCATACTTGCTCTTTGGTCTTTGTTTTCATTTTGTTTTAATCAACTGAAAACTTGACCACCTTAATAAGTGTGAGGCAATTTCAGATTCCTTATAGGGGAAAAAATTACATCTGCCTCTACCTAGATTTTGGGCTAATTACAACTCTTCAGGGCATTGCGTGAGTACTATGCATTATTCAATACTACTGGGTTTAAAATAGGGCTTCAGTAAAAAATATGTCAGCAAACTTAAGTATACACATGTAGGAACATTCCATACCCTGGGTTGGAGAAGGACATTAATCTTACAAAGAGAAGTCAGTTGATTTGTCACAAGGTGCATGGAAGACCCCATTTGGTAGCAATCTTGATTTGGAATGGGATATGAGACTCATTCAGAAATATCTGCTTCCTATAGAATTATCCTATATAATTTTATTGCCTATGTAAATATGAACTTGAGAAAATGTTTCTGGTTTAATGTTTGCCAGTTTTAGATGGCAATATTGCACCAAGATATTGATTCTCTTCAGGGATAATGCCAAAACATGAAGAGCATACTTAGAAGATTGAGAGAAAAAAATCTAGAAAAATATGTTAGAATGAGATAATGACATTATCCACTTGGGCACATCAGATTCATGTGATTTATCCTACTTATAACCCTCTGTGTAACTGCAATATTTAACAGCAAATAATCGTACAATATTTTTTTCCTGTTCAATTTTAGAACAGAGAATCAAAGAATAAATCCTGCCTTAGTGTATTGCTACAGCTGAACTGAGGACCCAGATGGATGAAGAAGACTTCCTTTCCAGGCAAGGTCATGGCACATCTGACAAGAGCACACTTGCAATGCACTGTGGCTGAGCAAATGTGTAACTAGAGTGAGGTTTCACATACTGTATATCCAGCTCTGTCAATACAACAGCAGTGAGAAAGCAACAGTGTGCTATGGACTAGAACTCAGGGTAAAGAATAAAAAAATAAACATGTTGAAAAGCTCTTAGCAGATGGAAGCCCATTTTGAATTTATAAGGATGCCCAAATGGTGTAAAGAGAGCAAAAATGATAAACTCAAGAGACCCAGATGTTATTTTATAGCCAACCTAATGTGAGAAAATAACCTAGCTTAATTGGTAACTGGGAAAAAAGGTAAGTAGTGTGAAGTGCTGATATTATAGATCTCCACCAAATTAGTTTTCTATTCTATAAATGAGCTCTTTATAACAGAAGATAGAATAAGACACATAGGAGTTGACTAGTAAACAAATTAATAGCTGTTTAAATAAGCACACTTTGAAATGTCTTGTAAACCAAGAAAAGGTCAAAAGGTTAAACCAAAAACATATTACATATTCAAACCAATATCAAAAGATTACAGTGCTGCTTAGCTGCATTTCCCTCTGATAAAAAAACAACAAAGAGGCACAAGGGCCAAAGACTTCACATCATTTTGTGCAGTCTTTTAGAATTAGGACAAGATAAAATAAGAAAATGAGTCAAAATTCAAATTGTACATTAGCAATAACTCCAAATTTGTCACCGAATTATAGTAATCATGAAGTTGACAGAAATTATATTCACACCTCTTGTTGAATAAGAATTCTTCATGTATCAGTTTGCTGATTGAACAAAGCATTGGTCAAAGAGTATAGTCTGAAAATTGAGAAGGTTGTACAGTTGTAAATGATAAGGAATCAGTCCATTTGCAGTCTAACTTTCTCATCTGTCACATACTTACTTTCATGTTTCCTTTCTCAACCAATAAATTAAAAAAAAAAAACAAGACCAACACAATGGTTGTAACTATTTTTAATTAATTAATTAATGTATTTATTTTATTCTTAGTAAGTACACATCAATTTCATTTGGGAACAGGAAAAATGTAAACATTTCAGAGTAATCTTAGTAAAGTAATATGTGATATCCAAAAAATTTTCATTTTTTTTTGACAGTGATAAATATTTAAAATTTTTCTTTTCGTACATGTATATAGGGTTATAAAGTCTGTCTCATTCTATTGTCCTTCCCATCTCACTGCCTCACTCCTCTCCCCACTCTACTCTGTACAATTCTTCATTCTTCCCTGCCTACCCCTCACTAAGGATCAGTATCCTCTTATCAGAGAAAACATTTGGCCTTTGGGTTTTTGGAATTGACTTATTTCACTTAGCATGATATTCTCCAGTTCCATCCATTTACCTGCAAATGCCATAATTTCATTCTTCTTGAAGGTTGAATAATATTCTATTATGCATATGTACCATATTTTCTTTATCCATTCATCTGTTGAAGGGCATCTAGGTTGGTTCCATAGTTTAGCTATTATGATTTGAGCTGCTGTAAACATTGATGTGGCTGTGTCACTGTAGTCAGTTATCCCGTACTAGACAAAGGTGTCAAAAATATACATTGGAGAAAAGATAGCCTATTCAACAAATGGTGCTAGGAAAACTGGAAATCCATATGCAACAAAATGAAATTAAACCTCTATTTCTTACCCTGCACAAAAATCAACTGAAAGTGGATTGAAGACTTAGGCACTAGAACAGAGACCCTGTACCTAATAGAAGAAAAAGTAGGCCCAAATCTTCATCATGTCAGCTTTGGACCTGACTTCCTTAACAAGACTCCTAAAGTGCAAGAAGTTAAATCAAAAATCAATAAATGGAATGATTTCAAACTCAAAAGCTTCTTCTGAGCAAAGTAAACAATCAAGAAATGTGAAGAGAGAAACTACAGAATGGGAGAAAATCTTTACCACAGAAACCTTAGATAGAGCACTAATCTCCAGGATATATAAAGAACCTCAAAAACTTTACACCAGAAACCAAAGAACCCAATCAATAAATGAGCTAAGGAACTGAACAGATACTTCACAGAAGAAGAAATACAATCGATCAACAAACATTTAAAAAAATGTTCATCATCTCTTGCAATTAGAGAAATGCAAATCAAAACTGCTTTAAGATTTCATCTCACTCCAGTTAGAATGGCAATTATAAAGAATACAAGCAATAATAAGTGTTGGCGAGGATGTCGGGGAAAAGGTATACTCAAAAATTGTTGCTGGGACTGCAGATTGGTGTAACCACTTTGGAAAGTGGTATGGAGATTACTAAGAAAATTTGGAATGGAACAAACATTTGACCCACTCCTCAGTTTATACCCAAAGGACTTAAAATCAGCATACTGAATGCAACTCTTATATATTTCAGTTCAATTCATATTTGATAGAACAGAGATTCTACATTCTCCTGATTTCCCTCTGCCTCTAACAACATCATTTCCTTCAATTCAGGCAACTCTTCTTCACATTTTAAGAACTAAACCAACTGAAGGGCATCTAGCCTTCACAATCTGGCTATGGTGAATTGAGCAGCTATGAACATTGATGTGGCTGTATCTCTGTAGTATGCTGACTTTAAGTCCTTTGGGAATAGGCCAAGGAGTGGGATAGCTGGGTCGAGTGGTGGTTCCATTCCAAGCTTTCTGAGGAATCTCCATACTGCTTTCCAGAGTGACTGCACTAATTTGCAACCCCACCAACAATGTATGAGTGTACCTTTTTCCCCACATCCTCACCAATACCTATTGTTGCTTGTGTTCTTGATAATCGCCATTCTAATTGGGGTGAGATGGAATCTTAGGGTAGTTTTGATTTTCATTTCTCTTATTACTAGAGATGTTGAACATTTTTTCGTATATCTGTTGATTGCTTGTACATATTCTTCTGTGAAGTGTCTGTTCAATTCCTTAGCCCATTTGTTGATTGGATTATTTGTATTCTTTGTGTAGAGTTTTTTGAGTTCTTTATATATTCTGGAAATTGGTGCTCTATCTGAAGTATGAGTGGCAAAGATATTCTCCCACTCTGTAGGCTCTCTCTTCACATTACTAATAGTTTCCTTTGCTGAGAGAAAGCTTTTTAGTTTGAATCTATCCCAGTTGTTGATTCTTGCTTTTATTTCTTGTGTCCTTCAGTTGATGAATGGATTAAAGAAACTGTGGCATATATATACAATGGAATATTACTCCACCATGAAGAATGATAAAATTATGGCATTTGCAGGCAAATGGATGAAATTGGAGAATAGCATGCTAAGTGAGATAAGCCAATCTCAAAAAACTAAAAGACGAATGATTTCGCTGATTAGTGGATGAGGACATATAATGGGGGCGTGGCAGGGGTTAGCGTTAGGGTTAGGGTTAGGTTTAGGGTTAGGAATAAGGAGGGTGGTAAGAATGGAGGAAGAAAGGACTGTATAGAGGGAAAAGAGGGGTGGGAGGGGTGGGAGGGGTGGGGGGAAGGGAAAAAAATAACAATGAATCCAACAACATTACCCTATGTAAATTTATGATTATACAAATGGTATGCCTTGACTCCATGTACAAATAGAGAAACAACATGTATCCCATTTGTTTACAATAAAAAAAAGAACTAAACCATTTTAATTTAGTTCAGACATCATATCTCATAGGAATGACTTTCTGAAACCCAAAGATCATGCTATAGTTCACAAACCTACTTCACAGTGCTGTCACATTATTTGAAAATTAGGTGTTTTAAATTACATGGAGCAGAACATCACTTAGGTGAAGCAGAAGACCATGAGAGAAAGCATGGTAGAGGGAAGCTTCTCAGGTCATGGCAACTGCAAATCAAAGAAAGAGACGGTGGAAGGAACCAGGGATAAAATATATAATCCTTAAGGCACACCTTCAGTGACCCACCTCCTCTAGTCATGCCCTACAATTATCACTCACAAACTCAATCAAATTATTAATCTACCAAATGGATTAATCCACTAATTAGGTCACAGCTCTCATAATCTAATAATTTTAGTTCTGAACATTCCTGCATTTACACATGAAGGGTTTTTTTTCTTTTTTTTTGCCGGGGGTGGGGGCGGTGGCAGGCATACCTCATATCCAAACAATACCAGGGACTATGCACTTCACCATGTCTACATCCATGGGTTCCAGTGCTTAGCCTATTACAGGCCTTGCTTAAATTTGTAGACTATATTGAAATTTAGGATAGTCATGTGAGAAATAATTAACCCCATATTAAAGTATTATAAGTGTTATAATGACATTGTGCTTAATGCAAATTTGTAGCCATTTGACTGAAAACATTTAGATTGTTAAAAATGAGACAGTATTCTTGGATTCATATTAAGCATCAACACATAAACACTTGAAGCTATAACTCTGATCCCCAGGATTTTCATTCAATATTAATATTGATAACACTTGGTTTAATATGTTACTCATAATATAATCAATAAAATGATTACTTGGCTTTTGGTAGACACCTACTAAATAATAGTTGCCATTGTTAGTAAGACCATTATTGTTAGGGATGATAGTTAATGTTCCACAGGTAGCAGGGTAACAGAAATTTAAATTCAATAGTTAGGTTACCAACAACACCATGCGAGTTTTCTAAGATGGCTAATGCACTTATTTTAACTGCTTAGTCAGCATAAATATAAATGTAACATCTTGCAACTTTTTTATTAAAAGTTTTATTGTCAGAAGTAGTTTTCCAGTTTTTACTTTCAGATTGTGTATAACATATTTCTCTTGCCAAAATAGTTCCTCTTCTTTAGTAATTTTGTTTGGATATTTAAGGAAGTTTAAAAAAATTTAAAAGAATTCATGCTATCCTCAATAGTTAAAACAAATCATAAAACACGCATTGTGGCACATACCACTAATCTCAGCTACGAGGAAGGCTGAGGCAGAAGGATCACAAGTTCTGAAATCCTGTCTCAAAATCAAAAATATAAAAGGCCAGGGATGTAGTGCAGTGGTGGAGCACCCCAGAGTTCAATTCCCTATTCTCCCCGTTAGAGACTATAAATCTGTTCATTGTCAATTCAAAATTTAAAGAAATAAAATGAAGACATGTTGAATTTGATATGTACCTGTGAGTCAATATTTTAAAGGCAAGCTAGAAGAATTTCTAAAGGTAATGACTGGCTAAGGGATGCCGGGTTTAAAGTACCCTTTAGTGTCATAAAACCATTAAATTAATAATGCATTTATTGTGTAAGGATTGACTCAGTATGTACATAAATATTTCCTAATTTATAAATTTTGGGGATATTTCAAACCCTGTATTTTCCCTAGTTAGACTTAACAGATATTTAAGTGAACCAGGGGCAGTGGCACACTCCTGGAGTCTCAGCTAGTTGGGAAGCTGAGGCATAAGGATCATTTGTGTTTAAGAGTTCAAGGCCAACCTGGGCAACACAGCAACAGCATGCCTCAATCTAAATTAAAAAAAAAAAAGAAAAGGTATTTAATTGGAAACATACACTGCCCTCTCCCTTAAATTCATCAATTTATTGATTTTGATTAAAATACCAACATAGAAATTTTAAGAATAAAAAGAAGACTATAAAGTGTCTATTAAAAAATCCTAAGCAAATTGTCTCCTTTCATAACACAGCTTGGTTTATTAACAAACTATTTATTTTGGTAAGCTTTAAGTTCAGATGACTCAGTGGGCACTATGAACTCACATCTTAAGTATGATATGAAACAGAAATATCTATCATTGGTTTCAAACATATTGGGAAATAGCAATTTTGTGAATAACTGTAAATTTATTTTATTTTCATTAATCACAATGGCATGTTCCTGCCTATCTCGTCTTAGAAGACATAAACTCAATGAATTTATACCCTGTTTCATTCACCAATGAAATGTGCTCCTGAATTTTAACATGCTATTCCTAAAACTATTAGCTGTGTGTCTGCTTTATGGGATGTTCCTACATAAGCTGGCTGTTCATCAATTTGGTGTCCATACATTTCTTTGAAAGCTATATTATAATTAGAGTTTAGGTTAATACTATTCAGTAACCATAAAACAGACATAAAATAATTATAACTCATTTAGTGAAATTAGAAAAGGAGCAATTATTAGACTCCCATTGTGAAGCTTTGCTGTGAGGGATAGATAATCTATCTGCAAGATGTACTTTAAGAACACCATTTTCAAAGAAATAAACGAGATAGATTACTGCTATGTTTTTGTGCACTTGAGGCAGAAGGGGTAAAACTGAAAACTAGTGTTGTATATGTGAGTTTCCTGAACTTTTCTGAATGTTTATACAAATGAAAAAAAATTAAGGATAGTAAAACCCTCAAAAAGATGTCTGCTTATTCTAATATCTGCAAAGCTAAGAAATTTTACATCTGAATTTGCAAACATGTTTACACAAATTGATTTGTATTTATAAAGTATATTTTCCATAGAGTTGCAAAAAATTACATACTAATACATTTGAACCCTCTGTGAAAATCTTGATGATCAGGTTTTTAAAAATTTTTTTCTCAGTGTGCTCCAAAGTGACTTATTTGCTTGAGTGCCAATGGAAGTGCTGGGCTTTATGATTTGCCTTATTAACCAATCATCCACCCCACGACAAGGTATATTCATTCATCCCGAGATAAATGAGAAGAGTTAATGTATGACTCAGAAATGTAGAGGCAATAACAGGTATTCTCTTCCTTCTCTTTTATAACATCTTGTTTTATCTGAATAGTTTTATGGTGATAAAACACCTCGAATGCCCAAGGAAGACAAGAAAGAAAAAAAAAAAATCTATCATATATCATGTGTCTGTTTTATGTTTTATAAAAAATAAATCAGACAGATCCAGCACATCTGTACACTAAATTTACTCCAATTGTTGCTGGGAAGTATATCTGGTGGTCAAAATTCATATTTATAGGCTAGGGAGATGGCACATTTTGTGAAATGGAAGGGCTCAGAGTAACTGTGGTGACACAGAGTCACCCATCCCATGTTTCACTGAAAAGAAAAATAAAATCTCTTCACATTGACATTAAGAGAGGTAAGAAGTTCCATTTTTGCTTCCTCATTATCCTCAATTATCATTTAGTATTTGCCTTATGTTATACAATTGCCAGATCTACAGTATAATCCCAATAAAACTGAGAATACATTTGACAGATATTGTAGTTGGGAGAACACTAGAAAGAAAAGCAAAAATCAAAACAAAATAGGATATCTGTGGATAGACTGTTTAAAAATAGTTGAGTTCATCACTAATTTTATTTGTATAGTAATATATAATTTCTGTTTTGATTCCTGCTCAATGAAAGCAAAGATAAACCCAGAGAATTATCTCTGACAGTTATGAACCGAAAAGCAAGAAAGAAAAAGGTTTCCTTCCAAGGGTACTTTTCTGTCATTTAAGCTGTTTACATGTTTCTTTGCTTTACCTTTCTTGCTTGCTTTCCAACCACTAGGGATTCCATGTTAGTATGGGGTCATTGGGGCTCTGTCCAGCTCTAGACAGATGTTGCTATAGTCAGAGTTTTAGGATGACAGAATGAGATTTCCAGAATGCACTGGTGAGTTCTGTGACAATTGTTAAGCTTGTCATTTAGAGTAAATAAAGGGCAAGTCATTGATTACTTTCAACAGTCACTACCTTTTCTTTGAATGTGTAAAATGCTTTTGCTTTTCCCATACAAAAATAACAGTTGGATAGGAACCCCAAATAGACCACATTATTCATAGTCCTAGGAAAGAGTCTCAGGCATCATAATTTACATTGAGCTGAAAGGAATTGAGAATTTTAAGATGAGTTCAGTCTTGCTAGACAAGTAAGGGGAATTAATTGAATGAAAATGCAAAATTAAAAGCAAATGATGAATTTGGCTAATTTCTTCCCCTTCCAATGTTCCAGTATATTCCTCTGACCATTCCCTGGGAACATTGCTTGAACTAACAGCTGTGAATTATAGCTTTCCAGTAAAGTATAGAGGGATTTTTTTTTTCTTTATAAGAAAAAACAACTGATGAACAGTTGTCTCAAAGATTTAGAGGATTCGTTCCCATTTTTAATAATCCCATGTGGCTTTAAAATATTTTAATACTTTCTCTCAACATGTTTCCAACTATACAGCTGTGAAATTAGTAGGGCAATTGATGTAGTAGTAACAGTGCTCTTATTTTTCCATACAAGTATTTTTAGGGACCAGGTAAGAATTAAAACAGCAAAAAGATTTATATTATTAACCAATGATTATAGTTTGCCAATTTAATCAAATTGAACAAATTATTTATTGAAAATAACCAACCTGCCTGATTCGTTTGATTTTAAAAATTAAAATCCCTTTCTATCTCTCTTTAAAATGTCAAGTCAATTTATTCAAAATCATCAAAGAGATTAAGTATAAAACACATAGCAGAGAATTAGAAAATCACTTTTTCTGGAAAACTGCTTTAGGTTTGCTTTAGAAATCTCCTGGCTCATTTCTCTTAGATCAATATGATAAATGATAGTTTAATATTGATAAAATTTCATTGTCAGGTGGACAGAAGTTCAAAAGAAAGGGGTAAGAGTCAACTATATTGATCATTCAAATAGGTTTATTAATAGCTTCCTATAAATCAGTGCTAAAAACCTTTAATAAGAGATCTAAATTAAAATATCCACAATATTTCATGTACATCTTGGTGACATTAACTTTTTTAAAAAAGTAGATATTTTGAAAAAATTGGTACTATATTTCTTATGTTTGGGCTCTAGTTATCTTACCACAGGTAGACTTGTAGTAATTATTAACAATGAAGAAATAACAAATTTTATCTGAAAATGAAAAACAAATATTTGCTGTATTTCGAGAGTGATTTTGAAAATAATGTAAGCTGATTTTTCTAAATTTTCAAGTAATGTAATTCTTCCCAATGTATAGGTAAGAAAAATTAGGATTCAAAGATTTTGAAGATGACACTATAATTTCCTTTTTTAAAATTGGTTTGCTTTAACCTTTAAATATGATTTACAAAAACAAATATTTTACACATTTTCTGTGGAATATTTACTTGTATAATTTATAATGTATATAATTTATTTGTAGTAGAACAGGTTTTTAGGTTCTTAGATGTTTCTTTTAAATATTCATGAAGTTTATATAGAAAAAAACATTACATGTAACATATATTTCCAATATACATGGAATGAAATATATTTATTATATTGCCAACATATTGTGAAATGTTGACATTTGTCTTAGGTAAAAATCTGAATGATTTTTGCAGAAAATAATAAATAATATTACTTTTATTGCAAATATGTGAAAACTGTGCTTTGTATATTTTAACTGCAGACCCAACATGACCAAATAAACATGACCTTCCATCTCTCACCTCTGTTTTCAGACCACTTCAGACCTAATGGTGCCCTTCATACTCAACCTTGAAGAACATTTTATTAATTTATTTTATTTTCACAATTTGGATTATTTATACCTCAGTGCAATATTTGGAGTTTTTTCATATGAAAAACAAAGTTGATTCATTTGGGAATCTACAGCAGTAAGAAAACCGTTATCAGGATGTTAAAGTCCCACAGGCTTGATGATCCTTTAAGATTCCTAGCAAAAATACTGTAAAACTACAAATCTAAACCTATGCCATTCTTGAAACAAAACAACACTCCCATCCTTTCAATGTTATTAAGTGCTTTTCCTCTCTAAAGAAGAATTTTATTTTTTGGTACTTCAAAAAAAAAAAAAAAAAAGAAAAAGAAAAGAAATATGAAAATGAAGCCAAAACTAACCAAGGTGTAACTATAGTCATCAGATAGAAATACATTTCCAATGGCATGCCAGTATTACTCATTACCAGTTTAAAAAACAACATTTTTTCTAGCAGAATAAAATTCACTTATAGCATAAATAACTGATACAGGAATTTAAAAATTACCTAACTTATCTACATGTAAAACTGCAAATTTAATTTGGTAAGAAGTAAAATAAATATGTAGACACATGCTTAAAAAATTCTCTATGTATTATGTTATCTTGCAAATCATCTAAATGAATGAAAAAAGACAAAATTTAAATTTTCACAATTAGGTGACATGATAATTTTTTCTCCAGAGTCCATAATGACATCAGTTTTAAAAATTTCTGTTAGGTCCATTAAAAATGTAAAGAAAGAAGAGAATAAACTAAGGTTTGGAGTGAGAAAAGATATAGGAAGAGAAGAAAGAAAGAATATTGAAAATATGTAAGAAGTAATAGAAAGCTAAATAAAATCAAATATTGCTGTAATTTTGGTAGACATAACCAGTTGGTCAGCGTAGAAGATTTTAAAATCTGTCTTTGTAGGATGGTAGTTCTGATAGTGTTTAACTAACATTCTTTTTCCAAATCAAATATGTACACTTAGTTTACCATATATTCTTTCTGTAACCCCTCTCAATTTTTATAGCAATAAATTAGCACAGGTAACAGGAAGAAATAGAAGGAAGCTCTCCAAAAAATGAAGACATCTGTCTTTTTGAAGAAGGACAGAGAGCCTGCACAGGAGGAAGGAAGCAAGAATAAACAACCACGCTTTGCCCTGAAGAGAGTGGAATCAGAATTGCCCCAGTTTCTTGCTTATAGAGCAATTCTGACTTCACTTTCTTCAGTGGGAAGTCTGGTTATTGTTGCATTGGTACTATTATGGGAAAGTCAGAAAATTAGGAAGAATCTCTCTCTCTCTCTCTCTGTCTCTCTCTCTCTCTCTCTCTCTCTCTCTCTCTCTCTATCACACACACACACACACACACACACACACACACACACACATACACACACATTATCCAAAACAGAATTATGAGAAAACATATTAACATATTTCTGGGCAGAGGTAGAAATAACCTCACATTTGAAACTTACTATGAGTTACCTGAATTTTAACCAAAATAGAATATCAGAAGCTGGATATTCACTATGTTAATAGAATTTTGATTATGTGTTGTACCAAAATGAATCATTTGAGAGTGGTGCAAGTAACTCAATAAAATGAACACCGATATTGGTTATAGCCAGAAATACTTTGTTTAAATAATAGAATTTCTTCCTAAAATCTATAAAACCTGTTTGCAGAAACCAAATTTTCATGAAAATTTGTTGCAGTAGAATCTACCTTAAAGAGAATATCAGAGTTTGAAGAGTTTTAAAGGTATAAATACTCTGACATTCTTGTAATTCAAATTTTAGATTTGAGAAAAATCAAGACCCAGAGGTCTAAACCTTTCCTATCCAGAAATCTCTTCACCAGTGATATGAGTTGAGAGATAAGATCTAGATATAGATCTACAAAATAGATAACATGTAGATAGAAGATAAATATTCTGCCTGGTGCAGTGGCCCGTACCTGTAATCCCAGTGGCCCAGGAGGCTGAGGCAGGAGGATTACAAGTTCAAAGCCAGCCTCAGCAAAAGTGAGGCACTAATGAACTCAGTGAGACCATGTCTCTAAATAAAATACAAAATAGGGCTCAGTGAAGTGCCACTGAGTTCAATACCTGGTAACTCCTCACAAAAAATAAAGATATAAATATTCTTTGATTATTGTAAATTTTCTGTGTGCACCATATTCTATGATTACTCTAATATTCTGTCTTTATTTTTACTTTAGGACCAACTATAAGTTCCTTTTTCTTTTTTAAAAAATGTTTGCATAGTGTTAGATATTTAAAGAATACAATGTTTCCAATGATGTCATAGTCCATTTTCTTTTAAGGTCAACTCTTAACTGATACATTTGCTAAAGTATTTTCTACTTACTATTTCCAGAACAGATCCTCCTTAGAACAACTTACCCTAGGCTTTATAAATGTTTTTTAAGTTTATAGGTTTTATTAGAGGGAAGCATAAGATGAATATCTTGGAAGTCATAGAAATTTTCCTTTTTCCAGATCTCTCTCTCTCTCTCTCTCTCTCTCTCTCTCTCTCTCTCTCTCTCTCTCTCTCTCACACACACACACACACACACACACACACTTGCTTTTCACATGTTCAAATATCCATTTTCCTCAAGGTATAAGTGATACTGAATGGTATTTTTTTTTTTTTTAAACAGCAGTTGCTATGTAGGTGGCAGTGAATCGTTCCTTTGTGTCAAGTACATATTCTTCAGCTTATTTAAGAGAGGGCTGAATTTCAGTTTCTAGCATTGTTCACATTTCTCCTCCCTCTATCTGCAAGGCTAGGTCCAATCTATATCATCTCTTACCTTTGCCTATTAACATCAATAGCACTTCTTTTTTATTAGTCTCTTGGTACCCACTGATGTTTTATGCATAATGATGCTCAAATTTAATTGAGCGGTAAGTTTCAGTTTAATTATGAGCCTCTGTGTACCTTCAGCACTTTTTCCTCCTATGATTACTGTAACATTTTTTCTATAAGCTCTTTAAAATTCTTCATCTGTTACACTCCTAATAGAAAAGCCATATTTAAGAGAACAACTAATTTGAATATTGTGGTTATCTCAAAGTATTTTGTATTTTAACAAAGACCTTTTCTTAAATGTACCTTGTGGAATAGGCTAACCAGTGGCCTGTAATGAACTAGAAATGTCTTTGGTTTGAAAACCTCAAAGATGGTGTCACATTCCAATTGTACATAGTTTTTCACCATCTTTCTATGATATTCTTTAAATGATGACTGCTATCAGTGCAAGAGTTAATCTGATGGTTCAGAGTTTTGGAATTGCCCATTGTGACAGGTGTTCAATCAACCACTTCACAAGTTTAACTGTAAAATTTTCATCTTTGAAAATATCCACAGGTAAATTTTCAAAATTATTGATAAATTTCCAGGCATAGTGGTGTACCCCTGAAATCCTAGTGGTTGGAGGCTGAGGCTTGTGGATTGCAAATTCAAAGCTAGCCTCAGCAACTTAGCAAAGACCTAAGCAACTCAGCAAGACCCTGTCTCTATAAATATAAAGGGTTGGTGCTATGGCTCTGTGGTTAAGCAACCCTGGTATAAATAATAAATCAATCTCTGGTATAACAAACTAACTAACTAACTAAATAATGGATACATTATCCGGACAACTTGTCTTCACCTTAGAACTATCCCAATCACCTTGATATTCAATATGTTTTCTACTCTTGTTAGATGATGAATATCTAGACATTCAACAGGATGATATGTTTAAATTCTGCATCTTCAAACCAAACTTTGAAAGTAAGAATGGTTATAGAGAAAAGAAAGATTTCAAAATTCTCTCATGTTGGGGCATAATTCAAGATCTAAGGCACTTTCATTACTCTGTCTAGTTAACTAGGCTTGAGGAAATCAATGTGGCAAATAAGCTCTTTTCTGTTCCTTCTGTGACAATTGCCAATAATTTAAGCTATTTCTTAATTTTTACCTGAAGACAGAATTTACAGTGAATTGGATCTTATTCACTGAATAAAATCTGCAGATAGTATTTTATGACTTTTGTGCAATGGAATTCTCATGAATTTATTATTCTTATTTCACCATTTGGGCAAAAGTGCCTTAAGAATGAATTGAATATGCACGAATGAAATTCTTCACGCCTTCAGTTTGGTTTCCTAAATGCAGAGCCTCAGAGAGGAATTCAATTATATACAATGCATCCAGTGAAAGTTAATCAGGAAAAACCTGTAAGGAAGAGAGGAATGAAATACAAAGAAGAGCATAGGGAATAGTCCAAACAAAAAGTTAAGCTATGGCCCACATCATAGTGAGAAGGTTCTCTTCAGTGTCCCACGTTGAGTCAAGGAGATCTCAGCGGTTTATGGTCCTTAGCGGTTCCTACTGGGATATTTGGAAAGGTTTTGCAACTTTTGACTTCTCTGCGAGGTGGTTTCTATCAAACTAGATCAAGTGTCCTGAGAAACTCATAAGTATAGGTAGTTAGCCATGACCATTTAAGCAGATAGGGGGAAATATGAGCAAGGTGACTATAGCAGTATAGGCTTGGCTTTTCTTTTATTATTTTAAAGCAATAGGTCTCAAAACTTAGCCTCTGGAATAGCAGCATCTATCGCACTTGAGAACTTGATAAAAAGACAAACTCATTGGTGCTACCCTGCTCAGTAAATCAGGAAATCTGCAATGAACCCCAGAAATCCATGCTTTCCAAAGCCTTCCAAGCTACTGTGAAAAGTTTGAGTGCTCCTATTCTAATATCATCTTTGTAAATCCACAGCAAATAGAATAGCTCTAGAAGAATATCTGCCCAACTTTCAAACTCCCACCTTAGTGTTGGGGCGGTCTGAAGTGACTGAATGGGGGCAGGGCATCTGGAAGCCGGTGCATGACAAAGAGCAACCAATCAGACACCGACGCTAAAACCTAGTGGCGTCTTGCAACTGCCTGTCAATCAACGGAGTCCCTAGCCAATCCCAGAGGGGCCCAAGTCCCTGTAGGATCTCCAACCAACCCCAGGGGAACACTAAACCCTCAAGCCTCCCTCCACCTATCGGGTCTACAAAAATGCGCCCCACCAGAGCGGTGGCGCGACTTCACCCGCCCTTTACATTGGAAGACCAGTGAACCTGGTGATCCAAATAAAGCTTTGTTTAGATGTTTTTGGTCTGATCCCTTTTTGGCAAGCATCCGATCTTGAACTTAGAAAAAGAGATTACTGGTTTTAGAAATAAAGAGTGTTTTGAAAGAGTAAGATACTAGTACTAAATACTGAATTTGATATCCTAAACTCAGTCTCCTTGCTAAGATAAAATAGTAAGAGATAGGAATGACAGAAGCCCACAGTGAATATGGAATAATCCACGGTAGAGTACAAGGTTCTCTTGGAGACAGAAACTAAACAAGTTCCTGAACCTTCCTAGTGTCTACAGATTTTTCTGTTACTGAAAATATCTCTGAAAAACTTACACAAAAATGAAAACCCAACACTCATGCAAAATGTTTAGGAGTAGAAAAAATGATAATCAAAACTTTATCCCTTGAAACTTTTAGATTCAGAAAGGAAGAGTAACAGAAACAAAACGTATCCAGAATGAGAAGAAGCCTCACAATACACAAGCCATCAGATAAAAATTATAAATAACAGTTGGGCTAATTCAGTCTTAAAGCAAAAATTGTCCTGGGCCTGCCATAACACAACTTAAAAGCAAGTATCATGGGGATTCAACTGACTAAACGCAATCTAACCTATCTGCAAGAACAACAGTGCAGCTACAATCATCAAAACATTGTAGTATTAGTAAAAGGGAAGACATAACTCAATGAAAACAATAATTCAGAAAGATACATTTATGGCAGATTAACTTTTAGTCAAGGCACTTAAATAATTAAAAGATAAAAATAATCTTAAATAGTGGTGGTATAACAGACATTGAATATCAATTGCTATATAACAAATTATTCCAAATACATGATTTAAATTATTAATATTTACTATATCACTATTTCTGTGAACTGGGAATTCCTGTTAAATTTAGATGAATGCTTTTGACTCCTGGGCTGCAAACAGCACATTGTATGTGGGTTTAGACTACTTGTCAACAGAATTTAGTTCTTCATGGGGTGTTGAAGACTTTAGTTTCTTTTATGTTGTTGGTCAGAGTCTGTGCCCAGTTCCATTTCAGGTGGAACTTCTCCAGGAAAGAAGTTCACAACACAGAGTAAGATGGCGAGAGAAGAAAAGATTGCCAGAAAAAAAGGGAAAACATTCTTTTATATGGTAATCATAGGTGTGATATCCCATCCCTTTAGCCACACTCCATTTCTTAGGAAAATTATTTTGATGCATTCCTGAGATTTCCAAAGTCTTATTCTTTTATAGTAGCAGATTAAAATCTGGAATCCCACTATCTCTTGCAGTGTGGATGAGCTACCCCAAGTACATAGCTCCCTAAGTACAGTTCTTAGACAGGAGTTCCACTTAGTCCATAGATATCTATAAAATTAACAATAAAAGTTATCTGTTCCTCCATGTATGATTTTGAGACAAGAACATGGGAGCTTCTATAAGTGGTCATTGATATAAAATAAAAAAGAAACAGCTACTTTTATCTTTATCTTCATTTAAGGTGGTTCATAGACACAAAGGCAATCAGTAAAATGAAAGAAATTCCAAAAGAAAACATAGTAGAATGTCTTAATGTCTCTGTAGTACACAAATATTGTTTAGTTATACATATTTATATTTTTGCATTCATACTTATATACATATAAATTGAACTTTATCAAAGTCATAAGCTTTAATACTTAAAGATTTACTCAAGGTAATGACAAATTATAAGTAATTACAAACTATAGCATAGAGAAGATCTTTATGAAGTATATATCTAATGACATATTCAGAACATATAAAATTTTTATAACAAAAAGTTTAAAAAATCCAATGAAAACACAAAAAATTGAATAGCCACTTCACTGAAAAAGACATTTGGATGTCAAATCAGCATGTGAAAAATTTCTCCACATTGTTAGAGATTAGGGAAATGCAAATTAAAACCACTACATAATAGCTAGACTGGTTAAAATTAAAGGTTAACAATATGGAATGTTGATAAAGATGTAAAACTCACAACCATTGCCAATGGGGAGCCACAAAATAAGACAGCCCTACTGGAAAATGGTTCATCAATTTTTTATAAAGTCAAACTTTCAATTCAGTAATTCCACTTCCAGGTATTTACTCATATAAACTAAAATATGTCTACCCAATTATCCATATACAAACATTTATAGTTACTTGAAAGTGGGAACAACTTCAGTGTCCTTTAACCCTCCTAAAGGTTTAAAATATAACCTAAACATGGACTTTGTTCATAATCCCAAATGTAGAAACATCACAAATGTCCATAAAATCACCTCCAATTAAGTGTATTTAATAATACTAATGAGTGAATTACAGATGTATGTAATCATATGAACGAGAATCTACAAACCTTACACTACATGAAAGAAGTCATACACAAAGACTATAAATATATATAAATGTATTTATATTGAATTTCCATTCTGGATTGGGCAAAACTCAACAAAAGAGCCCATGTCTTCCAAGGGTTACTACTGGAAGAAAGTCCTTGATGGAAAAGTACACAGGGAAAGTTCTGATAGTTCTGGAAATAATCTATATCATGGTTGTGGTGGTGATTAATGGCTCTATGCACTTAGGTTTATTGAAGGATACACATGTAGAGAGTTTTACTGCTTTCCTGAATTTTATGATATTTCAATTGTACTTCAATATACATAACAAATAAACAAACTACACTAAACTCTCCCAATATGAGAAGGATATAATGCATTGCATTAGGTAACACCCTCACTGTGACAATGAGAAAAAAATCAATATATTTCAAAAATAATTTTCAAAGGTATGAAATTTTAAAGAAATATGAAACAGATGAATTAAAATTTCAGAAAGTGGAGAACCTTTTCAAAGAGGCTTCCAATCTATCAAACAATTTCATCAGAAAAATTTACCAAATTATGGACAGTTTCCAGTTCAACACTGATGCTGGGCTTACCTAAATTTATGCCCTCTGATGGGATAAAGATAAACCAACTCTTAACCTTCTAGCAGTACAGAATGAAAAATTTGGAAATTTGCAGAGCATCATCAATAGACTATTGTTTCCTAAAGGATAATGTAGAATTTCAAGACTAAGCAAAGTCTTGGAAATTAATTCCAAACTTTCTAAAAGCCAGCATAAAAACTCTCTTAGTTTTAGATATTTTGGGAAACAGAGATCTGGTTGGGGAGAGGACTGATTCAAATACTTGACTTTTCCCTAATTCAAGATATTTGTTTTTTCTCAGTATGTGTGAATTTGGAAGCTTGAGAACTAAGTTGGAAAACTTCAGAGGGTAAAAATGAGTTTGCTATAATCTCAAATAGGTAAAGAAAAAGAGAGTCACCAGCTTTCAGTCAAAATCTTAAAAATGGAATAAGAAAAGAAGCTATCAGTCAAAAAGATGGCAAGAAAACAACTATATAGTTAAAATAAAATTTGACCATACAAAAAAGAGTAGTAGTAGTCATATACTCAAATATATCAGTATTAATTTAAATGTAGGTAGATTTGTTATTCAAGTAAAAGTCTAGGATGATAAAAAATATCTTAAAATACATACTTATTAATCTACTCATGAGATTTAGGAAAAATATTTGAAAGTGCAGCATACAAATACCAACTAAATCAATATTGTTACAAGTATACTAATATCAGACAAATAGATCTTAAGTTAAAGGCATTGCTAGGAATGATTTTATGACTGTTTCACCATAAAGGTGATAATTCAGTATATAGTGATCCTAAATTCATAATTATTATTACATAGATTAAAATAGATAAAGCATAAACTTGGATAAAATGGGAAATACACTAACCTGTAATAATGGGGGAATTTACACTCTTCTTTCAAATAGAGAAAATTTGAAAAATATGAGAATGATAAATATACACACACACATATATATATATATATAAAATATTATAATATATATATAAGATTTAGACGCTTAGTTCACCTGACCTAAGAAATAAATCTTATAATTACTGACAAAATATCTGAAATGTTACCTCAAAATTTGGGAATAAAACAAATTAATAGAGTCTGATTCTGCTTTTGATGTTAACTGTTAAGAGATTTTAAACCCAACTGTTTCTCTTTCCCCTCTGCTTCACATTTGAGTAAGCTGATAAAGATCCTGGGGACTTGTCCCCTCTCCTCTCTCTCTCTCTCATGGGAACTTCAAGTCACTTGAGAAGCAACCTGTACAAAGGAACTCTCATCTTATTCCCCCTCTTACAGTAATACAAAACTTCAAACCAGTTGCTCCTAGTAGACCTCTACCAAGTCACTTTCAGACCTGTCTGAGCACCTACCCTTCTTTCCCTAGAAATAAATATTATTATAACAGTAATAAATGTTTTTATCCCTCTTGATATGCATGTGACATTATCCCTCTCAAAATCTAAACCAAAATTTCATTTGGTACCCATCTTCTTCCATGGGGCAAGGACATTTGTTATCACTATTTTTATTAAATATTTTACTGGAGACCTTATCTAGTAGAAACACATACAAAGAAAGAAAGAGAAAGAAAAAATAATACAACATTTAAAATGGAAGAAACAGCACTTAGAACTCAGGGATGAAATGGTTTGGTGCCTATGAAATTTAAAAGAGTTTATTGAAACACTTTAGAAAAAAATCCATGAATTTAATGAGATTGCAGGATATAAGATCAACAAATAAAAATAAAGTGTACTTGTATATACCAACTCACAAGTAGAAAATGAAATTATTTTAAAATGTAACCATTATGTTAGAATCAAAACCATAAAGTCTACCAAAAGTTGGGTTCCATTTTCTTACACAGAAAGCTATAAAATATTTCTAAGCTAATTTTAAAACTACTTAAATAAATGGAGCACTACAGTATGAATGTAGAATGGAATGGAACACTCAATATGCTAAAATGTCCCCTTTTGGCCAAATTAGCCTTTGGTTTCAACCCAATTCTACTCAAAATAAAATGGTGTGTTTTTGTAGCAATTCACAAGCTGATTCTAAAATGCATATGAAAATAAAAAAGAAAGGGTAAGAATAGAAAGGCAATGATATAGAAGATGAATAAAGCTAGAAAATTTTTACCATCATGAATCAACCTTAATTAAACATTTAGTAACTAATGCTAATTAAATTCCAGAGTTTTGGCACAAGGACAAAATACTGGCCAAAGGAACAGAATGAAATGCCCAGAAACAGATGGGTGTATGTCTGGCCACATAATTTATAAAAAAGGTGATACGTGGTTGGTAGAGCGAGGGTGAGGTTTTCTGTAAATGGAGCAAAGTTGATTTTTAAAAACTAAATTCAGACTGTTTTTTACAACAAATACATAAAGATATTCCATATGGATTGCAGATCTTAATGAGGATGTGGAGCAATTAAATTTGAAGAAAAAATAAAAGAACATGTTCATGAATTTGAAGCAAACAGAACTTTCAGCAGGACTCAAAAGTGATAATTGTAGGGCTGGGGTAATAGCTCAGTGGTAGAGCACTTGCCTAGCATGTATGAGGTACTGGATTTGATTCTCAGTAGCATATATAAATAAATAAAATAAAGGTCTATCGACAACTAAAAGATTTTTTTAAAAGTGATAACTATAAAGTAAAATATTGAGAATATAATTAGAATATAATTAAGAATTTCTGTTAGTCCAAAGTTTAGCAAGTTAAAGACAATATATAAATTTAGAGAATGTACATGCAAAATACATTTGTCAAAAGATGTGTGTGGAACATATAAAAACATAACAATCAGAAAAAGTCCATACTTTACAATAAACAGATTTAATGCAATTCCTATCAAAATATCAATTAAATTTATCACAGAATTAGGAAAAAAGTTCTTAAATTAATTTGGAATAATAAGAGACTCAGAATAGCCAAAGCAATGCTAAGCAAGAAAGGTGAAGCAGGAGGCATTACAATACCTGATCTGAAATTATAATACAGAGCTATAGTAACAAAAAAAGCATGGTTATTGGCATCAAAATATACACAAAGATGAATGGAACAGAATAGAAGACACAGAGATAAATCCACATAGCTATTGCCATCTGATATTTGAAAAAGTTGCCAAAAAATATTTTGGAGAAAAGACAACCTTTTTAACAAATAGTGCTGGGAAAACTGGATATGTATATGCAGAAAAAATAAAATTAGATTCCTATCTCTCACCCTATACAAAACTGAAAATTGAAATGGATTAAACATTAAGGAATTAGAGTAGAAACCTTACAACTGCTAGAAGAGAAGAAGATCAACCCTCCATCATATAGGTTCTGGCACTGACTTCCTTAACAAGACACCCAAAGCACAAGAATTAAAACCAAGAAAAAATAAGCAGGATGCCATCAAACTAAAACTTTCTGCACAGCTAAGGAAATGATTAAAAGCATGAAGAGGGAGTCTATGGAATAGGAGAAAATCTTGGCCAGCTACTCCTTTGATAGGGGATTAATATCCAGAATATACAAAGAACTCAAAAAAACTTAACACCAAAAAAACCCATAGGCAAAACAACTGAACATAAACTTCTCAGAAGAACAAATGGCCAACAAATGTATGAAAGAAAAATATTCAGCATCTCTAGCAATCATGGAAGTGCAAATCAAAACTACACTAAGATTTCATATCACCCTAGTCAGAAAGGCAATGATGGAGAATATAAACAATAATAAATGATGGCCAGGTTGTGGGGACTTGTACATTGTTGGTGGGACTGCAAACTAGTACAACCATTCTGGAAAGCAATATGAAGATTCCTCAAAAAACTAGGGATGGAACCACCCTATGACCCGCTATCCCACTCCTTGGCATTTTTCCAAAGGAACTAAAATCGGTATACGACAGCAATACAGCCACCTCAATGTATAAAGCAGGAGAACGGAGTTCTACTCAGCCATTAAAAAAAAAAAATGAAATTAAAACACTTTCCAGCAAATAGATAGAAAGGAAGAATATCATGCTAAGTGAAATAAGCCAACCTCGGGAACTAGAAGGTAAAAAGTTTTCTCTCACATGAACAAACTAGACTAAAATAAAGTAAAGGGGGAGGGACGGAGAGGAGAACATAAAGATAAAGGGAAGACTGGTAATGTAGAAGGAGATCAAGAGGCAGAGGGAAGGGATGGGTAAGGGCAGGCAATGCAGAATAAAATCATGTTATGTTAAGTGTATATATAAATATACACAGGAAACTTCACCTTTGTGTATAGGTATAAAGAACCAATCAAACATACATAAATAAACAAGCAAAAGGATGTCCAGTAGAGGAGAGGAAGGCAAATGGGAGAGGGGAGGGGGAACAGGAGGGAAAGAAGAGAAGATCATGAACTGAAATTGAATTCCATGCATGTATGAGTTTGTGTCAGGATGAACCCAACTACTATGTATAACCATGAAACTCTAACAAAAAAGGCACATCTTTTAAAAGTTAACTAAGGACTTAAGCACTATGACCACTTAACCAAACAAATAGCTGCACAGGCAGTAAATTTTAGGAAAAGGGTTTAATTTCATTAGTTATTGAGGAAATGTGAAATAAAGCTTAATGCAACACTGCCTACTCACTGGAATGTCTAAAACAGCAGAACATAGCAAGTATTGGTGAGAATATAGAAAAACTAAGAATTCTGATAAACTGCTTGTGAAAAGAAATTAGTAGAATTTTAATAACATTTTCACATCATTTACTTCAAATAACTATATATGCTATGCAACCTAGTATAGTTATTTCATAACAAAATTCCAGAGACCCAGTGGAATAAACAGCAGATATATTTTCTCACAGCTCTGAATAATAGCATTTCAACATCAAGTGCTAGTAGGAAGGTATGTATAAAGTCTCCTTCTCTGGACTACAGATGGGCCACCTTCTTATCATGTGTTTCTCTTATGAACTTTCATGGAGGCATGTATCTGAGGAAAGAAAATGCAAGTTCTCTGGTGTCTCTTTTTATAAGGATACGAATCTTATTAGATCACTTGCCCACCCTTATGACCTGGTTTAACCTTAATAATTTCCTGAGCAGTTCCATCTCCAAATACAGTGATTTAGAGCTTCAGTGTATGAATTCATGGGGGGACACCAATACTCAGTTCATAACATTTCACACTTGACCACCCAGATCCATACTGTTCCTCATTTCTTCTCACATGCAAAATGAATTCCTCTTACCCAACAGCTAATAAATAAGTAAAATCTACCACCCCAGCTTCAGCTCTCACTCCAAAGTTCAAAGTATCATCTGAATACCATCGAAATCAGATATGAACAAGACTCTAGGTAGGACTGACTTGTTATGAATGTGTAAAATCAATAAAGTTATGTGTTTCCAGAATATAATAAAAGAAAATGTGTGGGACATATACTCCCTTATCCAAAAGGAAGAAGCAGGAAGGAAGAAAGGTATAGTAGGCCCCAAACAAGTTCTAAATCCTATAGGGAAAACCATTCTACATCATGAAACTGAAAATCAGCCCTTTGGTTCTATGTCCTACTTTTCACACCAGCTGTGTTTGCAACTCTGACCTCAGGGTTGTGGGCAGGGTTCCCTTATGGGCCTGTGAATAGGATGGAATATTATCCTTCTGATTAGACTAGATGACAAAGTAAGGGAATTTTTCAGATATAAGAAAGGTCTTTAATCAGTTTAAGTCAAAAAAATTTGTATTATTATGTCTAAACTGACATAATCAGATGAGCCCTCTTGGAGAAGAAGGAGGGATAACTATGGGGTGAAAAACAGTACTCTCTCCAAATTCATATGTTGAAATTCGAACCTCCAATGTGATGGTGTAAGGGGGTGGGGTCTTTGGAAGGTAGTTAGGTGATAAGAGTAGAGTCTTTATGACTGGGATTAGTGTCCTTCGAGTCTGGGGAGCTTACCTGTCCTTTCTGCCATGTGAGTTTATAGTGAGCAGATGGCCATCTATGAGCCAGAAACTGAACACTGACTATGCCGAAGCCTGCTCTTGCATGTCCTAGCACCTTGGCTGTGAGAAATAAATTTATGTTGTCCATAACCCACTCAGTTTAGGGCAGCCCAAGACAATGATCAGTCAGGAAGAAGTCAGAAAGATTCCAAGGACAGAGATGTTCTCCTAATTCCTTGAGGAAGCAAATAGCCATGTTTTAGAAAGTCACATGGCAGAAAATGGCAGGTAGATTCTTGAAGCTGAGGGCTTCAGCCCTGCAAATGCAAGGAACTGAATCCTTGGAAGAAGAGCCCTGGCCTCAGATACCATCACAGACCTGACGACACCAAGATTTCATCCTATTAAGAACCTAGTCAAAAGAACCAACGAATTAGTGGGAGGAAGACTGACCATAAAAATTGTGTTCAATCCTACAAAATGTAAGGCAATAGAGTAAAGTTGCTTTAAGTTCTAAAGTTTGTCATGATTTGTTGAAGAGAACAATGGATTTTAAGATACAAACATATATTCTCAAATCCCAATACTATCTGGCAAAAAACACAGTAGAAAACATGTTTTCATGAAAACAGATTTAACACCCATAGAACACTTAAAAATCATTTTGCTCTCCTGGTCCTAAAAGGTAACTAAGTAGACTTTGAGTCATTGACACAAATTTCCAAATGCTCGAGACAACCATTCATATCTTCTAATGAATGTTTTTTTAGATATCAGAACTTAGAAGAAGACCATTGCTTATTATGTACCAAAAGAGTGTCTCTCACCATAGTCATGATATAGGCCATTTCATTAAAACCTTATATCCACAGGGTATTCCCTAGAAACACTGGCAATGTTTGTGTGTTAATCAGCTTTTCGTCACTGTGAAAAATATCCAACAAGAACAACTGAGAGGAGGAATAGATTATTTTGGCTCACAGTTCTAGAGGTTTAGTGTAAGGTTAGCACCTCCATTGCTATAGGCCTATGGTGAAGCAGAACATAATGACCAAGAGTGTGATGGAGGAGGGCTGCTCCATTCATGGCAGCCCGGAAGAGAGAAGGAAGGAGGACAGGGGAATAGGGAAGATGCCACCTACCCGAGCACACCCCCAGTAACCCATCTCTTCTACCTACATTCCACCTGCCTATAGTTATAATCAGTCAATCAAGTCAAACTAGGATGAACTGATTAGGTTCCAGCTCTCATAATACAATAATTTCACTTCTAAAAATTCCTGTGTAAACACAGGAGTTTTGGAGGGACATCTTATATCTAAACCATAACATTCCATAACAGCAATTTTTACTCTTTTGGCTCCTTACTTTCTAATTTTTATTATTGAGTTTCTTTAGAATTCATTCATTGTACACATTTTTGTGATGATTAATTCTCTCTTAATGTGATCTCTAAAAATAAGAAAATAAATGTTATATGGATAGCATGACTCTTTTGAAATGAATCTGGTAGCTGTTATTGCTAAAATCACTCTATATATCTATAATATGTAAAAATACACTCTACTGTCATGTATACCTAAAAAGAAAAAATTAAAATCTTGAAAAAAAAAAAAGAAAAAGAAAATCACTTAAAAATTCAAATGTCCAATATGAACTACTGTAAAATTTTGTCATATAATATTCAGGTATTTTTAAAGAGATAGTAAATAAATAACATTCTTGTGGTGCAAAGCATAAAAAGTAGAATATTAGGCAAAAGGCAGAATAACTAGTTTATACAAGAAAATATGTACAGTTTGTATAGAATTTTTATTAATTTGTAATACAAAATTCAGAGAATAAAATCTGACAAAATACCCCTGTTTGTTGAGACCTTGCAAGATGAGTGAAATTCCATGCAGAGATCAGACTGTTTTAAAAGAAAGGGCAAACTAATGTAGAGCTTGACATTACAGCATTCATTAGGACACCTTTCTTCTTTGTTACCCTAGCAGTGAAGTGAGAGCATATCAAGATTACTTATCCAACTTTCATAAGGGTTCTTTTCTCCCCCGCACCTGAATACGTTTCTAGGGAAGTAGGGTAGAACCTTATGACTCAAAGTGGCATGTGAGCTGCATGCCTGAGAGCTCAGTGGAGATGAAGAATCTTAAGCCCACCTTCAGCCCACTGAATTGAAATATGCATTTCCACAAAATTCCCAGGTGTCCTGCAGGCCCTGTAGAACCGTCACTCAGTCTCAGTCATCCATAGAATAAGTAGAAAATTACACCACAAGACCAAATAATCAAAAACTAACCAACCAGACAACAAGAGGAAAAAGTGCTTAAAGTTCAAGTCCCATATAATTTAATTGGTTCTGCGGCAGGTACCAGGTATATAGATATTTTAAAGTGATGCCAGTTGATTCTAATTGGCAAAATTATTGAGAATTGCTCTCTACTACCTTCCAGGTACATAAACCACCTTTTCCCCTGCACATGTGACCCTCTTAGAATGAACTCCTGCATCTGAATCATAATGCAACACACTTGACAGATAGCTCAGAAACCAACTACCACTTGGCCTTCAAGAACCAATTTCTCTAGGATTCCCCTTTCCCTGTTCTTCTTGTTTATTAGGAACTAAAGTTATCTGGCATCCCTAAAATAATCATTATGCAAGAATGTAACAATATATATCCAGATTCTGCCTCACTATGGACTTTCTCTTACTATCTTCAAACAATGAAAAAGAAGAAATCCAGGATCTGGTCCTTGTCAGATCTTTCAATGCACTGTTTTCTCATACTAGCATCAGTATTTATTCCATGGACTGGACAATGGCAATCTACTTTGTACTTCTGCTCTTCTGTGTGTGTGTGTGTGTGTGTGTGTGTGTGTGTGTGTGTTGTCCCATGTGCATGAGTTCACACGTGTATATATGTGTTTAATAGAGTCTTCTTAGTTTGTTGAGTGTTATTTATGGATTACACTATATTTATGATTCTAGCATAATCAGTTGGCTTATATGCATTAATCACTTTATTAATCTCTGAAACAAAAGTCTATTCATTATTGGTTCTGGTTTGGGATTAAGGGCTAACTCATGAAAACTGATATTCCTTCCTAAATCCTCCATTAAATTAATCATATCATACTATTAAAAAATAATTTCTCTACATGAACATCATTTTAAAAATAATCTGTAAGTGTTCATCCACTGCAAAGAAAAAATATACATATTTTTTTCTTTTAATAATTTTTTCAGTTGTAAGTAGATACATTTATTTTATTTGTTTATTTTCCTGTGGTGCTGAGGATTGAACCTAGTGCATCACATGTGCTAGGCAAACACTCTACCATTGAGCCATGACTCCAGCCCTGTACACCACATTTTTAAAGAAAAGTTTGTTTTCATATCAAAATAATTTTGCCAAATGTGGGATGAGAATATTTTGTAATGGAATATATCTTCATACACATGACTATTTAAATCATAGTTCTTAAATCCATTGACAGTGAAGCATGAACAGTATTTCTTATTTAACTTATAAGTATTTAATTTCTAAAATCTACAATTAATCTAGACCCATTCCCTTCAAATGAGTTTAGATAAATGCCTTTCTTCAGGGAATAATCTTCATTGAACATGTCAAGTCAATTCTATAAATACCTTTTGAGTGACTTGTATGTTCCCTCAAGTACATTTCAATGTATAAAGCATTCTGAGACTCTGTAACTTCCACCAATGTTGAGGAACTATTCTGATATAGAATAATTGGGTAGAGCAGGCTTTCAAAACATGATAAAGTAAATAGCTGTTATAGGGCCTATGGAGTAAAATAGACTATGTAGAGTTTCCTTCACACAAAATTGAGGGTTTTTTGTTTTGTTTTGTTCTGTTTTTTAACAAAAGAGAGGGACTGGAAAATTCAGACTGGTTCTGAGTAAATAGTGAATAGTAATACTGATATACATTTTGTCTAAATGTTAAGACAATTCGAATATCAAAGAGGGGTTTTTCTGAGGTACTGGAAGACTGCACTGTGATAACTGTATGATTTTTTTTTTATGGAAAACAGAAACAAAGATCTACCCCATCATGCCAGATGTTAAGATTGACTCCAAATCAAACAAACAAAAAACCTCCATAAATAATGTGTTGGTGTTCTTCACTTTTAAGAGACTATTAAGACAGGCACTGATGATGTGGAGTCAGTAAGATAAATAAATCATCCTCCCTGCCTCTTAGGGTCTCTTAACTTAGGGAGTAAGATTCATAAATAAAACACCTAGTAACTTAAGATAATTTAATATAACAAACACAGTATATCATCTGGAAAGTAAATACCAATTTGGTGAATATCAACTTAATAAGGGCTAGATTAGGGATTGGATACCAAATACAACTAACAATCTTTTCTCTATAAAAACTTTGAAATGTTATAGTTTATGATGCATTTATAGAAGTCTGAGGATATTTGCACAGTAATCAGAATTTTAATGTTAGCATTTTTCACCTATAATTTTTTTTTAAAGTGGGTCTTTGTATTTGACAAATACACCATGGTATTGAGGGGAAAATTTCTTAATATATCTGTGCCTAAATTTCCTTATGCATAAAATAGATACAACAATCGTAGAACTCTTGAAATTCTTTTAAAGTTAAGCAAATTAACATATGTAAAGAACTTAGAATTACGCCTGGCATATAATAAAAACTACAAAAATATGTGATGTTATTATCAGGTAGAAATAATAAATCATGCATTAACATCACCATCTTAAATTGTATTTCCCCACATAAACCCCCAATTTTTGGTAATGCATCTTGAAAATTATTTCCCTATGAACATTTAAAACTATCTTGCTCCTGAATAACATTATATTAGTACTTTTTAAGCAAATCACATTACACGACATGATATTTTTACATTGAAATTAAATATCAATAGTAATGTCACAAATGTACACGCTGAATAATTAGTCAAACAAGAGCTGGTATGATAATTCACAGATACCTAAGATGGACATTCAAATCAAAACATACTCAGAAACACAAATGAAGGAATAGAAAAGTGAAACCAATAGAAATAAAGAAATTCTTTAGGAAGTTTTAAAAATTCTTCTTTCAAAGTCTGCTCAACAAGATGGAATGCAAACTAGTGGCTATACTTTTTGGAATAAAAAAGGAAAAAAGGACAAAGGAAATCCTCATAATTTATCCATGCAGATTCTGCCCTTTCTGACACCTTAAAAGCCTTTGATGATTCTTCCTAATGTAAATTCTTGGATAATGTTGCAATAGAACAATTTGGATCTTTAGTTTGGAAGACCAATATTTTATCCGGGTTCCCTTTGGGTCAAGTGTAGTATGGAGGATGAGCTAACTTCATTACAAACCACGTTATTGAAAGGTGGAATAATAAGAAGGCTGCCTTGAAAAATTCGTGAGCTATTGAAATGCCAAAATAAACTGGGTGGGCAACTCATGGAACAAAGGTATTTTAAGATTAGCTGGTACTGTTTTGAAAAAAGCAGACAAAAAGAGAAGGAACATGTTTCCTGATTCAGAAAAATGGTTGCATTCCAATCCAGTGAAAGGCATGTTCATCAGTGTTGATGGCTCTGAGCCGGGTAGTGATTATGTCGAGGTTGAAAGGACTAAACCTTCACTTTGTGCTTCACTTACGCACATGAGTCCAAACCTTGAAATTAAGAAATCAGAGGGAATATTTTGATTTAAACAGTCCTCTGCCTGCTAACTGCCTGTCATACTCCTGTAAGCTAATGTCTAGTTATTTGGCCTAAAATCTCACTGGGAAATGCCTTTGTTATCCTCTTACATGCTTAACCCCCACCCCAAAAGAAAGTGAGAAAGGAAAAGAGATTCATGTAATAGTTTTTTCCTAGGTGATCCCTTCAAAGCTCAGTATCTTTTAATAACTGAGGTTTAGGGTTTGCTCTTGTTGAATGCTGGCTGTGTGGTGGCTATGGATCTTTCTTTAATTCTTGTATCTTTAATACAGGATATAGACTGAAGAATCAGCTCTTTTCAGGAACATCATATCCCTATCCCAGAGGCAGAAGACAAAGACAATAGCTAAGCCACTTATTGGACAATGAATGTCTGCTCAGATCTGCCAGCACTTCAGTCTTTGTCCCACTGGCCAAATTAAATCACCTGGCTACACCTCATATTAGTGAACCACAGAAGTAAATGCCTAGAGGGACTCACCTTCATTTATCTGGTATTAGGAAGATGTAAAGATTCATTTTACATGTCAGTTTGACTGAACTAAGGGATGCCTGGATAAGAGTACAGCATTATTTCTGGGTGTATCTGTGAGGGTATTTTGGAGAAAAAGTTAGCATTGAAATGGTATACTGAGTAAAGATTGCCCTCACCAATGTGGGTGGACCTCATTTAATTCGTTGAGGTCTTAAGTGGAACAAAAAATGTAGGAAGGGCAAATTCTTCCTCTCTCTACTTTAGCTGGGACATCCACCTTCTCCAACCCTTTTACATCCTGGCTTCTTGCTCTTATGCCTTTGAACTCTGAAACTTACTATTCTTACTAAAGGAGAGTGAATGGAAATAGTAATAAATCTACATTACCCTACTTTCTTCATTACACATGTTTATATGCTTTCTACCTGCACCAAGATAAAAACATCTTTCTTCAAAGAATACACCTCAAAATGTTTCAAAAAAATCATGTCATTAGATTTGAACCATGCCTTATACATCGATCACTGGCAACAGATTAAGTTTTATTGTTACCTCATTTTAGGTTAGCAAAATAGCAGACGAATGCATGATTGAAATTGTGTAAAGCAAAATAAATGAAGGGAAAAGTAAAAGCATTCAGAATTAAAATAAAGTTCAGAACTCAAACTCTTCAGATTTGATGATAGATTATGCCTGAATCTTGTATCTTCAAGGACTTAGAAACCGAATGATACATACAAGGCTATGAATTTATCACACATCTTTTCTTATACAACTTAAAACGTTTAATAAAAAGGGCATACATTATGCCACTCAAACAGATGCATCATAGAAACGGAAGAAGATCTGCTTTGAAATAAATGAATCTTGTCCTAAGGAAAGGAAATACAGAATTCTCTCCTTGCCGTACCAGCTGTGTGAGCACTTAACAATGTTTGCAATTAATTGGAAAAGGTGACTTAGAAGCATGATTCTCATGGGAGCACCTGCAGGACTTATTCTACCCTTGATAACCACTACTAAATATAATCTTCACAGTTCTGAACATAAACTGAATGTAGAATCCAACAAAAGAGCACACTCAATTATATCAAATTAGCATCTGAGTGTATGTAATCATGGAGTTTAGACCAGAGTTATTAAGCTGTCCTTTGTAGCACAGTGACAACGATTGAAAATGATCCCATGGAATAATGTAAGGGGTTTTATGAATGCATGGTGGCATCCATTATAATGTTTGGATGCTGACACTGGAGTTTTATAGAATGTTTCCACATATGCAGGGCTGAAAGGAAAAAAAATAGCCTTCCTCTTGCCCAAAGTAAATTCTGATCATTTCAAACTTTGCCATCTGACAAGATTTTTATTTTTGATACAGATTCAGATTTAGAAAAATGGAAGCATGAGGATGAACAGTGGAGATAATGTTTATACTACCTGGATCTTTACATATGATATTATTAATAACAGTAATTAATAATAAAGGACACTCCAAATATCCCAAAGTTAATATATATAAAATATATTTATTTATTTATTTATTTATTTATTTATTTATATTGTGTATATGTAATCTTGGTACCAGGGATATTAAACAACTAAACCACATAACTAGTCCTTTTCATTTTTTATTTCAAAACAGAGTCTCACTAAGTTGCTTAGGTCCTTGCTATATTACTGAGACTGGCTTTGAACTTGCAATCCTCTTGCCTCAGCCTCCCAAATGCTGGGATTATAGGCATGTGCCACCACATCCATGCCCCAAATTAAAATATTTATAGCCACCAACAATACTTGCTGTGTACCAAAGAGAGGGGGTACTTTCTGGACAAACACTGAAGAAAGAGAAAGTTTGGGGTGAAAAAACATGATTTTAATATATCAGGCAACATTTCTAAACAAGCAGCTGCTTCATTTATTTAACTTCCTGTGATAGTATCTTAAAATGTTCATCTGTGTGCAGGGCCACTTCTAAGGAATTCGAAGATTAAGAATCTGGTACCCCTTTGAAGAGAAAAAGGAAAAGCAAAACCACAGGTTGGGCAACCTTCCTGAGAGCTTCATAACAAAGCTGTTGGGTTGCCATTGTCTGTAATTTAACTGCTTCTTAAAATAGAGCAGAAGCCATTTATTGAACATTGCTGCAAAGTGGGAAAGGCTTTGGACTCAACAAATCTGGTTTTGAATCCTGCCGCTTCCACTAACTAGCCCTTTTCTAAAATCTAGATATAATTACTGTGTAAGTTGTGTGTGTTTCTCCTCAACTTCTCTTCACCTTTTTTCCACTCTGGTCTTTGAGACTTTCCTACATGGACCACTTCAGTGACCTGAGCAGTCTTGCCCCTTCTTAAGTTTACATTTTAGAGTTTAGGTACCAAAATGAAGTGAAATATGAGTCACCTGCAAGTCACCAAGGACTGTGTATTTTAGTCCCTGTGAAATGTTCATCTCTACAGTAGCCCTTTCTCTCTCTTTTTTTTTTTTTAATTTATTTTTATTGTAAACAAATGGGATGTATCTTGTTTCTCTGTACATGAAGTAGGGGCATACCAATTGTGTAATCATACATTTATATAGGGTAATAGTTTGTGATTCATTCTGTTATATTTTCCTTCCCTCCACCCCTACCACCCCTCTTTTCCCTCTATACAGTACCTCCTTCCTCCTTTCTTGCCCCCCTCCAACCACCCATTATGTGTCATCATCCGCTTATCAGCGAGATCATTCGTCCTTTGGTTTTTTGAAATTGGCTTATCTCACTTAGCATGATATTCTCCAATTTCATCCATTTGCCTGCAAATGCCATAATTTTATCATTCTTTATGGCTGAGAAATATTCCATTGTATATACCACAGTTTTTTTATCCATTCATCAATTGAAGGGCATCTAGGTTGGTTCCACAATCTGGCTATTGTGAACTGAGCAGCTATGAACATTGATGTGGGTGTATCTCTGTACTATGCTGATTTTAAGTCCTTTGGGTATAGGCCAAGGAGTGGGATAGCTGGGTCAAATGGTGCTTCCATTCCAAGCTTTCTGAGGAATCTCCACACTGCTTTCCAGAATGGCTACACCAATTTTCAACCCCACCAGCAATGTATGAGTGTACCTTTTTCCCCACACCTTCGCCAACACCTATTGTTGTTAGTATTCTTGATAATCGCCATTCTAATTGGGGTGAGATGGAATCTTAGGGTAGTTTTGATTTGCATTTCTCTTATTACTAGAGATGTTGAACATTTTTTCATATATCTGTTGATTGCTTGTACATCTTCTTCTGTGAAGTGTCTGTTCATTTCCTTAGCCCATTTGTTGATTGGGTTATTTGTATTCTTGGTGTTGAGTTTTTTGAGTTCTTTATATATTCTGGAAATTGGTGCTCTATCTGAAGTACAAGCGGCAAAGATTTTCTCCCACTCTCTAGGCCCTCTCTTCACATTGCTGATAGTTTCCTTTACTGAGAGAAAGTCTTTTAGTTTGAATCTATCCCAGTTATTGAGTCTTCCTTTTATTTCTTGTGCTTTGGGAGTCCTGTTAAGGAAGTCTGATCCTGTGCTGACATTTTGAAGATTTGTACCTACTTTTTCTTCTATAAGATGCAGGATCTCTGGTCGGATTTCAAGTTCATTGATCCATTTTGAGTTGAGTTTTGAGCAGGGTGATAGGGGTTTAGTTTCATCCTGTTGCATATGGATTTCCAGTTTTCCCAGCACCATTTGTTGAAGAGGCTATCTTTTCTCCATTGCATATTTTTGGACCCTTTGTCTAGTATGAGAAAATTGTATTTATTTGGGTTTGTGTCCGTGTCCTCTATTCTGTACCATTGAACCACCTGTCTATTTTGGTACCAATACCATGCCATTTTTGTTACTGTTGCTTTGTAGTATAGTTGAAGTTCTGGTATTGTGATACCCTCTGCTTCACTCTTTCTGCTAAGGATTTCTTTAGCTATTCAGGGTTTCTTATTCTTCCAAATGAATTTCATGATTGCTTGCTCTATTTCTGTAAGGTATGTCATTGGGATTTTAATTGGAATTGCATTGAATCTGTATAGCACTTTTGGTAGTATGGCCATTTTGACAATATTAGTTCTGCCTATCCGAGAACATGAATAGATTGTTTATTCCTTTGGTTTGTTTCTCTAAGCCTTCCTCAATTTCAATAATTCAAAATATGGCCTTTTCATGATATCCCATAATTCTTATAGATTCTGTTCATGATTTCTTACCATCTTCTCTGTTTGGTCAACTTTGTTTTCAAGATTAAATATTTTTTCTTCAATGTCTGAGGTTCTGTCTTCCAGGTGTTCTATCCTATTGGTTATGCTTTCTATGGAGTTTTTAATTTGGTTTATTGTTTCCTTCATTTCAAGGATTTCTCTCTGTTTTTTTTTCAGTATCTCTAACTCTTTATTGAAATGATCTTTTGCTTCCAACATTAACTCTTTTGACTGTTGAGTGGTGCAATCATTCAAAGCCTGCATTTGCTCTTTCATCTCATTGTTTGTTTCTCTGATCATTTTGTTTATGTACATTCTGAACTCCCTTTCTGAAATTTCTTCTGCCATGCTGTCATTAGATTTTATTGATGCAGCATCTAGGTTTGTTTGGGATGTTTTCTTCCCTCGTTTTCTCATATTGGTCAGGTATCTACCCCTCCAGTAGTGAAACTCTGAAATATTGCAGATTTCCTCTATTGACTTATAGTGTCCCTGTAGATTGCCAATTACTTGCCTCCTAGCCTTCAGTAGCCTGAAGTCTTGGAGGAACTTGATAATGCAGTGATACACAAGGAAGTTGCCCCTCTAGGGGTGGTGGCTTTCAGGTGGCTTTCCTGCTGGTGGGCAGAGGTGCCTCCACTTGTTGACCGATGGTCAGTCCAAAGGTGGACTAGACTGTGGGCTGGGGCATGGCTGGTCTGAGCCTGTGTCTCTGGTTCTACCTCCCTGGTGGGAAAGCCTTGCCCAGTGTGAAAGACTCACCAGGTGGGGACGTCTCGCTGGGCAACTCTCCGCCGAGAAGTTCCCTTCGGTCCAGAACTACCACCTGGGCTGGGCAGCCCTCCTCTGCCATGTTCCCTGGGGTCCGGAACTATCACCTGCTCTGGGGGGGCCTGACCCTGTGAGGGACTCTCCCTCTGAGCAGCCCTTCTCTACGACGTTCCCTGGGGACTGGACCTACTGCCCAGGCCTGGGACCCTCACTCTGCGCCAAAGCCTCTTGCTGGGCGGTCCTCCTCTACAATGCTCCTGGTTGACTGGGTTCACAGCTCCAGCAGGGAGTCTCACTGGGCAACTCTACTCCACGAAGTTCCCTGCATCCAGGGACTACTGACCCGTCCAGGGAGACTTGCCTAGTGGGAGAGACTCACCCAGCGGCTTCAGTTGGTCCCAAGTCTCTCAATACCTCCTCTTCTTGAATCCTGAGTCTTGTCAAAGGGCCTCCAGTCTCCTGTAGGTGTCTCAGGAAGGGAGCCACCCTTCTGATGATGATGACCATACCCTTAGGAATAATTCAAAATGCCTGCACCAGCCTCCAAAGAAGCTGGGGAGCCTCAGCTAGGGTGTGCTGAGTCAGCACAGAGGTAAGTGCAGTGTCCCTCAGCAGTAGGTGGGCAGGCAGGCAGGCTCAGCGATGGCATCCGAACTCCAACCCTTTACCTCTTTCTTGGGATGTGGTTACCACTCTCTCTTCTTGTAGCAGAGTTTAGCATGCATCTTCTTAACTTCAAGTTACCAAAATTCTGCCTGATTTTCCGAATTAATCTGTTTATTAATTAATTGAATAGTCTTAATTTATATATGACATCTGTTTCCTTTGAATATGCTGATCAATGGAGCAATACATTGGAGCAATGCATTTTCTCCTGGATTTTTAAAAGGTACTTAGATTCATATATGTTTTTATTCCTAATGCAAAACATAATTATGGATATATGTTATACATTTATTAAATTTTCAATGAATAAATTAACAAGCCAGTTAAAATAGAGATGGAAAATATAATGTTTCCAGAAATATTAGTATAGCATATTTGTCAGTGATGAATTCAAGGAGTATAGCTTTTAATCCTCAAAAGAATCATCTGCATATGGTCAATAAATGTGCTTCAAATAAGAGAATCATTTGTGAATTCTTAGAAGACCTTGGATATTCAGGTTCTTCTGCTCATTTTTCTTTAATAAATTAGTCCAATATAACTAGGGAAAATTTGTTTATATAGTGTTTTGCCTTTATTCAGAGATAACCAAAGTAGTAGAACTTCCTAGAACCCAAAGCCAATAACAGGAAGTGCAAAATTCAGATCTCTGTTGATGGTTCTTGAATCTCATAAATTTTAAGATCTGTTTTATTTTTTACTAACTTTAATTTAAGAGGAAGAGAACTCTATTATTGCCAGAACTCCAGATTGGAAATATTTTCTCAATTTTAAAAATCCATTACAGTTAAGTAATCACAATTTGTTACTACTGTTATTTTCCTGAATAACAAAGTCATTACAATACTTCTTGTTAATCTTAATATCTTGCAGAAAATTATACGATTACTTAGTATCAAGGCAATCAAGTGTAAACCAAAAATAATTTCAGTTTTAAGTAACAACTTGTGTATCATGAAAGGACTTGTCAAAAATAAATTTTCTTTTCACCATAGTTTCATCTCATTTTCTTATCTCAGTCTTCTATAACCATGTGACACAAATATAGAAAAAAAAAAGATTCCATCACTTCTAAAATATTTTGTTGTCTACTTCAGCTTGATTGTGGAAAAATTATGAATGCCCTAAAAGATATTTACAAATAAGAGTGAGATACTGAAAATTCAAGGGGATTATAAGATAAATGCTTAAATTATTTGAAAAAGAAAATTGATATCAATAATCATAAGATAATTTGTTTCACTTTGACAAAAATCTTAAGTAAATTCTGATGTCAAAATCTTTTATGACCAAAGATTAACTGTCAAAGTCATTAAGATATGTGATTTGAGAAAAGTGAAATTTGCATGGAAATAGAAATACTAATATTCAATACATAAATTCTGCCTTTCTTTTATAGAGTTCCCCCAATCCCAGCATTGATGTGTTCCTTTTATGCTTCAAAATATGGTATGACAGCCTGAAATTTGGTGTTTAATTATAAGAAGCAACATCACATTCCAACAAAATCTAGTCTGAAAATTCAAGATGGTACTTTAATACACCTTGGTAAGTCTAATGGTTATCTTTACCCACCAATGTTTACATTATTCTTGATATGGGTTCTATGTTTTAGGAAGTTTTACCACTCTTGATAGGCTCTCTGAATAAAGGCAAAATACTCTATAATCAAATTTGTACTAGTTATTTTGGACTAATTTATCTAACAAAAGTGAGCAGAAGGACCTGAATTTTATGACTGAATGAGAGAACGTGTGTGTGTGTGTGTGTGTGTGTGTGTGTGTGTGTGATTTCTAATTATTTGACTTGGAGATTTAACTGAATCTCTAAGACAAAATACTACTGTTAGAGGATAGGATCTGCCAATCGATTTTTATCAATGTCCTAGTCAATTTTCAAGCTCATTTTCACAAAATATTCAGACACAAATCTCATTGAAAGTCAGATTATGTGTTTAGAATATCTAGTTGATGAAGAAACAGTTGTATTTTAGGGTTAGGCGAACTTGTGCAGAAAAATATACTTTTCATATACTATGATATAGGATGAACACCATAATAAATATATTTTTAAAATACTGTCTTATTATAAATAATTCTTAAGGTTGCCTTGTGAGTACAATATATGCAGGATATACCACAGTTAAAGAATCTTCAGGTTTTCAGAAAAATGAGGTGCTTTATGGGAAAAGAGAAAAGAAAAATCAAAGTCACAGAACCTGAAAACTGCACAGAATTTGAGAAATTAAGCAAGCATTTGTCATTTATAGAATGTATGGCAGGGAAGTGGCAGAAATGTAGGGCATTTGATATGGACTTCGGAAGGTAAAGAGTTTTAACCTCATTCTGTAAGAAAGAGAAATTCACTGAATCTATTTGAGTAGTGAAGAAGTAGAGAAAAGGCATGTTTTGTAGAAAGTATGTCTGGCAGCGAAGAAAAAAATGTGTTGGAAACTGAGTATATTAGGAAGAGTTTAAACCACTCTAACAGTTGGATCCCATGCTGTGGTGGTTGATTTACTATAGAATTATCTTTCTTTTTTGTGTTACAGTTCAGGGCAGGACCTGAGAGAACTTGGGACTAGAAGAGGTAGGCCACATTCATAGACACAGATTGATGGTAGCTTGTGTCTACCATCAGGAGCAGAACATCACTACTTTCTGTCTGAGGGGAAAGGTCATGGGAAGTAGGTGGAGTACACTTGGGAATTTTTAAGGCAGTGGTAAATATCATACCCACACATCCTCCATGAAAGTCAGTTTAGTCACCTGGCTAACAGAACAGGAAGTGGGACACTGAATTGTCTGGCTGGGCAGTTTTATCCCATGTACAACTTAATAAACATGGAAGAAAAAAGAACATAGATTATCCTGAGTAATAGTTAGGCTTCCTTACAAACACCAACATCTCTCTTTATAATGAAGATTACCATTTTGAGGGTGAAAATCCTCCCTCCCCACTTAAAGACTGCTTGGATTTCCCCTGTTCAGTTGTTTTGTTAGTGAAACTGTCAGCACTGCTCTGATCTCCCTAATTCTGTCCCCAGTACAACTCTCACCTTCTTCCACCCCATTTTAAAAATAGAATAAAACTTTTGGGAAAATGTGAAAGTTACAGAAAAAAAGAAACATGTTCTCATTTCAAAGCTGAGCAATGCATCAAATTTGATAACTGTAGTTACAGTTATAAAAACTTTATTATTGTTCCCAGAGCAACCCCTTGCCCTTGAAAAGATTACACATTGCAATCCATTCTCCAGTGACTAATAGAGTCTTCCTATAATTGACATGTAATGTGAGAAATGTATAAATTTGATGACTACTTCTTACTGAGCATAATCTAGCAAAAACTACCTAATACTAGAAAATATGTCTCTCTTTTAGGTGGTTTTCTTGATATATAATTAAATACTACAATGTGAATTTCTCCATTGGCATAAACAACCATACTGAAGATATCACTCTTTACTGCATAAAATGAATTTCATTTTAACAACATAACTTTGATATGTATTAAATAGAAAAGTTATGACCAATGAGAAAAAAATTATAAAGGAAAAATTTTCAAGGTAAAATCACCCCGCTGATTTATTTTTAAAGCACAAAATGCAATTTGGTTATTTCTGTTTAATTTCTAGTCCCTCTGCCTGAAAAATGAGCAAAAGAGTGAATTTACCGTTGCTATTTATCTACTCCCTGTGTTCTTCATATATGATGATTAAGTTACAATTAATTTTTCCACTGACAGCATAGTTCTTTCAATTGTGTGAGTGTAATCCTCCTGATTTTTTTCCATTTCCTTTCTAAGTAAATATGCATTGTATAGACTATTCCAAATCCTTTCTTTTAAAAATACTAACAACTTTGTTTTACTCTATTTCTTTCTTCTACAATTTAGTTTCTATTTTCATATGATTTCTAGTTAAAATGGTTTTGAGCACCCTGACAATGGTTACTTTCTCCGTCCTTCTGGTTTCTCTATGTTGTTTCTATGAATTTCCTATCACCAAGTTTTTATGTTTTCCTTGCAACAAATTAACAAATGCAATGAAAACTATTTACTTATGATTCCACAGTGGAATAGGGACTTGCCAGTCAACTTCCTACTATGGATAGCTATTACCTTTTAAAGAGGATAAATATCACTTCAGTCAATTTGGAAGACTTTTTAATATATCACAGAATGTTTAAAATCATTATTCATAACAGAACAATATAAGCAATATCTATGAACAAGAAAGAGTTATTAAATAAATCAGCAGCAGACATTATTAAGATGAGGTCTATTACACAAGCTTAATATCTTATTGGAAGTCCTTTGCATTTAATTAATCTAATTTTAAATGATCCTGAATTTTCATTCAATCAAATTCTGTATGCTTTCTACTTGGTCACACTTTGATGATCTATAGATCATTTGTTGTATGTGCCAAAAATAATATGTTTTTAAAAGATATATTTCTATAATATATATAGAGAATAAAAATTGTAAGATGCTTTACATATATTTGCATTCTCATACAGAATTCTGTATATGAGAATGATAAAAATGACTTTTTTATGCTTTAGAAAATAGTTGCTTCATTTTTATATTTTCTTACATTTTTTAAAACAATTTTCATATGTATACAAAAATATACATTCCTGATTTTGCACTGATAAAAATGTACTTTGTCCTAGTTTATAATGTATTTGTGAAGTTTCTACTGTCTTAACATCATTTTTATAAATCATATCATACAAATCTTATTTTTTCTTAAATATTAAAATAAAATATGAGGAAATTTGAGCAATTTCTAAGAATAAGATTTTTTTCTATTTAAATTCTCAAAATTGCATTGTACCTAATTATATAAAGATGTAGTGTAAGTTTATAACTTCTAAATTCAGTCTTTTCAGAGAACTCTTAATTGGTGAAGTGATGTTTCACCCATAAACTAAATGTTCAATTATAAATCATCATATTCACCACCGAAATATTTCCTTTGTACTTAAATGGTTATTTATCATTAATACCTACTGATAATTTCTGGTTCTTGTTCTTGTCTAGTTACAACTTTTCACTAAATTTTGTTAGACAGTTACTAATAAAACCTCATGCTTTACTTAAATTCTTGCAATATTCTAAGAAGCCCCAAACCCCTTACTAATGTAATGACTATATTAGCAACATTGGTTTGCCATGAATGTCATCTGAGAAACATTCATGTTAAAAATAAGGTTTAGTTTCCATTTAATATTTTATTCAGGACAAGTATATTATTCTCTGTGTATCACATTCTTTCTTCCTATTGCTAATTTAAAAGAATAAGACCTATCTGTAGGTACTATCTATACCCATTGGCTAGTAGGGAGTAAAGTTTTATTTACTCTTTGGGATGACAGACTTCCCTAAGAAACACACACACACACACACACACACACACACACACACTCAAAAGAATGCATCTCTCCTTGAAAATCTTATCTGATAATAAACTTTCCTAATATTTTCCTTCTGAAGATTAATAAACTTCTCTTGAAACTTATATCTAATTTATGTGACTTTAAGGGTCATGCTTTAATAACAATGATGAAACACGATTATTACTTCCTAATGCTGAAATTACAGTTTTTACATTGTAAATTTTTCCTGCTATGCGCCCTGTGGCACTAACATCTTTATCACTCCATGTGTTTCTAGTTTTAAAACCTTTACCCCTGCTGTTTGAAAAATATTTCTCATTTTCGTCCCCTATGGAGTACAGAAATCCCTAAAGGCAAAGCCATTAGTGATCTCTCTGCCTTTCCCCAAACACGTATTATGATCACCAGTGCTGTTCCCCCTGCCTCATTGGCTTTTGGTAAAGTATGCAAATGAGATGTTCAAAATACACACTTTTTGCAACTGTGCAAGTTCATACTGATTTATAAAATGGGCAGGCTATTAAAGTGACTGAAAATGTCAGCAAGATTTATGCATGGGTGACAAATTGTATTGGAAATGTTCATTTTTAACATGCTGCCCTAGGTTTTTTTTTTTTTTTTTTTTTTTTTTTTTTAACAACCTAGATATTCTCTGTGATACATTTGTTTTAAGGCTATTTTTCCCTCCCCAAACATACTTTTGACAGTGACTTTTTGACTGGAAAAATAAACAATGCTACTTCACAATCATACAAATTGTATTTTATCACAGAAAGCAGTACTTGGAAGATACAATAAATTTCCTTTGACACCCATTTTCCCTATGTACCATTAGTCCACTATGGTTAAATAGTTTCCCTTTATAACAGATAACTTGAATTGCATGCATAAATATTTCATCACTAAGATAGAAAATTATGTAACTATCAAAACAATTACCCAGTCACCTCTGAGGAAAATATTTCATTCATATTAAAAATCACAACTTAGGGAACAAAAGATAGAAGTGACAACTGGCATATATCTTCTGGAGTTTATGATTCCATCTTTGGAAAATTCCACATTGAAAATGGTCTAAACAATATTCAGATCACTTTTCTCTATTATTTGTGAATTTGTTCCAGTATATCACAATCCTGTGATTCAAGGAGGCAGTTGTGGTACTTTTGCCAGTCCAAGTGTAGTCTCTGAGCAGAGAGGTCTTGATATTTTTATATCTCTGAGTGATAGCCATTCAATCACTGAATGAAGCAAAGGAATAGGAAAAATGATCCTGAAACCAGCGTATGCAGTGTTATTGAAGAAATTAACTAGAACATTCTGGCAGATCTCAAAACATGCAGCAAAAATATCACAGGGAAAATAGTGTGGTGTCACAATAACAGAGCACGGCATTTAGCAATCAAATTCAGTAAATGAAGAACCACCTAGGATTAATTTTACAAAGGACAGATCTTATAATAGCATTACTATGTAGCCTTTCTAGTTGGAAAAGTTTGGTATTAGAATTCTAATTCTACTTTTTATATTCAGATCAGTTTGTACCAATACTATTATTGCAACTGATTTTCCTAATTAGTTCATTAAGTTGCATAACAATTGGTTTACAACTAACAACTCTTCTTGATGTTAAAACAGTGAAGATAAAATTGATTTAAAGCCCACTTCTGATCATTCATTCTTACACATTCATATGTCCTGGTGTTTGATGAAGCTTTCCTTATAAGCCTGTGCCAGCCTTTCTCCCTGTTTTCACTTAAGTGCCATGACTATGTGCTTGCTTATTAAAGAGGGTTAATATTATGCATTGTACTGAAAAAATCTAAACACTCTTAAAATGAAAAAGAAACAACAAAAACATCTGCTTTTCATTAAGGGGCGCCATCTTATAGCTTATCCAAGAATGAAGGTTTTAAGAGAAAGCAATAGTTGTAAATAGGCAAAAATTTGTTTAGGTGATGATACAGTTGGAGAAGGCAGAGAGAAACAGTTTTATTAATTTTTGCTGTTTCTATCTAAAAGTTTTTATTTTAAGAGAATAAAAGACAGATATGTAAGATTATTTGTTGAAACATTTTCTAAGTGAAGTGAATAATATTTTATTTTAATGCTGGAATATTCTCATAATAATATTTCCCTTTTGATTTTTAACTTTGCTTCCATGACCATTAGGGACCATCAGACTATTCCCAGGGGTAAGAGTTGCCTTCAAGTTACTATCAAGAAACACGTTTTCCTGATTTACAGCCATTCCCATAGAAACATTTTCATCCCAGAGGACACAAGTAAGAAACATTCAAAACAGAGGAAAAGAAAGTGCATTCATGAACATCTGGTATAGTATCAAAAAAAAAAAAAATCTGTCTAGGAGAGAAGGAAAGTCCATCTCCTTTCCTCATTCCTGCAATGAGACACATTAGAAGAATAATTTACTTTAGTGATTCATTCAGAATTCTAACTTATGAAGCTTGAAGTTAACATAAAAAAGCACACAACATATAGGTACATTTATGTATGTAAATATAATTACTTGAGTATACTATTTAATATCACTTGGTTTTTTTATTATCCTTACATTAAGTAAAATGAAACAATAACTCCACCAGTAGGGCCTTTACCTTCCATTCAGACTTCTAAATGTGCCTCCTGCACAGTTGGAAATGTCACCATTTTCTTAACTGTTGTCTCTTCCAGCAGAAATCTCATATTGATGTATTTTCCTAGTAATAATTCCTTATTTGCAAAGATAACTTTATCAGAGCTTAATGGATTGGTTTAGTTTAAGACATATTAACGGAGCATGTTATAAATGTTAAATAATGAGTTAGGTTATGGGGACAAAAAAATTAAAAAGGCATGCTTCCACCTGTGATGGGGTATAACAAGACAGCTGCAGTGAGTAGAGAGTCTAGGGTGTCCCATGAGAAAAGATTCCTTTGCCAATGTTGTTTGTTGAGGGTGGAAAGAATGGGGAGTGCTCACTGAGACTTAGAATTTTGCAGTTTTATCCTTTAACAAAGAAGGGTACATTTTCTTGCATAAATTGGTTTAGTTCCAGTGAGACCATATATTTTATTTTAGCTATTTCTGTGTTTTTAAAATACATCAGCTCTCTACAATCCATCCTTTGACAATGTAGATAAATTTCTAAATTCTCCAAAAACCGTTCATATAAAAACAGGCCTTTTAACTAAGTCCCACCCTACTTATATCATCCTCATTTATCTTTTGAAATTTCAGCCTTGATGTTATTGGACAGTAAAAAGCCTGCAATGGGACCCCTGTCAAAAGACAATTTCCTTCCTTGAATGATAAGCAATGGGACATGTAAGAACAAAAAGCCAACTGATTAATGGCATGCAATTCATCTACAATTATCCTGCCCATGTTACACAGTCATTGTATAGATTGGGCTAGATCATTAAATTATGTGACAGCAATCAGCCATCTAACTTTAAAAGAGGTGGGAAGAGCCAATTTAAAAACTTAATATCTCAGGATGATACAGTAGCCTGAGAAAACCAGCCAATTTAGAGAAAATTACCATATGTACCAACCAGAATGATAGATGTGAGCTTTAGCTAAGCATTTGTCCCTGTGCTGATGATGTTTGGAAGTGAGTAAAGAACCTTGTTCTTTAATAGTGGTCAAGGTCATTAAACACTTAGAAAAGTGAAATGCAGTCTCCTGGAGAAAATATGTTCTCATGATAACTTCCCATTTTCTATGTTTCTTATCCTCATGATACTATCTAAATCTAAGTAAAAGCCAAATGTCCCAACTCTAAACACCAGGATATTGATAGTTAGAACTTTAACATATCAAATTTTGAGGAACGCACATATTCAATCCATAATACATACTTTATCTCACATGAATATATCTCATTGTTATTTAGTGATAATTTAATTATTTGTAACATGACTACTTTTTCTTTATCTTACATATACAATTAAACCTATGTTGAATTAATCTCAGCAAATCTTTATATTGAATTAATGGGCACTGGAGAAGTTTATGAGCTCTTGTCAGGGTTTGTTAGCATTTGATTTCTCATCAATTCAGGTATAATTATCCCAAGATCATCCAGACTATTAATTTGTTTTCTTTTGATGAAGAACAATTTGATTATCTGGTTTATTGTGAGTGTACTGTTAGTGGGTTCTGAGAAAATATGACTTTAAATGATATTGTTTTAGTTTGAGTTGTTTTGATACTCTAAGGAGGGAATTATACACTTCTCTTTTCGATTATAAAGAAAATGTCTTTCACCGAACATCTGCCTGCTACATGTAGTTAATAACTGACTCAAAATCACCTTTTTTCCCTAAAACTTAAAAGAACTCAAGATCTAAAAGTCAGCCCAAATGCTGGCTGATTCTCATTCAAAGCCAACAGTATGGGACACTTGAAGTCGCATACTTTTCAACATGCTCTTATTATGTTATTATGCTATGTTTATGTTAACACTCACACAAAATAACTCCTAGTTGACCCATGAGATGGTGAGTCTCACATACTAGAACTTGTATCTGTGTTATTTAATTGGATTAAATCAGGTAAATTTTTGACTTAATGATAACACTGATAATATTAGTAAAAATATTATTTACAGTTTACTTTATGTGTTAGCTCTTCTGGTAGGTTGCTTGTATTTTATCTCTTAGTCCTAGCAATAACCTTATTTACTCCACTGTTATGGTTTGGATGTGAGGTGTTTCCCAAAAGTTTACGTGTGAGACAGTGCAAGAAGGTTCAGAGAAGAAATGACTGCGTTGTAAGAGTCTGAACCCAATCAGTGTTTTGATCCCAATAGGGATTAACTGAATCATAACTGAAGTAGTAGAGTGTGGCTGGAGGAGGTGGGAATTGGGGTGTGGCTTTGGATATATATTTGGGTCTGGTGGATAGACTCTCTGCTTCCTGATCATCATGTGAGCTGCTTCCCTCTGCCACACACTCAGCCTTGATGTTCTGCTTCTCCTTGAGCCCTAAGGAATGGACCTGACCTTCTATGGACTAAGATCTCTGAAACTGTGAGCCCTCAGATAAACTTTTCCTCCTTTTATTGTTCTGGTCAGATCTTTCAGTCACACTGGCAAAAAAGCTGACTAAAACATCCACTGAAGCAAAAAGGAACAAAAAAATTGCCTTGATAGGAATAGTGAAACGAGAATGGGACTTGGATCACAAACAGGCAATCAACCCGCACAGATAATTCTAACCAGCACACCACAGTGGTTGCTGACTCAGTCTTAGCTGCTCATTTCCTTAGACCTCCAAAGAATCAAGACCTAGAAGAGAGACCAAATACAGTATGCAAGTGACTTTACGAACCTCTAGAAAATCTTCATACCATTTTTAGTTTTTACAACTCTGGTAACCCTTTTTAAGAGGAAGTACACAAACCATTAGCATATAAATATCTATTTAAAAAAGAAATCATGCTTAAATACAGTTCATAGCTGTTGAAATAACAGAAAATCTTGAAAAATAATACTTTAATTTGTTTTCTATACATTTTGGTGTGCGCCTTCCTTGATCATCTCCTTGTATAATCATGATTTCCTAAATGGTTCTGATTTTCTAAACAATGAGGTGGTGTGTAAATTTTTCCTCTATTATATTTGATCTTTATTTTTTAATTAGTAGTTTTTAAAAGTTTCTTACAGTATCATAGCCTGCTGTTTGTTGGCAAAAGCATCGAAGCTCCTTGAATGGTAGCCAAATGTGGGTAAAATTTTGTCTAGGTCTTTTTTTTTTAAATTTACTTTTCAGTTTTTAATGTGAGCTGAAGATTTAGGAAAGGTTTACACAGGCTAGTTTCTGATTTAGGAAATTCTGAACATTGCTTCTCTTCTACCACCTACATTCTTTCTGTGCCAAGACTTCATAGGCCATGGTCATTTTGCAATATGACCTGACACTGCACCACTGGGTAGATCTTCATATATTGAGAGTAGGCACCGTAGGTGGAGAGGCACACCTGATGGCTAACCCACACCAGGATGACCACAGGAGTGTGTGGTAGTAAGGTATAACAGGAAAGTACAGGATACCCTACTAAATTTGAGTTTCAGATGAAAACAAAATTTGGGGCATATCTACATTCAAAAATGTTCAAATGTTAATCTAAAATGCAAATTTAAATTATGTCCTGAATGTTTTCTAGCAATCTTATGCAAGTGGTTATTAAACACATAAATATAAAGCACTAAGCACAAATTATTTTATATCAAATAAGCTTCCTCAGTACCAGGAACCCATGCAAGTGAAGAACCATAAAATTTAGGTTGATTAACCTTGAAACTAAGCTACCTACTTCACTGAATCTGCAAAAGACTGTATTCTGTTGGGACCATGTCAAAGTGCCATGAACATGCACCAAAGCTTCCCAGAAAGTTCTACTAAATCAGTGTGTGAACTCTGAATTCTTTATTCTCTGAGCATCCATCTACTCAAATCATACTGTGTGACCTCTGCTTGCTTGTACTTTACATCCTGCTTATCACTATTTTCATCTATGTTTGTATATACACTGTATTTTTTAACAAATAGATTTTAAATTCCTCTAACTTGTTGTGAAGACTTTTTTGCTCCTGACCCCATCTTCTTCATATGTTATTCTGATAGAACCTAAGTGACAGAAAAGGGAAAAAGTTTTGGTATGCAAATGATGCTATGGTTTGTGTGTGTTCCCCAATGATTCATGTATTGGAAGTTTGGTTCCAATAGTGGTGGTATTAAGATTTGGTGACACCTTAAATAAGTGGAGCTTAGTAGAAGGTAGTTAAGTCACTGGGGCATCAGCCTTGAAAGGGATTAATGCTGGTTTCATGGAGTGAATTCTCCCAATAGCAAGTTGTTATAAAAGAGCAAGTCTGGCCCCTGAATCACTCTCTGGATTCCTCTTTCATCATGTGATTTCCCCCTTGAACATATGTCCCCACCAGGAACCTATCCCCCATTAGACCCTCACCAGAAGCCACACAGTTAAGGTTGTCAGATCTTGAATGTTTAGCCTCCACATCTCTTGAGTTAAGTCAACCTGTTTACTTTATAATAACCAAGTCTCAAGATACTTAGCTATAGTAACAGAAAATTGATACAAATGCATTGATATTTTTGTAACATTAGACAGCTGTATAATTTATGTGAGGCGATATGGTTTTTTGTTTAGTTTTCTGAAAATCTCTTTAGATGTTTAAGACAAGTACACAAATATATAGTATTAGGGAGGAGGGAAATACACAAGAGTCTACATGATTACTGGAGAGGAATAATTCAATAAGCAACCCAGGAAAGGGTGAAGAAAGCAAAAAAAAATGCATAGAAGGACTAAGTGAAAATGGAGAGCTCAAGTTTCACATGAGCATACCAGAGTTCTATGGGAAGATATGGTCAGTTTTGTTTTCCAAGATGGAAAATGGAAGATACTCTTCTAATATGGCAATGCCTAATATTTGATTTCAAGGATTTTTTTTACTCTAGTAAGTTCTAATAATTCTTTAATATTCAACATTTTTTCAGTCAACTTCTATTGCACATAGTAAATTTGAGCTAGTGGTACTTTGAAAGAACTGAGGAGAGGAGTAGCAATCTATCATGGGACAAGATGGACCAATAAAATAAGAAAATCAGGATTTAACTCCAAAGTAGTGACTTTGTCTAAAGTAGACTACATTTTGGGCTGGCAAGTTGATCAAAAGGCCAAATGAGATCTATTGAAAAACTGATGGATGTATAGTATGTATATGAACTCTGATCTAGAGTCAGTTTTTGATCATTATTTGTTGTTAAAAGAAAACTGGAAGTAAAGAGGATGTGAAAATATTATCAAATTTGAAAACATACAACAATCCGTACCTATTCACTTGCCAACTGCACATTTTTTCTGTTGCCGGCTAGAGCTTCTACCACACTTATGTTTTTTTCCTTTATCCCTTATCCATCAATTAACTGGAGTAAGGCAGGAAGAAAAAATCTTTGCTAGCTCATATCACTTCAAGAAATGTCTACCACATACCACATTTGATTTTTATTCCCAGTCCTGTTGAATATCTCTTGTTTCCTCACTGTCCTTTATTCATAGAGCTTTCAGCTGTGTGACCAACACAGGTAAAATGTCAGGCAATGTAAACCTCATTTCCTTGTAGCCCTTTGGCCAGAAGATTATAAAGAAAGCACCTTTAATTTATCATGTCCTCCTTGAATGCCCACAGCTGTTTCACTTAGCAGAGCCCAGCATCCTTCTGTGGAGACCCTGGAGTGATGTGACAAGACTATAAAATGAAAGGGTTGCATGGGGTGATCCCTTCCAGTACTAAAATTCTATGTTGTGACTATTCTCCACAGATAAATGTCCAACTCAGTACAGAAGAACATGACCATACTTTACTCTATCCTTTATTAAGGGCAAGACCATATGGCAGTCTGCATAAATCCTAGCTAAATATGTCAACATAATCTGCAATATATGTTACATTTTGATATTCTAAAACTGAAGTTAAATTTCTAGAAAAGTCTATCATGATATTTAGTATTATCCATATAGTTTCTTGAGGAATTTTAATTGAAGTATTAAGGGCTAGGATAAAGTGCAAGTGTACAGGGGTTTCTTAAAAGCATTATTTAACATGTAGTGAAAAGAACTTGAAAAAAATAAATATATTCTTAAGGGTAATTTTATATTTATTGCACTTAATTTAACAAATTATTGCAGGAAACACATAGACAGCATTTTCCCAGTAAAATTATTATACTTAAATGAACTTTTGACAATGTATTAATTACAAGGACATGACCACATTTATTCTGCTGATCCAGTAATTACACGCATTAAAGAAATATTTATCCACAAACCGTGCAGTGTACTTCAAAACAGCATTTATTGCCAAACTACATTTCCTGGATATCTGTGCCCTATTTCCAGTTACTGGTAATTTTTTAATTTTAAGAGGAAGAGGAAAGTGATGAGAAATTTGAAAATACTATATATATAAATGCTTACTGATGTGAAAAAATTAAAATGTAGATCTTTTTAATCATAGACCTCTTATTTGGAAGTAATTCTGAGACACCTATATTCATGTGATTCAGATGGAAAGATGATAACAATAATCACAATTATTTCAAGCTCCTTTTTTTCCTGCTAAAGATTTCATGTCTTCAGTAAAGAATAAAAACATAATGTAAATTTTATACCACAGTATGACCTCATCCTAGATGACAATAGAAGGAAAATTAATAAAATTTGCAGCAATATGAAAGGTCCAAATATGCAGTTTATTTCAGAAAGCATGAAAATTTTAATGATATCAATCAGAGCACAATCAGAAAAGCCCTACCTCTGTAGTAATTCCTAGAAAAAACAAGCCTGCGTCCATGCATACACTTTGGATATTATAAAGTGTAGGAGAAAGGAGGGAAGGATGCCTGTCTTCAGGTTCCACAATAAATTGTGAACCTAAGAAGTAACCTGATAAACTTAATCACAGATTATTTCTTTCCTAGTGGTATATTTGATTGTGCTTACCAAATACTGGAAATCTTTATCTCCATAATGGATTTTAAGCTCTGATAATTCACTTCCCCATATTTTTGTAAGAACTCTTCTTAACTGAGCACCCTTAACATAGCACTTAATAAGCATGTTGTCTTTGGGTAATTGAAAGAACAAGCAATATCTACCTTAATTTTGAATTTTCCATGAAAGAAAAGTCCACAGTCTAATATAGTTCCCTATTCGAGGTGAAAAATTAAGTAGTGTTATTAAAAGCTGGCACTTACAGTGAAAAAGTAATAATAAAACTAAAAAGAAAAATGTAAAAACATACTTCTTGTTAAATACTTTCTTTGAGATAATATTCTATGTACCTTAGGTCATATAATCATGACTTTCTTAAAAATGGGGTTAATTTAAAAACACACATCTTATTACAAATGTTGAAATTAGTATAATGTGCATTATAATCTGACTGATCTAAGGGCGTCCTTCCAACTCAAGACAACTCCAATATACTGGGTTTTTTTCTACATTTAAACTTCTCAAGAATCATTATAGACATCATCACATTGATTTCTATACTGAAAGTGGCAATGCATGCATTCCTCCTAAATTCCTGTATCAATTCCCAAAAGCAATTGGTGCATTTTAGTTCTTAAGAAGTAGAGAAGAGCTCTTCTTCGAATAATGAGAAGAAAGAGGCAGGCAAAAATTTGGGTGATTAACAGTAACATTTGAAAGCACTCAATTTTGACTAGACTTTGGGAAAATACATTGCATGGTTTGTCTGAGTTGGGATTACATCAGAACAAGGCAGGATACAGAGCAATGAGACGGCTGTAAGGCCTCCACACACTGACCATCTTTCTGCTATAGGAACATAGATAAATTAGGGCAAAGTGAACTCTAAATTGTCTTTAGCTCTAAATTCCATGAAGATATTTCATAAATTATAAAAGACTTCTTAAATTTATGAATATCTTTTAAAGCTAACTTGTAGATATAAGAATATTGTATATGTTAAGGTGCATAGACATTTTTCTATGAATTTAAAGAACAGTAAACCCTCCTCAACTTCATGTTCCTCATCTGCAGATTCAGCCAGCTATGGATAGAAACCATTTTTTAAAAAAAGTCTGTACTGAACATGTACAAGAACTTTGTTCTTCTTTAGCCCCTACACAATACAATAGAACAATTGTTTGCATAGCATTTGTGTTATTACATATTATAAGTAATCTAGAGATGACTTGATATATACAAAAGAACTTGCAGAAGTTTTATGAAATACTACACCATGTTATAGAAGGTACTGGAGCATCCACAGAATTGGCATCCACAGGGGTCTTGAAAGCAATCCCCACAAATACCAAGGGAAGACTATTACTCTTACCAAAACACAGAAGGGTGTTATTAAACAAAAGTTTGTTTTGAAAATATTTTTAGGCATAGAGTAGAGAAGATCATTTTTGACATCAGTAGAATAAAGTAGAGGAAAAAAGAGAAAATAATAGGCATCTATACCTAGTTCTATATGTACTAAGATGAGAACACCAACCCAAACCAATCTTACTAGAATGTCCTTATTGTATTTCTGCCAGAGCTACTAAATAATGTTTCCTCTTCTGACAGTGATTGAGAAACAAGATGAATTAAAGTGTGTTAGATCAAAATGATAAATGTAGGTATAACTAGAAGGAAAAGAAAGATTGATAAAAATTATTTTCATTTGTTTTCAAAGCCATTATTTTGATAGCCTACCTTTCTATAAAATTATGCATAGACAAACACGAAGGAGAAAAGGAACAGTTAAAGATTTCTAAGACTATTTCTTCCTCGTGTAATGATGTATTTATTGTTCCTGAGTCACAACTACTGATATTTTTGGCTTCAAAAGCTCTCTGAAAAATTCAGTGATAAATGCTTTACTTTGACTTCATGTACCAAAGCCTTCACTATCTGTCTAGAAATCTATTTTTGTGGGTTTTGTGGTTGTGGTAATTAGGCTTCCACATCTGGCTATGTCCCAAGAGTCAGAGTCTGACTGTTAGGAGACAAGACTCCCAGCATAGAATCCTACTTTCATGCACTTAGAGTAGAATGATATGTTTCCTTTAAAAACACCAAAAAGCAGCATGAGCTCATGGAGCTCTTAATCTCTCCATCCAGAATTCCTCCTGCTCATCACTTCTTTTCCACCATATCACATCCAAGGTGAGTGTAATCTAAGAACAGCAGACTTCAGAAATAGGTAATTAATCACTTGATGCACACTACATTAGCAAACACTGAAGAAACACACAGCATTATTATGCACCTAACATAGGATAAAATTCAACACCCATTCTTGAAAAAAATTCCATTATGAAGTATTGTTTAATTTTTTATCTGAAATCCATACTCTACATAGTATTTATTGGTGAAATCTAAAATCAAGAAAAACTGAACAGGTTTATTATACTAATGTAAGTTATGAACATTGTTTTGGAAATTCTGGTTTCAGGACAAAATTATGAAATGTAAATAAGAAGACTAAATACTAGAGAGAATGGTGAAAATTGCTAGTTTTTTCAATGACTTTTTTCACATTAAGAATAACTAATAGGTGATAATAGAAGAAAATGCAGCTAAATTAGAAAAAATTTTAAATTAAAAATGAATTATAACAATATTTATAATCATATATTTAAAATATACATGCAAAATACAATAAGGATTTTAGTAGATAGAATGTAAAACATAGACTTTTCTAAATCTTTAGAAAAATTGAATATGCAAAAAATTATAATTATTAAGATTTATAAGTTCAGTACCATAGAATTAAAATCTTAATGGAACTTGTGGATATTTATAATATAATTCTGAAATACATGAGGAAGGAAATAAAATGTGTGTGTATGTATGTGTGAGCATCTTTCAGTATACAAAAGTATGTGCTCTATAAAGCTAAGGTAATTCCAACTGTGAAGTGATGGGTCCAGAATCAAAAAACTGAATGTCCTTACACCTGAAAGAATAAAAAGTCAGTTTCTCATGTTTGTAAATACTGTAAACTCTAAAGAAAACATAAGAACTATATGTTAACTAGATAGTCAAGTACTTTACCCCAAGTCTTCCCTTTGCTAAATTAAGTACACTGTGAATTATTTAACAGCAGTTCCATCTTTTTAAAAAATAGAATAATAAGGAGGATTGCAGATTTAAGACTGGCCTGGTCAACTTACTAAGACCCTGTCTCAAAATGAAGCTTACAAAATGGCTGGGAATGTAGCTCAGTAGAAGAGCACCTCTGGGTTCACTCCCCAGTACTTTCAAGTAATGATAATAACAGCAACAACAACATTGGCACACACTGGAAGGAAAATAATGTTGGTAGATAAAGATTGGTAATTTCAAGGCAGTAAGATTATAGATTAATTTATATTATATACTCTTGCATCTTACAAAAATTTTCCCAGAATTATATATTGTTTTGTAAAAAGAAAGAAGTTATTATGAAAAGTTCCATGTCAAAACCTACCTTTACCAGTCAAGTTGGACATTCACTGGCAATTTACTATGGGTCAATTCTTGTTACAAAATTAACCCATTTAGCAATCACACTTATTTTATAGATTGGAAAATTCAGGCATCATTTCCTGTAAGCTCAGTGTTAGAATAAGTATATGATACTAAGTAATATTTCTCCAGAGCTGAAACTATGGAGCAAACTCTGATCAATGACACTTGTTTTAGGGTTGCATCAGATTTCTTGATTTTTGTCACTTGCATGCACAAAACATTTAGCATAAATGACTTCATTCATTGCTTTGCTTTTGATAAATTGCATTAATTGTTATTCATATAACTAAGTCCATCTTTTTAACTAAATTAACTGAATACCCAAATATTTCCAAATGAGGTAAAATGTAGAAACCTTGATTACTACGCATAGTTTAAATTTATACATTTAACATGTTATAGAGAAGATCTACCTTTCAGTTATAACTAAATTGCTTCTATTAGACAATTTAAGGAAATGAAATCTGAATGCTGATTAGGCTAGGAAAGGCCTCATGCATGGGCATATGAATCCTGCTAGTGGGCTAACATGTTGTTGCTGACCAAATAACTTTCAAGTATCCATGCTCCAGTTTATCTGTGAAACAGAGGTTAGTATTTTTAGCTAAAAATAAAAATTAGTATATAAGTGGTGGAAATTATCCTAAGAGCAATAGTGACTGGGAAGTAAAACAGTGTGCATGCTAATGCTTTTGTTTTCTAAGGAAAAATAGAAATTTTGTTTTAAAGCAGTAGTTATCAAGTTGTGTGTGTGTGTGTGTGTGTGTGTGTGTGTGTGTGTTTGGCCAGAGTGGGGGCAGAGGGTTCTCTGGCCCAACATCATTAAAACATTTTAAGGATCCCAAAGAACCTTTGCTTATGGGAGGCAATCAACATTCAACTTATTAGAAATTAAAGCTAAAAATTTATTAAGGTATATATTCATGGAATCATTCATAAGTAACAATGATTAATATGTCTCCTGTTAACATAAATAATACCTTGGTATTGTTTAGAAAAATGATATTTGACTTTTAGACCTTGAGTGAGAACCATGGTCCTCAAGTAAAAGGTCAATTTGTATTAGATTTTGACAACCATAGTGAAAGAGTAAGTTTGGGAAGCACATTTGCCCTGAAATATAATACCTAGGTCTGTAAAGAAGTGATGAAAAGCATTAAAATTTTAGCAAAGTTCACTTGATCTTAATAGGCTTTCTTCCTTGGTTGCATGATTAATGCCTTTAACCATAGCATGAAAAGTTTTACCTGTTTCATCCAATCTGCCTGGAAAGTAAATGCTACATATCTTACCAGAGTATTTTTTCTGTGCTTTTTGTTGACATAATTACACCCTTGGTTATGAAAATAGGGGGAAACTTCTTTTACTTAAGAAATATCTAGCATTCTTCATACTCATGTTACCTTCCACATTAATTTTTAAATGTTTTCTTGTCATTGTGATTGAACAGAGGACTAGTATTATTTTCAGGCAGAAATGATTCCACAAGTGTCTAAATCTTTTCCCAAAATAATTCAAGATTGTCTTTTGCAAACCAAATCTTAAGTATGAAAAAAAAAGCTATTTTATTAAGCTAAGTTATTAAGCATAATTTTGACACCTAAAACTACTCCTGAAATTCCAAGTTTTAAAGTATTTGTTCTATCACTTTATAAAACCAAAGAAAAATTAGATATTATGTCTGATTCTCACTGACCCCCTGAATCTAGAACTTCTTAGTAAAACTTCTTTCTTTTATTACTTTTAGCAATATAGTTATGTTTTACGTTCAATATGAATCTGCCCTCCAATTATTTCTCAGGACATCATTGGGTTACCAATTGCAATAACCAAGGCCTTACATGGAATATTACATTTGAGGATTGCCTCATTTAGTGATGTAGAATAAGGCACTTTAAGGAAATGATTTTGGCTTATATGTGGAATCAATGCCAATAAATTCCTCCCTGGGAAACTGACCTGTTCTAGGTTATTCTAGGTTATAGGGGTGGGTCACTTCAGGGCAGGCCATGGAATTTGAGAATTGTGGATACATTGCAAGAGAGGTGGTCATCAAAATTTTCAGATATTGCTGATTAAATCTGATGAAATTTCTTGGGTCTAATTTCTTTATGTTGTGAGAGTAAATTTCCAAGCTTTTAAAAGTATAATGTGAGATTCTTTATGAAAATTTCGAGACAATTTAATTGATGACCTTAGTAACTTCAGTAATTCAATGATTAACTCAAGAGATATTCTTTGAGATTTTTATGATAATGAGGATTTGCTTAGGAAAAATTGTGAAAGACTTTGAAATAGATATAAATGATCACTGGATGACATGATTAGGGCACATGTCAAGACTGTCTACCACTGACTGCTCTTGGGACTCCTATAGAATTTGGTGAACTATACAAAACAGTAAGACAAATGATTGTCCAAAAGATGCGAAGAGATTTTGTCCAATCAATTTTACAATTGATTGTGTCTGTATGGATATTGTCCCATAGAATATTGATCAGTTTTAAATGTATTTGTAAATTTCTTTTTTTCTTTTTTCTTTTTTTTTTTTTTTTTTTTTGGTACCAGGAATTGAACACAGGGGCACTCAGCCACTGAGCCACATCCTCAGTCCTATTTTGTATTTTATGTAGAGACAGGGTCTCACTGAGTTGCTCAGTGCCTTGCCATTGCTGAGGCTGGCTTTGAACTCACAATCCTCCTGCATCAACATTCCAAGCTGCTGGGATTACAGGAGTGTGCCGCTGCGCCTGCTCAATGGTTTTGTAAATTTTTTCAGCAGTCTTTCTTGTCACTTTCTCTCTCCTTCATTCCATTTGCTCAGCACAACCCATACTTGCATATAAATATATAATGTATCATTTTAATTCTTGGCCTTCTCTGCATATATAATATATTGAATTATCTTTGATATAGTTATAATTTCTTACTGATTCTCTCATTCATCAATTAGCTAAATAAAACCTTGCCTTTAAAAGAAACAAACAACTCTGCAGATCATTTGTCCAGATGACAATAGGAGGCAAGAGGACAAAATTGTGTTCCAAAAGATAAAATAGCTTGAGCAAAACCCCTGCAGTAAGACCTATTCAAGAAACTGAAGGAAGTGTCGGTTCATGGATTAGATACTCTTAGGAAAGTAGAGGAAGAACAGGCAGGGTCTTATTTTAGAAACGTCAAAGCATATTGAAGAGTTTAGTTTATATTTTTTTATCTCAAAAGATATGGAAGTCTATTTAAGTGCATTAAGGTAAATAAGGGGAGATTTTAGATATTTATATCTGAGTTCTAGAAGAGAGTCTGTGCATTATGGAAAATAAAAAGGAGACTGTAGAAGCAGGCTTCTGTCATTTAAGTGAGATATTATGAATGTTTAAGAAAAGTGACAACAGTGGAAATAAAATGGATGAAGTGGAAAGACATTTCCTAAAGCAAAGACTCAATTTTTCCACTTTTGATATTAATATATCCAATTTTGCTTTACAATATAATCCACTGATAAATGAGAAATATTCTGAAATTTCAAATATAAAATTAAATATACATTTTAATTTTGTATGTGAATTTGAGTCATTGATTTGAGTGATAGAGACAGGAAGAGAGATGGAAACATTTGGCAACTCACTAATTACAGGCAACATTTTGGGGGTGGATTCTTGAAGAACAAGGATTGAAGCAGAGTACCAGGGCTATTGCCATCGATCAGCTAAAATAAAAGATTATCAGAGGGAGATTCAAGATGGCAGACTAGAGGGAGGCTGTGTTCCTTGTCTCTCTGTAACTCCAGTTTCAAGCAGAGGATATCTGTTTCTTGGTGAGGCAGATTTTTCTGCTTATCGATCCCCTGCTGTTTACCCCATTTGTCTGCTCTGATCACCTGCAGTCTGCCAGCATATCAACGTCTTTTTTGAGTGCAGATTGCTCACTGTCAGGTGTCTATCATCCGCCATTTGCCTGCCTCTCACCTGTCCATCTCCTGCCTTACACCTATCCATCACCCAATGCACCAGGTTCACCTCCTGATTGCCGATCACCGACAACAGTCAGCAAACTGATTGTTGACTGCCAGTGGAGCACCAGCTGCCTGCTGTTGCCTGGAAGTTCACTGTTACAGTACCTGCACATGATTACACATGGCTGCCGCCATTTTGAGACAACAGCCAGGCCCCGTAAGACCCCTGGCCAGACTGACTGAGCCCCGTCTCCAGGATCCCTCAGCCCGACTCCTCACTCCCTGTTTCTGGGACACTCACATCAACTGACTGCTCCCTGCCACCAGGACCCCCAGAACAACTGACTGCACCCTATCACCCGGACCGCAGACCGACTGATTGCACCCAGCCTCCAGGATCCCACAACCACACCAAACACCCTACCTCTAGGACCCCTGCCTGACCAACCCCATCCCACCTCCAGGACTTCCTGCGGACCATGGCCACACCCTGAGCTGCCCCTCCCCATTTGCCAACACATTTGGAAGCCAGAGCAGCCATCTTGGATAATCCTGGAAGTCAGACCTCCGATCTTTAGGTGGGGCAAATCCCATCCTGAAATGCCTGCTGGAGGCCTGAAGCTCATTGTCAGGTACCTCTCATGCAACAGGCTACTGAAGACTGGAGGTTTCATTACTATATGACTGTTATAGTGTAGATTTTCTTTCTTTTCTGTATTGAACAATTTTAAGTTTTTGTTTCTTTACTTTTCTTGCTCTCTTTTCTTTTGTTTACCTATTCCCTCAGAGTCTCTTTCTCACTTTTATGGATGCCAAAATCCAATTTCTTTTGATTATACTCTCACCCTTTCAATTATCTAGAACTTCTGTATATTCTTTTCTTATCCCATTAACAGCTACATCCCACATCCCTCTGGATCCTCTTTGTCCTCCATTAGAAACTGCAGACCTTATTGCAAATCTGTTATACTAAAGATAATATATTAACTCATTCTGTTTATTATGACAATATTGCTATTGTCCTCATAGGGGTTATTTGGTCTAGGATTGCATAGTGTCTGAATTGGGAACTGCTAATATTGATCTCCCATTAAAGAAAGGGTTTTGGAAATCTATAGGGTCACTATAAGCCTAGAGGGGGGAATCTGCAATACCCCAGATCTGCACTGCTAGAGGGGAAGATATACATAAACAACTTGAAAAAACAAGGGAAGAAAATGATCCAAACAAATCTAGATTCTATATTAATAGAATCCGATGACAGTATGGTAGAAGAAAAGTCAGAAAAGGACTTCAAATTATACATGATTAAGATGATTCATGAAGCAAAAGATGAGATAAGAGAGCAAATGCAGGCAATGAATGATAATAGCAATAAGCTGAAAGAGCAACTGCAAGAAGCAAAAGATCATTTCAAAAAAGAGATAGAGATTCTCAAAAAAAAAAAAAAAAACCAAAGAAATCCTTGAAGTGAAGCAAACAATAAACTAAATAAAAAACTCAATGGAAAGCATCACCAAAAGACTAGACCACATGGAAGACAGAACCTCAGACAATGAAGACGAAATATTTAATCTTGAAAATAAAGTGGCCCAAACACAGAAGATGGTAAGAAATCATGAACAGAATCTCCAAGAACTATGGGACATCATGAAAAAACCAAATTTAAGAATTATTGGGATTGAGGAAGGCACAGAGATACAAACCAAAGGAATGAACAACATATTCAATGAAATAATATCAGAAAATTTCCCAAACCTGAAGAATGAAATGGAAAATCAAATACAAGAGGCTTACAGAACACCAAATGCACAAAATCATAACAGATCCACACCAAGGCACATTATAATGAAAATGCCTAACATTCAAAATAAAGATAGGATTTTGAAGGCCGAGAGAGAAAAGCATCAGATTACATATAGGGGGAGACCAATACAGATAGCAGCCGACTTCTCAACCCAGACTCTAAAAGCTAGAAGGGCCGGGAACAACATATTTCAAGCTCTGAAAGAACATGGTTGCCAACCAAGAATCCTATACCCAGCAAAACTAACCTTAGATTTGAAGATGAAATAAAATCCTTCCATGATAAACAAAAGTTAAAAGAATTTACAAATAGAAGACTTGAACTACAGAATGTTCTCAACAAAATATTCCTTGAGGGGGAAATGAAAAACAACAATGTAGGTCAGCAAAGGGAGGAACTGCCTTAGAGAAAAACCACTCAAAGGAGAAACCAAGCCAACTTAAAAACCAAAAATAAGCCAAATGACTGGGAATACAAATCATATCTCAATAATACCCCTGAAGGTCAATGGCCTAAACTCATCAATCAAAAGACATAGATTGGCAGAGTGGATTAAAAAGAAAGACCCAACAATATGCTGCCTGCAAGAGACTCATCTCATAGAAAAAGACATCCGCAGACTAAAGGTGAAAGGATGGGAAAAAACCTACCACGCACATGAACTCAGTAAAAAAGCGGGGGTTTCCATCCTTATATCAGATAAAGTGGACTTCAAGCCAAAGTTAGTCAGAAGGGATAAAGAAGGACATTTCATACTGCTTAAGGGAACCATAAATCAGGAAGACATAACAATAGTAAATATTTACGCCCCAAACAATGGTGTATCCATGTACATCAAACAAATCCTTCTCAATTTCAGGAATCACATAGACCACAACATAATTATTCTGGGTGACTTTTACGCACTGCTGTCACCACTAGATAGATCTTCCAAACAAAACCCAACCAAAGAAACCAAAGAACTCAATAACACAATCAATAACCTAGACTTAATAGACATATATAGAATATTCCATCCATCAACAAGTGAATTCACTTTCTTCTCAGCAGCACATGGAACCCTCTTGAAAATAGACCATATGTTATGCGACAAGGCAGCCCTTAGGAAATGCAAAAAAATAGAGATACTGCCTTGTGTTCTATCAGATCATAATGGACTGAGAGAAGAAATGAATGACAAAATAAAAAAGAGAAATCACTCCAACACCTGGAGACTAAATAATATGCTATTGAATGAAACATGGATAACAGAAAACATCAGGGAGGAGATAAAAAATTCTTAGAGGTCAATGAGAATGATGATACAACATATCAAAATCTCTAGGACACTATGAAAGCAGCACTAAGAGGAAAATTCATTGCAAGGAGCACATTCCAGAAAAGAATGAAAAGTCAACAACTAAATGACCTAACATTACAGCTCAAAGCCCTAGAAAAAGAACAGAATGACAGCAAAAGTAGTAGAAGATAGGAAATAATTAAAATCAGAGCTGAAATCAATGAAATTGAAACAAAAGAAACAATTCAAAAAATTGACAAAACAAAAAGTTGGTTCTTTGAGAAAGTAAACAAAATAGACAAACCCTTAACCACACTAACAAAGAGAAGGAGAGAGAAAACTCAAATTACTAAAATTCGTGATGAAAAAGCAAATATCACGACAGACACCACCAAGATACAGAACATGAGAAGCTACTTTGAAAATCTGTATTCCAAAAAAATAGAAACTACTGAAGACATTGACAAATTTCTAGAGACATAAGCTCCTTCCAAATTGAACCAGGAGGACATACACAATTTAAACAGATCAATATCAACCAATGAAATAGAAGAAGCCATTAAAAATCTACCATCCAGGAAAAGCCCAGGACCAGACAAATTCTCAGCCAAGTTCTATAAGACCTTCAAAGAAGAACTCATTCCAATCCTTCTCAAAGTATTCCAGGAAATAGAAAGGAGGGTACCCTACCAAACTCATTCTATGAAGCTAATATCACCCTCATACCCAAACCAGGAAAAGACACATCAAGGAAAGAAAATTTTAGACCAATATCCTTGATGAATATAGATGCAAAGATCCTTAACAAAATATTGGCAAACCGCATCCAAAAACATATTAAGAAAATCGTGCACCACGATCAAGTGGGGTTCATCCCTGGAATGCAAGGATGGTTAAACATTCGTAAATCAATAAAGGTAATTCATCATGTCAATAGACTTAAGAATAAGAATCATGTTTCATTTGACGGAGAAAAAGTGTTCACCAAAATACAACACCCCTTCATGCTCAAAACACTAGAAAAAATAGGGATAGTAGGAACATACCTGAACATTGTAAAGGCTATTTATGCTAAGCCATGGCCAACATCATTCTTAATGGAGAAAAACTGAAACCATTTCCTTTAAAAACAGGAACAAGACAGAGATGTCCTCTTTCACCACTTCTATTCAACGTTGTCCTTGAAACTCTAGCCAAAACAATTAGGCAGACCAAAGAAATTAAAGGAATACGAATAGGAAAAGAGGAACTTAAGCTGTCACTATTTACAGATGACATGATTCTATATTTAGAGGATCCAAATACCTCCTCCAGAAACCTTCTAGACCTCATCAATGAATTCAGCAAAATAGCAGGCTATAAAATCAACACACATAAATCTAAAGCATTTTTATATGCAAGCGACAAAATGGCTGAAAGGGAAATGAGGAAACAACTCCATTTGCAATAGCCTCAAAAAAAAATAAAATAAAATACTTGAGAATCAGTCTAACCAAAGAGGTAAAAGATCTCTACAATGAAAACTACAAAACATTGAAGAAAGAAATTGAGGAAGACCTTAGAATATGGATGGAAAGATCTCCCATGTTCTTGGATAGGCAGAATTAATATTGTCAAAATGGCCATACTACCAAAAGTGCTATACAGATTCAATGCAATTCCAATTAAAATCCCAATGTAAATTACTTTACAGAAATAGAGCAAGCAATCATGAAATTCATTTGGAAGAATAAGAAACCCAGAATAGTTAAAGAAATTCTTAGCAGGAAGAATGAAACAGGAGGTATCGCAATACCAGAACTTCAGCTATACTACAAAGCAATAGCAAAAAAAAAAAAAACAGCATGGTATTGGCACCAAAATAGACAGGAAGATCAATGGTACAGAACAGAGGACATGGACACAAACCCAAATAAATACAATTTTCTCATACTAGACAAAGGTGCCAAAAATATGCAATGGAGAATAGATGACCTCTTCAACAAATGGTGCTGGGAAAACTGGAAATCCATATGCAACAGGATGAAACTAAACCCCTATCTCTCACCCTGCACAAAACTCAACCCAAAATGGATCAAGGATCTTGAAATCAGACCAGAGACCCTGCATCTTACAGAAGAAAAATAGGTCCAAATCTTCAACTTGTTGACTTAGGATCAGGCTCCCTTAACAGGACTCCCATAGCACAGGAAATAGAGCAAGAATCAATAACTGGGATAGATTCAAATTAAAAAGCTTTCTCTCAGCAAAGGAAACTATCAGCAATGTGAAGAGAGTGCCTACAGAGTGGGAGAATATCTATCTTTGCCACTCATACTTCAGATAGAGCACTAATTTCCAGAAGATATAAAGAACTCAAAAACCTCTACACCAAGAATACTAATAACCCAATCAACAAATGGGCTAAGGATATGAACAGTTGCTTCACAGAAGAAGATCTGCAAGCAATCAACAAACATATGAAAAAATGTTCACCATATTTAGTAATAAGAGAAATGCAAATCAAAACTACACTAAGATTCCATCTCACCCCAATTAGAATGGCGATTATCAAGAATACCAGCAACAATAGGTGTTGGAGAGGATGTGGGGAAAAAGGTACACTCATACATTGCTGGTGGGGATGCAAATTAGTGCAGCCGCTCTGGAAAGCAGTATGGAGATTCCTTAGAAAGCTTCGAATGGACCTACCATTTGACCCAGCTATCCCACTCCTTGGCCTATACCCAAAGGACTTAAAATCAGCATACTACAGAGATAAAGCCACATCAATGTTCATAGCTGCTCAATTCACAATAGCCAGACTGTGGAACCAACCTAGATGTCCTTCAATTGATGAATGGATAAGAAACTGTGGTATATATATATACAATGGAATATTACTCAGCTATAAAGAATAATAAAATTATGGCATTTGCAGGCAAATGGATGAAATTGGAGAATATCATGCTAAGTGAGATAAGCCAATCTCAAAAAACCAAAGGATGAATGATCTCGCTGATAAGCGGATGATGACACATAATGGGTGGTTGGAGGGGGGCAAGAATGGAGGAAGGAGGGACTGTATAGAGGTAAAAGAGTGGTGGGAGGGGTGGGAGGGAAGGAAAAAACAACAGAATGAATCAAACATCATTACCCTATGTAAATATATGATTACACAAATGGTATGCTGTTACTCCTTGTACAAACAGAAACAACATATATCCTATTTGTTTACAATAAAAATAAATTTTTAAAAAAGTTTATCAGAATATAGGCATGATGTGAGTTGACTTCTTACACTCTAACAAAAGAGTGTGTGTGTGTGTGTGTGTCTGTGTGTGTGTGTGTGCGTGTGTGTGAGAGAGAGAGAGAGAGAGAGAGAGAGAATGAGAAAGAGAGAGAATGAATGAGGAACTGCATGGGGGTAACCTGCTGACAGTATTGGGACTTCCTGTCAGACACTGAGATATGAAACAGGTTCATTTTCATGTAATTGAAGGAGGTGGAGCTGTGAAGGTTGTGGTTGAGTAACAGCATCACCCATCCCAGAGGAACTTGGAAGTGCAGTTGCCAGATTTACTCACCTTTAACACCGGGACTTCGTTTCATTATTTTAAATACATTAGTATTCAAGAATTCAGAAGAATGTTTATTTTAGAAAGATTTCACCCCACAGAAAATAATTTCCTTCCAGTTTCTAATACCGTGGTGTAAGAGGCCACCATGATATTTATAGAATGTTCCCTATGTGTGTCAGGAAGAACAAAACAAAATGCAATTAAACCACAGAGTTTGGGCTTGGGGAAATTGTGCAGATTCAGTTAGGAATAGGACAGCAAGCATAAGTGATACTATATTTAAACTGGCATGTTTCTTGCTTTGAGTTTTTTTTGGGTTTTTTTTGTTGTTGTTTTGTTTTGTTTTGTTTTAAGAATCTTCTCTACAGAGATAAGGAAGAACTACACATAACTATTGGAGATTCAAAGCTTTTAAAACTTATCTTTACTGAGTACAAAGGAACTAAAGGGTAAATAAGACATTTTTTCTTATCAAAGTGCTGAATATTTTATGGTATCACACTAATACCCATCATTTCTTTTGGTCATTCCAGTAATAGTCCAGAAGAACCTTCTCTTTGTTTTTACTCTTGAGTATAATCCTGCGTGTCTCAGTAAATTCTTAGTGGCTAAAGAATTTGGTTATTAGCACATAAAACTCATCAAGAAACATCTATAATATCAATGTCCATAAAGATAGAAGGGATGAGGAAATTCTCTGGCTGTCATAAAACTTGTTAAAAGCAAACTCCCTTGAACAAGTGTCTTTGCCTTCATTCCCTATTATTCTCTCTGTACCTTTCTGCTGGTACCTATTACCACTTTCCCAGAGTTCACACAATCCTCAGATGTTGTCTCACGTCTGAAATAAAAATAACAACACAAAACAAAACAAAACAAAAATAACATCTTTTAGGGAACTCTGTAATGACCTTTTTAATAAAAACAGCTTGCTATCACTACTATAGGTTGTATATTATTTATAAAAGGTACCATTATAATTGAGAAATATGGCAGGCACCAACTTAATTAAGCAAGCATTCACCCTCCCCAATGAGATAAACTGACATTGCTCCTCCCCACACTGATGGACTGAGGACAGACATATCTAATCACAGTCCTGCTGAAAGGTTTAACTACACTCTGACATGAGAAAAACAATGTGATGAATCCAAGTGGAGAAATATGAAGTCTAGAATCTTTTCTTTTTTTCTTTTGAGATAGTCCTGTTGATTACCCAGGTTGACCTTATCAAAGTAGCCATTCTCTGGGTCAAGCGTAGATTCTTAAGATGTTATTGATTTTAATACTTTTCTCATGCTTCTCTCTCTCCTACTCACTTTCTCTATCCTCCTCACTTTTCCACTCTCTCTAGTGTGTGCCCTTTCTCCTTCCCTTTCTTTTCCTCTCATTTTCTCTCTTACCCTGCAGGGAGACACTTTGCTTAATAAACTCCCTTATGTGATTTCCCGTGTCTGGCATGATTTTTGTGGGATCCCTTACATTGGTGCCACAACTCAGGATGGGTTCTTCCACTTTCCCTTAAGCGAGTGGAACCCCATCTGAGCCCCACTTCCCCCCAGACACAGCCCCATCTTCCATTCGCCCAGATGCTCAGCTTTTTGCATGCAACACCAGACTTCAGATTGGTATACAAGCCTTTAAAGCAGAAAAGTTATGAAGCTGCTCTTCTTCAAATTAAACTTGTCTATAATGGTAAACCTATCATTTAATGTTCTATATAAGACCTGTCATCAATAGGGTATATGTAAAATTTGTTAAAAGTATTTCTGAAAGTTATTGAGAGCCTGATTTGTTTAAAGATTAAGCATGAAAGCATTTTACCACTTTGCCACACAAAAGGAAACTTAAAAGCTCTCTCAGCCTTTCTTTAAGTCATGTTTTAGATATAATGTTAAATTGTGTTAACTAATGTTCATATAGACTCAGGAGTCAATATATGTAAACTTCTTAAAATGACATTTAAGAAAGAGTGGAATGTGCAGTAGCAAAAATGGGACAACAGTGACTGAGATTGGGGTCTCTGACTTCATGACTGTGGCATGCCTGATGCCTGGGAGTGCTCCTGTGCAGGGGCACAAGATGCCTAACTACTGTGGCAGTACATTGATCTCAGGCACACAGCTCTTGGGAAGGAAGGAATTCTTTTGCTAGGTAACAAGTGTTTCATCAGCTCCCTTCTCTGGTTCCTGCCCTCCTTTCAGTAACTTTGGAACCTAACATTGCACATATATAAAGATTGCTGCCATAACTCTTTAGATCTGCATTTTCATCAGAGAACAGAGCTAAAAGCCCCGCCTTACCTGAGATAAGGCTCTGCCTCACAACGCTGCTGCACATTAGAATGGCTCCAAAGTAAGCCAGACTTTAACTCATTTAAAGTTGTGTTCAAAAGTTTGATGTTTGTTGTAAAGATTACTGTGATCTCAAACAGGAGATATAATGAAAACTCAGCCAAAATTCAAGATAGTTATTGCACAAACTGAATATTTTACTGTTGATTCCATTTTGTATTTTCCTTATAAACTTTAATTGTTGTCTGATCAATATTTTGCAGAAGTACTGCTTCAAGAGTGAACAACGTAAATTAACTTGGAATAGTAAGCCATCAGCTATAGGACAGATAATGTAAACCCAAGTTAGATAAAAGGGGGTAAATAACTGTAAAGTCATAGACTTTGAAGTTAAAGCCCAGTACTCTTGCTTTATGACTGGTGAGACTGACTTGCTTGATGGTTAAGATCAAACTTAGAGATTGAGATTAAATACAGAGGTCAAGAAAAGTCCATATTTGGGTCTTGCCCTCAAAGTCAACCTGAACCTAGGGAACAAGAGGAATTCTCTAAGGAGGTTTGCAACTCTGGGTCACACAACCTCCTGATCAAGGAGATTGTTGAGGCCACTAGAAGAAAAGCCACTCAGTGCACCTGCTGCAGAGGAGGGTCAAGGAAAAAGGGAGACATCCCTGGTGCTTTCAAGGGAAGTCACCTCATCGAGGAGACCCTGCCTAACCAATGGCAGTAATGGAACTAAGAAGCTGCTCTTAAGTTCTCTATGAGTGACCCCCGTGGGAACTCAGCTGACTCTTTAATAGACAGGAACAAGTCACTTTGACCAGCTTGATCTTAAACACCTAGCAAAACAGTTAAAACCAAAATATAGCCATTCTTGGCCATTTAAAAGAAATAATACTTAAATTTAACTTAAGATGTACACTTGTGTTAGCCTACTAGAATAAAGACTAAAAGCTACAAAAGAGAGATTCTTAGGCAAATGTGCCTGATAACTATCAAGAGAGACTGCCAGAGTCAGAAGTTGTAGTCAGTTTAAGGCCTATAGACACAAATAGGCTTAAGCTATGTTTGCTAGTAACAGAAGTATAGAGATCTCTACTAAATGTTGTGTTTACATTCCTGATAACCTGGACAATGTTAAAGTTCCCAAATAAAGGCCTTGTCCTCTCCAGCCTTTGCTAGGCCTTGTTATAGGAACGACTTCTCAGTTCTTCCACCCCCTGGTGAGGAATTATTGACTTCTGTCATCTTTATGATATTCATTGGCATGTTCCAGATTCTGCAACATTTATATTGTTATCAATCTCATTTCACTACTCATGTCTTTTTGTTCTTCTCTCATAGAAGCACCCATCCCCAGATGCCTGTACAACCTGCTCTTCCCCAACCAGACTTCTACCATGAACCCCTCAATTGACCTGATTTCTAAAAAGGGAACTCCAAATTGCTTGACCCATGCTGCCCCCTTCCAGCTCAAAGAAGCCAGATCGGTCATCACCCCCTTTCCCTACAGCAGTGAAGGAGTTCCTAAAATTAGAGTGGTGAATGAAGCAAGAATTGGGGACAGGCAGTTAATATAGACATAGGAGATCAGTCAAATCGAGGACATGAAGTCCATGAAAACCATCTGCCTTTGGAAGTCTGGAAGGAGAATGAAATTTTTACATCTCACCTGCAAAACCAGCCCCAGTCACTTAGGCAGGAAGGGGAGAGAAGGCTTCAGAAAGAACTGGAGAACAAAAGATTTTCTTATAAAAACAGAAACAGAGGAATGTAATACAAAGCTGCTCTTCCCGGTGCAGCCATTTTCCCCGTCTCCCAACCACTTGTCAATCTGTGAACATCCTAGCTAGCTATTGGTTCATCAGGCAACTTGCAAGTATCCTTCTCCATTATTGGTCCCCTGTTAGCAGAATTCAACTGCTTCATGGTAGCTATCCTGCCATCTTTTCTCATGCTTCTCTCTCTCCTACTCACTTTCTCTATCCTCCTCGCTTTTCCACTCTCTCTAGCGCGCGCCCTTTCTCCTTCCCTTTCTTTTCCTCTTATTTTCTCTCTTACCCTGCAGGGAGACACTTTACTTAATAAACTCCCTTATGTGAAAAAAAAAATGTTATTGATTTTAAAATGTTGAGGAATCAATAAATGTGATGTGTGATGCTTGATAGCATTCTGGAATAAAAACAAAATAAAAAATAAGGAAATGACAAAATACATTACAGAATGCATTATTATGATAATCAGAAAACCAAATATGGAATACATATTAGATAATAGAATGGATCCAGGTTAAAATATCCTAAATGTTTTAGTGCATGTGCTTGTGTAGAAGAAAGTTCTTGCTTTTACAAGATGCACACAAAGATATTTTAGGATGAAGAGTTAAAGGGAGACGAACAGGGCAGAGTGTTCACAACTGAAGAATTTTGTTGAAGAGGTTATGTGTGTTCATTTCATTATTTCAGCTTCCTGTATGTTTGATTCTTTTCAAAAATAGGAAAATGTGATTATTAAAAATTTAAAATCATTATGTTTTTAGTGCACGGTTTTTTGTTTGTTTTTTGTTTTTCCAAACAAAAATCAGTGCTAGGTTATTTATTTGACTTTAAGTGCATTGTTTAACGAACTTGAGAGTTTGGTGCTCCTTTCCTCAGAGGTGGAGAAACAGTAAGCTGAAGCATAATGGAGCCACCACCAGCTCCACATCTCCACCCTCAATGCCATTGGTCTGTATGCTTTTCAGAAGAAGGAAGGTCACCATTTGGCAACTATTCTCTCTGTCACTTTTTTGACCTCTCCCAAGACCCAGATTAGAGAAAATTTCAATGAAAAAGTGAACACTTTTCTGAAAACCAGGGCAAGACTGCTCTCAAAGAGAAAATTTGGTTTCACTTCTATGCCATCTTCTAATCCCTAGGTCATCATTTTCATTATTTTTAAAAGCAATACTCATTAAAGTCCTTTGTACATAAGCAACAAATATTTTTTTCTTAACATTTGCTTCAGTTCCTCCCCAGAATCTTTAAGAGTATTTTCCATAAGTCCTCAAGTTCAAGTTGTCTAGTGAGTTTATCTACTAAAATATCAAACAACTCTTTTTCCAGTTCACATTTCACTGTGGCCTCTCTAATTGATTTCTCAAATGCAGCTAACAGCCACGTGACCTCTGGTGCACACCCTGCAGATATTATTGTGTTATCCATGTAGGCTTCCCTCGGGGGCTGCTCCACTGCTGCTAACATTAGACCCCACTCTTCTCTTTCCTGAGGATCAGTTGCACAGAGCCACTGGCACTGCGGACATCAGAACAGTGTAGCTGCTGTCAGATACCTTTGCTCACTTCTTATTGCCATTTTGTAAATTTTGCTATAAACCTGGCATGTGTACAATAAGCATTATTTTTTCCTACCTTCAACATGATACTGATATGTGATAATGTGTTTCTTTTTCTTTTTCCTTTTTGAGGAGGAAGGGGAGGAGGCCTTATTTTGAGAGTAATTCTTGAGATAAAACAGAATGAGTCATTTTCAAATCCTCCCCCATTTTCTAAGTTGAGAATTCAGCTTGAATCTTACACAATTCTAGGTTTCAAAGATTTCTATAATTCTCTGAAGACCAAGAATAGGCTCAATAAAAGTGAATTTGCATGAAATGTTTGAAATGTCATTATGGAGACAGAAGACACCTCAAAGGGAAAGAAAAGAGCAGATTCAAAGTAGGTAGTCAAATCAATAAAGAGTGATTCATAGCACGGCAATGAGATATGTGGGTCACACCCATCTCCCCTAGTGCTTCTCCTGTGAACTCAGGTCTTATTCATGACAAGAGGGTATGTAAATGCATGAGCTCCTTTCTCTATAATTCCCATGGATCCTGAGAGCACTCTGTTGACGTATTTCAGCCTTGGTGGAAGTGCTAGTGGCACAAGCATGCTTGTGGCTGCGATAGGTGATGACCTTGGTATCACCACTTGCAGCAGCTATCCTAGTGATGACAACTATCTCTTCAGGGCTTGACCTAGGGAAGACATGTGCCAAAGTACCCATGATTCTGGTTTCAGGCAATAGAAGCCTTCACTTGGCTTCCTGGAACCTAGTAGCAGCACTACAAATCTCTGTAGGTAATGGAGTGGTCTAATGCAAGCATCGTTACAAGGAGCTACCAGAAGAAACAGGGAAAAGTTTACATGCCACATACTGGTAGGAGTTAACTGCTAGAACACACCTGTGTTCTCAGTGGAAATTCCAAAAATTAATTGAGAGACAATTAGAACTTATACCATTTCTACATATCGAATAAAGAGGAGAAAGTCAAGCAGAGAAATAATGATTTGCTCCACTTTCAAGTTTGGGTACCCACAGGTACAAATGTTGAGCAATATATATTGTTAAGGACCAAATAGACTTACTGACATCTATGTTATTCAGTATATATTTGCTATATCTTTTCATCACTTTTGTTTGTTTCTCCCATGATGTTTCTTTTCTTTTCCTTCTTTCTCTTTCTGTTTTCTTTTTCTTTTTCTTTTTTTTTTTTTTTTTGGTACTAGGAATTGAACCTAGTTTAACCACTGAGCCACATCCCCAGCCCTTTTCTTTTTGTATTTTGTTTTTTTAGAGACAGGGTCTTACTGAGTTTCTTAGGGCCTTGCTAAGTTGCTGACACTGGCTTTGAACTCATAATCCTCTTGCCTCAGTCTCCTGAGCCTCTGGGATTACAGGCATGCACCACCAGACCTGGCTTATAAATTGCTTAATGCATTTATTTACTTTCATTTTAACTCCCTTCACTTACTCTTACTTTTAAAAATTCATGCAAGGTTTTATTTTTTAAAAATTCCTTATTTCATCATTTGTACCAACAGGAAGAGAAAAATGTCTTAGCTATGTATCTACTCTTTTGTATTTTTTAAAAATAATCCTTCACATTACTGATAGTTTCCTTTGCTGAGAGAAAGCTTTTTAGTTTGAATCTATCCCAGTTGTTGATTTTTGCTTTTATTTTTTGTGCTATGGGAGTCCTGTTAAGGAAGTCTGATCCTAAGCCGACATGTTGAAGATTTGAACCTACTTTTTCTTCTATAAGATGCAAGGTCTCTGGTCTGATTCTGAGGTCCTTGATCCATTTTGAGTTGAGTGTTGTGCAGGGTGAGAGATAGGGGTTTAATTTCATTCTGTTGCATATGGATTTCCAGTTTTCCCAGTACCATTTGTTGAAGAGGCTATCTTTTCTCCATTGCATATTTTTGGCCCCTTTGTCTATTATGAGAAAATTGTATTTATATGGGTTTGTGTCCATGTCCTCTATTCTGTACCATTGATATACGGAGTGGGAGAAAATCTTTGCCACTCTGCCGGGGTCCAGCCCTAGCAGGAGTCCATGGGTTCCACACAGGTAACGGGGCGCAGGAAGACAGCGTCGGCAATGATAGAGAATGAAAGACACAGACTCTAGTTCTGGTGCAATCACTCCCACTTTATTCTGGGGAAGGCTGGGTTTATATACATTTTTCTTCAGGCTATAATGGCAGTCTTGTGGTTAATGAAATTAAAGAAGTTTCCAAAGCATAGGCAGAAGTTGTTCTTAACAAGGAACCGAAAGATTATGAGAAAATCTGTAAGGATAACCTTTCAGATTATCCTTACCTAATCACAATTATTTTAAGAATATCTAACTAAGTCAATGAGCTAATAATGTTTATTTCCTTAATATCTAAACTCTATGTGACCTACGACTATTCTTATTACTCTCGCGGTTAAAGCGATAGACAAGTAATCTCATGTGACCATCTCTACTAGGTCCATCTGGTTAATATCTAAATTGCTGAGTTAAGGGCTACAGGAGGGCAGCAGTCGCAGTGGTTCGCGTGGCCAAGTTTTTTTTACTGAATAGATTACATTGTCTTATGTAGCTCTTTTTTCCAGAACAGGGCATTGAGCACCAACGTTTATTATAAGGGTGACCTATTCTTTGTAGGAAGGAAGGAATGTTGTGAAACCTTATTCTTTTACCCCACCACCACACATAAACAAAACCATCGTTAGGATTTAACCAGCCTGTTGGAGACAAAGGCAGATCTATATCTATTTTCTCCAGAGGCTTTCAGGGACTCGTTGCACAGTTGCAAAATTATTTTTAACTTTGTTAGTGGTAAAGACCCATTATCTTTCAGATTGTAGGTATTATTTTCTGGAATTTTTGTTGTATTCCCCTCGTCCCCTTAAGCAATCTGTTCAGACTGAAATGAGTAATATATTATCAGAAAAACACAGCAGAAAAAACACCATGCTCTGGAGCAAAACATCTGACAATTCCCTTTAGGATGAGCCTTTGCAAACATCCTCCAGAGGATCTTTGTCAAGCACTGGATGGAATTCCAGACGCCCCGCACCACTCATACTTCAGATAGAGCACTAATTTCCAGAATCTATAAAGAACTCAAAAACTCTACACAAAGAATAAAATAATCCAGTCAACAAATGGGCTAAGGAAATGAATAGACACTTCACAGAAGAAGATGTACAAGCAATCAACAGACATATGAAAAAATGTTCAACATCTCTAGTAATAAGAGAAATGCAAATCAAAACTACCCTAAGATTCCATCTCACCCCAATTAGAATGGCGATTATCAAGAACACAAGCAACAATAGGTGTTGGAGAGGATGTGGGGAAAAAGGTACACTCATACATTGCTGGTGGGGTTGCAAATTAGTGCAGCCACTCTGGAAAGCAGTATGGAGATTCCTCAGAAAGCTTGGAATGGAACCACCATTTGACCCAGCTATCCCACTCCTTGGCCTATACCCAAAGGACTTAAAATCAGCATACTACAGAGATACAGCACATCAATGTTCATAGCTGCTCAATTCACAATAGCCAGATTGTGGAACCAACCTAGATGTCCTTCCATTGATGAATGGATAAAGAAACTGTGGCATATATATACAATGGAATATTACTCAGTCATAAAGAATGATAAAATTATGGCATTTGCAGGCAAATGGATGAAATTGGAGAACATCATGCTACATGAGATAAGCCAATCTCAAAAAACTAAAGGACGAATGATCTCGCTGATAAGTGGATGATGACACATAATGGAGTGTGGGAGGGGTTAGTGTTAGGGTTAGGGTTAGGTTTAGGGTTAGGGTTAAGGAGGGTGGTAAGAATGGAGGAAGGAAGGACTATATAGAGGGAAAAGAGGGGTGGGAGGGGCGAGGGGGGAAGGGAAAAATAACAGAATGAATCAAACAACATTACCCTATGTAAATGTATGATTACACAAATGGTATACCTTTACTCCATATACAGAGAAACAACATGTATCTCATTTATTTACAATAAAAAAAATTAAAAAAAAATAATCCTTTACTCTTGTGTTCCATATCTTCTTTTTATATAAAAAAATTGCTGGAGTACCACCTTTAAAATTTCTTTGAGGAATAACCATGTTTAGGAAATTTTCTACATCAATATATTTGGGAGAAATCTATTTTGTTCTGTCATTTAATGCTAGTAGTAAAATCTTTTTCTCTAAGGACTTTGTAGATATTGAGAACGCTGATGCCATTCTCATCACTGCTCATTTGTTTAAATTTAATTTCAAGATGATTTTCCCAAATAAAATATGGGAAACAATAGGTGTATTTGCATTTTTTTGAGTATATGTTTACCTCCTTCCCACCCAGCCCCCTTCTTACTTTACTTTTCAACAGTGTGTATGACAAAAGAAACTTAACAGAGTCCTTGTAAATGTTAGGAAACTTAGTGATCTGGTTAAGCAGAAGTTAGAGTCCTGGAAGGCAGGAGAACTAAAGCAGTGCAAGTTTTGACTTAGTTGAAAGAAAGAATGGGAAGATCAGAGAACCAAATGTGGAATCTTAGGACAATTCCACAGCTGGGGAGAAAGTGCTATTCCTTTGGGTTGTGAATAAGCTGGGGTTATTTTCTTCTATGTCCTCTGAAAATAGCCATGTTGACCTAAAAAGATAAAAAAAAAAAAAAAATCATATGTAATTAGTGGCACATAGAGTTTGTTTCTGCAGCAGCTTATTTTGTCCAAAGTATTTATTTTTGGCATTGTTTTATCAACAGTTCTAGGAAGCAATATTGAAGTTTTCAATCTCAGCCTTGATGATTTATTTGTGATACAAAAGTTTATTTTTTCTATGGTACCAGGGTTTTGCATATGTGGGTCATATGATTTATGATCTTAAATATTTCTTTCAAATACTAGAGATATCTGTCAATTTATAGAAATATACAAAGAAAACTACTTTTGAACTTGAATAGTGTAAAATACTTTGTGCATTTTTGTAATTTATATTGTTTGTATTACAATTATATCACACCCTGATTATTTTTTAAAGGGGAAACATTGATGGAAACAAGAAGAAAATGAAAATCACATGTATTCTATTAATCAGAAAGTTCTGCTACACTATTTGGTGTACCATTTTCCATCCTTTCTCTGAGCCTAAGCGTACTAAGATTTAGAGAGGAGGCTTGTTACTGGCAATGTGTTTCAAGACTGCATTTGAAATCACATTTTTCTTTATGTTCTATTTGTTTCCCTAAATGTATTAAATATATTTTAAATTGTTCGAATTTAAATTTTAAATTTAAATTTTAGTGCTGGGGATATAACTCAGTTGGTAGAGTGCTTGCCTTGCAAGCACAAGCACAAGGCCCTGGGTTCAACCCCCAGCACTGCAAAAAAAAAAAAAAAAAAAAAAAAAAAAAAAAAAATTTAGTCTAATGAGCCTTACAATATGATATTATATGAAGGAAAGAGATTATGAATCTCACCTAGTCTGAAGAAAATTTAAGCAAGGAAACTAAGGGGTGTTCCTTCCCTATACTGTCCTCTGTTAGGATGCCCTTACTTCCCCTCAGACTGTTCCCTGAGTTCAGCCTCCCTCATTTTCTGTGGATTCCTTATTGCTACTCAGAGCTCCATAAGCACCTCATTAATACCTCTTTAAAACTCCTGAGGTGATTTCTCTCTAAAAACACAACCGACCTCCTCCTAATGTGGTCTGCGAAGTGGGCAGAGTTGTCAAAATGCTTCCTCTTATCCATCTTTTTTCTGAGGTCTTTGCAGTCATAAAATCCCTCTTCCCCCTTCTGTGCTACCTAGTCTCTCACACTCGAGTCATTGTGAACTCTAATTTCTAGTTGGTTTCTTTCCTGATTTCTGTCATTTTCAAGCCAGCATAAAAGGATTACTTGTAGAGTCAAATTCTAGTATAGACATTCTCCTTCAGAGAGAATTTTCTGGCAGATCTGTAAAAAATTATCATGTTTGTTTCCTTAATTTGATATTTTAATCCTTATGACATATTCATGTTATATTTTTAAGGCTAAGAAAACTGAAAAAGGTTACATTATTTGCCCAAGATCATATAGTTGGTAGCTGGCAAGGCTTTCTGATTCTGAAAGTGAGAATTGTTGAGAGAGACAGTTTCTAGAACCAGAAAGGTTTGCCAGCTATCAAGGTGAGGATGTACCCACATTGTATCTGATAAGAGCAACTCTAGTTATATGTCACAAGGAAATTTCCTACCTTGAATGTGCACTATGACCTCAGTTGTAATCATGGTAAAATGGAAGTAACCTTAATGCTCAACACAACACAAATATATACATTATACTTACATACAGAATACTGTCAAGCAGTTAGAATGAATGGCAATGCTATGGATACTGAAATTAATAAGTCTCACACACAAACTAAGTGAAAAGGAAGAAGATACAAAATGATTGCACTATTGAACCATTCACTTAGAGTTTCACACTTGTGAAACCTTACTTAATAGTTCTTATTTCTAACCATATTGGTCTTGATGTATGAGAGATATTGAATATGATGGTATTTGCCTGAGGGGAAAGAATAGAGAATGGATACATATAGGGTACATGAAGGGATCTCAACCTTATTATTAGAGCTGAATGGTGAGCTCTCATTTCTCCAACTATTCAGTTCCTGTAATGCTCTCTAAAATTAATAACAAGGAGTGAAAAGTAGTAAAAAGAGACAAATGCAAAAAAATTATATGATGACAGAATATCATTAAAAATAAAATGAAACACACACAAAGAAATACAAATGAAACTGGGGAAATCAGAACAAGACCAGTCAGTGCGTTGTACCAGTGTCAGTATTCTGCTTGCTATGTTACTACAACTTTGTAAGGTGTTATGGTTGGAGGAAATAGGACAAAGTGTATTCAGGACCTTTCTGTGTAATTTCTAAACTGAATGTGGGTGAATAATATTCTCAGGAAGAGTTTCAATCAAAAATAAAATAATAAAATAAAAAAATTGAAGTATAATATTTCCACAATTATGTTTAACGTGTCATTGACTTTTTAAAAAGAATTCCAACAGTATATAACTAAATTCATAGGAAAAGAAAATATGCAACAGTTGTCAACTAAACACATTGTTTTTGCTTTTAGGTTTTTTTTTCTTCTGATATTTGATAGCAGCACCTTTGTCCCATATTTATTAGTTTTGCCCATGAAAAACCAAAATGGCAAAATAGGTAAGAAAATCATCAAAAAAAGTTATCTGCCTTGTGGGAATTATAAACTTGAACCTTAATAAATTCATTCAATAAATAAAAATATGTTACTTTTAAATCCATATATATGAATAAATAGCATATTTTGTTGATAATGGTTAATAAAATTGATAGTCTATATCAAATAATTTGCACAAAAGTTCACAGAATATCACTAGCCTGGTCTTGGGCTAATTCATAAAAATCTTTGGTGCCTGTGAATGGCACAGAATCCCACTCAGGACTCAAAATTTCCACATTGTAATCTTTAATGGGCAACAAAACTTTTTATATTTACATAAACTTTCTCTGTATTGTGGTGTGCAGTGAAGGTTGAGAACTGCTCCTCTGAGTATTTGAATTACCCTTGTTGGTTGTCATAATTTATGACACAAATCCAACTCCAGTCAGAACTTTATATACAGTTTGCATTTTAAAATTGTGAAACTTATTCCGCTTTAATCTGGTAGGTTATTTTGTGTCTAACTGTGCACGGGTAAGTGCCCTTCTGTAGCCAAGTGAAGCCATTCGAGCTGCTGCAATGTAACCCTAGGTGAACTTAAGAGCAATTCAAGGGACAACAGGGTTTGGGAACATTTGTATTAGTAAAGAATAACTCATGCATTAAAAGAATTGTTGTTGCCATGTATGAGGAGAGGGATACTTATCATTTTGTCCCTAACAATGTCTAACTCATGGTAGCTTTCAAAGTAAAAATATAAATGAATGTGGTACAATATTATGAGAACAGAGGTTGGAAGTTATTTTCTAAAGTAACTTTTAACCAGACTTTGGAATAATTAGGTTGTTCTACTGGCATCCACACTAATAATCAGAGGTAGATGTCTAATTTCAATGTCTTCCCACATCCCAAAACTATTTTGAAATCACCTGATTTTAACCCATACCCAGAGCTGTCTTGCTGGGCTAATGGAGAGGCATGTGGTACTCCTCAGGGGGCAGTTAAATAGGATCGTTCCTGCTGCTTCTCTCATTGCCCAATTACCTGATTGACTCTTGGAAGTTACAGCTCATGGAATCCTGGAACTGGGCACACCAGGGCACTTGATCAGACAAACATGATTCCCCAGACCCAGAAATCATATTTCAAACTGTATCTCAGACCAAAGGCCTGCTAAGCTCCCGGGATGATTGAACCTAGATCACTTTAAACAGCTTCAGAGAATGCAAAACTTCCTGTCAGTTTCAATGGTTCATGTCACTTTTTTAGAACACCTGGCACTTAAATATTTAAATTAAAATTCCAGCTTTAATTTGAAGGAACTAACAATAAGCCCTTTTTGTTCTCATAGTACTTTAGGTCTGACTTTAATTTTCTAAAAATGCAGATTTGGGAAATAAAATTAGCAATGCAAGGTGAACCTAGTGTGAATTTTACTGAAGATTATGCAAATGCAGGAAATTATAATTCTATCAGGATGTCATTACATGTGTCTACTTAGACACACATTTTCTGCTATGTTTAAGTTAAACAAAACACTAAATGACTATGTAGTATGACATCTCATTAATATGTTTCCATTCACATCTGTGCCTTTAGTATAAAAAAAACGACTGCTTCAGTGATAAGAGATTAGGTCCTTTAATTAGAAACAAATGACAAATCACTGTTAACCCCATGTGATGCTTTCTAAAACTTCCATCAAATATTCCTCTTAAAACATTATTAAACACAAGTTCCCCAGATCTACTTCCTAGAAAGTGCCATTTAACAAAACCCAGGCAGGATGTTAATACTGGGGCCGAATTACAGGTTGCCAAAGCATTTCCTGTGAGGGGATTGACAGGGGATCATTTTGTTATGGGGCCACCTCCAGTGTGTTGTGACAACCACTCATTACACCTCTAAGCAGAGCACTCAGCTGTAGATTTCTACAAGATGCAAATAGCTCCAAATGGGTTCAATTTAGAGTGAGTGGATAATGTATCACTCACTTCTTTAAGGTAGAAGCTTTTAATTCTCAAGAACAGGGAGAGAAGAACATTTCAGTTTCAGGAAATAAAGATTTAGTTAACCAACTATGCCTGAGAAATGGAGTCACAATAGCAATATCTGTTACATTATAAATAAAAACACTTCACCTGCCTTGTTTCCCCTTGGCCCGAAACAAAACACCAAGTGGTCAAGTGAGCATCACCTCTCAATAAATATAATTATCCACTTAAGAGCTCAATGTCAAAAACTAGTAACCTCTAAGTGATGGTAGGTTTTTCTCTTACAAAAGGAACTGCTTACAAAGCTACTGTAGTTAATTATAATAATACTCAAAAAGTGTTTTAAACACATTTTTATATGGAAAAAAATATCAAGGAAAGCTTTTCACAGTTGGACTTTAATATTTTAGTGTGCTGGCTTTTATACCCCTCTGTGATTTTACTCCCACTGTTCTATTACTGATTTTAGTAAGTGTTGCTAACAATGGAATACAGCAGTCTCTACTACCAGCTATTTAGAAGAGAGGTATGCTGATGTGGATTGGAAAAAGTCAATAAGCCCATTTAAGATTCCTGTGTTTAACAAAGCCACAGGAGAAGCCAGCAAGCTACAAAACTTGTCCATGTGAAAAGACATGGTTGTTTTTTGCTATGAGTACATTAATGAGCAGAAAGCTCTTTGCTATAATTTACCAGCATCACTCCGGCCATGATGACTAAAATCCTCTGGATGTTAATGTCCTTTCGATTTGGGCACTTTACTAAGAAATTAATTATCCACTAGAAATACACAGAGATGGGCTTATAACTAACCTATGTAAAAATAATAATGAATTTGTCCAAAAATATTTGAATTCAAAGTACTTAAAGAGGTTTATTTTTAATCTACTATGGATGAAGAACACTTACTGAAGCAAGGATTGTTAACATTTTCTATTCATTTTTCTAAACTTAAGCTTTAAAGATCATTTTCCAGAACTGGTGTGGTGGCATACATCTATAATCCCAGATTCTCTATTTTTCTTTTCACTTGCTGGGGATTGAACTCAGGAGCACTTGATCACTGAGTCACATCCCCAGCCCTATTTTGTATGTTATTTAGACACAGGGTCTCACTGAGTTGCTGAGTGCCTTACTTCTGCTGAGGCTGGCTTTGAACTCGCCATCCTCCTGCCTTCGCCTCCAGAGTCACTGGGATTTCTCAGGAGGCTAAAGCAGGAAGATTGCAAGTTCGAGGTCAGCCTCAGCAACTTAGTGAAACCCTGTATCAAAATGAAAAATTAAAAGGACTGGGGATGTAGTTCAGGGGTAAAGTACCCCTAGGTTCAATCCCTAGACCTACAAAAAAAAAATTCCAGGAGAAATCATATATTGTACATATATAATTTTATATGTTGTCAACATTATATGTAGTATATAATACTATAATATGTTATATTATATGTATTACATATGCACACACACATATGTGTCTATGTGTGTTCTCTCTCTGAATACATACATATTTTGGGAAGTCATCCCATGAAACACTGGTTGGAGAGAGCAAAGTGATAGAGGGGAAAGAATGACAAAATTACTGATTATGAGACAAATTGTCAGTTCTGCTGAGGAACTCTGGGGGTCAGTGTAATATGCACCAAGACATATTCAGCCATGCAACAAGGGAGGCAGGATTTACAGACCCATGTACATCAGTCATTGGCTGGCTGTTTCTAGGGTGTAATAATCGCCAACCTTTAGATAATTCAATTAAATAAAAAAGTCAGGGCATGAGACCAGTGGCTTTATACTATTGTTTCATCTTTCTTTACTAATAGAAGGAGTTCATTGTAGTTTTATGTGACTCTCTGGACAGAATTTATTTTTCACAGCCACTTCTCACCAAGTTTTATCCAATGAAAGTGTCAGGCTCAGGAAAATGCAATCCAGCATCTGAGTACTTTGAACTGAAGGTCATTGTCAAGACCTCAGAAGCCAGAAGTTCTCCTGCCTTCTTCTCCCACTTCTTTATTCTCCTCTACTTTCTTCCACTATAGGATTCCTCTTCCCCAGGGCAGGACATAAAAACTAGAATACTTGGAAATATCACTTGAACCTTCCTCTACTCTTCTGTGTAAGAAGTCATATTACACAGGAGACTTTCTGACCCAATATATGCTATCATTTAATAGTTTTAATATTTTTACTATTATTTTCCACATACAGGAATATATCTTAAATTTTCTACACATAGATGTATATTTTCTACATATATATATGTAGAATATATATATATATATATATATATATATATATATATATATATATATCTTGAAGAAACTCTTGTTCAGAATCCTTGGAGACATATTTAAGAATGTTCATAGCAGCAATTCTGTAATACACAGGGCTGGGGGGACAGCCTGTAACAGAATAATGGATAACTTGTTTTTATACATTAGAATGCTACAGTGAAGGGAAATAAATGAAGTATAGTTATATGCAGAAACATATGTGACTCTCTCAATATAATATTGAGTCAAAAGTAGAAGTAGACATGATTCTATTTATATAAACTTCACAATAAAAGACAAAGAAATAAGCAGTTTTCCACTTCTGTCTGTGAATTATTATTGGCAATGGGAATTGACATTCCATCATAAAAACTAAAACCATGTGACCAGGGATGTAGCTCAGTGGTAGGGTACACAATTGCATGTATGAGGTCCTGGTTCAATCCCTAGTATCACTCCATCAGAAAGAAAAGAAAGAAAGAGAGAGAGAGAGAGAGAGAAAGGGAGGGAGGGAGAAAGGGAGAGAGAGAGAGAGAGAAGGGAGGGAGGGAGAAAGGGAGAGAGAGAGAGAGAGAGAGAGAGAGAGAGAGAGAGAGAGAGAGAGAGAAAGAAAAAGAAAGAAAGAAAGAAAGAAAGAAAGAAAGAGAGAAAGAGAGAGAGAGAAAGAAAGAGAGAGAGAGAGAGAGAGAGAGAGAGAGAGAGAGAGAGAGAGAGAGAGAAAGGAAGGAAGGAAGGAAGGAAGGAAGAAAGAAACTAAAAACTAAAAACACTATAAAATACATACAACTGTTTTCATGTATTTGACAACAGGTTGCCCAGAACTGATTCTAGAGAGAAAAGCAAACAAAGGAGCTGAGTTGTTCCACTGCCTCAGGTTACTACCTTCTTTAACATCCCAGGTCACTCCCCAGGGAGGAGGAAAACAGAGCCTGGTGGACCCACCCAGATGAGGAGACAAAGGCAGGATCCAGGGGGCCGAGGCTTTAGGAAAAGTAGTAGGAAGAATACTGAAATGATGGAACTAAGGAGAACAAAATTTCCAATGTCTTATGAACTAACCCTTGGAATACCTTTGCTATGTGCTGATCTGGTCAGTCATGGCACAAACACCTCCAAGTGGGGGTAGACCTAATGATTCCTGGCAATAGCCAAAAGCTGGGGATAGTTGAAATTATCATTAACTGGAGAAACCTCATTTCAAAGGAAGCGTTGTTACAATTTTCAGAAGCAATTTCCATTAGCAGCTAAATTAGCCTCAGAATAAATGCTATGCTGCTTTTTTCTCTAACAAAGCTTAAGTAAATAAGCCTCGAAAGCATTAAACTGGTCTACCTCATAACTTTCCTGCATTCAAGAACAATGTCTAATCCTCTTTAAAAGGAATATTATAAACTTCACATTCAAAACAAATTTCAGAATGCCTGTAAGCCCAAATTATGTTACTAGGCATATAAAAATACAAGAAAAAAATCAATTAATGGAAACATACCCAGAGATTAGAAAGGATGAAAATAGGAGACAAGAGTCTTAAACCAACTTTCAAAAATGTTATGACAGGATATAAAGAATGCTATAGATATAACCAAGAGGGAGTGTGAAGACAACACTCAACCAGGACTTCTGGAGATGAAAATAAATACAGAAAATTGAAAAATATACTCAGTGGAATTAACAGGAGATCAAATACTAGGAAAGAAGAGCAATTTTGAATTTGAAAGCATAGTAATAGAAATTATTCAAAATTAAGCACAATGAAAAAGAAACACAAAAAAATTGTAATCAGAGCCTCAGTGATCTGTGGAACTGAACTCATTTTCTACGGCCACCACACAAATTAGCACAAATTTAGTGATTTGACCAATGAAATCTATCAATTTATAGTTCTTTGGGTTAGAAGTCCTACACATTATTCATTGGACTACAATGTAGAGCAGCAGGACTACATTTTTTTCTGAAGACTCTAAGATAGATCAGTTTTCTTGCCTTTCACTGTATCTACAATACATTCATTTCCTTGGCTCAGGCTTTCATTTTCCATTTTAAGCCAGCCATGGTGAGTTGATGTCATATTTTGTATTTATATCTTCAAATTCTTACAACATATTCACAGGTTCCAGAAATGAGGATGTGGTCTTTGGTTGGGCAGCACTATTCTGAGTACCACAGGAACCAGACTAAAGTGTGTGTATTTACATGCATGGAAAAAAAAAAAAAATATATATATATATATATATACACACAAATGTATACACATATACATATAAATACATGTTTATATATTTGTGTATTTTCATACATATATATGTAGATGCATATATATATACACATATAGTGTAAATGTATATATAAATGTATATATAGTGTATAAATATATATCTATTTATATTTACATATACATGTATATATATGTGTGTGTATGTATATGTGTGTGTGTATATATATTCTAGAAAGAAGAATTGGTGACAGAAGATCTTCAAAGAACTACATTTCAAATTTGATAAAAATTATAAATGTACAGACCCAAGAGTATCACAAAAACTGAGACAAAATAAACAAAAATAAACTACTTTTTAAAGACATATCCAAGAAAATTCCTAAATACTAAAAAATGATAAAAAAGAAACATCTTAAGAGCATCTAAGAAAACAAAACAAAGAAGACCATCAGACTCCTTGTCTAAAACTGTTTAAAAACAATGGAGAATCATTTCTACCTATTGAGCAGGGAGAGAATGGAAATAGGAAACTGTCAACATAGGCTTTGACACTTTGCACACTATCTTTGAAAAGTGAGGCCAAAATGAAGTCATTTTCAAAAATTAATATTCAGTTGGTGAGAATTCATCAGCTGCCGATTTAACTAAAATAAATATTAATGGAAGTTATTCAGGAAAAGTGAACATAATGCCAGATGGAAATTTGGATATACAGAAAGGAATGAGGATAACCACTAGTGGCAAAGAGGTGGGCAAATCGCACACGCACACACGCGCGTTAAAAAAAAAAATCCTTATGTGCTTATTTTAACCTCTGAAAAGACAATTGACGGTTTAAATAAATAATAATAGGGGTATATTTTAGATTTTGTAACTACATGGCAAAAACCACCAAGGATAGAAAAGCACTGGTGAAAGTGTCTGGACTCTATGTGGCAAGCTGGATTGAAAGTTAGGATACACCCGAAGAGTCAGTGAAGTTGTCTCATTCACCTAGAAAATCACTAAACCATAAAAGTAAAAATGGGTTAATACCTAATAGTAGAGATAAGACGCAAACATAAAAACTCAAATAATCCTAAAGAAGGCAAAAAAAAAAAAAGGAAAAGATAGAGAAAACATAAAGGTAAACTTAAACACTATCATATTATCATATTAATAATTACATTAGATACAAATGATTTAAATAGTCCAACAAATCATATATCACATAATGAACTAAGGAAAAATAAAATACTTAAAACAATAACACAAAGGACAGAAAGTTTCAGAGGGAATAAAAAAGTTAGAATTAAAACATATACAAAGTTTATATAAAGATGTGATTTAAGTAAAAAGGCCATATTTGTTAAAAGTAAAAGGTGGGAAATATACACCATACAACCTTGAATAAAAATAATTTTGAAAAGGCTACAATGATAAAGAGAAGTAAGCCTTAAACAAACAAACAAACAAAAAATTAAGGGAAATTTACCAAAATAAAACTGGTATTAATTTATTAAAAAGGCATAAAAATCCTACAGTTGTATGTACCTAATACAAGAATAATACAGGGGCTGGGGTTGTAGTTCAGTGGTGAAGTGCTCACCTAGTATGTGTGAGGTACTCACACCACATATAAATAAATAAATTAAATAAAGGTACAGTGTTCATCTACAACTAATTTTTTTTTTTAAAAAAAGAATAAGACAAAACATTTAGGCAGAAATTGAAATAATGAATAAAAAAATATCATTAACAACTATACTTTGAAGTCAATGTTCTTTTAGAGGTTAGTGTAGAACATGTAGTCACAAATAAAATCATGATAGAGAAATATTATACTACATATTAATTGATTTGACCTAATGGGCATTTTAGAAGACTTGACCCATAAACAGCAGAAAACACATCACTGTTGAATGAACACAAATGTTGGCAAAGATAAGCCATATTCTCTACCATAAGACAGAAAGCATAATGTGCATTCCCTGACCACAACAAAAACAAACTAAACACCTTGAAATCAATTGTAAAAGTCATGACAATGCACAAATACCTGGCAATTATACAACTTATTTGTTTATTTGCAGTTCTGAGGATTGAACGGAGGAGCATGACACCACTCAACCAAATTCCAGTTCTTCTTATTTTTAGACAGTCTTGCTAGATTGCCAAAGCTGCAAAGCTGCCAGAGCTTACAATCCTCCTGCCTCAGCCCCAGCAGAGTCGATGGCATTATAGGCATGTGCCAGCATATCGTACTACATACCACATTCTTAAGCAGTCCAATAAACCATGTATTAGACACTTAATTAAAAGGTAAATGAAATACTTTGTTAAAATAAAACTATATCAAAATGTGACAAATGCAGTTAAAACCACGTGTTAGTTTACTGGGGCTGCCAATAACAGGGACAATATACTATATGGTTTAAGAAATAGAAATTTATTTTCTCAGTTCTGGAAAGTAGAAGTCTGACTTCAAGGTGTCTGTAAAGTTGACTTCTTCTGAGGCCTCCTTCTTTAGTTTATAGATGGCCATCTTATTTTTCTCTTGGTCTTTCCTCTGTGCACATCTGTATCCTAATTTCTATTTCTTATGAAGGTTCCAGAAATACTGGATTAGGGCCCATCTATATCACCTTATTTTACCTTAATTATCACTTTAGAGGCACTATCTCCAAATACAGTTGCTCTCTGCAGCATTAGGGGCCAGACCTAATGCTGAGCAGAGACAACGGAAGGGAGGAGAATATTTGCAAAGTATGTATCTGACGAGGAATTGATATGTAGAATGCATGAGGAACTCCAAAGGGGCAAAGCAAAAGAAAAAATAATCTGATTTTTTAAAAAATGGGCAACAGACATGTGTCAAAAGAAAACTACCCAAATGGGTAATGGGTATCAGGAAAAAAAAATACATATATATAATATACATATATATAATCAATATATATGATTATAATATATATAAATATACATATATATAATCAATCATTGAGGAAATGCAAATCAAAACCATGACTTATCCTCATCTTACCCCTTTAAAAATGGCTTTTATAAAAAAAAAATACTAAAGATAATATGTTTTGACAAGAATGTAGGAAAATGGGAGTTCTTGAACACTGTTGGTAGGAAAAGAAATTAGTACAGCCATTATGGACAACAGTATGGAGGTTGCTCAAGAAATTAGCAATAGTATTACTATATGATCCAGTAATCCCACTCCTGGGTATTTCTCCAAAAAAATGAAATCAGTATGTCAAAGGGACATCTGTACTTTTATGTTCATTATGGTATTACTCACAATTGCCAATAAATAGAAATAACAGAAGTATCCATCAACTAATAAGTAGAGAAAGAAAATGTGGGTGTATATACACAGGGAATACTATTCAGCCATCTAAAAGAATGAAGTCTTGTCATTTAAGACAATATGGATGGAACTGAAGAGTTGTGTAATAAGTTAAAGAAAGATAAGTCCCTCATGATTTCACTCATATACAGCCTCTAAAAAAGTTGATCTCATAGGATTTGAGAGTAGAATCTTGGTTACTGAAGGCTGGGAGAAGAGAGGAAGGGGTACAGAGGAGGTTGACCAATGGGTGCTAAGTTATAGTTAGATAAGAGCAAGAAGATTCGATGTGCTATTTCACAGTCACATGATGACAGATAACAATGATGAACTGTTCATTTCAAAAACAAGAAGCTGGGCATAGAGGTGCATGCGTGTATTTCCAGTGACTTGGGAGGCTGAGGCAGGAGGATGGTAAGGTCAAAGCCAGACTGGGAAACTTAGTGAGATCCTATTTCAAAATAAATATTAAAAGGGTTGAGAATTTTACTCAGTGGTAGAGTGCCCCTAGGTTTAAACCCCAGTACAAGAAAACAGAAAAAAGAAAAAACTAGAAAGAATTTTAAGATTTTACCACAAAGAAATGATTAATGTTTGAAGGGATAGATATCTCTAACTTCATTTAAACATTGCTTAATGTATACATGTATAGAAATATCAAAGGGTATCCCACTAGTATACATAATATTTCATTTCTTTCTTTATCAATTGAAATAAATTTAATTTTAAAAATAATAATTCAACAAATTCTCCATTAGCTTTGTAGAAATGCATCCACTTGATTCTTGTCCATTTATTTGATGGAAAATTATAGTGTTTATTTATTTAATCATTTATTTGTTCTTTCATTTACCTATTGTTTTTAAAAAATTGTTTTATAACTGACAATAAAATATGTGTACTTGTATACAACATGTTGTTTTGAAAACTAGATACACGGTGAGATTTCTAAATGAGCTAACAAGTTATCTCACATTACTTTTTGTAGTGAGATCATTTAAAATCCATTCTCTTAGTCATTCTCAGGAATACAATTGTTATTGACTAGAGTGACTGTGTTGCACAGTAACAACAATTTATCAAACTGTGTGGGATTTGAGATTCCAAGATGTGAACTGAACTTTCTTTGGCCTTGCAGACATGCAACAGAGTGGATATGAGAAACAACAGTTAAGCAGACACGTTCAAAACGAAAATAATCACAAATGACCTTGAGCATTACCAAGGAAAAACATCAGGAGCAGGGTGTAGAATCAGAGTTTTGGTCCTCCAGACAGGATTTGAGAGTGAAAAGCAGCCAGGGTAAGGAGCACTTCTGTCCAAAGAAGCAATACTCTTGGAGGTCCAGAAGAGTCTGGAGGCTTGAAGAATGTAAAAGAAGCCAGTACCAAAAAGGCAATTGAACTAAGGGATGATGGTGAAAGATCTCAACCGATTCACATGCATGGACCTTGCATCTGTAAAGTACTTTGGATTTGGTATAGATTTTTTTCATAGATTTAATGGAGGAGCTGTGTACTCTGAAGAAATACAGAACATGCAGCCAGAGAATATTCTTTGGTTTTGCCTCACAGAGAGATTAAAAATATAATTGGGAAACATTTTTATTTGCCACTAAAACAAACCAAGGTTAAAAATGTGAGGAACAATTAGCCAGCAAGAAAATTAAGGAGAATTTAGAAACACATTCTTTCTTACTCAGAGCAAAAAGTAATGTTTCATAAATATTTAGAATGGAATATGAAAGTAAAACTTCCCTGAACCTTATTCAAGTGAGCTTCTCTGACACAGTTTACCAGTCAGGCAAATGGGTATATGCAAATGTCTAGTTCATCTTTATAAAATCATGTTGCAACATTTTTTTTTTATTATGGGTTTACAAAGAGATTGAAATCTCCACTGGAGTTCCAAATGCAAGGGGTGGGTCATTAGGTTTCTGCCTCAAGGAAATAGGTCTCAGCATGCCACCAACAGAACTCAAAGTGTAGTAATAAGGTCATCAATTATCTTGGCCTGGATATAGTTTGAAACCCTGGGTGGGGAAACTTATACCCAGAAAAAGATAAATTACTTTTCTATGGGATTAAGAAACATTATCATGGAAGACAGGTGGTTTGAATGTCTGTCCAATATGATCCAGAAAATGACTCAAGAATGAAAACCAGTATCCCATTCTCTGAGAAATGGGACTGTTTAAATGCCCTTAACCTGCACCTATTTCTTGGACACCTAAACAAGACTTATTCTCCTTAATATGTATATTTATCCAAAATACAAAACATTAAAATTTGCTTATTTTGGCATATGTATTAACATATAAGCACGTATATGTTTCATAATAAATAAAACACAAGTGTAAAGCAAAACAAACAAATTCGGGAGATACATACAATAAGAAATATTAAATTAATTAAAACAGCAAATTAAAATACCATCTTAAAGAACCAGCACCTTAAAATATACCCTCTCAGGGTGAGACTAATTTAAATAAATTGCCTGTGTATTCTACCCTCAACTTCTCCCAGCAGGGTAGTCAGAATACTCCAAAGGGGTCTTGGTCTGAAGGCCAGTTCCTTGGGGATGTGCCCTAGCCAGTGGGATCTGTCCTCAACTAATTAGTTGAGAAGTAGTGATTTCCCTTGGGTCCCATTGTATTTACCCACCAACTCTCTCTACTTAGCACTATGCACTTACATTTTCTTGACTGTTTGCACAGGTTGTAAATGATTTACTTATCCTTTGTGTCACTGAGCTCTGTCCTTAGAGGCCTGCTTGGCTTTAATTCTCTTTCACATGGCTAGCTCAAAGGACTAAGGTAAATATGCAGAGATCTGAAGGAGCCTGCTGCTGATGGCTTGTGAGAGGAAAAACATTAAATTTTTAGAAATTTTGTAAGCCAGTTGTAAATAACCACCATTATTTATGGTTATATCATATAGTCACTTAAATAAGTTATTTTCAAAATATAGTAAGTCAACTCATCACTTTCTAACTATTTTACTACATTTCACTAGTATGTGTGCCTTGATGTTATTTACATCTATTTTACCCTTATGGTGAAATATCATATAGTGAAGTGCTACTGTACATATCTTCCCAGTTGGACTTTCTGTGAAGTCACCTTAATTACTTCAAACTGACTACATAGGTAGTCAGACTTTCTGTGATGTGACCTTAATAGCTTCAAACTGACTACATGGGTAGTCACCTACCTGCACCACAGGTGTCAGTACACATCAGCGACAAAACAGAGTCCCCAGACTCTCCCTGCCCACAATCAGTCCTTAGAGATTTATCAGCATACCATGGCAAATACGCCTTGACAGTAACTTACCTGGTACGGAGCCGAGAAAGACCTTAGTTCTTGCCTTTGGCATCATGATTAGGTTATGTGAACCCTCTACCCAATGGATATGGACAAAGGGTTTCCATTACATCATCTTCCTCAAGTCTCACAACAGTGAAAGGGGAGTATCTTATTTTTCAAATATGCAAATCGAAGTTTATAAACTGATACAGCAAGGATCCTCAGGCTAAAAGTTGACCTGAATCCTTAACAGGGGCAGACTTTCTAGAACAGGAGCTTTCTACCATAACACACAGAAGCTTAGAATGTTTGACTAATTGTTTTAGTCAACTTTTTCACTGCTGTGAACTGAAGGACCTGACCAATAGCCTGCTCCATTCTTCAGGGTTCAAGGTGAGGCAGGACATCATGGTGGAAGAGTGGCAGAGGGAAGCAGCTCACATGGTGATCAGAAAGCAGAGAGACTCTGCTCTCCAGATACAAAATATATACCCCATAGCCACGCCTCGAATGAGCCAATTCCTCCAGTCACACCCCACCTGCCTCCAGTTACCACTCAGTTAATCCCATCCGAGATTAACTTGTTGATTCCATTAAAGCTATAGTCCAATTATTTCTCCTCCAAACCTTCCATTATCTCGGATGTGAGCTTTTGGTGGACACCACATCTAAACCATAACACTAATGAAAGTCCCACATCTAGAAAATCAGAACCCAAAAATCCTCATTCTGTCTCAGAGAACAAACATGCTTAGATACATCTGAAAAATCAGAAGGGGACAGTCATCCTGTGGCTTTTCAAAAGAAAATTAAAAAATGAAATAATGAACCAATGTGAAAAGCTCCTATAGAATGCAAAATATAAGAGAAATGCTGAAAAATTCACCTGCAAATATATTCTATTACTCAGAGAATGAAATAACAGCCGAAAAAGGTATAGAGTTATTTTCATGCCAAAAGGGTTTGATGAAAACCTTGCGCACATTTGTAATTTTTCATTTTCCTCCTAGGGTTACATTATACCTGCTATAAACAAAAGAAGATTGTTCATACCGAAATAATGCTGAAAATACCATTCCCCAGGGAGTTGCTTCTAATGCTTATCCTTTACTCTTTACGGAATAAGTATGTAGCAACCATTCATGTTAAATGCCAATATACTTGGAAACTGACATGTTGATTATCATGTTTGGGTGTTATTCATTTTATTTATCTTTGAAAATACAAACACATGGGCCCATTCTATAAATATTATCTCCATTGAAAAGCTACTACTAATAAAAAATCTACATCTTTTTGGTTACCAGATCCTCTGAAACTCATTGTAAACATACAGTATTCATTATAATAACATATTTTTTTCAGCACACACAAAAGACTATTGGGAAGAAGGGAGAGGCGGGTTGAGGAGGGGGTGAATGGGGGGGGGGGATTGGTGGAAAGATGCAATTAGAGCCACATTGACTTGGCAAAGCCCCACTGAACAACAAGCTTGGGATTTCTTTTTTGCCAAACCACTTCAGGCTCCTTGGGGGTCTCATGTCTGTTAACAGGGCTTCCTTCCAATAAGTATCTTCTGTAGTAGGAGGGAAAATAAAGATGTAAAAAGAACTACCAAACTAAAACCAACATGCAAGTGCACACACAGACATATATACTTGTACTCTGGGTGGGAAACACTTCGTGCAAAATAATTGGTCATGCAGGAAGCATTATTAGCTTGATGGAGGATATCTCATTTGTAGTAGGTGGAAATTAAGAAGTCACAAAAAATAGTAACCTGCAAGATAATGTAAAGTAGATTTAAAAGTGGAAATATTAAATTGATATTTTAATATGTTGCTCCAGCTAGGATTGTTGTTGAAAAGAGAAAGTTTTTTTTTTATTATTTAATATTTTATTTATTTTGGTGAGGAGGGGTTGCTGAGGAAAACATGGGAAGCATGCCTATGTTAACCCACTAAATTGGATTATGTACAAGACATATACTCCCCTCAAAAGAAGAAAAGTCACTTTTCCAATGAGATGTTAATATCATCCTTCTAATTGACATCCTTGTCATCAGAAGAACATTATCTTCATTATGATTCTGATCATCCTCATAATCAGTAACAACTACTAAGCCAGACTAAAAGGTTTGGGTGTAAGAATGTGCTTGATTTTCATTTGTATGTTGTTATTAAAGGAGTTTAAAATTTTATTCAAGTTGAGAGATGGAGCCACACTGAACTGCCTAGGTCTCAAATATATTTCCACATTAGAATCACCTGGGGGAAATGTAAATAAATACCTCTTAAATTACAAATATAACCTGTATTTTTGGTTGCCATGCTGAGTAAATAATGAGGAAGGAAAGAGGGTGGTGGGGGAGAATGGGTTTTGACTTTGTTATTGTGGGTACTATAGCTCAATGCAAACCCACTGTCATTTTTCAAACATCCCCCTTGCGGAACTTCCTTCAGGTAGGTTCAGGGACTGCCTCGTCTGAGCCTTTGCCCTGCCACTCAGGCTGAGTCACACAAAGTGACTCATTTATAACTCTTGTATAGATACCAGCAGGTGAAAGAGAATTATAAGAGTGCTAATAATAAGATAATTGTACTTAAAGCCATTTCTCTCATTTTGTGAACATAATATATTGCAATTAAAATGATATGGCTTACTTACTTAAATCTTTATTAGTTGTTAAATTCTATTAATGGCAATGATAATTAGTATTCATGAAATAGAGAACAATTAAGATAATCAATTAAATAAGCATAAGATAAGAGTGAATAGGAAGTACACTGGGACAGAGGTAGGATTGTTCAGAACTTGCTTATAAAAACAAAGTTCTTGTTTTTTCTTTTTTCTTTTCTTTTTTGTTGTTTTTTTTTGTGTTTTTTGTTTGTTTGTTTGTTTATTTGTTTGTTTGTTTTGTTTTGCTTTGTTTTTTTAACAAAAAGCAGATTCCAGCTACTCTTTTAGTAAACAAAGCTGAGCTGAGTTTCAGCTATGGCCTTAACTGGTCTGTGAAGGCTCTAACCAAACATTCTTGACAGCCAGTAAAAGTGTTATTTTAAAATATAAAACTGATGAAGCTCATCCATTGAATATACTTTATCTTGTAAGATCATTATTAACCTTCTGTTGACTCTTCTTTTGTCAGTGGGTACCTCCTAACCCCCACCTTATTGTACATACCTACCTGTATGAGTGATCTCCATGGACTGAAAGGCACACACGTTAATTGCACAAGTCTGCTCATTCTCTGTGCATCTAAATAGACTTTTCCCTATGTAAGAAGTCCTTGCTTCTTCCATCTATAATGGTTAATTTCTTGGAAGTTTCATCTCTTCTCTTAAGTATATGGTCAAAGAAAAATTAATCATACATGCACTCTTTGGTGTTCCCAGAAATTTTTCCATGTCTAATATTAATAATTATAATTTGGAATTACCTATTAGAATACAGACCTTTTAGAGGTAAGAATTTGCATACTTTTTATAGTTTTTCCTAATGCTTACCACTTTTACAGACCTGAACACATATTTGTTGGAAGATTGTCTAAAAGAAAATGAAAAATATAAATGAACAACCTATTTGACAATAATTATAGATCCATTATAAGAAAAAACACATTGTATATGCACTTTTGAAAGTTGTGATTACCTCATAGAATATTATTCCATTGTTATTAAATTATAAATTCTTATTAACATCTGAGAATGATACATTTGAGGGAAGATGTTCTAGGTTAAAGTCAGAATAAGTCTAGACATCTTAAAATCTAGACATCTCATTTTAGCTGAGGAGGCAATATATATTCATTGCTATTTCCATTAAAGATCCAAGTTGAATAGCATCCATGTTGGATGCTTATGGTAAAATTAAGAATATATTTACACTATTTTTCTGTGCTCATTTCCTCTTCCATTTTCCTCTACATGCGTTTTTTCACCTAATTGTATTCAATGTCAATTGCATCAATATCAACTGTATAATCATCAGCATAGCAAGAATACCATTGATGAAATTAGTACTTAACCAGTTCTTCAAATAGTATCATTGCTATGATTTATTTTAGCATGTAGCAAAATAATGATGGATGACAACTCTCATTTTGGAAATAAATATTTAACAAGCCATAGGTCAACAAACAAATTATTTGGTTCATTTCTTTTGCTCATAAAATTGCCTGAACTAATTATTTTCTCTTTTGAAGAAACTATATAAATCATAGACTCATATACAAAATGATAGGACATCTAAAGTCAACTTGAAGTTTTACATTTGATGAAACTGGGATTCCAGCAAAGAGACAAGACTTTTCCAAGAACACACAATATGTGGAATGGAATGTGAGAGCCCAGAGTTTTCAATTTTCAAATGACTATTCTTTTAAAATATTTAGAACATTTTTAGCAATAAATACATCCATTATACTCATTACTGAAATGAAACCGTCTCAGTTTGCAGTATCTTGGTTCTGCCATTAAAACAAATTTTTAACTTAATCAGTCCTCATCACAAGTTTAATGAGCCTGGTTCACCAGAGAGACTTAATGGAAGAGGAATGGTTTTGGAGGAAATTTGTGCTTACTCACAATCTACTTCTTAGGGACCATGACCCTACCTGGAACTTTCTGAATGGGTATCTTAAATCTAGGCCTTGTTAAGCAAATTCAGTTATTATTATCTCAACAGATCTGACTACAAGTGGACACTTGGGGTAAAAAACTTATATTGTACGAGTATATGAATCATGCTTTTTTTTTTTTTTCAATTTAAACTTAAATGACAATTTGTGGTACTCTGGATTTCTGAGACCTCGTGGAGTTGAACAGAAAAATAGTAGCACTTATTCATTAACTCAGCAAACATCTACTGAGAGCCTGTTATGTCCTAGGCACTCTTCTAAAAATGGGAGCATAACAGGATTTAAAAGGAATAAAGACCCATGCCTCTGTTTACAATCTTCATGTGTACAATGTATATGATAAAGGTATCTGATATCTTGAAAATATTTTTAAAAATTCTCAAATTCTGATGCACAAACATGAGAAATATGAGTGTTTGGTGCAACCAAATTTATATACCTTAGGTTAGTCCTATTTCTGTGTAAGTATTAAAACAAATTAGCAATTCAGGATGTAATCTTGGAATATGGACTAAATTTAGGCATATTTGGTATCATGAATACTAACTTTTTGAAGTTAATAATGACAAAGATGCACAATAAAACAAAATTATTTAGAGTCTGTATTTAGGCTAAAACAATAAATAATATCTTCTGAGGAAACTCATAAACCCCAAAGGAAATGTGATTCCTAGAGGTAGTTGCCCTCTGAGATAAGAAAGTCAAGCAAAAAAAGAGAAAAATAATTAAATTAACGGGATTAGCTGGACCCTTTTTGTTGTTTTTTTTCAAAATAAAGAATCCTAGTACATGCTCCTTAAGGTTTTGTCAAGCTCAGATACTTCCGTGACACCCAAACCTACCTACCAACTAATTAGCCTAGAAAGGTTAACCATTATGAACCAAACCACTGAAGACCCGAAAAACAGAAAATGGCCAAATCCAGGGGTCAGAAGGTGTGCTTACGTTTAAGAGCTTCTGAAATGCTTGAAAAGTCTAAGTACCTGGTAAGGTCAGGACCTCACCACTTAGGAAGTATTGCTGAGGAATCTCAGCTCTTCGTGTCTAAAGAAAAATGACCACTAAACATGACCTTTGTTCTTGTAGTTCACAATGTTTTCATTTAAATCACAAGAGAACCAAAAGCTAACATAAAACAAAACAAAACCAAAGCACCCAATCACAAAATTTTCCTTATTTTGATAAGAAAGGTGTAACTCAGGGAGCATTATTTTATATCACAAAATTAGTGACAGAACTGGGATGTGAACTCTGATCTTTTGATTTATTGCAGTGTTACTTTCCCTAAGCTCACATAGTGATTAGTAAGTACACATATTTAAATTAGCAAAAACGATTAAAATTCTGAAATACAATAAATGCAAAAATTGTTGAAGTAGCTAAAGATAAACATTAACTAGAACTATATCCCGAGTAACTTTAAATGAAGGGAATTTTCAGAGAAATTTAGAGAGAAATCAGTCTGGGATCAAGTTTTAAAACCTCCCATCTTCTTCTGGTCTGAGAATTTGCATGTGCAATTACTACGTTTGCATGCATAATTACCCACAGGAAGACACATATGCCAATTGGCATTTGGAAACCTGTTAACTGCATACACAGAAGGGTGGCCCTTTAAAATATTGTCCATAAGAATTTAGTCATTAAGAATGGTCATGTGAGTCAGAGTGGGGAAGAGAAAGATGGTGCATTTTGAAGCAATCTGAGCATAGCCAGTTTGGATGCACACAAGAATTGATTGATGCACAAGTAGATGAAATACTGGATTTTGAGTAAGTACTTTGGAAACCAGCAGAATCTGCAGGGAAAGCATTTCAGGCATTAGCTAATTGGATTAGCTGTGGTGTTTTCTGTGCATCCTAAGGAATTCATAAGCTATAGATTTAAATCATCAAACAACTCTGGTCACAGAGGTGAGGAGGCTCTTTGCTTATGCTAGTAAACATTTAGTCCTGTGGACTATAAATATATTCAGTCCTCTTCTTCCTTTAAAGCACATAGAATATAATTGTGGGAGACTGTATCTTTTTTTTTTTTCTTCTGAGTTTTGTAAAAATTATTTGGGTGGGTTGAATCATAACTTTGAATACTTCATTGTGTTATAACAAAGATTGCTGTTTTCCCAGAATTATGTAATTTCTTCTCGGCAGGAAACAATGGGATATTTCCTGTGGCCTAGGATTACCCTACTGAAGACTCTCTCTGCTATGCAAAAATAAGGAATTAAATATTCTGCATAGTCATATAAAATCCTTGGGAATATACCAATAATTGTAAATCAGTAGTTCATTTAGGATGTAAGACTAAAAGGCAGATTGGTCACATGAACTCCAAAAATTGTGTGGTACCATTTCTAGACATACTTGATTCTAAATAACCTCACGTTCCACTGTGGAAAATTTAACTTGGTTCTTCACATATCACTCTGAAGCCTATCGAGTTGGTTTTTGCATTTCCCTAACAAAGCCATGAACACATTCAATTACTTAATTTTAAATGGAAAGAGAGAAACTGGGTGGTATTTAATATACCTTGCCTTTAAAATTCACAGTGTATCATGTAATTACCTTTCTGTAAACATTTTTTTTTCTTTTTGGTTCATTCTACCAGAGTCCAAAGGTATGCCTTTCCAGATGAGAATTCAGAAGTACTTTATTGTCCACATCATCCAATTTTAGTCATTGAGTTATAGTAATTAGACAAAGTGAATTTCCAAGACATCAAGATGTTGTTCTCCTAATTTTAAGTACTGCTTAATTTATCTTTTTAAAAAAGTCCAAAACAAGCATTACAATGCATTAACATGATCTTCAGTGCTCTTTTATAATGGCTTAATGGAATAGTTGGAGGAACACATTGCGTCTATAAATTCTGGGACTTTATAAATCTATGAATGGCTACCATTGCTCCTTCTTATAGTCCATGCTCAACACAAATGTGATCAATGCTCTTTTACCATTTATGTTGCACTTTTTGACTCCACTTGAGAGACATCTTCCTTGACATGGAAAATAGACCTCCATTTGCCTATTGTCCTCACTATCACTGCATTTATTTCCATAGTCTTTCCAGCATTACTATGTCTCTAATATTTCCTTTATTTCATTTTCTCTGTCTCAGTCACACAAACCACAAGCAGGTTAGTTCAATGAGAATAGAAATGAAATGATTACTTCCTTTTTCTAGCACATAGTTCTTGTTCCATGAATATTTTTCAGTGATCCCATTGAGCACCTATCACATGCATTACTGTTTTTCAAGAATTATCCCACCTAACCCACTAGGTAAACTTACAGGAAAATACTAGAAAAAGATGTTGACATTCTAAGAAGTTGAATGTTTTGTATCAAGTGGAACAGCTATTATACAGGGAGTTAGGTTTTGTTGTTTCCAGTTCATGTTGATGGCTATATTCTAATCTGTGTAATGATTATAAGGGTGTTTCTAGATAAATAATTTAATATGGCCAAATATTAGTTTTTATTCATAAAAGGACAGCTTTGTACTAGAAGGCTTTTGAACTCTCCATTAACTGTGGAAGGTATAAGTGACTTTATTATTACTATTTTCTCCAAGAAGACTGTAACAAATATTTTACATTTCTAAGGGACAGACATAATGATCAAAAAAACAAATACACACTTTAATTTTTCCACAATGAATTAAATTTAGAGTAAAAGCATCACTACAAAAATTTATCTACTCTTAAAATTCATCAACTCAGAACTCTCTCTGAATGCGGTTAAAATATATTTTTCAAAACTAGCTAAGAAAAAAGGTGGTAATTCTGAGAAGTTCAGTTACAAACTTTTAAGAAATATTCTTACTAAAATTATGTTAAGGTCAAAGTCTCTTTTTAAAAACAACTTTCCCCTCAGATGCATTTATTTAAATATCAAATGTAATCCAATAAGGCTATAATATTTTCTTCATTTTTCCAAGCATATTATTGCCAGTGCTCTCTGATCTTTAAATTATTCCAATCTTTTAAAAATAGTGAACTTAACATATAAAAATCTCAGTTCTTTGAGGATTTTGCTTGCTAAAGAAGAAATATCCAAATGAAAATCAGTATGCCTTTTTGGCTTTAGTTAGACTTTTGTGTAAGGAAATACACAAATTTCAGTTTAATTCATGATACTCTATAAAGTCTGGAACAAAGTTTTTAAAAGTAAATTAGAAGCAATTATTGATTTTTAAAAAGCTCACTTTATCCAACAGTTTTCTCTCTCTTGCTCATTTCCTTATGTAAAAGAATTTAACCAAAGAAAGCCAGCATTCTAATTCAATTTCTCCTCCAAAGTATATAATTTTATTTCATCATAATGGCTGCTTTTATTTCCAGGGTCAGATTTTATTTAAATTTCAGTCCATTAGGAACAAAAACTTGCCATTTTCTGATAAACAAAATCAGCAGGGGAGCCTCTTCAAACGAGAAATGTATTTCCATCGACCTTTGTTTTATTTGATCTAAATGACAGGTATACACCACTTTTCCTGTGTTTACTTTTAAAGATTTTGAAAAAAAAAGAGGGTGACATTTTTAACAACAAAACTAGCAATCACCCTAGTAGTCCTGTGACAGGCAGATGGAAGAAATGATAAAAAGATGTAATCCATTGCTTTAGACCACCAAAGAGGCCTAATATGAGTCATTAGCAGAAAACCGTTAATTTTCTTTTTTCCCTATTCTGACTGTTGTTTGTAAAAGTGCTCAACCTCTTAGGAATTGGAACATTTAACTGTTTCTTGCTATTTTGCAAGAGGGAAGCCAAAGCATTAACAGAAGGGAATTAAGCAATATGTCATTATATAGTTTAAGAAATCTGAGTTATATAGGTAACATTTTAGATCCCTTTAGGTTCAGCTTGATAATAGCTAATAAGAAGAATTAACACTAGTAAAGCACTTTAAAGATTATAGAGGGCTTTCATAAACAGTATCTCATTTCCTGAACATCCTTGCAAAACTCTGACTTGCAGAAAGTCAATCATTTTGAATATAGAAAGCTAAAACTCAGGTCCTCTAATGCCAAATCCAAGACTGTGTTAAACCATACATATTAAACAACAGTCACAGTCCAATCTAATAGTAATAAAATAATTTCATCTAGGTCATTTGGCAAAATACCTGGTCTCTATGATGGTAAAATGTGTCAGCTAGGTTGCAAAAAGTATCCAGGTATCTCTCTCTCTCTCTCTCTCTCTCTCTCTCTCTCTCTCTCTCTCTATATATATATATATATATATATATATATATATATATATATATATATATATAAAATGTACTTAGCAAGCTACAACATACATGTTTCAAAAGGAATTTTACAAGATGCCAATATAAGTTGAAGTCCATCTTCAACTTATAATGATCAAATGTTTATTATAAGAAAGTTTTATTTGGAAGGTTTCTAAGAATTAGTGTTGAAGACAAGTCTTGGTGAATTCTCTATCAAGAATCCTTCACCTTATTGGAACAGAATTTGTCTCTATCTTGATAGAGATAACATGGACATACATGTAGAATAAATACAGAACTGTAGATTCACACAAATTTTATTCATATAAATGTATATATATATATATATATATATATACACAGATATACACAATTATGTATACACATCATATGCACCAATAAATTTTAAGTTGATACATGCAAGTACATATTTGTATATTTGTGTCTCTTTCCTCATTGTGAAAATTCATATATACATATATACTGAATTTCTTTTAATCATTCTTGGTTATATAAATGCTTCCCAATCATTCTGATATGACGAGTACTTAGTGATATACTTCAAAGCACTGGAAACCCAAGTGCTGTTTTACTCATTAAAATGTGTCACTTATTATCTATGTTTGATTGAGATGTTTATTTTAACAACCTACGGTGTTGTTAACGATTTTTTCGTAATTATGTGAATCTATTCACATAATACATGAAAGTGAATTTTTTAAGATATCATGTTATTGATTTACTTATGAGTCAAAATACTGAGCACAACAGAAATTATACAAATTTCACTGGATGTGATATATTACTGGACTTCTCAAAAGACCACATACAATCTCAATACATCTTTAAAAATAACAGAGCAAATAAGATGTTCCCTTACTTATGGTCAATTTTTATATATAGATTACTTTTCTTATTCTATTTATGATCATAGATGATGCAGAGATTATACTACACTAGAGATCAGAATAGGGACAGATAAAACCTTTGTAAAGAATTCATCCCAATTTGTAACTCTCCTCTTATGGGTTATCATCTAAGGGATTAAGACAATATTTTATTAAACAATCAACAATTACTTCTATTACCCTTTGCACAGTATCTACAGGTAGCACTCTACATATAAAGAAATGTAACATTAAATATTTAGTGTGAAGTCTATTTGACACCATGATGTTTTATTTCAGTCCTATGATGCTTATATTATTTTCAAATCAGTTCAATATTTAATAAATTAGACCATTAAAACTTCTGAGTGGTAAAATTTATGGTTTCTCAGCAGACTGCAAAAGGCAACTGGCTAGAAATATTAACTTTATCTCAATGACAATTGCATGTTATAATCAAGACAAAGGACTCAGTGGTAGAAGGCCTGCCTAGCATGCTTGAGGCCTGGGTTCAATTCCCAATGCCACCAAAACATAACATAAGTAAACAAACAAATAGGAAAGTACAGTGAAGTTGTACAGAGTATGTGACTTAGACTAAGAAACAATTGTGAGCCTTTTCTTACAAAGCAACTCTCAAAGTGCCTTACTTTCAAGCCAAAGTTAATCTTCAAAATTTAACCAACAACAAAATTGCCCCAGCTTAATCTTTGGGATTCCACATATTACATGATTATCTTTTCCCTATCTAAAATGGAAAATGCTTTCATTTTTGCTGTACATGATAAACTTCTATTCATACTTCAGAATTTTTAAAGCAATATGATAGATTTATTTTTAAATGCTTTTAGTTTACTTTTCAATTTAATGATTTGTTACATTATTTACAGACTAATTTAGTGAACCTTCTTAAGATTAATTACATGGTCTTTTAGGATATGTGACAAATCATTAAAAAGTGATAAAACCAGGCAACTGAAAAACAAGCGGGTTGTGGCATATGAATGGAATCCCCAGGATCATTTATTAGTGTGATTTGGTGAGATCTGTTACAAGATCTAAAGCAATAATAGGTCAAAATTAAATTAGCATTATATAATATTTGAAAGTAAGGTACCTGAATATTCAATAGACCAGAAGAGAGTAATGAGTTTATGATTGTAAGTAGAAGAAAACTTTGGCATACAGTTTTAAATAACCAGTGTTTAGTGGCATAATTCCCTTAAGAACTAATTGGCAAAACTTTTTCAGAGAAGCTTATTTAGTTTGAAAATAAGAAATTTCTAACATGCACTCTTTTTATCCAGTTTGTGTTTCAGCATCTGGATAAGATCCATGTTAGTATAAATAAAGGGGTGTTAGCAATAAAAATAGACTCTATAATAAACTTGAGTCTAAGAGTGTGGTCTTTGTAGCACTAGGTTAAATAATCTTGTCTTCTATTTAAATATAGGGAATGCTCTGTGGGTAACCTTCCAGCATGTATGTATAATATTCAAATTATGATGATGGGATAGAAAGGAAAAGGATATTTATTAATCTGTATGTGTGAAAGCTACTGCTGAATTAGTGGTTTTATGTTTAAAATATATTGGAATCAATACATTTAGCATACATTTCTATGTTTACTTCTAAATCTCTAATGGATATGAAGTAGGGAGATCATCTTGATATGCTCAATGCCAAGGGACTTAATCAGGGTGCCAGATTTCAGTACTAAAGCCAGGGTACTACTGAATAGACAAGGATAATTAGTCCCCATAGTTGGAAATTTGGTAGTTAAGTGTTAAGAATTCTAAGAGTTAGGATAACAGAAACTTATATGGAGCAAAAACCTAAAGTTGATTTGCTATACCAGAACTATAGGATGGAATCAAATAGGTGACAAGGTGAAGGACCTATAAGGTGATCTAACAGCATGGAAGATGGAGAAATCACTGGCTCTATAGATAAGAGGATAGCATTCCAGCTATTTGGACTAAATCTTGAAAATCTAGTAATAGATTTACCATTGTAAATGAAGTAAATTATCTGACCTTAATGGGAAGGCTTCAATTTTTTCACCAATATTTATGATAGTGGTTATGTAGTTTTGGTAGATTTTCTTTATCAGACTAAGGAAGTTCTCTCTATTACTTGTTTCTGAGAGTTTTTTAATATAAATGACTGCTGGATTTGGTCACATTCCTTTTACAGATTTCATTAGTTGGTTTTTTAATCAAAACTTGATTGATTTTTTTACGTCAAGTCTGTCTTGCCTACCAGGTATATATTCAACTTGGTCATGGTGTATACATCTTATTATATGCTATTGGACTCAATTCACTAATATTTTTTGTTCAGACTCTTTGCATCTATGTTTATGAAATAGGTTGTTCTGTAGTATTCTTTTAACATCTTTATCTACTTTTGTAATTTAAGATATGAAAGCAACACTAGCCTTGTAGAATGAGTTATGGGATATGCTTCACACTCACAATACCTGAAACAGATCGTACCCAACTGGTATACTGTTTTCCATAAATGTTTGGTAGAATACACTAGTGAACCTATCTGGGCCTCATACTTTCTGTTCTGGAAGGTTATGAATTATCAATTCAATTTCTTTAATAGATTAAAACTATTTAGATTACCCATTTCTCCTTATAAACTTGGCAGCTTGTGTTTCTCGAGGAATTGGTTCATTTTATCTAGGTTCTGAAATTCATGGGCATAGAGATGTTGACAGTATTCTTTTTATATCATTTAATGTCTATGAATTCTACAGTGATGATCTCCCTTTAATTTCTCATATTGGTACTTTGTGTTCCCTCTCTCTTCTCTCTCTCTCTCTCTCTCTCTTAGCCTAGCTAGAGAAGTTGACTTTGTTGATCTTTTTAAAGAACCTTAAAGAACCAGTTTTCACTTTTGCTTATTTTCTCTGTATAGGAGTCCTATTCTCAATTTCACTGATTTTTGTTCTAATTCTCTTTTCTTCTACTTTATTTGGATTTAATTTGGTCTTCATTGTTCGTTTCCTAATGTGGAAACTGAGGTTTTTTGAATGTCTTTTTTCTTTTCTAATACCTGTAAAAATATCACTGAATTGACTTTAACAAATATATTAAATAACTTCAATGGAGGAAAGGAAAGTTTTTTTTACGCAAACATAGGACTAAAGCAATTCAAGATACTATGCAAGAATTAGAAAGAAAAGAAAAATGAACCTCAATCTAAACCTTGCATCTTATATAGATATTAACTCAAAATTGATCATACACTCTAGTTTGTAAATAAAAATACAGAATGTTAAGGAAAAATGTACAGGAGGAAAATCTCTAAGATCTAGAATTAAGCAGAGTTCTTAGACTTACACCAAAAGTACAACCCATAAAAGGGTAAATTGATAAATTGTGTCCATTAATAATTTTAAAATATTACACTTTCGAGACCCTGGAAAGGAATGAAAAGACAAACTACAAAATGGAGAAGATACTTGGAAACCACATATCCAACAAAGAACTTGTGTCTAGAATACAGGAAGAATCCAGAGAATGAAACAAAAATAATTCAATTAAAAATTGTTAAAAGACATATAAAGACATTTTGGTGAAGAAAATGTACAGCAGCAAGGAAGCACATGACAAATATTCAGTATAATCAGCCATTAGGGAAATGCAAGTGAAAACATCAGTGAACGGCTAAAATAAAAACTAGAAGACTAAATACTAAAGAGGATGCAAAGAAAGTGCATCGCTCAGACACTACTCATTTGGATGTAAAACACTGCAATCTTTCCAAGAAAATAGTTGGGAAGTTTGGGCACTTTCTTATGTGCAGTTACCACAGGACTCAGCAAATTGCACTTGCACTGTTGGGCATTCATCCCAGAGAAATAAAGGTTGACACTCCCACAAAAACTTGTAAAGGAATGTTCTGAGCAACTGTATTCATAATAGCCCCAAACTGGAAGCATCTCATATGTCCTTAAATGGGAAAATGGTTAAATAAACTGTAAAACTTCACAACATAGAATAATATTCAATATTAATATTCAAACATTATGCACTGTATACATTTATCACAACATGGCAAGGCACTTCATTAACATGTATTTTTTATGTTTTTAATATATCAGTTAATAACTACATGAAAAGAAAAAAGGAAGAAGCTATTGATGTACTCACTTACATAAACTCAATAAATTAAACTGTGGAAAAATCAATACACAAAGATTGTATATTGTACATTGATTACATTTATATAATATTCCAGAAATGACAAAGCTATAGACATGAAGAAAAAAGGGCTTGGGAGTGTGATGTGTGACTTTAAAAGGACAACATGAAGGATCATTTTGATGGAATGAACTCTTTTGTCTCGATGCTAGTGATGGGCACACTATTCATGTGTTAAAATTGCATAAAACTATATGCAAGTATGAGTGTATGCACACACACACAACTACCTCTGAAACGGGAGAAACCAAAATAAGATGAATGAATGCAATTTCTGTGTTATGATATACTATAATTTTGCAAGATGCTATCATGGAAAAATTTCAAGAACAAATAAGATCTCTTAACTTCTTACTAGTGCATGTGAATCTATAATTACTTCAAAATAAAATATGCAATTAAAATGACATTAAAGTATGTTTAAATTAAAATGTTATGTTAAAGTATGTTTTATTAAAAAGCATTTTATTATAAAACAAATAATTTTTCAATAACTATGATGTGCTGGGAGTTTTAATAAGAAACCCTTGATTGAAACATAAGACAGTGAAGAGAGGAACCAGATTGAATTCTGGAGCTGTAGTTTAGACGATAGAAGGTCTTAAATATCATGCTTGGGTTTTTTCCTTTCTTCCTTCAAGAGAGAATGGAGAAATATCAAAAAAATGTTCAAAAGCAGGATGAAATTCCACCAATGATTTATAAGAGTTCCAGCTCAAGTATAATTCTTTCGGGTCTTCCATGACCAACCAATTATTTTACTTTATTCTAATTTTTGTAAAACCCATGTAATTGTCTAAATTCTCTTTGTATGTACTCATTTATAGGTCTGTTGTGCCTGTCTGAGCCTTCTATTAAATTTTTCTTATATGTGAAGTAAATAACTCTTTATCCCTAACAATGAGAACAGAGCCTGTGAATATAAGTCTTTCAATTAATGTGTGTTGAATGAATAAATGAATAATAAATGAACAAGTGAGTATAGAAGATAAAGGATATAGATGCTATACACAGGGAAACAGGTTCCTTCATCCATTTATTCATTAATTATTAAGTGAGTACTTACTACTACCTGGCATAGTAAAAGGTAGAGTAGACCACTTGGGAAATAAAGACTAGTATTGTTATATCTGCTAAAAAAATAATTTCTATCTTGCGAATCTGTTTCATAAATATTGCATGCCTGCTATGTGCCAGCACTGCTCTACAGCCTGAAGATATAGCTGTGAAAATAGACAAATCTTCTTCACTCCTAAATTTTACATTACATTGAGGATCACATGAAAGCTATGACTTAGGTGGACCTGAAGACTCTTTATGCAATTGAATATTGGCATTGCTAGAAAGAAAAAAAATGAAAATATGTGCAAAATGAGAGAACCTGGAAATCAAGGGTGTTTGTTAGATTGTGAAGAGCCAGTTCCCTGGAGATATGTCCCTCTTCAAGTTGTTGAAACAAATGGATGGTCAATGGTGTTGGTCTTACTCTATTCCATCCCATTTCTCACACTCTGAGGTTTTGCTCATGAGTCTCAGTAGTATGATTTTATCTCTCACCCCACACATGTACAGTGTAGGTTCACCAATCATACAAATACTCAGACAGAAGGAAGCCTTGTCTCTCAGTACAAACTTACATGCTGCTCACTATAAGGGGAAGGAAACACAATGAATCACACAATTTAGATCCACAAGTTTCTGATTAACACTATGCAAAATTACTTCACAAGAGTGAGAAACTTTTAATGTGTTATATAGTATTTAATATGTTATATAATACACTTGGAATAGTAGCAACGATCTTCAATACTTAAGATTTAATGATTACATATTTAAAAATTTCATGATTTACTCATCTCAGTGTGAATGCATCTGAATTTAGAAACAATTACATGAATTTTATTTAAAGTTTTTTAATTCTTAAGTTTAAATGGCATATCATTCCCATTACCTTTTCATAAAATTGGTTTCAGAACTGTTTTCCCAATCACTAGAACACTCTACTTAGGTTTTCATATTTTCAACCATGCAAAGTTAGAAAATTCACATAAAGATGATATCCTGAATTTTGCACATAGACTCAGAGATAACAATATCATCTAAGGTAATATCTGCAACTAAATGATTATAAAAGTATTTACATATATAAACATAAACACCTATTATAGATGTATATAAATGGTATTTAAACAAGTATATTTATCTCTCATATATACATATTCATGTATACATATATGTGTATATATGTAGAGTGAGAGAGAGAGAGAGAGAAATCAAGCATATTGAACCAAACAAAAAAGTCCTTTTACTTCATCACCATTTTCCTTTTCTTACTGGTCTTCATATTCATTTAATTTCAACCCTTCCAAAAGTTAATCCAAGCTCCAATGAAGTCATCATATTAATTAATGATCCTTTCAAAGAGGTCTTATTATTTTATTGGACCAATGAAATAAATATGCTATATGATTTAGGAGACTGAACAAAGATGAATAGAAGGTTTAGGAGAAAAGGAAGAAAATCTAGGGCAGTCAAGAGGATTTAGATATAAGGTGTAGATTAAAGGCTTGTCTTCCTCATTCTAATATTTACTTTATCTTCTACGTCACTCCTGTGAAGTATTTTTCTATTCTTCAAAATTTTTTGATGTTGAATTTTAAGGGAAAGGTGTGATTACATCACTTTTGCCTTTGCTCATTCTAATTTTTTAAATTTCAGGACCTTGAGGGTCATATTTAAAATTGCTTGCTATTTTTTAGTACTTCAACTGCCTAAAGGAGTTGGCCAGCTTTTCTTATTCAGGGTTCTACTCAATTTATTTATTTATCTGTCTTTTTATTATTACCAGTCAAACCCTTCATTATGAAAAATGAGAAGGAAATGCCTTAAAAAGTACCTCTAAAGGAATTGGGAATGTAGCTCAGTAATAGAGTACATGTTTAACATGTGTTAGTCCTGGAAGGGAAGGGAAGGGAAGGGAAGGAAAGGGAAGGGAAGGGAAGGGAGAAAACGAAGTAAGTTTATGATAGAGAAAATAATGTATAACTAAAACTTCAGTGGAACTTTTGGAAGTATGCATGGTTGATGCTGTCAGTCAAAGTAAAAATTAAGGATTATAAGAATTTAGATATTATCCTACCTATAATTTCCAGAGAAATGAGACAGCAAATAAGAGATTAAAACAACCAGGTGCTTAATAAACATGACTTTCGCCCATTATATGTAAATCACTATCCTACTTAGGTTTTAAAAATACTCCTTGAAGTAAATTCTTACAAACGTAGGTTAATGTTTGCTTTGTTTTATTCTGTTTGCTTCTGCTGCTTTTACTTTTCTAAAATAAATGAATGCTTTTGCAATCAATAGTTTTTTTTTTTTGTTTTTTTAACAAAGCTTTGGAGAATGAATAGTCTTGGACTTCTTGTGAATGTGACAATGGAATATGGTGTACTTTGAAAATTTCTTTAAAGTGAGACTCTTTAAAGAAAAATTTCCTCTGTCCTCAATTCTTCTTTCTCTCCCTCTTCACTTTCTTTCTTTCCTTTCTACATTTCCTTTCTTACAGCGATGCACAAGAGAAAAAGGAAAAATCAACATTACATTTTCACTTGTAACTACATACAAAGGTAGATGGTGCTTTTCCCAAAAATGAAACAGAAAATATATTTCCTCTAAATTTATATCCCCATTATTTTCTTAATCTTAGACCAATTTTTTGAACAACCTCACTTCACACCTGATAGACACCATTTGAATCTGATCCACCTGGGCATCTCCTGAGCCTCCTCCAGGCCAAAAGCAAGGGACATTGAGGTAGTGTGTTTAAAATTTGCTATTGGGGTTGATGATTTTCATACTCCAATCTCTTCTCCTTTTTCACTTGCCTTGACTATGTCCTGCTGTTTCCTGCCTTGATCAACATGCATGTCTTCCTTCTGTGGTTGATAACCTGTATCCCTGGAACTATACTTTCTATTTTTATTCTACCTGTTGTGTCAGTAATGCCACCAGCAGAAGAAAGAAACCCACATTAGATGTTCTGAAGAGTCTTTAATAGATAAACTATTAAAACTTGTATCAGAAGAATTTACAAAACCACAAGGTGGTGCAAGGAGAGCACCAGGAGGCAGACTCCTGTTCTCATCCCAGAAGGTGCAAGGAGTGGGAGGATTACTAGAGCCCTGAAGGAACATTCTACAGGAGAATGCTGCCAACCTGAGGCAGCCTGTCAGAAGGGAAATAGGAGGCACTCACTGTCCCCTCTCCCTGTGTTTTCCATTCAAGCTCCCCATTGGTCAAACCTAACCCAAAGGCACAGAGCAAGGGTTGAGTGTGGATGTAGTTCATTCAGAACAGCTCTGGTAACCAATGAAGGGATAGAGATGAAAATGATTCCATCATTAACACACCCACCAAATTCTGACTTAAAAACTGTTCACTCGGAGATAAATTAGTACATAGAGAAAAATGTTTCAGTTGGGCTGATGTCATAATATTCAGCTTCTGACTTGTGCCAGTATAGCGTATAGAACTATCTATAAACTAGTCTCAATTTTTATCTTTCTTAGTTAACCATTCCATAAAGCCAGGGGCCTGGATTGAGGCAGAGAAAGCAGTAGAATAAAAAGAGTACATGAGGAAATGATTCACCTACTCATGCAGCTTACATGTAGCTTTAGGCTAAATGAGTACATATTATCTAAACAATGAATACATGGCAAACTAGATGGAATGCTTGAACAAGACGCACAAACTGAGACTGTCCTGAGAAAACAAATATGTATACGGTCAGTCTACCCATGAACTACTTTCACTTGATGATGGATTTTTTTTTTTTCTGCAGTAATAGAGATCTAACCTAGGACCTCACACATTCAAGGCAAGCTCTGAGCTACATCCCTAGCCCTCGATGATGGATTTCTGATAGACGTACCTAACTTTATGATTTGGTAAATCATAACGGTCTTTAATGATGGAAACTTCTGGTCCTAGGCTTATTTAGTGTTTTATGGCAAGTGTTAAATCCCACTGAATAGCAGACAGAAACAGCTTCTGAAAACAAGAATGGTTATTTACAAAGCAGTCATAGCTTACTTCAAATCTTACGAGTTTAAACTATGTTCTGCTATTCAGGCTAGCTGCGGGCTCAGGGTAGTATTCCAGTATCTTACAAACACTTCATGAAATACTGGTTCTGACAAATCATCAAACCTAAATGACAGAGCTACTTGAACTGCACAGTAGGCCAGATAGATAGCCTTCTCTTAGTCTGTGCTCCACTCCAATATGGCAGCTTTAAAGGTGACAAAATGCCTCCCCCATATCTACTAAGCACTCTATTCCTCTTAGCATAGGGTGGCTTAGGTTCCTTTTTTTTCATTTTGTAGTAGATATTCCAATAAGACCTAAACCACTGGGTACCAGAACCCTCAGAAAAGTCTTATAATCCTTAATTTCCACAGGGTTTATTTCCCACTTCCTGGAACAAAAGTAGCTCATTTAGTCTTCAAAGTTGTGTTTTACATTGTTCACCTTGTGTTATCAATATGAACTCATATAGCACAGTGGCATGATGCCCTTGATGGTAAGAGGATCAAGGTCTCAGAATCAATTCATGGTCTAGGTGCATTGTAGAGACAGCCTTCAGGCAAGAGAGTGAATGTGTATGCTATCTCCACCAGAAGAAAACAAACTCTATTGTGCTATGTTTATTAGATTAGGGAAAAGAAAATACATTTGTCTGATCAATAACTAGATACTCAGTGCTGTGCTGATTTGCTCTAACAAAGAAATTATATCCTAATCAACTGGTATATTGCTGATCACACTTCATTAAATGTAATATATAATAATCTACTTTAAACACCTGAGATCTATTTGTCTTCTCTAATAAGACAAGGAGTTCAATTAAAGGGAGAGGTGAGAGAGCTTACAATCCTGCTTTTCAATGATCAGTTGGTGGCATGGATTTGAAGATTCCCCTTGGAATACGATGCTTTGTAAAAGAAATTAAACTCCAACACTTCAAGTGTGATGATGATCCTTGCTCCATGGAGTGAACCAATTTGGGGATTCTACTGGTTGCTGAGAATATTTAATCATATAAAACAAGGAATTGGGGTAATCACGAGTGGACTCAGAGACTCCATGGTATCTCTGTGAGACAAGCTAGAACCCAGCATCATTTATTATGCTCATTAGTTCTGCCCAATCCCCATTTTGATTTCTACACAGAAGTAATGTTGTGCATCCCCACAGTTAGCACCAGTTCAAGAGGCAGTTAAAGGCAGGGGATGCTTAACTGTCTGTAGTGCATAGACATGGTGGCAAGGGATGCCATACCCATCAGGGTCTTTCTCAAGGGAAACTGTTCTCTTAATAAACAGGACTCTGACTCAGTGAAATCATTTAGATCCAACAATTGGGACTTCAGTGTCATTTGCTATTGCTATTGCCTTTCAGTCAGGTGTCTGGTCACCACATTTGGGGTTCTTATATTATACCAAGCAAGCTGTGCCTTGTGTAGCAGCCTCTTTAGTTCTTCATTAGGGACTTCGTAAAGTTGCTTATGTGTTAAGCATGTGTGTTACCACCATGCCCATGCTCATTGTTGAGGAAACTTGCCCAATTGGCCCCTATACTTAGGTCTTATTTAGCTTCTGTCACCCTCAGATCCCACCATTTTCATTAAAATTAGGGATCTTCTACCAATATCCAAATTTTCCACTTTCACTTTAAAACTACAAAGATTGATCACTTTTCAGGAATGTTGGTGCTCTACTCACTCAATATTTTGATGAAAGGAATGTCCTTGGAGGGCACATAGTTAAAGCACTGTGAAATGAACATACGTGATAAATCTGCTCAATGTTATTCACGTAAATCTGTCTACAATATACCAGGGAGTTTCAAACATCTCAACTTCATTCATCATGGGCCACCTTTGAGAATCAGGTTCCACATGAGCTAGCATACTGAATCCTTAGCAGTAAATTCAGTCAATTCTGAAAGCACATTCCTCTTTTCCTAGGAATTTTCTTCTGTACATGTACACTTGTCTTTTTTTTTAATATAAATGTGTAATTTTGTCATTCTTTTGTTGAATAATTCTTCTCTTCTGAAACTTGACTTGGTAATTGGGCCCTGTGGTGTACAAAGTGCTAACTATAGTTATACACCTAAAGGGATAGCAGGGGTGTAAAATGAGGAGAATTGGTGTCTTGTTTTAGGGTGCTACTCAAGCAAAATCAGAATAAGATACTTAGGTATGATGGATCAGCTTCATCAAAGGATACTTTTTCTGGCACAGATACCAGTTAAGTTGTAGAGTCAACAAATATTTAGTCATCTGAATCCTCCCATTTGCTGCCACTCCCATTCTTGGGGTGCCTTGCTTTCCAAGCACTATCCTTCATTTTCACATAATGAGTGATTCTCATCTAGGTTGTTTCAGTTACTTGTCAGATTTTGAGCCTGATTTTTACTACATCAATGCTGACAACAGATGATGCATGAAGAGTGTTTTAAAGAGGTCTTAGAAGATTTGAGTTTTCTATTGTTTTCTGGAACTAAGTTGGTGAAGTGATGGGTATGTTTGTTAGCCTGATCTAATCTTTTCTACAATTTACACATAGATGGAAGCGTCACTTTGCACACCATAAATACACACAATTATTATCCATCAATTGAAATTAATATGTAAATATAACTAAATTGAAAAAAAAAATGAAAGAGAGTAGCACCAGAGGTCAGAATGCACACAGACACCGAAGTAGTTAGATAGTAAGGTCATGAGAAGTCAAGAGCCAAAATTTTGTTGTACAGCTAGATAAATATTACATGAATTCAAGAAATATCTGACAAAGTTCTTGCTTCAAGATTTATCTTATTGGAAAATGTATTATAACTGCCAATGGACAATAAATTTTTCCAGAGTTTTAAACAACATTAATCAGTACAGAAGGTCAATAAACTGAGTGTGGCATAAGAGGTAGAAAACCTACCCAGGCTTCAGATACAGGTAATATGTTCCTAGTCTAACCCATGTTACTCTTACTGCAGGAATCTTATTATATCCATGAATTACATATACATAATAGTCATAGGAAATTTGTGAGCCTTTACAAAAAGTATTTGACAAATTTCTAAAATTTTTCAACTGCATTTCCTTAGGTCACCTTTCTTTACCACCTAAATTATGATTTCATAATTTGTATCCCAAACTTCTCATTTTTCACAAAATATATCAAAGGTTACTTTAATTCTCGCACTTCAAACTACTAAAAAACTTCTCCTGGGCTTAAAATAAAATTCAAACGCCTTATTTTGTGACATCTGACCTTAGAAATCCTCAAACCATAGCTGGGCACATCCATTCTACGACTTGATTTTGTGAATAAAGTTTCACTGGTACACAGCCGTGCTCATTTATTTAGGCATTACATTGATGTCACCTTTGCACTACACGGGCATAATTGATTAGTTGCAATGGGGACCATATACCTCATAAAACCTAAAGTATTTACTATTTTTGCCCTTTACAGGTAGTTTACAGATTCTTGTACTATGTTATCAGGCACTTGCCTATATGTCTTTTCTATTCCACACTGACTAAATTTCAACTATGTTAGTACTCTTCCTCTTGTTGGAAACCATAAATTCTTCCTGCCCATGAGAAATGTGATCATTCTCGTCCCACTATTTAAAGTGATTTGGAGAATTGGTGTCTTGTTTTAAGGTGCCACTCAAGCAAAATCAGAATCAGATACTTAGGTATGATGGACCAGTTTCATCAGAGGATACTTTTTCTGGCACAGATACCAGTTAAGTTGTAGAGTCAACAAATATTTAGTCATCTACATGATTCCCTTTTTAACTTGAAGCCACTTTTCAAGAGTCTTCATAGAATACTCTTCCTTTGTTATTCTCAGTCTTCTGTCATAGCATTTATTATAACTTGTAGACACCTTAAAACTGCTAACATTTCAATATATCTGCTTTATCAAATATTTATCCATTAACTCACCTCTTTTTTAAAAATTTATTTTGACATAATCATAACCCACAGGAAGTTACAAAAATAGTGTATGTTCTAACATATACTTTACTCACTTTCCCCTGGTGGTTACATTTTAAATAATGACAGTATGTTATAGAAACCAGGACCTTGATTTTTCTGCATGTGGAGATTATTGTAATCACCACTGTACCAAGTCACAAAGATCGCCCTCCTGATGCTTCTTCATACTTACACCTCATTCCTCCACACATCTCACACTGTCCCCATCTAGGGTAAAGGTCTCATCTGTTCTCTATCTCTGTAATTTTAAAATCTCCTATTTTTCTTAAATGATTATTCATTTTATTGTTACCTTTACCAGTACTTCAACAAAAAGGCAGATACGTACCTGTCTTAGTCACTTTTTCACCCTAATTTTTGAATTATCGAGAATCTAAAACTGGTCTTTCATGAAGGTACCTGATAGATTTCCCTAATCCAATGTCAATATTCTACTTGAAAACCTGTTTTTTTTCTTTAATTAAAGAGAAACTCAATCAATTCTCTGTCCTGCCAACAATTTAGAAATGACTCTTCTTTATTAATAAATACTCTTATTCACTAGTAATAGGTTGAAAAATTTATATGATAATATTGATCAGTGTACTGAAAAAAGTGCATCACAAATGAGACTAAAAGTTAAGGGGCAACAACATCAATATACAAAGAATCATAATGCTTTATAAGAAACTTACCTTGTTTCAGTGTTTGGGAAATATTACTTATCACAAAAATTACACACTCTGTGAATAGCCATATAAAATTAACAGCTCGATCTAGTTTCAGAATCATTTACCATCTTAGTCTTGTCCCATGAACAATTGCTCCAAACTCACTGACTTGATTTTACAAGGGCGACTTACAAATTTATGAAGACCTTGAAAAACATTTTTTTCAAAAGTAACTTCTCTAGGACTGCATATAGTTTTTGTACTTATTTTATCTGTCTTTTATATGTGTATTTTTGTTTCAAGTGTTAACTTCAGAAATATTTCCCATCCCTAGGAGAAGTGATTGCACTGCAGCAGCCTCTTATCTCTCAGGACTTCATCTGCCCTGCTGCTTACTCGTCTCCTGATATCATTTGTTGTTTGTGAAATCAGGACCATTTGAAATTAGATTTCTTCTATCATCATCATATGCAATGAAGAATCAGAAAAAAATGTCAATTGTGTTTCACCAGCCATTAATTCTATTCCTAGTTTATTCTACACTTATAAAGCACCTGTTAAATTATCCTAGAGATTCTTGCACACTGTGCAGGATCTTTATTTCCCCTAATAATCTATGTGAAAATGCAGAAACTGAAGTCCTTACACACACGTGGGTTATTAAGCAAGTTCCTGTGTGTGTATGGTTATGTGTGTGTTTTAGCAGAACAGGACTTAAAAACAATCCAAAAGTCAATCTTGTTCTTCAAAAAAAAATTGTTTTCTCTCAAATAATAAGAAAACAATCAATCTATAAAAAATACTTTGTATATAAACATAGGTTTTCCAAGAAAAAATGATAACATTCCTTTTGTACATAGCGCCACACAGATCTGCAACAAATACTGACATGTAAAGAAAAATTTTGACTTAGGATACTAACAAAAGGACTATGGTAATAGTGTGTAGAAGTCAAACCCATCAAAACTTCATGAAAAGAGCTGAAATATAAAGTAGACCTGTGCACAAGTCATACCTTTAGGAGACATTATAATACAGATTTCATTGTCATCTATTAATCATTTATAATAAAAGCAAAAGCATTATAAAATATGTATTAAACACCATTAGGTAATGTTGCTATTACCATTTCTTTTGAATACATGATTAAGTCTTAGGAAGATTTATTAGCCCTATTACTTTTTTCCCAATGTGTCTCTAATAAAATCTTGTATTTGTTCTGATGATGAATCTGGACAAATGTCTGGAAGAATCCAAAGCTAAAGAGAGATAAGTGATAGAGACAACCAAAAAATAAATGACCTAAATTAAAGTGTTTGACTCAAACAGAGAAATTTATTAATCGTTTAAAAGTTTTATCATCATGGCTTCTGTTTTATTCAATAATATATAGATGAAACAAAGCTTACAACAAAATAAATGAATAACATAAAATTAAGATACTTGATACCTTGAAATTTTAGCTCACTGACTAACCAACATATTGAATTTTAATTTGAAATATGACAAATATGGGTTTCGGAGTCACTAAAATATATATTCAAATATCAATTCCAATATTTTTTGGTTAAATGAAATGGTCTAAATTGTCGATTCACTCTGAGTGAGGATTTTCTTATGAATAAAATAGGAATATTGAACTCTTCTTTATAAAATTGACATTTGGATTAAAGGACTATATGCATTTTCACACATAGTAGATGCTCAATAAAATTTCCATTCTTCTCGTTCCCTATTCATTTTGATTTTTTTTTCGTTTTTCCATCTTCATTCCCATATGTAATATTCATTAGAATTTCAACTAAAGCCTGCTCTTTTCTCAAACTGCATTTCTTTCTCCCAAAATCTGATTTATTTTCATTATTTCCAAGTGCCAAAGTCTCATCTCATCTCTCTCTTCTGATTACTTCTGATGTTTAGTTCTGCTTTTATAGCTTCTATCTCTGAATGTCATAGCATGCCTCAAAATTATCATATCCTAAAGCACAATTGTTATCCAATTATCAACTCTAGCCTTGCTATTCTCAGTTGATACCACCACTTTGAAAATCATCCAACATTTCAGAGTGGTGGTGCACACCTGTAATCCCAGAGGCTCAGGAGACTCAGAGGAGCAAAAATTTGAAGCCAACATCAGGAACTTAATGATGCTGTAAGCAACCTAGAGGGACCCTGTCTCAAAATAAAAATAAATAAATAAAAAGGGCTAGGGATATGGCTCAGTGATTAAGTACCCTTGAGTTCAATCCCTGGCACAAAAACAAAACAAACAAGCAATAAGCATTGCATAAACTTTCCTTCTCATTCATTTTCTACTGAATCACCAGACTGTCTCAATCCTACCTGTGATTTATTTTTTCCCACCCCTTATCCAAGTCATTGCTTTAATTACCACATTTAACGCTGTCTCCTCAGTCATTAGATGCTCTTTCTGAACCATTCATTATAAATGTTAGATTTATACTTTTTGACAATGTTCCTTCATAATCTGAAGAATGAAACTGAAATATAGAAGTCCCTAATCTAGCTCATCCTTCACCTTTACCTTGAGAATGTACTTTACACTAAGTCACCATTTGGTCTTCCATTTTACTAAACATATTTTCTTTCTCACTGATGATGATAAATATCCTTCCAAGATCAGCTGAAACATAGAAGAGTTTCTCTTTCCGAAGGCCTCAGGACATTTTACTAGGAAATTGGTTGTACAATCTTTTATTCTCTAATAACTGTTTTTAATATGTTAGATTATTATCCTTTTCCAATGATACATATTTATTTGTTCATAGATTTTTATAAATGACATATGCCTATATTTTTCCACTACATGAACAACTTTGTAGAGGTAGAGCCCTGGATTTGGTTTACTCTTGAGACACCTTTGTAAATTATACTCTGGAAAAATAAGAAGCACTGAATAACTCAAGTTGAATGAATGAATTGTGTGACATCCTCTCAACCTGACATATAGATTTACAAAATAAATGTCTGTTGAATTTAATTTAAATGCATTAGTATGGATGGTGCTAATTGTGTCTTATTATACATAGAATTTTACAACCTAGGTACCAATTGTCCCTTATTTTTCAATGTGTAATTAAAAACTAATAGCAAGCTATACTTTTTATTTTATCAATAAGTAATTTGTGGTCCTTAGACAATCTTGCATATTTCTGAGAACTGTGTTTTACAAAATATTTGCAAAATGACTAATATATTTTAAGCATTTACTGATTTGAGGTAATGTCTTGAAATACACCAAATGTTTTTCTTGCTAATTGTTATGTACCATTGTTTTTCAAGTCAAACATTGTATTCAAGCAACATCTAATTTTGGAATCACATTATTAAGCAAAACAAATGTTCCAGAGTACAGTAGAGCCCCAAGTACTTAGACTTTTTTTTTTTTTTTTCTTTAAATGCAGTCAGAGATTTTCCTCATACTTTGTCTTTCTGAAAGGAGTTCCAAAAAGTATTACTCTGGAAAAAAAAATGAAGTTTAGCAACTCTCTAAAAGACTACCTTCCATAGAAGTAATCAGTGATTTTAGAAGCAAGAAATTAGGCTGGAGTGGGGATTTATTTTGAATGGATTAACTGACTTGGTCATTAGTTAAGTTTGAATCTTTTACTTCCTATGCAAAGCCTTTCTCAGTGATAATACATCTTCAAACTTCTAACCCCCTTGTTCCAACTAGCTGTCTGAAGTCTTCAATTAGATTCTTTATGAATCTAAAGAAGATAAGTGGTATGAAGACACAAGTAAAATGCTTTAGAACATGTCATGAAAATATTTATTTTTGTTCTTTCAAAAATGCTGATACTCAATTTTTATTTTTAATCTTGATTTTATCTGAAATTAGGGCAGATTTGATGAGAACTGGGTCAACCGGTAAGGTAAATTTTAGACTATCAAGTAGGACATAGAAACATTAAAAATGTTCAAGAAAAATATTTAAATTATGCATTACAAATTCCCTGAAGCTCTGGGAGAAAGAGTATTTAAAATACCCTTTTAGGATATGGATTTTTATGTTATGAGTCAATACTACAATACTTCATGATGATTTTTTCCTGTTCTTTCTTTATATGGATTTCAGTAATCTCTTTATTCACTTTTTTTTTCAACAAATAGTGTTTACTCTATGTTCTGCAGCCTAGGGATTCAGAGTGGACAAACATTCCTAGCCATACAGGGCTTATATTTTAATGGTGAAATAGACCATAAAGATAAATGAGTCAATTTGGAAATTTTTCTGTCAGTAATAAATACTATCTGTAAATTGGTATCAATATAGCCACAAAAAGATTCCACTTTATTTCCCATCTTTAACTTAAACACTCAGTATGTTTTTACTGAATTTGTCTTGCTTCTTAATTTTCCAAACCCTTTAGTCTTTTCCTCTACATTCCTTACTCGCCACTGTGCTTCTTCTGTCCCTACACCCTGTCCTTCTCTAACAATTTCTCTCCCTAAATGATTTGTGTTCTCTGGCAGCTCTGTGCTAAAGAAAGTGATATATCCTGATGAAGCCATTAAGCACTGTACTACAGACATTAAGAGGATGATATAGGCATGATTTCAATCATGCAAAAGGAAACTACCCTCGCTCTGAGAAGGAAAAGCACCAGAGAGCTTAACCCACTCTAGTCTACATTTTCATTTCATTAGATTCAAATCTTGGGATGTCAGAACAAATTAACACTTTTCCCCCCACAAGGCAATCACTATAAGTATCATCGTCATCAGATTCATGTCGCACACCCGCAGGGAGAAGGCTCAGGACTGAGAATATGCAGCTTGCTGAAAAGAACCGAAGTACAAATTGAAGAGAAATGGGTTGATAATATGGAAAAATTATGAAAAGAAAGTGGAAGCTTTCACTCTGGAAATTTTTCCTTAAGAATGACTATTATACAAAATGCACAATACTGTTTTCAAGTACTGTTATATTCCCAAATTATGTTTATTTAATTACCCACACATAAAAGTATTTCAAATATTCAATATTCTTTGAAATATAGATGTAACTTACTTTATAAAATAGATCTTTAAATGGCATGTAGAAATTGTGTATTTTGGGGTGAATAAGAGACAAATGATTATGAAGAAATGTGCTTACTTGATGCAAAATTAGAATGATGGTGCTTTAATTTGGAGCCATCATAGGAATAGATATGTTCAAGCCTCTTCATATATATTGACTGTTTGTTAAGGTTTGATTTTTTAAAAACTGAAATACTTTCAGTTTATAAGGTGCATCCTATAGTACTGTTGGTTATATATATCAAATTAAATTCTATAAATACATGAATATCATAATATTTAAATATTAATATTTTGTTATATTGGTAAAAATATCAATAAATTCCGTCTAACAAATCAGAGAAGTTTACCCTTTAGGAAGGTCAGTTAAAAATTTAACAAAGATTATAAAATGTTTTAATTCCTTTCCCAAATACTATTTCACAAAAATACCTATGTTGTCTTTCATAATTACAAATGCAGAATGATTTTTAAATACAAATGAATAAATTAAGCTTTTAAGATGAAAATGATGTTAAAATATACAACTCACCTTCTTAATGACAATTTAAACTAGTTCAACACCAAGATTATTTTCAACACAAATCTCCTAATTCCCTCTGAAATATATTGAATATATTTCAAACTTTTATTGATAACCTAGGTTCATAATTAATAATACCAATTATTGGACTGAGCTATATTAACATGAAGACCGTAGGGGCCTGTGGAACTGTGAAGGACCATTTACCTCCACATAAAACAGCACTGAACTATTCAGCTTTAAAGACCTGGTGGCCTGCTTTTCTTAGCTTATATTTTCATCTCTTCTTTTATGTTATATGAAAATCTTTTAGTTTTCAATACCATTTCTGTAACTTATAAAAGCAACTCCTCTACTTAAATTAATGTGAACTTAGAAAACGGAAAAGTCTCATTAGAATTAAATAAAAACTAAGAGCATATAGATCTAAGTAAGAATCACAGGCTCTCCTCTTTAAGATGTATAGAAAGATAGTGAAATTACTTCAAACCAATGATATTTTGTTAACGTGTGTGTGTGTGTGTGTGTTTGTGTGTGTGTGAGAGAGAGAGAGAGAGAGAGAGAGAGAGAGAGAGAGAGATGACTGATTTATCTTAATAAAGATTAGAGAGGTTATTCCTTAAAAACACACAAACTAGAATATAAACAAATATGTCAGAACTTGGAACAATGGAAAGATCTGATAACTAGTGTGTTTAATTTGTTCTTATATTTGCTACTTTGACATTTTTATTCTTTTTTTAAGATGGATGATATGTCTTATGTAGGTAAAATAATTTAACATGTGCTTCACATGAAAAGGCACAATTATGCTGCCAATCAATTCTTCAGAAATCAGGTCAGTCACTTTTCAGCTGCTTTTTGTCTCTCTACCATTTTATTCATTTGTCCCTTACTTCTGGATTGAGCAGCAGAGAAGGTAAAATAGTAATGTAATCACAGTCTGTTGGTGTGTATTTGAAAACAGTCTTCTGGAGAGAATGGCCACATGCCCTCGTTGCCCAGTTTATGACATTTGTCCCAGCAATGCATCCTCTATCACTCTCAAAGGTACCCAAGTCTGAACAAAGATTGCCAAGGTCACACTAATCCTAAATTAACAACTACAAGTGAGAGGCATGGAGAAGTGCATTTGTACCTAAAGAATTCTATTTTCTGCTTTTTGAAGAGTTCCTGACCAAAAGCGCATAAATGTCATTCAAAAGTGCTTTTCTATAAAGGAGAGATTATATAAATTTTACAGGTTTATGGTCTCCAAAATATCTCCTTAAGGACAAATTCTCCACTCTTATCTTTTTTGTGGGGGTTGGGGGGTAGTTAGGAAAACTTTCTAATGTCAACAACTGCGATGGAATGTAATGTCAATAAAATGTCAAAACATAAATCTAAAAATAATTTAATTTAAAATAAATGAAGTCATCATTTATATAATTCCATTAGGTTTTTCTGTCAGACCCTAATTCGAAATGTGTAAATTATTAACCACATTACATTGTATTCAGTTCTTCATTTTTCACTAATAGGTGGCTGCCTAAATTTCTACAGTTGCCATAATTTTTCTTGAGAATTTATAGAATTTTAATATTAGATTACATGGAAAAATACTTCCTAGGGTTTTTTTTAAGCTTACGTTTTTACTCATCGTGTCCAACTACTAAAAATCAATTTATTAAAAGTGTATAAGCAGCTGGAGAAAGCAGGGCACTCTGCTGCAGCTGCTTCAAACCTTAATTTCTGAAAATTGGGAATCTCTTGCAGAATATTTGTCCTTCATACCTCTGAATTAACAAGGAAACAGATTTGCACTACAAATGTTTATCCTTTCTACTTAAAAATTCAGGTGTGTGATTGTTGTAGTTCTAATTTAACACTATAATTTCTAGCAAGTTTCATGATAATCTCCAGGATTTTTGTTGACCTGCATGCCCACCATTTTGTTTTGCCATCTACCACCCCAAATTCTCTTACCAGCATCCTGAATCAAACTCTGTTCCCTGTTGAAACAAAACCTTATGCTTTGGTTTCCTCATTTGTGCTGACTGTATGTTTCCAACCTTTATCCTGATGATTTATGTCAGTAAAATGCCTGTATCTGATCATTACTCCTTCATTCTTGAGACACAGCCTGGTGTTTTAATGAGCTTTTTGGCTGCTGTGACTAAAAGACCTGACCAGAACAATTGTGGAGGAAGAAAAGTTCATTTGGCAGTTCATAGTTTCAGAGGGCTTGGTCTATAGACAGTCAGCTGCATTCTCTGGGGCTCCAGGTGAGGCAAAACACCATGGTGGAAGAGTGTGAGGACAGGCAAGCAGCTCACAGAATGATCAGAAAGCAGAGAGAGAGGGAGAGAGTCCACTTGCTAGATACAAGATACCCCCAAAGTCACCCTCTAAATGCTCCACCTCCTCCAGCCATACCCTACTGGCCTTCAGTTACCACTCAGTTAATCCCATCATGGGATTAATCCACTAATTGGGTTAAGGTTCTCCTCGTAACCCAATCACTTTACCTCAAAGCCTTCTTGCATTATCTTGCACATAAGCTTTTGGGGGACACCTAATATCTAAACCATAACACCAGGTAACACCACATTCATTCTCATGCAGGTGGGCATGCTGGCAAGACTGTTTGCCAGGTCCTGGTACAAAGACATCTCTATGTAGTGGAGGGTGGCAGAGGGGATCAACCTCCCAAGTCTACTGTGTAGGTGTGGAGTCGGCATCTGAGTCAAGTGACTCTTGCCAAAGCAATGTCAATGGAATAGAGAATAAAACAAGATCTGTTGAAAAGATGATTTCTCTGGAGCAGAAAGTTAGTTCAGAGGAACAATGAATCTTACTTGGTTCAGGTAAATCACCAGTTTCCTCAAACAGGGGCAACACTCAGTAACATGGGAACCAAGTCAGTTATTATCTTTGAGCTAGGATTTTAGCATCATTCATTGATTCCTCAGATTGAAATGACAAGTCTTCCCTCTGGAAGTTTAACTTCAGTGCTGCCTGCTTGAATAATAAAGATTAGGCATACTCCTGGAAATTGCAAGTTTTCTGGAAACATACACAATCTTGTTTCATAGGTTGTTTTAAAACATATTGGGTGGGCATTCCAGGTTTTTGCAGGTGTTGGTGATAACAAAAGAGGGTGATATTCAGATTAGTATTTCTGATCAAGGCTCCAGGCAAGCATAGAAGGAAAACAGAAGATTCTAAAAGAGCTTCCCAAGCAGGGATCAGAAATGGGTAAACAAATCTTTTTTGATCCCTGCTATGGTTTTAGATAATCGGTTTCTGTAACTTGTAAAGTGTTCAATATAAAGATATCATGCTTAATCGATGATCAAGAAAAACAAATCAAAATGAAAATCACAATTGGAAGAAGAAGATCATAATATTCTTAAATAAAAGTCCGTTTATATTTAAACCCAAATATGTTTGAATGTTAAGAATGAACCATGTGTCAAATTCATTCATGGTTTATAACATCTACTTGGTACTCAAAAATATTTTCAGGACACTACAAATTGTGCAAGATTGTTCCATATAGGTTGCTTTACCTTAAAGAAAGTGTTCATGAGGAACTCTTTAAGAGACCATTCAGGTGAAACATATAAACAGTGAATCTATGCTACCATTTAATTTGGGCTAGACTTAAAAACTGTGATCTTCTATATTATACAAAACCTTGAAATCCACATCTCCACATCTGCAAGGGTTCTTCTATGATTTTTAAGTTGCATATAGTGAAAAGCAAAATGTAGAGCAACTTAGTGTTTAAGAGTTTACCTTTAAAGAGAGTACACTGCACTGACACCATTCACACCCAGGCTGTGGAAGCAGAGAATGAGACAAGAGATAAATAAAAGCATATCCTACGGCTGTGATAATTTTGTTCTTCATAAAACTAGAAGAAAAAAATATCATTGGTCAATGACTGTGACCCTCACAAATTTATAAACTGATATCATTGTTTATACTTTCAGATGTTAAATCAATGTACATGGTACATCAAACTTTTCTGTCTGGACTTAGCAAGTGTTAGTAGCTATATTAAAATGGTTCTAATAGCAAAAAGTTTGTAAATGAAAAATAAAACATCAAAGTTGGTGTTCAGGTCCGTAAATCAAACTGTACATGTTTGAGCAGACTATTCAATTGAATATTGTTAAATGATTCATAGAATGAGAAATATTTTAGTAATAACTATCTTCTCAGTTACCTTTAGAGTTTAATCAAATATCAATTTTAAAATATTTGGGTATAATCACTATCAATTATCATAAATAATTTTCAAAACTAAATATATTCTCATGGTACTTACTCAGTACTAAATAAACATTTACAGTCATTACTTAATCTGATCTTTATGAGTCAGATGTTCTTCAACAATGAAGAATCTGAGCTTTTTGAGAGCCCTGATGATTGACTTAAGCTCACAAAGCTGTAATGTGTTCCAACCAGGATTTCTAACCTGTCATTGTGCTTAAAATCTAGATATGCTTAATATATAAAGTATTTTGGAATGCATTGCTATGAACTATAAATCCAAATAAATTCTATTTCAATATGCTAGTTAAATTTAAAGCAATAATTGTTGACCATCAAAATATATATTTGAATTTAGGCAAAATGCAGTGTCCATAGCAACTAAAAATGTTTTCCACATGAAATGCTAGGCCACAGAAATTTGATCTCCTGTGTTATATTCATCTTTAAACCTTAGTTCTTCTTTGAGGAATTCTTCTGTGATTTAAAATAAGATATAATCCCAAGCAAAATTCAAATACTTTATGTTAGTTATTAATGAACGGATGAAGTTATGAACAATGAATCTGGAACAGCACTGTTTTTGGCAGGATGTCTGCATGGAAATGCTCTATGTTTGCACTGTCTACACGTGGCTACTGAGCGAATGTGACTAAGGGAACTGAAAACTGATTTTTATAATATATTTTAATTCAACAGAGATAGCCTCATGAGGTAAGTGGATACTTCAGTAGGCATCACAACACTAGAGTCTTACCACCTGAAGTCTGATCTGAGGACCAGCAACACACTGTCCCAGGGAACTTGTTAGAAATGTAGAATCAGGATCCCAGGAGTCTGAGCACTCCCTGGCAAGTTCTCTAGTTGATTGAAATGCACTTGTAATGTTTGAGAATGAGTGATTTAATGATATTTTCTATACCTTTTTAAAATTTATCAAAAACATAAATCATGACATGACTTTCAAGAGTACATAGATAACTCTCTCTTTGGAAAACACTGTATTTCTATGGACATTAAAAAGCTAGGCAATGAGTTGAAGATTTTCAAATATCCAGATGTTTGACATTATGTTTCTAAAGTATCCAACCCCAAACACTCTCCCCATGAAGGTTTGCCTCCAGATGTCTGGCAGCATGTAGGTGCCCAGGATGCCCCTTGGAGCTGCTCATGGCTAACTTACTCATGGTACACTTATGAATTTCCATGATGATCTGAAAAGGAAAACAAGTGCTGTTTTTCTGAAATGGTTGTGTCATATGAAGCAATTAAACGTGTTAAGGGAGAGTGGGTACTGAAGTGTGCAGTGCTGTGCTCTTCTGCTTGTGCCATTTCCTAAACACAGACCAGAAACCTCAGTTCGCTAGAGAATACGTATTAACACTGCCTGAAAATGAAAAACAGATTATCTCCATCTAAACTCCTACTTCTCTTCCATTAGTGTTTTAGTTTTGGGGAGTTCTATTTAAACTTAGGCAGCTGTAAAGTAGACAACTAATTGCTAAATACTGGCCTCCTCTGACCTGTCAAAGAATAAGAAAGGACAAAAACATTTTATGTGCATTAAGAATCATGATTAATGTTTTTAACTTCTCATGCTAAGTTTATTTTATTTTTATTCTCTAGTATGTTAAAATCATTTTAAATAGAAAACATTGTGATCATTCTCATTGAATTACCATCACTGGATCGCTGAAGGGTTCAGTTTTAAGGTCCCTGGACAGGCATAGAGCAGGTGGCCCTGCACTATCATCATCTAAGGCATGCCGTCCTAGGTGTGATGTCCACCTGCTTGCCACTTTTTCCCTAACATGTAAAGTTGGCATTGCATTTGGAGTGGACATGCAAAAAGAAAATTGTATAATCGCCAGCAATCCACTAGAAAACAAACAACCCTTTTATCTATTTTTTCCATTAATCTTCTAACACATTATTTAGTTAGTTTATTTTGACTGTGGAGGCTTAGAAACTAAAGCTGCCTCTAATGGGGTGGTACTGAACAAGTAAGTTCAAGTGGAAGTTGGGAGGGTAGTGGCATACACATGGTCAGGAACATTCTGTACACACTAGAGAAGGAGGAGCTATGGATGGGCCCATTGGAGGACTCAGCCATGGAAATTGGTTGACTTCCACTGCATAGTCTCAGGTGAGGTCAAAACCTGGAATTTCTAGCCAATATTGCTATTTTTTTTTGTCAGCTTCTTTCTGATTCTCTACAGGTATAATTTCTGAGTTTTAGTTCTTATTAAATTCCAGGGACCATTGATAGCCAACTCTCTTGCCTCTTGACAGATAAGTAATAGCCCATTAGATGAGAATTACTTTCCCTTGCTCTCTTCTAACCATGCATTCCTCCACATAAATGGTGGGAACTTTCTCTTCTTTTCTCCCATTTCAGTGGGCAAGAATTCCATCTCCATCCCAGGAGTAATCTTTCCACTTATATTCTGGATAACGTTCTCCCCTCTTCCCCAGGTAACACAACATATTCACTAATCCCTCTCACTTCTAAAATCCATTCTTTAGTGATTTTCTCCTATTAAATATACAAAAGAGTACATATATCTAACGTTAAAATTTCTATTAAAAATCAGATTTCTTCTTGACATCATGGTATACTCTGGTTGCATCTTCTGTATTTCAGAGGCAAACAAACAAACAAAAAATCTTTTATTGAATTCTCTCAATACAGAGAAACTTTTTCTCTCTAACCATTTTTTTTTGTTCTGGAAATTGAACCCAGGGTCTTGCACATGGTAGGCAAATGCTTAACAACTGAACTACATCACCTCCAATACTTTTTAAAAAACTTTCTTAACATGTTTTCTAGTGATTTTCGATTATTGAATCTTATCTCTTTGTGTATGTATGTGTGCGTGTGTGTGAGTGTGTGTAGAGGTGTTTAATCTTGATTAGTAAGAATATTTTATCTCCTTCAGGAAATCATATCTGTTCAATACACTCATCTTCTTCACCCCCCCTTATTTAAAAATTGCTTTATTTCATTAACTATTCCCAGTATATTTGGACCTTTAATAGATATCTAATCTTAGGTGATACCTACTAATTGTACATATGATTATTTGTAATTCAAAAATTATGAAATCATCCATCAAAAATTCTTATGAATTGTATATTCTTGTTTTAATTCTGTCTGAGTTATGGAGAAAGAAAAGGTGCTATGTGATCCAAGACATGCGGTGCTGATCCTAAGTTGCCTGGATTTATTTGTAAGTAATGTGTAGACATGTCATTAAGTATATGTTTGAAGAAAGAGATTATGCCCTCTTCATTTTTGTATTCCTAAAATAGGAAGCATATTTCATCATGAATATACATTTTAAAATGCATATTCATATAAATAATCAGATGATTAGGACTTTGTAAACTGACCAAATTGATGTGTGTTATATAGTATCCTAGAAATCATTAAGACAAAGTCTTAACCTTTCTCAAAGTAAGGCTAAGGCCAATTTATTTGGTTATTTTCTTCTTGTGTAAACATTTCCCAGTGGTCAGGTCCTATTATTATTATGCCTGTGACAACTCTCATAGGAACTCCCTTTCCACATGATTTCTGCATCCAATTCATTATTAAGTTCAATAATTTTCTACTTCTAAGCACTTTAAGTGTGTCCATTTTTGTCTTTCTTCACTGAAACCATTTCAATCCAGGTTACCATCATTTCTTTCCAGATCTGCTAATACAACCCTGGTTCCCCCTTGATCTCCTCCAGCTCATTCTCTACATGATAATCACATATATTGTAAATACAAAGATTCATGTTATTCTTTTTCAATTGCTTTCCATTTGTGTGTTTAATGAAAAGCCAACTGCATAAATCCTACATGACTGACCTTCCCTTCCTTCTCCACCCACAACTTTCATCCATCTCTGTCTCTTTTCCTGTGACAATTCCCTGGTCTCATTTCAGTATCTCCCTCATAAACTCTAACAGAAACCTCTTGGACTCCACATAATGGAATCCTCTGGGATCATTTACCTTGGTGCATACTACTCCTTTGGCTTCTGTGCACTTCTCTAATCTCCTCACCAGCAGCTCTTTTTGAGGCTATAGTCTTTGGATACCTATTGGAACTTCTTTTCCTGGCCATGCAATGAAATGGAAATGCCAGGGGGTTTGTATTCCCCTAGTCTTGTCCTTTACAAGTGACTGACTGGTTCAGAGGAATGAAAGCCAGCTCCATGGACTCAGCTAGAAATCGCTTTGAGCTATAATTCACACTTGAGAACAAGGTGCATAGATCAGGATGACACTGTAGCTGACACTGAAACTGGACCCTTGCTTGGCTTTTTCCCTTCCACTTTTTGCTTCTGTCATACCAATACTAGGATATCCTAGGAGCATTTCCTTAATAAATTATTTGCACGTGAACTCTCATTTTCAGGTCGGCTTCTGAGAACGACAAATTCAAACACAAATCAAATTCTTTCCACTTTAGGTTTCACATATGGTACTTCCTCTGCCATTGCATCTTTTCCCTTCAGTTTTTGCACTTCTTAGCCTTCAACTCTCATTTAACATCACCTCATTTGGAGGCCTTCACTGACCACCTGATTACCAAACACTATTCATTTTCATTATAGTCCTTTGCATAGGTTGCAGCTATTTGTTGTCTATTGGTTCATACTTTTGGTTACAAGTCTTAGACTGAATTTCTGTGAGAGGAGTTTTGGCCATACAAGTGTGACTGGTGTCTGGCATTCAAGTATCTGTCAACTGCCTCCATTAAAGACTACTAATTAAATGAAAAGAAAAGTAATTGATTTCACAATTGCTAAAAACATCAAAACATAAATATCAACAAACAAAAAGAAGAAAAAAAATGTATAAATTTTAAAGCTTTTAGATACCATATTATCTCTCAATTATCCTCATTGTTCAATAGGCATACAAAATATTAAGTTGCTTACATCTTATACTGATATAAGCAGGCATTTTTTAAAAATAATGGACATGTTATAATAATGAACCTTTTTCTACTTTCCATATCAGATTTTTTAGCAGACTTTTTTGAAAATATGTCTTTTTAAAATTTTCTGTCTTTTGTTTTATTTTTAACAGTAGAAATCTACCTAAGTGTTGTGAAAGGTTGTTTTCTTTCTCACATGATTATTTCAAGGGAAAAGCACAATTAATTATTGCCTTGAATGAAAGGACAAAACTTATATATTTTCTTCTAGATTCATTTAATAAAGAAGGGGAAAAAAGACTAAGTCAATTTTAAAATTTAGAGTCAGATAATGACATATGTCATTTTGTGGGTGCCCAAGAAAGCACCTTAGCAAGGAATTATAAGAAGTAAATAACTAAATGGGCAACAGAAAATCGAAGGGCAACGAAGTATTCACCACATAAACAACTTTCAGTAGCTTTCTAACTAATGTACAATTTATATTCATACGTATTTCAATAACCTAGTTCTGCCTCTTGTGCCTTACACAGAAGATGTATTGAATATGTTTCTACTGAATAAGATGTTTTTCATTTCTAGTGAGGCCTGGACTTTTCTTGTCTTTGGCCTGCCTCTTTATTTGCTTTGGAATACTCCGAGCACCTTAGATTATTAAGCCAGTTCACAGACCTCTTGCATTTTCCCCTGGAACATATTTATCATGAAAAATGTATTATTTCCATTTCTAGATCATATTCATGCTAGAGATAGATTGATCCTGAATATTAAGGATAATTTTAAGTGTATCTTCCTGATTATATGTAAATGAGAAGAATGTGTGCTGAAGATTTTTCTGTAACTCAGTATTTTATACTTGAAATCTGTTTGAAATCCTGCCCATAAAACAAGAACTTCTGGAAATTCTATCTAAGCGTTCAAATTTCCATGACATGGAACTTATATCTAAACATTCAAATGTTATAATATAAATATGTATGTAAATACATACATATTCACATTTGTATGAATATCAAGCTAAAGTTATCGATAATGAAGAAAATAATAACTAGTATAACATTGTTATTTGTCTTGCCATAATAGTTCATTTTCTTTACTAATGTTAATGTAGGCTAGAACAATGTATTAAGAATTCTATTTTTATTAGAAAAGTACATTAAAAATAGTCCCAAATGGATACTTAATATTAGCTTGCAACATCTGTTTTCTTGATCAGTTCATAACCATTACTTTTAGAAAATAAAACTTACTTATTGACAGTTGAATATTTTTCATACTATAAAGCTTATAAGATATAAATTATTACATTGTATCAAATGATCCCTCTAGACTAAACTGTAACTAATGTTATCGAGAACAGTGTCTGATATATGATACATATGCAATTAATATTAATTAAAATATCAACACCTTGCACAGGGCTGCTGATATAAAATATTGTCTTCTGAAAGATGTATCAGCATTCCTTGGGTGGCAAATAAACCAAAAAAAAAAAAATACTGAGCAAAATATGCCTGAGGAAAACGCAGTAATTTATTAGATCACATTATCTAAGTCAAGTAGAGCTCAGTTCAATGAAATCATCAGATCATAGTGTCTCTCCATCTTTTGTCCCTGTTATCTGCCACATTGTATCATTCTTAAATTTGATGTGGCAGCAAGATTGATGACAGAAACTCCAGGCCAATATTCTCCCAGGTTCAAATCAAGCTACAAAACAGAGAAATGAAGAAAAACACAAAGGGGGGGTACATTTTTCTCAACAATAAAAGCAACCATTTACATTAAAAACTTACTTTAACGTGTGTATACATATGTGTGTGTGTGTATACTTCTATGTGTGTTGTACTAGGGATTGAACCCAGAGCTTTGCAAATACTAGGCAAGGGCTCTACCACTTATATGCCAGTCTCTAAAACCTCTTATGTCTTAACTGGATGAGACATAGGAAATAATTATTGATGGAAATTTTATTAAGGGCAGCATAGGATTTGAGTTCCTTGGAAAATGAAACTAGAGAGGGTGAGTCCAACAATGTCCCTGGCATTTTGCTTGATAACACTTTCTGGACCATGGCATTGAGGATGGGATAACTAATAGAGATCAAGATTATCAATGAGGTAAAAGTCAGAAATCAGAGTTTGAGGGTTACTGAGAAACCTGCTTTTAATGGGGTAGTATGCTACAGAGAAGGAAGTTATGGAAAGAAGGAACTCCAGAAATCAGTACAGAGTTGTCCTTGCAAATTTGACTAAAGATTAAAACATTGCATATTCAGGATGAAATTATGCAAGGTCAGACAAGGAGTAACAATGGGCAAAAGGAACACTACAGGAGAAGAAACAGCCTGCGGTATCATAAGCAAAAAAATTAGTGGGGTTTACAATTGGCTTGGAATCAGTTAGTTGCAACAGCGAGAAAGAGAGACCTTACACTACCTAGACCATCAGTAGAGACCTCAGGAAAATTTTCTGGCATTGCCATAGACCTACACTATAACTATCAATACCAATTCTGGGTCCACAAAATATTGCAAAGAATACTTAGAATAACCCGTATTTATAAAAACTGTACCCAAGAAACAACACAAATGACATCAACAGAGAAAAGAAGCATTTTGTGATACAGAACATACTCAACAATAAAAAGGAATGAACAGGTGACCTGATGAAACATGGAACACTATCAGTGAAACTCAAAATTTTATGCTGAGCAAAAGAAGCCAGAAATAAGTTTATATGTGATGTTTTCACTTATGTGATGATCTAGAAATAGATGGTCTACTATGTGCTGAGCTAGATGATCTAGAAGGTTTTCAAAATTGATCTAGACAAGAAAGAAGTACTAAACCTGGATGATATGAGAAAAATGACTTTTTGACTATAAAGGACCAAAGACATTTTTCTGGATAACAAAAATAGTATATCTTTTGATGAGGATGTGAATTAAATTGTATATGCAATAGTTGCAACTTAGTAAACTGTACATTTAAAAATCTCTTCATCTTATCCTATTTATATTACATATCAATTAGAAAAATACTAGAAGGATCAAACTAGATTGCATTTTATCAGTCTCTGTTCTTATATAAAAACCAAAGTAATATCACCTGTGCTACTATATAAAACTATGACAATGCTTGTTCCCTTTCTCCTTTTCTAAGCCTCCCACTCTCTTTCAATCTTCCTCTCTGTCTCTCCCTCAGTAAAGTAAGTTAGAATGTTAATTGTTGTTTATGTTAAGGTTTTACTTATTATGATGAGAAATGCTCTGATTATATCTACTTTATCCTCAAGGCACTGTTTTAAGGGTACAAGAACTTTTGGGGTATAAATTTAATTCAAAGAAATTAAATTATGCATGTGTCTATTGCACGACTAAATTTCACTTTAACATAGATTGTGTGCTTATATATTTGAGACAGGGTCTAAGTTGCCCAGGTTAGCCTTGACCTTAACCATCCTCCTGCCTCAGCCTCTGGACCATCTGGGATTATGGCACACACCATCAGGCTTGGACATGTACATGGCTTTGAGTAGTTCTTTATCTGTCATGTATTTTTAGGGAAAAAATGGCAGAATGAATCAAACAACATTACCCTATGTAAATTTATGCTTACACAAATGGTATGCCTTTACGCCATGTACAGACAGAGAAAAAACATGTATCCCATTTGTTTACAATAAAAAAAAAGAAAAAAAAAGATTATTTATTTCTAAAAAGTTGGTAAATAATTTTTACCTTCTGTTATTAATGTAGTGAACTGTCAGGACTAAGAAGACTAATTATAAAAGTTTATGAATATTAGTTATGAAATAAAAATAGTAATTTAACCTCTGCTCTCTGTTACTATGAAAAGAATGTTATACATTTGCTGACTGTGAAGTATTGAAAAGTTCTTTCTAATCTTTATTTTCTTAGTTTCACAAAATAAATAAGTTGAACTAAAATATTTTTATGGCTCTAAAATTGCTATGAATTCTGCTCATTACATGATTAATGATATCCAAACAATAGAACAATATAGTATAAAAAGTAACATTGCTTTATGAGCAGGTAGATCATGTCCTGCTTATCCTAATTGCTTTCACAGCTCCTACTGGAAAACGGCATTGTTCATCTTGTTCTTTTTAAAATATTCTGTCTTCCCTACTAAACTGCAAGCTCTATGAAAGTAGGAACTGCATATATCCTCCTAACCACTGTGTTGCCTGCCACCTAGTACATTGCATAGCACATAGTATGTAGGTAAAGGTGATATTTATTGCTATTATTAGTGTTTAAATTGCGTCCTAGTTCCTCAAAGTTATAGCTAGTCCTTGTGCTAAGCACTTTCAGGACTGTCATATTTCACGGTTCCAGGAAACACTGTGCACATTTCATCCTGGATACTCTTTTTTCTACTTAGAATAAAATGATAATGTTAATAATAATGGTGACCTTTGGAATCTTGCAATGTGTTGACCTTGGTGGACTTTTTATGTAGTTTCTTAGTACTGGCTTAGGAGTTAGGTAGCAGTTTTGCCTTTCAATGAACAAACTGAGGCACAGACAGGTTGAGTAATTTCTCCACCATAATCTATCAAGTGGTAGAGTCAAATGGGAACCCTGGTGATCCAACTGCAGAGACTTTACCCTTAACTGCCATGAACACTGTCTCCCAAAGACTACTTATGAATAAATGGATTTCTATCCCTTTTTACCACCTTAGCCATGTATTATCCATTTTCACACTTAGTCAGTTGAGTCAGTTTTCATTTTTCCTTAAATTTCTGTGTACCTACTTTCCTTTTTGGGCAGAAAAACTCACAAGAAATGGAATGATGCTGCTTAATTTTCTAGAATGAGTTCCTTGACCAGGAGCTGGAGTCCAACTCTAAAGGTTTTTCTTTCAATTTTGGAAGAGTTAGTTTTTCTCAACAGAGTGATAAATGGCGTGCCTGACATAGATGTACCTTTTCATGATGTTGTGTCTTGGATTTTTCCCTTGCCTAGTAAAGGGGAGAGTTAGGAATTTTATAACAATCCATTCTAAGAAACTCCTTGACCCTATTTTGTACAATAAAGCATTTGGATAACCATATATGTTTCTAGATGTTTCTCCACACCAATTTCATACATACATTCACACACACAAATTATGTGGAATAGCCCAGTTTATTAACAGGGGAACAAAGAGGAGAAACACAGATACACGTAGCATACTTTCAAGGACACTTCAAGAAAACAAAGAAATTCTTACCTTTACAAACAAATTTAAAAAGTGAATTATAACGATGATAGATGTTATCTACATAAATCACATTTGTGCTCTAAATGATTATATCTTCACATTCTATGTCTCTTCCTATGGGATGTAGGACATGATAGAGGGAACATATTAGGATTCAGGGCAGGAGATACATGCCTAACTTTCTTGATCAACTTTCTTGTGGTCAACGTTTGCCTAACTTTCTTGTGGTCAACATTTAGTTACTAATATTAGACAAACCAGATTGCATTAAGGTGATTCATGAGGTATTTGCTTCAGGCTTAAACTAAAGCTATGAAGTGCACCGTTTCTACCCTTTGTACTATTCTGCTCTTCATAAGCCAAGAAGAGAAGAAGGAAAAAATTATATTTGGAAGAATTATTTCAAAAACATCAGAAAATTTTATAAATGGAACAAGAATTTTCAAAAAGGAAAACATATTTTCTCATGGAATCATCTGGTGGAATCTTTAAACTGGACTTCATAGTCTAGAATAAACTTTTCAGTGGCTTCATTCACTTTTCCCTAGTTCATTTATTCATTCAGTATTTACCTAGCATCTGTTCCCAGTTATATAAGTAACATGAAAAGGAATAACAGCCTGCTTCCCCTCAAAGAACTTGCCTTCTAGTATAAATGTTTCTGCATCATGACTTTGAACATGACATAATATCACTGACAGTTCTACTTTCATGAATCTATTCATTCATACATTGGTCTGAAGTCCTCGGATAAATACTGTGCAGGAGTAAAAAATGCCATTCTTATCCCTCAAGTATTATAACTATACATTATATACTATTATAATTTTTGGGAAAATTACATCATATTGACATGCCCTGTAGTTTTTGGTAAAAGTAACAAGTGACAGTGTAAAAAGGTCTATGACACAAAGGAAACATACTCTAAATCCAGCTTGGATAATCAAAGACAACTTCTCAAAAGTGTAAGAGTAGAAACTTAGATGGGCTCAGAATTTCAAAATATGGAGGGAAGAACATGGGGAGATTCTATGGTAGGACTCATTGCAAACACAGAATAGCACAGTAAAATCAAGGGTATTTAAAGACTGTCAATTGACAGTATCTCAAGTACATACTATTCATGAAACTTTCACTAGAAAATGTATTCCCTGAGAAACAAAAATCAAAATTACATGAAGATTTCATTTCACCCCAGTTACAATGGCATTTATCAAGAACACAAACAATAGTATATGCTAGTGCAGATGAAGGGAAAAGATACACTTATACATTGTTGGTAGGAATGTAGAAAAGTACAACCACTCTGCAAAGCAGCATGGAAATTCCCCAAAAGACTAGGATTAGAACCACCACATGACCCAACTATCCCATTCCTTGATATTTACCCAAAAGAAGTAAAGTCAGAACACTATAGCAATACAGTTACCTCAATGCTTATAGCAGTATAATTCACAATAGCCAAATTATGGAATCAACATAGATGCCCATAGATCGATGAATGGACTAAGAAATTGTGGTTTATATATAAAATGAATGTCGTTGTCAGCTTTTTCACTGCTGTGACTAAGTGATCTGACCAGCAAAATTATGGAGGAAGAAAGGCTTATTTGAGGGCTCACAATTTCAGAGATCTTAGTCCATAGAATGTCAGTTTCATTCCTTGGGGCTAGAGGTGAGGCTGAACATCATGGCAGAAGAATGTGGCAGAGGGAAGCAGCTTACATCATCAGGAAGCAGAGAGAGAGTCTCCATTCGCCAGATACAAAATATATACCCCAAAGCCAAACCCCAATTTCAATCTCCTCCAGTCACAACCTATCACTTCAATTAGTCCCATTAGGAATTAATTCACTGATTGGGTTAAGACTCTTATAACCCAATCCTTTGTCCTCTGAACCTTCCTGCATTGCCTCACGTATGAGCTTTTTGGGGACAACTCACATTCAAACCATAACAGTGGAATTTTACTCAGTGATAAAGAAGACTGAAATGATGGCATATGCTGGTAAATGGATAGAAATGGAGAACATCATGCAAAGTGAAATAATCTACTTTCAGAAAATCAAGGGACAAATGTTTTCTCTCATATTTGGAAGCTAGAGCAAAATAAAGACACAGGGGAGGATTGGATATCATAAAGAGAGAGGGAAGACAAATAGAGTAAAAGGAGATTGAGAGGACAGAAGAGGGCTGGGAAAGGAGAGGAAATGCAGAATAAAACTTTTAAAAATCATACTATGTGCATATATATAAATATACCACAGGGAATTTAATCTTTATGTATAAGTAAAAAGAACTGTTCAAACATAAATAGATGACCAAAAGGAAGATTAGTTGAGTAGAGAAAGGAGAATGGGGGGAGGCAGGAGGAGAGAGAAAGGGGGAAACCATGAACTAAGATCAAATTTTATGCATGTACAAATTTGTTGAGATGAACCCAATTATAACTATAATTTTCTAGTAAAAAATGAAAATAAATATATGTAAAGAAAACATAAAATGTGCTCTCTGAACTTAGATAGAATTTCTTCTTATTCCCCATTGAATTTGTAATATCAGTATAACATCCAACATGGAAAAGATGCTTCATAACAGCTTGAAAAATTGCAATAAAAGTTTTAATCAATTGGGACAAGCATAATTTAAATTTTTTTGAATTCTGGGTAAGGGTAAGGTAAGGAAAGTTATAAAAGCAAGATATAGAATTTTGAACTTTATATATGAATTGGGATATATCCTAATTAAATAGGAAAATGTCATTATGGAATCAAAGTCTGCTATTGGAATTTTAAATTGACATGCCAATTAAAACAGAGAAGAGATTCCAAAAGTAAATGAGAGAATGTTCCAAATTATATCACTTCAATCTTTTTTTTCACCGAAATATTTTTTATATTTTGGTATATTACTGACTCTGCTCTTATGAGAGAACATATTTTTGGTGTGTATTATTTCTTTTTTTATTTTTTAAAATTGTTCTAATAAATTATACATGACAGTAAAATGCACTTTCCTAAAGTTTCCAATTAAGGAACTATTTATTAGAACCACACATTGAAGTCTACATTTATTTTTATATCATGTAGTTGCAGAAAGTCCTTGAATATTTGTAATATTATAACAATTATAACTATGTAAATGTTATAACATTTATAACATATGCTATAAAATATTCTAATGAGGTTGTTACCCAAAGATTAAGAAATATCTGTACAGGATAAATATCTTAAAACAAAAGAGGAGAGTATGCTGTTGTAACGAATGCTAGCTACAATGTTACCTGCATTATCAAACCTGGATTTTCCTATGATAGGTATAATTAAACATTTTTCTCCATGTTTGAATAAGTATGTGTTTATCATTCTATTATTTCATTCTATTACAGAAATTATTACATCACATTTTAGTTAGTTTCTGAAATTTCTAACTGCTAACCTCTTCCATTAACCTGAACTCTCGAAAAATAGGATGTTTGAGTTAAAATCTAAGGCAGTATCTAGTACAGGTCTGATCCCACAATCTGTCTTTTTATTTAAGGTATTTAATTTACACAGCTTATTTTTTCATGAAGATTTTTATGAACTACTAAGACTCACCATACCTTGCCATTCACAATGGAATTTTACTCAGACAAATGACACCATTCATATGACACAACTCAGAATTTGTAGAGCATTTCCACTTAAAGCAAACAAAGTTTATCAACACAATGTCCCATAAATAGCAATGTTACATGTCATATCTCTTTCATCAAATTCCTTGTATTGTGCACTTTCAAAGCCTACCTAGAGTGGAATTGCTTTAAGGGAAGACCTCACTTTTTCTTTTGTTTTTGCTTCATACTAAATCTTCAGAGCACTCTTCCAGTATTTCTTGGCTCATAATGTTAAGTCTTATTTGCTAGATTTTTTCTCAACCCCTTTGGTTTTATCCTAAGCTTCTTTGCATTTACATAATATTGCTTTTCCTTGGCTTCAGTTATTAAGCTGATGACTCTCAAAGCTGTAGCTCTAACCTGAGCCCCTTTTGCAGCTCCAAGTACCAAGAACTGGTTGTTGGTTTATAGTTTGCTCCCAGACCTGCTCCTGCTCCAATGTCCCTTAGCTTAATTGTCTCCAGGACTTTCATTTTACTTAAGTCAGACATGACAGTCATTCTTGAATTCTCCATCACCCACACTTCTCAAATCTCCCAATTTCCACACTGCCAAATCAGTAGGTCAAGATTAAATGTTGATTTTTCTCAGAATGAATTTACAAATCCTTGTTACCTCCCTTGTCTACTAGCATAACCCGCATCTCCTTTTTCAGGTTTTTGGTTCAATGAATGTTACTACTTACTAGAGTCAACAAATTAAGAATCGTCCCTTACACTTTTCTTCCTTGTTTCACATATCCAATTCTTACCAAGTCCTATAAACTCAGGGTTTAGAATTTAGTCTTAATCTGTCTGGTTATGCCAATTCCACTCTTATTCAGTATACCACAGCTTCTCCTTTTAGGGTTTGTGCTCCCTAGAATCCATTCTATGCACAAGAGTAGCAATCATCTTAGAGAATTAAAACAGCTAGCTATAGAAAGAATACAGGGGGAAAATTCAATCAAGGAAGTAGCATTTGTTAAGACCCTAAGTTTTAAATATTTCTATATATTTGTACCAAAGAAGAAAGGAAACTGCTACTTCCTGTGCCATAGAAGGTGAGAAGTGGGGAATGACTTGGCCAGAAGTTAGAATGAAATGAGAGCCAGTTGTACATGGCACTGTAATAACACAATTCAATTTATTACCATAAAACATCATTCTTGTTACTGTAAAGAGAGTGGATTATGAGTAAGGAGACTGCAGGAAATAAAGTGGGGTTAGATAACAGGTAAGAGGTGATGATATCGAAGAAAAGGTTATGGATGTGAAAATGAAGAAAGTGCCTGGAATTTAGATTTAATTTGAAGATAAAATAAATGGGATTGTATGATGGATTTAATATGAGGTGTGAGAGAAGAATAAAGAATGACTACTGTAGTTTGGCTTGAGCAACTCGGAAAATGTTGGTGTCACTTATAGAGATAGAGATGGAGGAGAGATTTCAGGGAGGGGAGGTTATAAATCAAAGTTTCAGGTTGAATGCTGAAGTTGAGATGCTGTGAGACATCCAGTTAAAATGTTATAAGAGTAATTTAATGAATAGGCCTTCCTTTTATTTCTACAGCTTCCTGATGCAATTCTTTTACTAGATATACAGAGCATCTAAGAAATGTTCTAGCCAGGTTCTGAGCATGTGCATTCATGACAGGTAGGGTTGGGGGATGAGCTATTATAGGAAATACATTGTAGTTTTCTATTTAGCCAAAATTTTCAACTAAGATCATCCTTCTTGGGAAAAACAAAAAAACTAATCTTCCAGTTGAACAATGGAAATTAATATGAGATAAATGTTTTTAAGATGGTAACCTAACAATTAAAACACGCATAATCAACCACAAGACAAAACAAAATGATCATACTAAAAAATGTTTTTAATTAGATTATGTGTAAGGTCAATAATATGTCCATCATCAATATTCTCTGGTATGGTCATAGTTTCTTTAAGAACATGGTAATGCTGATAATAACAAGAAATTTGCTCCAAGATTTAGGGTTCTGAGACCCAGATAAGAACCTCGGAACTATTAATTTGCATAACCACAATTAGTGAAATAAGTTTGGAATATTATTATGGAGGTAGTAACTCAGAAGACAAGAAACAGTGAAATAATAGCAATGATACACCTAGTGAAGTATATGTAATCCAAAAGAGGAAAAACAACTTAGAATTTAACCAAAATAAATATCAGAGTGAATGCTGCACACAGACCAAGAAAACAGCAATAGGACACTAGCTCTTAAGGTTTTGAGAAACACATTTCCTCATTCCCAAAACTCATGGCCTTCTCTGCAACTAAAGGAAGCTGGAAAAAGATAAATAAGGCAAAGCCTGTTTATAGGAATTTGAGAACATACATTAAACATCATCTTTCTCACGATCTTCTTAAAGCAATATGTTTTGATCAGGGTTCATATAACACACAGAAACACTATTTATGGAGTTAAAGGTTATAATTTATATTGAATAGCTCCTTTGATATTTTACAAAGCTTTTATGAATGTCAATTTTCAAAGACTCTGTTATCTAACTTTTACTACAAGAGGGAAAAACAGGTTATAATCAGGGAAAGCTACAGGATGATGTCCTGAAACACTTAGTATGGTAGTGGTTTTGAATCATAATAATTTATTAGTATAAATCAGGGAGCATTTTAAAAATATGGGTAATTAGACTACATCCATACATAATCTGAGTCAGTCAGTCTGAGATGTGCCTCTATGGCCCAGAACATCTGAAATAGACTAATAAATAAAAGGACCCTATGCACACTTCTGACTGTTTAAGATGTACTAATATGTTATTAATATGTTAAGTATTAATATAAGTTAAATACTTTACAAGAAATGATGTATAAGAAAGAGTTCAAGAGTGTTTTTGCTTGCCTGTATTATGTACTCTTTTCAGTTTTAGAATTAAATGTCTATAGTCTTAACAAATGTTAACCCTGAAGGCTTATTTTAATGCTCTACCAGTTGCATGGTCAGGTTAAAGGAGATCATAAAAGAATTAACAAATTCTACAATTCAGATTTGTGTTATGAACAATGGATGAAAGAGAAGTACTTACCCCACCTGCTCTTCCTTTTCTTTTTTCCTAAAGCTACATAGATAATAAGTTGTAAATATTATTACTTGAATGATTCGCTTATTATGAACAGAAAAGTCTGAGTAGAGGTAGAAAAGCAGAAATGAAATCTGATTTTATATTAAAAATAACTAAATTACTATTATAAACTAAATGGTTTTAAAAGTTTTGCATATGTGTATGTCTTAATATACTATGGCAATATAAAATAGCTAATTATACAATTCCTCATTTAAGTAAGCACGATTGTATTACTTCCATGTAACGATATAATTTTTATTAAGACAATACAACAGAAAGGAAGAAACTCCAATGCCACAGAAAGCACAAAATAAATATTCATAAATTGTTTGATCGATACTTTTTCAGTGTGTGCAAAAAAATTAAAGGAAATGTGTTAAACCTGTAATAAAGTAAGCATTACAAGATCATCTGCAATTTACTTGTACTGTGTAGTAGAATTCCTGGTACATGGAAGTTTTTCAACATGTATTTGTTGAATAAAATATTAAAAGAAGCAACCAGACAATAGAACAATTAACTGCTTTGCCCAAATTCAAGTGGTCTTTCAGGGTGAGAGAAGGGAGCATGAAGAAGTCCAAATAAACCAATCCTTGTTCCTTTCCCCATTTTGCATATTGAATCCTGAAGTTCATAGGAAGTCAGCATTAATGGACATGTTCACCAGCTACTCGCTTACCAGTGTGACAGCAATCATACATTATGGATCCAGAATGTAAACATTCAGCCTTGGAAGAATTTTCTGGAACGAACTAAAATTTATCTGAGGAATTTATATTATGCCTGAAATTTTGCAAGAATCTGAGAGACTATGAGCAAACAAATTTTGTGTAAAATTCTTGATTTCAGTTAGCTGAAGTCAGTAAGAAAAAATGTGTAGATGAGAAGACAGAATTTACATTTTGAAATTGTATTGAGCAGTATGTGATTGACTGCTTATGTGTATGGTATTGGGAATGCCACAATTTCTGTGTTCAGTATGTGATTTGACAGATTTCTAAAGATCTACAATGTGGGACTGATATTTACATATTTTAGGCAAGTGAGAAAGTTTCTAGTTTGAGTCTGAAAACAGAAAGGGAGTGTTCATGTTGTTCCATGTTTGACCATTTGGGATTTAAAACTGAAAACAATCTTCAAAAGTCAATTTTGTCATATTTTAGTAACTTTTTTTTAATTCTGGAAAAAAAATACTTGGAAAACTTTTGTGAACTATGTGCCTTCTTATGTAATAGTTCATATAAGAACTAAAATATTAATATACACAGATGTAACTAACTTCACTTATATGTTACCTGTCTCAGCATAAGATGCTTTTAAGTGTTCCATTACATAACTTTCACCCTTTCCTTTTCAAGATAAAAATATAACCTTTACTAAAAAAAGTTCCTAATGTGGCATGTGATCAATAGATAAAAGTACCTTCATTTTTTAAATTAGTCTAAGGCTATTTTCCTTTTACTGTTGTATAAACAGGGAATTGAAGGGTAAAATAGTTAAAACTTAATGCTATAGTGCTAATGTGGCTTTTAAATCACGTCAGCTGCAATCACTGCATTATAATTAACAATTTATTGAACCAGCAATAAAATGAACATCACATTACTTCTTAAAGCAGCAGAATAAAATGGCTAATAAATAGCATAAGCCAGACAAATTGCAGAGTAATAGAAATTTTCTTAAGATTTATGGTGTGCAGAAAGATGGATGTGCTATTAGTAGGAGCTCCAATACTTGACAAAATTCTTTTACAAAGACATTGTTACCATGCATGTCAGAGTTCACAAGTCTAAGTGGTTTATCCAAATTTCAGCTCTCTGCTATTACAGTGGAAAATACTCATTACAAGGTTTTGAAACTGCAAGCAATGTGTACATTTGCCAACATTCAAACTGCTACTGCCAAAAAGATACTAAAATATTTTATAAACTGTCAAATAACAAGTCTGCTAGCTTAATCTGAGTCTATTTTATATTATACAGACTGTAAAAACTATTACATTAATTCACTTCCTATGAAACTTTTTAAGAGCAGAGAACAGCCTATGTAGAAGCTAAACAAAGTAACAGCTTTTTACCTCTTGAAACCCTAAAGATGACATACTTCTGTTGGGGAAGCACCATTGTTTCCTTGGAATGAAATCATAGTTCCTTAATAAGAGGCATACTAATGGGATCTATTAAATAAAGTGAGATCACATAAATCGGTTGGAATTCAACTGCATGACTCATGATGACAAGGGGAAGATATCAATGGAAAATTTTTCAATATTTCTGCTGACAATGTATTTTGATGCTTTATTTCTGACATGGAACTGTTTGTAATATAGAGTAAAAATGAAATATTTATGTGACATGACTACAAAAATTAGCAATTTTCTGTAAGAGATTCATTTATATGTTTTGATTGTAAAACTATTAGTAGCAGTAGCAGTAGTATTAGCAGTTGTAGCAGTCATGGTGGTAATTTAGTAGGCTCAGCTCTCCTCTAAAATGTGGTAGGAGAGTTGACTTTCTAGATTTTTGTCATTAGTTAGGTAATTCAGTAAAGGGGATCATTTAATCATGTGTAAGTTGTGATGTTTGGATCCCAGGCCCAAATCTTCACATTTAAAATAAAACATAGTAATATCTCTATTTATTACTTCATAAAGACAATTCCTGTGGATTAAGTTGCATGGCTCTTGCTAATGATATCTTATTCTTAATAACAGAGGGTAATATACAATTTTCTTATCTTGTTATATTTAATACATATAAAACTATATTTCTTAAGGAAAGAGGGCTGTCACCAATGCAGAAGAAAATGTAATACAGAGTATAAATTGGACAGAAAAAAATTTCACTTTTCCATTAGGAAGGATGCAGTGAACTGGAATCTGATATCCCAAAGCTCCCATCTACTTTATATTTTTCCAGTTAGTCCTTGGAATTAAGTGCTATGGTTTGCCTTGTAGCCATTTGTCAGTGCCTGAAACTATGGTATATGTGAAGTTCTTAGAATATACTTGCATGAATATCTGTGTGTGTTTCAATTCTCTTTGGGCTTCTCACAGTTCCACATGTTTTATGAACAGAAGCATGGAGTACCATTTTTCCAAATGTTTTGTATAGTGAGCAACCATGAAAGATAGAGATAGCCACTCCCTCAGGAGTGAAGAGCAGACAGAATTACTGTCCAATAAGGAAGGTGTGATTCCCTAAGCTCATGGTTTCTCTTTTTGGTTTGCAGTCAAAGTGTGTGCATTTGTCACCTATTTCTCTTCACATTGTCTTATAGAATTTGGGCATTGGGGAACATATATGAGAAAATTCTAAATATCTTGGTACTGCCATGACTTCGAGTAGTAAACAGGCCCTTTTCTCTGAATTAGATATTTCATGTCTTGCTAGTATCCACTAAACCTTCACAGTCTAAATTGTCAATTTGTAAGGTCAAATTTTAAGCATTTCTTAAAAATTTGAAAGAGGAAACATTTTAAAAAATTTAAATGCAAACTACTACTTAAAGTCCTTAAGTAGCTTACAACTTTTTAGGTGAGATAAAAAAAACTATACAGATGCAAATAATGTAAAGCCAAAAGGGAAACATTGAAAGTACTTAGTTCATTCCCTAGTAATTTGATGATATCTACATATAATTCCCCATTTTATTGATCTAGATTTAATTATTATTGGTTATATCCAGTTATCCCATGATTTTCAATTATTAAGTGAATTCATGGCTCAGTTCAGCTCAAAATATTGAGTAATAGAGAATCTCATTTTCTAAGTCATTCACTTCAACCACTTTGAAAAGAAAAAGGCTACAGTGTTTTTGCCTAAAAATTTATAATGATTTGGGGCAGTTTCCCCGACCCTCAATCCTTATGCTCTCCAATTCCAAGTAAAATTATAACTTCTCCTTCATCACACAGTAGTTTGCTATAGATTTTCTCTACTGAGGATTTTAGATTGATTATTTAAATTTCTGATTGAATTTCAAAGCCAGGATAGGGTAAAGAAGCTTAACAGATGCAAAAAAAATGTCTGTATTCCAATAATTATTTCAACACTATTCACAATAACTAAGATATGGGATCAAGGTAAGTGTCCATCAACAGATGAAGGGATGCAGAAAATGTATTTTATATATACAGTAGAACACTATTCAGACTTTAAAAAAAGGAAAATTGTGTCTTTTGTGACAATATAGATGAACTTGGAGGATACTGTTTAAGTGAGATAATCCAGGAACAGAAAGATAAATAATTCATGTACTTATATGTAGAAAGGCAAATACTATATGATCTTACTTACATGTGGACTATAAAATAGTCAAGCTCATAGAACCAGAAAGCAAAGGGGCAGTTATCAAGGAATGGGAGTAAGGTAAGGTAAGATGTTTGTCAAAGGAAATAAAATTAATTTAGACAGGAGAAATAAGTCCAAGAGACCACTTGTACACCACAGTGACTACAGTAGTTGATAACTATATTTTACGTAAGAAAAACACTTTATCAAGTGTCATCACAGCTAGGCCTCCTGATATCCCTATTTCGTGGTTCACCTATATCTCATTTGTTAGTTCTGACTTTGGGCACTATTCAGAGAAGCCTCAACACCCACACTTAACCTCCAATATGGAAGACATATTGTTTTGTTTCTTCTGTGGTAGCATGTACCATTGTAAACCTTTGCTGTCCTAGCACCTTAAATTCACAAATCTTATTTATACATCTTTTTGGGATTCCGACAGAGTTATCTATAACTAAGTACCAAAGTTTGGTTCATACAACTGTTACCATAGCGTATTCATGTTCTCATAACTAATTCATACTTTTAAAATAACAAAACTTTATCTCATAATAGTGTTCCTTGTTTTGTTTTAAATGTTGACCACGTTGTTGAACTTGGTTTATATATACCTGCTAAAGAAAAACGTTGAATGTCATCTTGCTTAGTGTGCTTCAGTACCACAAATCTATATTCAAAAATCCTATTTCAGAACAGAGTAGGAAACCCCACAGATCATCTTGAAACCAACCAGTTTCACTGTGTGTAAAGATTCCAAAGTTTGGTTAACCACTGATCAAGTTGCCTAACCGATGAATTAGCCTTCCATCAATTGGATTTAGAGTCCTATAACTATCCAATCATACAAGGATATTAAATACAGGGATGAAAGAAATATAACATGATCTATGCTTATAACACATTTCTGTGTCCACGCAGATAGCACTAATCAATCACAGCATGCTAAACTGTTGGGTTTAAATAAGATCTTGGAGTCCTTTTGTCCACAGCTCTCCAGTAAACCACTACAAATCAACTAGATTAGGCAGCCAAAATGAAACATATTTGCCTTCCTTGATCTAGTGGCAAGCTTCACCTTTCTAATGACCTGCCTTGCTGTGAATGAATTATCATGTTAGGGCAATGGCTATGAACAACTACCTTCATGACACTCTGAGGAAAGAGAAATTTCTTCAAAAACTGCACAGCTATCCCCTTATGAATTCACAGATGTCTCTAGGCTTTCTTCAACCTTTCACTCTTAGTCATCTTCTTTCCCAGGTTACAGTTTCCAAATCCACTGAATTTCACAAGATTCCCTTTTTTTTCTAATTGCACCACAAGGAGAAATCACCTTGACAGTCTACCTAGAGACTAACTTCAATTTTCCTCAAACTGCCTCTTAGTATGCTATTTTATCACCTTAATCTTCAGAATACAGGTGAATGGCACCTTCTCTGAAGGCTGACACAGACTCTGGAGAAAAACCAGAACTGATGATGAAAAGAGATCAAATGAATCTTAGATGGGACAAAGAGATGGGCCAAAGTGGCACTACATAGATACCTACATGTACCTACTTGTGAGGCTGATGCTGATACCTCTCATTAAAAGTCTGAATTTACATAGCAAATTAGATCTGTCAGAGGGGTGAATATGTGTATCTCAGGTGTATGCATGAACACATGGTCATTTGCATTATAAAAATAAGTTCTCTAGAATTCCTTATATTAAAAACACAATTTGATATAATTTTAAACTAGATAAATTATCAATGACATGTCAAAATAGTTGAGTATATGTTGAATGGTGTATCCCTCATCTCAGTGTATCTGTGCATCTGAAAAGAACAATGTGAAGCTATCATCTCAAAAATGGATTCATTGAATGCTCAGTAGTTACAGAAGAGTGCTAATTTCATATCAGTGCCAACAAGCTTCCCAGTACTTTTTATTAAAATATTTTCCCTTCATATATTTTAGTACTATGATCCAGGTTGATCTGTCTCATAAAGCCTTCAAAACATACCTCATATGTGTGTTTCTGCTGACTAATTTCTCTATTAATAGTTCCTTTAACAAGTCAGGTTCAACTAGTATCACTTCTGATGGGGATATTCTAAGACCCAATAGATAAAAAGTCCTTTCTCTATTGGAGTTAATAATAAATATGATTCATAAGTGATTCTGATGAAACTTTTAGGGAAATTTCAAGTCTAATATCCATTCAGAAGGGAACTGGCACAACAGGTCTGCAGACTTTCATATTTTGTCTTAAGTTTAATAAATCATTAGCTCTGCATTCTGACTGACAGTCTCCTGACACATGTAGAGGTCTTTAAAATTTGCTTTCCTCTTTCTGTCTTCCTTTGTGTAACTGGTTTGAGACCTGGATAAAAATTCTCAGGTGTTGTCATGGTTCTTTATGAATGCTGAGAATGCTGTGCAAGTATAAACGGTACCTCGGCTGAGTTGGCAAGTGAGTTTGATATTCTTCAGACTTATTTTAGGTTGATAAGAACTTAAGTTCACTAGGCAGCCAGATGTGCAGAGATGATCACAAAGACCAGGAAGTGAGGAACATCTCCAATGTCCTTCAAACAGTGGAACCTTATAATCTTCCACTGAATCCAGAAGCTCACAGATGACAAAGAGAAATCTAATTCAGGTGGAAAATAGCATATCTTTTTATCTTTAGTTTTTACTAACTTTTATATAACATATTGAAAGAGAGGATAAGAACTAGGGGGTCAAATAGATTTCAGATTAGGATTCCCTCTGGAATGTTCCTATAATAAAAATGTAGTTGGGCAAGCATGTAGTAAGTTTATCATATATGTTTTGAAAACTGCAAGCATAATTATTTACTCAAAATAATTTGCCTAGTGGATTGGCAAAATGATATGGTACAAAGTTCACTGAGAGAAGACTTACTGGTTCTGTTTGGAAGACTGTGGGTTTTGGGTCAGGTTGACCAGTATTTTACTTCTAAGTATGATTTTTCCCCCTTAATTGTGACTTAACAAAGCATTTTTTTACATATTATGTCAAAATTAAATATGACAATAGAACCTAAATGCCTAGCTCACAACCTGGTGCATTTCAGGTTCACTACAAATGTAGTTTCTTGTTTTCCTCTTACTTGTACCTCATCTTATAGAAATTGCTTTGCTTCTTTGGATTCATTTCTTAATCTTAAACACCAAAATTCATTGTGGTTAAAAATGATTCTATGATTCTACACTGTACAACAGTGGGTGGGTATGGGCATCGAGGTAGGGGTCGCTAATCTGGGTTTCAGTATCAAGCAAATAAAATCAATGTGTGAAGCCATCTAATGAAAGATGATGAAGAGCAATAAACTAAATAATACACAAATTACTTAAACTTATTAAACATTTTAAAACCTTAAAACATGTGCTTACCAAGAGAAACATAGTCTTGGTTAAATTTAATTCCTGGCTCAAAAGTTTCCAATTTCTAGTCTAGAATTGTTAAATATTGATCTCCATTGTCCCACCAGCACCACAGATTGGTGGCTGGGCTGTCAGAGAATGGATCAGTCATATTTTGAGGTCAAATAGAACAATTAAGTTCTGTAAAAGATTTTTTTAAATGAAGGTTGTCATATCCAGAAAAGTATATGTTCTGAGCTATCCAGATCACCTCAAAGGAAGGAAAGTTGGGAAGACCAAATCAGAACAGAACTAAGTACTGTTTGGTTTCCACCTGTGCTATGATTTGGCTGTGAAGAAATGACCTCACAGTATCATATTGATACATTGTTGAAAAATTGTGCTTTTGTGGCAGACGTGTGTGTGTGTGTGTGTGTGTGTGTGTGTTTGTGTCTTTTCTCCCTGCCATGAATATGTCTGAGAAACTGCAGAATAAAAATGCAAAATAACAACTATATTTAGATACACTCCCACACAGATTCTAAAGCTTAATATTTCACTGAACACCACATGGAAGGACTGAATTAATATCCATAACTCTTCCACATCACTCATGCTTCAAAGTTCTTTTGTTATAGATTTCTTTGGCCTATATAGTTACAAAATTAGCTAACAAGAGTAATCTTTCTTTAATATAACATTCAATTGTACTTCAAGAAAAAATTCATTAGATTTATTCCTGTTTTGACTCTGTATATTCACAGAATTTTCATTGATGTTGCAATAAATGACAATTTTTTACCCAATAAAAATTAAACACAAGTGAGTTTAGAACAATTATTTATACTCCAGTGCTATGTATCAAGATAATCATAAGAGTAAAATCATTTATGATATAATCTATTCTGAATGCAGCAAACTAGCTATGTGACATTATGTAAGTCTTTAATTTCTTTGATATTTCTATATAAAACATGGTGTTGTTGGAGGTGATTTCTGAAGTCTACTATTGTTCCTAGAGTTTGTGAAACTTAGTGGAACATATCACTAAACTTGATTAATAAATAAAACCCAAATAATATTCGAGATTGCAACCATATGAAATTGAGGAAGGTTGAGACATCAATAAGCACCAGGAACTTGGCAGATTCCTTTTCACTTTCACATATTGCAAATGTTAGAACATTTCTTTTATATGAAATACAAAACAGAAATATTACAATATAACTTAATTTAGAAAAAGTAAATTTCTAGAAGGATATATACAAAGTGTTATCAGAATTTATCAATAGATAATTATCAATAGATAATTTCTGATAAACTGTTATCCGTCTGTGCTTAAAATATTATTTAAACTTATTCAATTTTACTACTAAAATTAGTCTTAAATTTTGGAGACCATGTAAAGCAGCTTCATTAACAATATAATTTACATCAGGATAAAATTAAAATTTTAATTATTATAAATTAAGTCACATTTCTTAAAATTATTTTATTCTATGTATATTTTTAATCAATGCACAACCCTGATAAACAAAGAAACAACTTTTTCAAACGTTTCTCTGGAATCAAATTTCTAATAATGGATAAAATAGGCAATACATTCTAGAAATACTAAGGAATATTCTAAGACCACTAAACAAGTCTCTGTGTAGAAGTTTTTAAATTAGGGCATTGTTTTAAAACACAGCAATTTTCAGCATCAATATTTTCTTATGGAGTCACATCTTATTTTAGATATGCAAACAAATTTCTGAGTGCTATTTCAAGGAATCACATTCATGTATTTATTGATTCATTTAATAAGACTCTAATTGAACACTGTTGCCCTTCACAGCATCTGCTTTGACAATATCCATGAGATCTCTTAAGACACTGCCCGTAAGTAGAGGTAAAATGTATTACAGAGAAAGTGTTCTGACAGTGTCCAAAGAGTAGTTCATTCTTCCAAAAGAATGTTTGTTTTTTTGTTTGTTTTTTAAACAACCCTTTCTATACCACAGCTAACAGTAGTATTCTGAAAAATAATGAAAAGAATATATAGCAAATAAAGCAGTAACAAGTCCTGGCAGAGAGAGAGACAAAGCACCAAAGCAGTTCTCTTCAGTTTACCTTTCTTAGTCATGAAGGAAGTCAAAATTTTACAAAGAATATTAAAAGAAAGAAAATATAGCAAAGAAATCAATCTATTCAAACCTTAGTAGTGTACGATCCTTCTTTGAGCAAGTGAATAATTAAAACCTAAAATGCATTCTTCAATTAGTAATAAGTCCTTAAAAAAGTAGCAGGCATTGCAACCCAGATACCATAGAACGGCAGAGAACAAAAGATAATTTAGATTGTACCTTGACATATTCTTTTTGCCTTAGATGAATTGTCATCAGTTCTTTGTGATGAGGAATGGGAATGGGAATTTATAACACCACAAAACTGAATATATATGTCTGGTTAAATTGTTTAAGGTCTATTTTTCTCATTACATGATTTGTCGACTTCATAGTTCACATTATGAACTGCCATTTCCTTCTAGACCCATCTAGAGAAGCCTTTAGATTATCATAGTCAAGATTCTAGTGCTATAAATGGGTGAATCAGATCTTATCAATCTAATCAGTTGGAAAGGGGTAAAAGGTTTGGATAGCATTTTATGTTTTTTGGACTGATGATAGAAGAAGACATGAATCTCATTCTGTCAATTAATTCTCCAGAATGGAAGTTGCTTCCTGGACTACATACTTTAAAATTGTAGAGATTTCTCATTTTATTATTAGCCTGGACAAAACCTAAAACCATGACTTACCTATAGCCCCTACCCAACTCAAACAAGAGTCCTTCACTCAGTTTACTTAACTGATTGAGTGAAGGTAATAAGAGAAATATGAGAGCAGTATGTAAGGGAAATATTTTGGAATATATGAATCCCATTCATTGGTTTCCATAGTTTAATGAATAACTTGCAGCGTTACCAATTGTATGGTCTTTCTCTCCTGCTGATATTGGCAAAGATGGAGGAGTGGGATTCTTTTTTCCCTTATTACTTTAAAGTGAAATATTTCTTTGCACATATACATCAACTTGCATTCTGCTAGATAAAAAAATTATAAAGAATAATAAATTGTGATGTTATCCTTATATTCCAGTAATTTTGAAAATCAAATGAAGCTGTTACTAATCCATTTTATTGTTATAAATTCTTTGTACACTCTGTTGTACATAGAGCAGGGGTGTGCATGTTTAACTGTCTTGCCAAGTAACGTGCATGTGTAAGAAAACAGAGAATGACATGGTCTGCTTTTCTGCTATTTTCAGAGGACACACATTAAATAGGTTCAGCCCATATCTATCATATAACAACATGTTCCACGTTTTCCCAGATCTTCCCATTTTTAGAAGAAATCTATACATCTAAATAATTTATGTTATTTTTATAATTTATAATTATTATGAACTTATTCAAATTTTGAAAAAAAAATTACATCATACATGCCAGACAGAACTATAATTCATATATTCAGTTTTAGACCTAGATTATAGATGGTGCTCAAAAACTGTGTGGTGAGAAAATGGCAATGTGGTTCATTCATTTCTAAACAATGTACACTTAGTTTAGAAGGATGTAAAAAAAACTGTTGTGATCACAGTTGACTTCTGTGGGGCTACACCAAAGAATGATTATTGATATGAGATAATTCAAAATAGATGAATATTTTTGAATGTTCTGCACTAGTTTGACAAATGTTTTATTTAAATTTAATACATATCCAGATAATATCATGAAGATGTGTAATGTTTGACCATGAAATATGTAAATATAGTAAATTAGTGTAAATAAAATAGACATGCTTTATAATCTTAGTACTTTATATTTACTTTAGAAAAGAATCCCAAATGCTGGTCCATGAATCAACACTAGAAGAGGCACAAGTGAATCACCTAAACAACTATGAAATGTACACATTCCTAAGCACCAACTCAGATAAATCTGACATAGTATGTCTGAAATTTTTGTTTTCTTTTGTATAGTATAAAGATCCCATTCTCCAGGAGGACCACAAGTTCAAAGCTTGCCTCCTCACTTTAGTGAGGCTCTAAACAACTTAGTGAAACTCTGACTCAAAATGAAAAAATAAAAAGGATTGGGTTTTGCTCAGTGGTTAAGCCCCTCCGGGTTCAATCCTGGGTACCGGAAAAAAAAAAAAAAAAAAAATCTCATATGAGTACAATATGCAGCCAGAATTGAAATGCACAGTTGTGACTCCCAAAGAAATATTAGACATGTTTCCTGACTCCGTTGACTCTATGCAAAGTGAACATGCATCAAAATATTATGACAAATGTAAGCTATGATATTATACAATCATGTTAGCCTAGCCAAGTGCTTAAGAACTCAGAGTGAGGACAGATACAAACAATGATGCCTACTTGGACTAGATGGAACTAAGCCGAATATTTGTAGGGATGCTCAAATGTGGATATGTGTGGTAGGAACGAAAAAGCTTCTGTATTGGAGAAATAATATGGTTGAAAATCTCCAAGAAGAAACAGATAGTAATTTGAGGAGGCAGTAAGGATAGAAGCCTAGATGGAAAAGAAATTTCTCATTTGATAGAGACTTTGGAATTCATAAAATGGCCTAGATTCCATGGAAAGAGATAGTAACCAAGACAATGGAATTGGCTAACTTATAAGGACAAGTTTACTTATGTAAAGATTACTGAAACATGAGCTCATGAACATGTGGATAATCAAAACAGAATTTAATGTAGGCAAATAGCAGAAGATTGGTTTGATTTTAAGATGAGAGAAAGGTTGATAGGAATAGGTGACAGGTTTTATTTATACTTAATAAAATAAATATTATAGGTTTGATTTAGTGGTGTGTACACAGGGGTGATAATTTTACTCCATGAAATATTTTTTATACTAATTCATACATTTTTGTGTTTGTTTGGAAGTTTCCACAATAACATATTTTCAAATGAGTCTAATTTGCAGTCTAGTCAAAACACAACACAAACACCAGAACATGTAGGCACCAGAAAGTTCCAGCCTGCATATACATCTGGAAATACCGCTGCCATGCTTGAAGAGAGCAACGTTGAGGAGAGGCAGAGTCCATCCCCATGTGTCCATGCAATACTTCTCTCCTCACTCATTCACAACATCTAGAAGTGGTTTACATAACCTCTCTCTTTCCCACTAGTGATTGTCAGAGGGAGACCTGGGGAACCAACTGAGCAGTTGCTCCCAGAGTATATTCTTATACCTGACTCTGTACTGCACATTTTGCCCATGAGAATCTCCGGAGGGGAAAATAACTGAACTGTGAGTTTGAACCTCAGATTTTATCTGATCTATGTGTAAAGAGGAGAAACGTTACAAGGATCATGACGTTTTGGATACCCCTTACTTTGCCACTTTTTTCTTCCCAAGGCATTTATCACATTATGTGGTATCCCAGAACAAAACTTTAAAAATTGTAATTACATATTTTTAAATTCATGATGAATTCTCAACTAAAAATTTAAGGAATGGGTTTATCTTTTATCCCCCGCCCTCCCTTCCTGTCTGAAAACTTTAATCCCAGTGTGTGAACATCATACCACAGGAACTATTATGTTCCTCATGGCAATTTTCTCAGTAAACCCATCCATTAAGCAGACATTTATTAAGGGCCTGTCATGTACCAGGCACCATCTTTAGCATTGGGAACACATTTTCAAACAGAAGAAACAAAGTTTTCTGCCCTTGGACCTTCTGTTTTTTCAAAGAGAGGAAGAAAACACACAATAAACTGGCTGCATGTTCATAGGAGGTATACACTTATTGCCAACCTTTTCATTATGACATTTTTCAAGTACAGAAAAAATTGGAAGTATTTTTATAATGTGCCCATATGCAAACATATACTTAATGTATAGATATGTTCTTTAACATTTTGTGATATTTCTCTTACCAAATATGTATCCATCTACTTATCCTCCTTAAGAATTTTGAATAGCACATTTTGGTGAACCACTGAAATGTTTCTGACCCATCCTTTGAAGATTCTCTTATTAAAAGAGGGACACAGGAATACTGGTAATTCACTTTGGTGACAAAATAAATATAGGATAACTGAAAGCAATAGCACTAGAAAACCAGTGAGAAAATTCAGAGTATATCAACTCCCTTCCTATACGAAGAGGAACAGTCATGTCCACAAGCATGTTAGGCCAGAGGAAGCAGCCATGATGTCACCATCATGGAGAGAACAGAGAAAGTGCCAGGAAGTCAGCAACAGCCCAGAAGCACCAACCCAAGGACAAAGAAAACATTAACGCATGCTTCTGGGGACTAAGAAAGGAGAACTTTTTTAAACTTATCCCCATACGTATGACTCAAGTGCATATTCTTGAATATTGACCAAGAGCAGTCATCATGAGAGAGGTAGATGTGAGCAGGAAGGGCAGACAGATCTGGAAACTTAATAAGAAATTCTAGAGGCTAGTTTGAACTTCAATTTGCCAAAATATCAAGTTAGAATAATACCTTAATGAATGGACTATATGCCATGCATTACATCACAGCAGTGTCAGGGTCAAGAATTAACTAAACATCGCCAGTTCTTCTAGACATGCCACATCACCCTACCAGAGCTTCACCAATTTCTCATCAAAAGAAAAATTTCAGCTCCTAAAAGGCAGTGGATGAAATCAAAACAAAAAGAACATGACATTGTCAATAGCATTCAATATAGACAGCTCTAGTTTTCAAAATGTTTTCAATCTTCTCCAAATTAAATAAGGATATGTTAGAACATCTAGATAAATCTAGTACATTTTTTTTTATGTATTCCTTAACAGACAGTTATTACATATCTCAGGCATTTAGATGCTATACTAGAACCTGGTGATACCCAGTTCAAAAAAACTCATTTCCTTACTTCAGGGAAGTCTAGCTGAGGACACTCAGTGTGAACCAGACTTGATGGAATCATTTTACCAACATAGTTACTGATCTTTAAAATCATCCAGCAGAGTATTAGCCCCAATCCACAGTTGAGTAGACTAAATAAGACAATAAGTACATTTCTTTGTGAACATTTAATCTTGTACTTATGAATCTATATTACACAAATCACCTTGAATTTATGCCTATAGATTCACTTTTATTTGTTACCAAAACTTAAAAATCTCTTTGGCCAATTGCGTCTGGTTGGTTTACATTCTTAAAGTTAATTTTTACTGAATTTGGAAGATCTTAATTATGAAAAGCTGTAGTGACAGTGTTTGTTAGCAGCAACCATTAACATCTCTCTCTCTCCCCATTCCACTTGCACCTGTGTGCATGCATACGCACACGCACACACACACACACACACACACACACACACACAGGGTTATTTTCTTTAGTGGAATCTATTTTTTCAATTGTCAGAAAAATCATCTGAGTACTTGTAAATACCATGCACGTGCAGATCACATGCGCGCATGCACACACGTACACATGCTCTTTCAGTCCTGTACTGAGTTTGACGTTCTAGTGACTTCCTATGTTTACAGTTTCAGGAGTGGCACTTAACTTGTGGATTGTTGTCCAACACAGATGTAAATAATTCTGTCTAGTAGGACAGAGAACCCAAACAACAGAATCCTCTTGAAGACACTGGCCAGTTTTATAAACAAAATCTGTAAATTCACTGCAGTATTGCTTCATATCTAACTTCTCACATAGTTTTTGAACTTTGTTTCAACAACTTGCTTATTTTCTCATTAATGAGAAAGTTGAAAAAAATCTTTGCCATATGATCTTTTGTATTGGCTCAGGAGTCATGCTTTCTAACCTTTTGAAAATTGTATTTCTACACTTAAATAACCTTATTAAAATGCTACCAGAGCATTATATCCATGTAAAGAAAATTTCTTAAGGAGCACATATAAGTAAAATTTTGAGAAACCCAGGAATCAAAAAAGTAAATAAATAAATAAACACTAATTAAATAAAGCATAAGGTTGAAAAGATATTCTTGGCAGGAAAACGACATCAACTTTAGTTTTCCTCAAATAATCTAGTTTTATAAAGATAGAGATTCTGTTAATCAGATCTCTGCCTCCATTATCATTTTCTACCCTCACACTATAGATTCAAAATTTTTAAAGTCTAGAATCCATCTTTCTCAACTTCTGACTGGTATCTCAACTTAAAATATTTCATTACCTTTCATTAAAAATGTCATGTTTTGCTGGGCCTAGTGGTGCACACCTGTAATCCCAGCAGCTGGGGAGGCTGAGGCAGGAGAATTTCAAGTTCAAAGCCAGTCTCAGCAACTTAGCAAGGCTCTAAGCAATTTAGCAAGATCCTGTCTCAAAATAAAAACAATTAAAAAGGACTGAGGATTTTGTTGCTCAGTGGTTAAGCACCCCCGAATTCAATCTCTGGAAATCCCCCCTCCAAATAAATGCCTTGTTTTAAAATTTCTCCATAATTAAGAACATTTTCAAGTCACCCGAGAGAAAAAAAGACCTCAGCTACTTTTGTTTACTAAGATATTTATGAGAAAAAACCTGTACAATGGTCTTCATTGAGTTCTGCAGATATATTGCTAAAGAAGAGAGAGATAGAACTTGTCCTGAGATTTCTTCATCTCTATCTATACTCTACTTACTAATTATTAAAATTAGTATTTCCAAGGGAATATACATTGTTCTAAAATAAAGTAGCAAATAATTTATGGTTAAAAATAATTGCAATAAGGTCATCAAAGAGGTGTCTCTAAGAAGGGATATGTGAATGGAAAAGTAAAGGATAAGAAGGAGGTAAACTTGAGAAAAGAAGTTTTTTTTTTTTTTAGTTCTGGAAAAACTTGAACCTGGAGTCTGTTGCTAAGAGAGCAGAGAAACCTATTGGAAGTGCAACTTTCTTCCACCAAAAGCAAGCACTGTTGATCATTTCTTCATATTTCTTTCTCTCTCTCTCTCTCTCTCTCTCTCTCTTTCTTTCTCTCTCTCTCTCTGGCTCTTTCTCTCTCTCTCTCTCTCTTTCTCCCTCTCATATTTTATTTGTACCTTTTAACATGGTCCCAGGCATTCTTAACAGAATACTAACAGCACAATCTACTCTTTTGCATGTAGTCTTGCAGTGTGGGAAAGGTTGCCCCTAATTGCTTTACCAAAAGGAGGGTCAAAGCCATCTCTAGTGGTTTCTTGCTTGTCAGGGATCAGTTCATGGTTATGTGTGTGATATAATTCTATGTAAGACTTTGGAAAGCTGTCTGGGGAGTTTCTAAGAAAGTTCTCTTACTTTAGAAAAGAGACACAAGAAGAGATAGTACTTTGTGCTAACTCTGGGAGATAGTCATGTCTGCGTACACAGCCATGGCAAACTAAACCAAAAGAATCACAGAAAAGCTAGCATCACTATTTGTTGTACTTCTTGTTTGTGAAACAATGCATTTGCTGAAGTCTGTTAACAAAACATCTTATCTCATAGTCTGCATTCAAAAGACCCAGAACATTGCAAATTTAATTTCTAAATAATTGCTTAATATATCCCTGTCTGTTTTCACTACTTTGGCTCATGACTGCATAATCTTTTAACCTAGAATATACATACAACAAACACCATTATTGAACTCCATATAAACTTCTCTCAGACAAAAACAAAACAAAAGCAAAATAAAGTGTGCTATTTATTTCCCAGCATACCTCGAATGATAATCATCTGACAGTTCATCATTTCTTACAAAATAAATTTCAAATACTTAGTATAGATCTAGAACCTTTAATTATGTGATGTAAACATCCTTTCCAACTTCGTCTCTCCTCCTCCTCCTCCTCCTCCTCCTCCTCCTCCTTCTTCTTCTTCTCCTCTCTCTCTCTCTCCTCTCAGACTATTCATTCTATCTATATTCCACTACTAATGGCCCGATTTCCTATTTTGCTGGTAATAGTTGTAGTAACAATAGCCCTTACACATAAGAGCTTGCCATATGCTAACACTCTGATGCTAAATAAAATATATCAAAGTTCTAGATGCTCAGTGACTGCAGCCAAGCAAGCTAGAAATGATAAAATATAAGCCAAACAGCAACCTAATATATATCTATTACATTTTTATTAATAATGAAATTAAAACCAAAACAATAAATAAATTTCTTAAGACTACATACCTCCTAACTGGGAGAGATGGAATCTGAATCCAAATAATGTTTCTAAATCAAATAATTGTTTGCTATACCATGCAGAGAACCTAAACATGTCCCTTTTAAATGGATTAAGCTACTCAAAAGAAAAAGCTGTTGAAAATTATAAACAGTAACATTATGGAATCTCCTATACGCTGTGAAATCAAAGAAAGTTCGCAGCTAGACAAGTTGAATGGCTGCTCATGGCCATGTGCTGGCAGATTCACAATTCCTATACATGCTCAATTTTGGGCATGTAACACAGCTCATAGTGGGCAAAGAACTAAAATTGGCCCCTCAGGTTTTCAGGACCAGGTCCATTCTTTGACTGTAGATGCCTTCTCTTTTGCTTTCAATTCTTATTTCAAGTCAGAGAACATCTTACATTATTAAAAGAAATGAAAACTACCTCTGTTCAAAGTGTGGTCAGCATCAGCATCAACATCACCTGGAGACTTGTTAGAAATGCAGGATCCTACATCTTCTGAATTTGAATCTGTATGTTTACAAATCATTAGGTGATTAGTTCATCAAAGTTTATTTAACATTGATTTAGAGAACTGAATGGTGACCTTGCTATAGTCAGCATAGTGACCTTCTCTTTTTCTCTCCACATCCTACCTCTGAAATATCACTTGCTAACTTACGTTGTAAGCCTATCCTTGATTTTAACAATCATTTCAGATGTATAGTATACTACTTGCTCAAATCATAAAAATTAAAACATAAAACTTAAGGAAGTTTTTATTTTTCTTAACAGAAGCAAACATACAGGAAAAAAATCAATATATATCAATGAATATTAAATAACACATGGCTGATTGCAATTTTCTGTCCTATGGACATTTAATTTCCCATAAATTTACTGTTACATTAAAAATAAACTTGTACACAACATACTTAACAGCAGTTTTCTTCACTTGAAAAGTTGGAGAAAACGCAAAACACTTCTATTTGTCCAATGATACAATAACTCAAATAAGAGTAGCCAAAAAGATTTCACCACAAAAATTGTGAGTTTTCTTCTAACACTTTTAATATCAGTGTATTTTCTGAGTGGAATGGAATGTCAGTGAAACATCATTTTATTTTAACATCAAAACCACATTTGTTTTTTCTCAAACAGAAATTGTGGAAGAAAGAAAAGGCTCCTGGGTGCATTATTTGTCAGGGGAACATGCTCATTACAAGGCTGCATAATTACCTCCTGTTTTGGCAGTGTCTACCTGGGAGATGAGCAATGCAGGAGATAACATTTCTACTCACTGCTCCCACAATATTGACTTTATACAAGCTCTCCTCAAATGTGTTTCCTAGGACTAAATATATGAAATATGTGGAATTTTATATTTGCTCTTTACCTCTGTAGTGTATGTAACTGAAAACATTCTGGAGTGTTCAACTTCTGTTTGTTATAGAGATAAGTATAAAACCAGGAAAGAGCAATGTTTTACTCAACTTAAGGTAGACTCTGCTTGCTGAGAAAGAATGCTGTCAAATTAGCCCTTCAAAATAATCAAACCAACTAAATTCCTAGAATATTCCATAAGGATAAGATTGCTTTCTAATTTGTACTGGGATCTTATTCAATAAGGTCATTTTCTTATCAAAGTATAAATTTAGAAACAAAATATTGTATTTTAACAGGTACTATGAACATTTTAATTCTGTTAGGACTAAAATAATGATAAACATGGATAATAGTAATAATCCTTTTCCCCAAAGAGTCCTAGAAATCCTAATTTACTGACTAGTAGCTACTTTCACTAAGTACAAATACAGTAATTTAATAATCTTACCATAGCAGTTTTCACTAAAGAAAATTAACTAATTCATTATTGCTCATAATTTGCTGAGGCATAGCTGCCATATTTGTAAAATCAGCAGGTTCTGAGAAAAATACAAGTTTTTAAATGAATGTTCAATTTCCCCCTAAACACATAAATGATACAATTACTTAGCTCCCTCTAGTGCCAATTTCTAATATAAACTTAATTATAATAACCATATCCACCATGCAATTTTGAAGCAAATTAAAATTTTACTTGGCAATAATTAACATGTAAACTTTCGAAGGTTTAGTAGAATGAGTTTGGGATCCAAACAGCAAGATCCAACTGATAACATTGTCAAGAGTAGGTTCATGGCTGTCCCTATAAAATAATGCCATTTCTTTGCAAATTTTATTTCATGTTTCAAATAAAAGCAAATAAACTAATACAGAAGCAAAATAACATTGATGAGAGAAATTAAGGCTTGCCATTGAATGTCTTTATACACATCATGCAGCTACAGCAATCTCAATTTGTGATTTGTATTGATTCTTGTTGAAGCAAACAAATTTAAAATCTAATGAGAAGTATAGTTTAATGTTTCTATAAAGGTATGCAGGATAAAATATTTTTTTGATTGTAGATGAAAACAGAGCAGGCAGAGCATATGGATTTTTTTAAAAATCTAATAACCAAAATATCTAACTTAATAAAATGACTCACTAATGCATATGTTTCTTGAGGACTTTTCTTGGACAAAAGCATAGAACTAAAGACTTGTACTTTTAAGTAGAAGCAACATGACTGACTTAGTAACTACATTGCTTTGTGTTGAATACATTTAAAGGAAAGGTGGCAAAATATGAAGGAAGAAGAAAACATTAAAAACAGAATTACACTCAATGAAAATTGCTATAAAACTTTTGAGCTTCCTAGGGAAACCGAATTCTTACAACAGTGTATATTGCTTTTATTTTTTATTTTATGATATAGCATAAAGGCTAAGAGAGAAAGAACATGAATTTTAGAATAAAATTTTAGTAATAGAATGGTTTATTTTATCAAATGTAGATTTGCTTCCAAATAATATTTGTTAAAAATTAAAGAAACATTATATTAAATAAATTAGACACATACAACTGAATGTAAGAACTAATGTTTTTTGTGTTAGTAATTTGAAGTGTTAATAGAATAAAAATGTATAATTGGATTCCTGTAATCATTGAGAACATAAACCTTATTTCTAACTGCTTAGAATTTTTTAAGAATTAGAATTTTTAAAAATTACCTTAGTTTTGCTTCAATGATCATTATTAATACACTATTTAAAATGGGAGATCTCTCCTTAGGACAATAAATGTACTATACACAAAATTCTAAAATTTATATATCTGAAATTTGCTGTGAGTTTACAAGCTAAATGAAGAGCATTTACAAATTTATTAGTAAGGCTAAGCTATTATGACTGTAGTCTCTCAAACATTTTTATTTCTCAATCTTACAGATAAAGCCTAGTAATTAAATATTGCCACCTAATTACATGATTAATATTTTAGAATTTCATCTTTCCTCTTTTCTCTTGATTCAATGAAAGAAATGCTTTGGTAAGTCACTAGAAAGATGATGTTTTTCTTCTGAATGGTTGGAAACTAGAGTTAACCTCTATAATTTTCAGTGATATCATCAACATCTTATTTACTTTTGCCTGTAACTCTGTTGACCAATTACCCTTATTTATAATTACCCACTATTCCAAGGGCTCCCTTCTTTCATAGCTGGATAAATTGGGGTGGGGGACTATCTAAAGTGAACTAAATAGGCACTTTAAAAAAAAACTTACCTTATATAGAACTGGAAATACAAGCCAGATTTATTTTCCAGTGGAAAGCTGAAATGTGATTTTCTAGACTCATGAGAAATTTAAATAACTTCCAAAGAAGAACGATCAAGCCTCTGAAACCTTGAGTACATAGAAAAGTTGCAAATTTCTGGGGCAAGTCAGAAATGCGAACAGAATATAAAGAATTTCTGGGAAAGAAGTTCATGTAATTTGAACAGAGGTTATTAGAAAAGATAAGTAGTGGAAAGATAAACTCTTTGGGTGTTTGGAGTAAATGACATTGGTGGATCATCTACCTCAGGAGAAAGTCAGGTAATCTTTATCTATGGATAGACTAGAGGTCAATAGCTATTGAGATGACTGCATTTAAGCAGAATTACTCCTTAACCAAGTTACAGTTTTCTGTTCCACTCACCTTATCTATATGGTATGGCTTTGACTACAATCAGAATCTTTCAAACAGAAAGGTCATTTCATTTATAGATATAGATAATGTGGTTAGAATTGTCCTAATCATAAAATCTCAGTCCAGCAAAGAAACCTGCTGGCTGAATATTTAGAGGAAAAATGTATGTTTTCCGGAATAGTGAAGATGAAGTGTATTTCACATTTCCATTTTTTTGTTGAGGTCTCTATTATTGCAGAAGAGTTAAGTACTATGCAGGCAAATTGGAATTGGGTTTTCAAAACATATTGAGGTAGCCCATTTTGAATGTTTTCTTCCTGTTGCTGGTGCTAGCTTATGTCCCAAGAATTCAAGTGAATGAGAAAATGGTCAGTAGTTATTATGGTTGAATCAAAGACTAACAGGAACAACCTCAACAATGAAAGCAGTAAAAACAACTTATTTGCTTTATGCCCTCAGAGTTTTGTTCTTTTATTATTTCATTTAGTTCTCCCAGTAATTGTATGATTTAGATATTATCATGGCACAGGTAAATTAAGTAACTTAGTAAATTCTACAGGGTCAGTAAGGAGGAAAGTAAAGGTCTGAGAGAACCCAGGCTTTTCGACTCTAGAAACTGGTCCTCATCTGGATAGTGTTCTAAACATGACATAAAGTCCCTGATTAGTAACACAATAATGTAAAAACCTGCATGTCTTTGGCAAGTGACAAGTTTTCAAAATGATATTAATTCCTTTGTCTCATTAAATCCTCTCCATGAATCTGTCATTAGGCAAGTAATTTGTCATTTTCTTTTCTCTTTAAAAAAATAAAAATGAGAAGTGCTGAAGATGTAGCTCAGTGGTAAAGCTCTTGCTGAGCATGTGCCAGGCCCTGGGTTCAATCCCCAGCACCACAAACAAACCAAAACAAAACAAAGCAACAATAAAAAAGGTATGACAACTGAAGTGCTTGTGTGACTGTCCTAGATGATATCCCTAAATGTGTACATGTACTGAGCAGAGTAAATAATCCAGGCATTTTTACTCATAACCTACCTGATTTTCATAATAGTTCATACTTGCAATCACAAAGATCGTACTTTTTTTTTTTTTTTTTTTTTTTTTTTTGAGATGGGGTCTTGCTGTTTTCCAGGCTGGTCTCAAATTCCTGGGCTTGAGTGTTCCCCTTCCTCAGTCTCCTGAGTAGTTAGAACTTCAGACACATACCCAGCCACCATACCCAGTTCTCATTGGGCAATTATGAATTCTATTAAAGTGCTATCACTTTGAAATCCAGAGAAGTGCACTTTCAAATAAATCTTTAAATAAAGAATGTTTAAATTCTAAATCTTAGCCAAAGTCCAAAAACAATATCTCCAAAATATAAAGCTTTTATTTGTTTATAACAATGTCTTTTCTGAAAAGTGTCCCCAAAGCAAGACAAAATGAAATTCCTTGTGAGTCTATGATGCCAGATAGCTCTGTTATGCCACAGAGCAAAACAAAACATGAGTATCTCTCTAAAATGCTTTCTGCATAGTATAAAAGTTAACCCAGGTAATGAAACAATGATCTTATTAGCAACTAATTGTATTTCCTGTGTTTCCAATGAGTTCAACTAATGAATTAATAAACATTGAAACTTAGTTGTTTTATGGCTAAATTATACCCATAATTTCTAAAATGTGTAATATTATTCTCAATGTAGCAGTAACACCTGCTGCTAAGTACAAAAATGATTAGCCACAAACCAACCTACTATAGAATATCAAAATGCATTTGCCCAATGAAGAACTAATGGGAATTATGCAGATTATATTTCCTTCCCTGCTGAAGGCAACCAAGCTTCATGTCAATAGCAAAATGAAAATATAACTCAAATGTGGAACAAGATATACACAGAGACATAACCAAATCTATTTCTGATTATTTTTAGACATGTTTCTTTGTCATGTAATTATTTGGCAACAAAGAATTGAAATAAAGGTTTAAAGCCTTTGTTGGGTAACTGAATAGGTGTAAGTATTAATCAACTAAGAATATTATTCTGATACTTCATACCAAAACACATGTTCAGAATTATAGTGTAGATTGTGCATGCTAATAGAAACCAATATTTTCTAATATCTTATCATAATTAGTTTTATTCTGTAACTTTCCTTAAATCTGTATTCTGCTGATAGTATAGAATTGGGAAGAATAATAAATCAATGAATTTGGTTGATCAAATTTAAGAAATAAAATGAATCGTCTAAATCTTCTCTATTTTTTAAATAAAATTCTACTCAAAAACTACTTCCATAGAATTTATGGATTGAACAACTCATGGTGAAAGTAACATTTTAGTACCATATGTAATAAGACTAGGATGCGTTGGCTAACTTCATTCAAATGAGAAGTACAGAGATGGTGTATCATCACCTTTTTCTAGATGAGCATCACTGGATCATATGCACTAAAATATCTTTTTGCACTCTGAGCAACTGGCAAAGAAAAAAGAGGCATCCTTTGAAACTTAACATTTTCAACATGGATTTAAACGTACTAATCTAGATATGTGTTTCGATTGCTGAAGCTTCAGGACATATTTGCACATTTTAAAACTACCACCTAATCATTTTGCTGAAAAACAGCAATGGTTAGACATTGCACAAATCATAAAGTCCTTTGCAAAAACTCTGGAAACTGTCTTGTCTAGAGAATCTTTCCTTAAGCAACAGCAGGGCTAAACAGATGGGCCATACCATGCTGTAAAATGTCTATAGTTTAGATTCTGTTGATAAAGCTGGCAGAATTATATCCAGAAAAAAAAAAAAAGAAGATTCAATTTCATAGAATGTCATTATAATAATTTGAACAACAGTGGGAAGAAAATCCTAACTTTTCTCTATCAAGAAAAGAAAAAATTTATATGTTCAAACCAGTTTGCAGAGCATATTATTCTTTCACATCATAAAAAGAATCAAAATAAATGAATCTAGTGAGAAGTGTTTAAAATCAGAAATGTGAAGGATACAAAGGAAAACAGAGGACAAATTTTGCTCATTGTCCAATAATTATTTCTTATAATGTCCTTCTTTGAATTATATTGAGCAATTTTATGTTTGTTTTTGATACTGACATTTTCCACACTTACTGCAGGAATTTGTCTGACCAACTGTACATATAAAAGAGTTTAAAAAATCTAAGAACTGACCAATTTTAAGTCGCCAATCTTGAAATTTACAGTTGATTAGTAAGCTTGAAAGTACACTGTGAAGTTCAATTGAATCTCACTAAATACTGAAATAATTCATTTGATTTTGGGCCATTCACTGCAGTAATAGAAAGTTTTACACTCATTGTATAGGGCAACTTAGATCATTTAAATACATTCTTAATAATAAAGGCTGACTTTTAACTACTTTCTACAAACCAACATATTGAACAGCAATTGCTGCATCAGTTTATCAATGATTCCATTTAAACTCTTAAGTAAAAAGTATTCTTTGGTTTCAGCCAAATCACTGAGGACAAATCAGCCAGATGGCCCTGGTGCCGATTCGGCAAATGCTAAACTGCTTACTGGAATGAGTCAACTGCAGGACTGATTAATTGATTTAGTCACATATTCAAAACTTTTGCTTCTTATCCCATTAAAAGTAGCACTAATGAGCAGTGACTATGACCTTCCAGTGAGAAGCCACAAGTTCCACAACCCCTCAATATTTACCACCCAAATTTAATCTTTTTAATGGACACCTTAAAAGGGATCTGATAGAAAATACTAAGAGCTGCTCAAATACTAAAACACTTAGGGAGGCTTTTGATTAATGTTGCATGATTAATCAATTGATTAATATAGTTTTCAATACAGATGTTAGGACACTGTCTACTTTAATCAACCATTCTGAAAATAGTGAAGATAAATGCCATACTTCTGTGTCTGCTAAAAAAAAAAAAATCCTTTCTTTAAAGGTTGTTAATTATGACATAAGCCTTATTTACCACACGCAAATTTTATCTAATGTTGACATTTTTATACATAGGAACCATTAATGAGATAAGTGGGATCCTTTTGGCAAAGCCATATTTTAATGACTTTAAAAAATAATTTATTTAGCCAACTTAGGGATCTTTTCCTTAATGAGAAATTATTATTGAATAATGTTGCAAAATGCATTAAAATCTTAAAGTTTTTATTATTATTTTACAAGACTGTTTGTAATTTGTGATGATGCTTTCCACCATACTAAAACTGAAATCTTTATTCCAGTCAAAAATAATCACCCTGTAATTACTGTGACAAACTGCCCAAGCTGTATCATCGTGGCCATTTCAACTAATGATATTGTATTAGAATGCCTAGCAATAGACTTCAAATGGAAAATATAATTATGTGCATTAGTTTGTCTAAGCATTTATAAGATCACATATCCATCAGTTTTCAGGTCTCATAAAAAAAGCCATACATCACTGTCACTGTGAGTTTTGTTATTGAAAGCACAGGCTTTACAAACTGAGTTTAAGATGTGTATCTTAAATTTCACTTGTTTTGTGGATCACTAAAACTCCTGTAAGCTAAACCAGCATAATTGAGAAGTGCTTTCCTCTAGTAATGGAGGAACTCTGCAGAACAGACTACTTCACACTCTGACCAAATAGAAGATCAGCCAGCCTGAGAACAGCTTAATCTAGCTTTTCCACACCTCCTAAATCTGTGGGAGTCTGATTTGGACTAAAAGCTCATGGAAAGGCTTTTGGGCAAAGTATCAAATTAAAGGTTTCATACTGTTGGCTCCAGTGACCTGAAAGAAATTAGGAAGAAAAAAAAAAACAATATTTAACAAATATTCAAGATGTATGTGAAGAAACAGTTCTTTGGAAAAAACTCAATGAATTTAAAGGCATTTATGATGAATGATAGAATTAGAATGAAAATAGTGATAATTAATTTACCAGATTAGAAATGTAGCCCTTACTCTGCACACAGCAAACTGTCACTTTGGGAAAGTCACTCAACTTCTTTGTGTCCCATTGTTTGCAATTATAAAATGAAGGGGTAGATGGGAGTCCTTGGTGCTCACAAGTTTTATTTTACTTCAATGACATCAGCCAACCCTCTAATCTCACAAATATTTGCCCTAGTAGTTCAAATAGAAATATGCATTAGAAAATGAAACATTTTTGGATAACCAAAGAGATTTGCTTTATCTGGTTGTAGAAAATTCACCAACAGGTATACGTGTTACTTCTCCTACCAGGGATAATTAAGTTACAAAATATTATACTCCCTTGAGTTCAAATTAAAATGCTCTAATTTCTCATGCTGTGTGCTCATTGTTTGTAGAAAGTGATAATGTGTGTGATTTCCTTCTGAAATGTGTGACCTGTACATGATGCTGAAAATGTGTTCAGATTTATTCCAGCATCGGTAAATTAGTCTTCTACTAGATCTGAAATGAGAAAATTCACCTCTATCTGTAGACATAATAGAATCTAGTAGGTTGATTTCTCAGGCAAAGGACTATAACATTTCAGACCAGACAATTCTTTGTTGTGAGGACTGTCCTGTGTGTTGTAGGATCTACATCAGAATCTTTGGTCTGGATCCACTAGATGCTAGTTGCACCTCACCCACAATACAGTCATGAAGCTAAAAAATGCTTCCAGACATTGTCACCCGCCCCCAGGAGGGCAAAATTACCTCTGGCTAACAATCAGTACCTTAATGCATAAGCAACCAGTGAAAATACTTCATGAAAAAAGTAAAATTTTCTAAAATCATAAACATATGGATTTTGAAAAAATTGTGTGATCATTGATTTTGTTTAACCACTTTTGTCAAAGTGTGGGAAAGGATTTAAGCAATACAATTTTCTGGCATGAATGTATGTGTATGCGTGTGGTGTGTGTGTGTGTGTGCGTGTTTCTATTGCTATATCTATCTCCTATCTCAAAAAAAAAAAAAAACAATTAACAAGTAACCTGTATCTATCTCCTATCTTAGAAAAATTTTAACAAGGAATGATTGCCTAACCCAATTTAAATCTAACTGGAAAGAGAGGGTCAGAGTGTCAAAGAAGCCAGGAAAACATTTCATAGAGTAAAACTTGTTCTACCCATGAAGAGACAGGATATGTGGTTTGATTTTTTTTTACTTTTGTTTTGTGGTCAATTGATTATCATGATTACTCAGTTTGTTAAGGTCCTCATAAACTCATGCTTTTATGACAATATCCTCCAATTTTAATAAATGAACATACTGTGTACTTATATTTCACACATTTTTTAAAAAGTATCATTTTTGTAAGTTAAGAAGAGTCATTACTGTTTTAAGATCAGTGAACCAAGGCTAGTCAGTAGTAGAATTCATGTTTGAATGTTGCTTTCTAACTCAATGATCTATGTCTTTATCCATGGTTCTCACCTAGGGAAATTTTCTTAATTTCTAGCATTATTTTGTAAAACTATTAGTTGTATTTATTCAGTAGTTAAAAATATTAGTCAGTTCTGTTTACTTCAGATATTGTCATGTCAAAAACCAAGAACTAAAGGACTTCAAGATACAAATTTTCACACCATTTTCTTCTTTTATTCCTAAGTGGAAACAAGAAATAAAACTCAGTCAAATCTCTTTTTACTCTGGAGGACATTAATCTACCAGTTCATGGTATACAGATGTGATGCTAACCTCTGAAAAATACTGTATCGCTGAAGTTGTTCTTAAATCCCCACACTCCAGAATATAACTTGCTTTTTCCCTGAGGTATTTGCCAGAAGCTTCACTGTTGACATTATGAGAACTAACAGGCTTGTAGGCCATAGAGAACATGACATACATCTTAAAGCTCCATGTCAAAGAATTAAGTCTACCACTGTGGAAGACTATTCCTTTTTCTTAAAGAAATGTCACAATTCCTTTGACAGTCTCATGCTGCAGTAACATTAAGTAACACTTAGCAAAATTCAGTCTACATTGTGTTATTTCCATGTTTTGGCGCTGTATACATTTGTCTATGCTTTCAACTCAAAAGTTGAGCAATATTGCATGCTGTATTTTGGTGCCAGCATAGATTTAAGCCATCCAAACAAGACTGTGTATTTGAACTGACAGAGAGTAAATGATTTGCATCTGGCATAACTGATGGTGGTGTCAAAACCTTGGAAGATAATTCATTGGTAAACATATTCCTCTGGATGCCTAGCCACACGTGCCCAATTTCCTATCAAGGGATGGAGCCAGATCATTGCCAGAACAATGCAAAATATTTTATACAGATAATTCAAGAGATTATTCTGCTCTGACAGAAAACAAGGGGGGAAATGTGGTAGGGTTTTCCTCATTGATGAGACAAGACGATTTTTCAACCTTTATTGCAGAAATTAAATTTCATGCAAAAATGCCTTTCTGACAACTATGCAGTTGATGAACTAGTAAGAATAATCACAAACAGCAGGCTAAAAAATAGTCTAATCTATGATTCCAAGATGTAATTGGTAAAATATATATGTGTTTAATCAGGCCAAGGCCAAAATGGTGACAAAGAGAGAACAGAGCTTTAAGGTCTTAAAAAAGTATGTGTGAACTACTCAGATTCCTTGAAAGAAATAGTTGTAAATAGATACTATGTTTAATTCATGATAAGTTTCCAATTTTAGCAAGTTTTACACTAGTAGCCTTTTGAGATATACAAGCTCAATGGAATGAACATATTTTAAACTTTCCATTCCAATTATTGAGGAATGTATACATGTACAAGCTGACATATGCAAATTATATTGTGCTCAAATGATCTTAGAACTGGGTTGAATTAAACATTCTTTTCAAAATATAGATAAGCCATATATAGGGATTCAATTTTAAAATAATTAAAATTAACACATCCTTCTTGCTATTAAACTATATATACCAAAATTTAATCTCTGGTGAGTTGACCTTGAAGGATCCTGTGGGTCAATTAAAAAGAGCTATTCAGTACCTACTCCGTCATATACTCTGTGCTAAGTGTTAGATGAGATACAAAAATGGCTAGATGATAGGAAAGAAATATTTCTCTCTCATAGTCTAAAAAAGATCTATAAGAAATCCACGTTTTAAAAATCCTAACGGTGGAAAACTCTATTCATATGGGCACAAACTCTGACTGTATCATTTTTAAAAAAATGACTTCACTGTGAAGGTGATGATGTAAATGATTATTATGGACTAAATGTTGGTGTTCTTCTAAAATCCTTGTGTTGAAGCCCCAGTACCTAGTCTGGCCATATTTAGATATGGGAACTTAAAGACAGTAGTTCGGGTTAAATAAAGTCATAAAGGTGGGGTCCTAATCCCAGAGGATTCATGCCCCTATAAGGAGACATATCTGATAACTTATCCTAGATTTACCCTCGATCTCCCTCCCACTCCTTCCTGTCTCTCTCTCTCTCTCTCTCTCTCTCTCTCTCTCTCTCTCTCTCTCTCTCTCTCTCTCTCTCTTCATATACACAGAAAGGGAAATGTGAATGCCCCTCAAGATAGTGGCCTCCTACAAGTCTGAGAAGAGACTTCAGAATGAAACTCATCCTCGCACCTTGAACTAAGGTCTTCCCAGCTTCCACAACTGCGAAAACATAAATTTCTCTTGTTTAAGTTGCATAGTCTGCTATTGTGTTATAACAGTCTGTGCAGACTAAATACAATGATATTTCAGTTGGGCTTTCAAAGACAAATTAAAACCTTCTTACAAAAAGAGAACAACATGTGGGAATAGGAATCAGTGGGTGGGGAGAAGAGACAGAAAATAGAGAAGAGATACAGAATGAAGTAGAGCAAGAGGCAGCCTGAGCAGAAAAGCTCTGGGAAATAACACAGGCCAAAAAATATATACTTTCTCTGGAGAATAATGTGGGAAAATTAACATGTATGTTTTTTTTTTCTTATAACAAATCAATCTACTGATGTTAAAGCAGGTAAGGATAAGTAGGTGGTTTAAAATAAATTGTAAAGATTTGAAATATTTGCCTCAGGGAATAAACAAGTGAACTAAACACAAATCACTCAATCAAGCACACTGCACGTTTAGAGTTAGGCTGAAGGTAGAACAGGTTTATTGTGACTAATCAATGTCTGATGATAGTGGTGGTGATGGGGATGGTGCTGTCCACGTGGAACAAAAGTGGAAGGACCAGATGACTGGATTGGACAGGTATAGAAAACTGGCAGGCCTTCTGCGGCAGAATGCACAGGTGAGGGTACTGTGGGCAGAAGAGAGGCCGTCTGGCTAATCCAATGAACTGAAGAACTAGAGAAGAAAACTAAAGCAAGAGGAAATCAATGAACTCAGTAAATGGGCAGGAGTATGGAGAAGCCAGAAGGGAGGATAAAAGGGGAAATTTGGTTTGAGGATGCAAGAAAAGTGAGATATTTTATTTAATGGAATTCAGGACTGGGGAAAACAATTTAATAGGTTGGGAATGTCTGTTACTTGATAAGTGTGGTAGAGATGATTGGTGAGCTCTTCATCTCACTGGTTTCCTTCTCCCTTAAGATAACCAGATTAATCACCAGTTTGAAGGGAACGAACAAAAATATTTTTGTCTCACCATCACTAGGCTCTGATACCCCTATAAAAACAGTATTAAGAGGAAAGCATAATACACTTATTTAACCAAAGTTTTATGTGACCCAAATGAGACCCAAAGACCCAGGGAAAGCTATTTTTATGCCAAAACTGATGAAAACAAAGTGAATAATTATTGAGAAACATGATTGGGCAAAAAGTGTATAATCTTAAGGTGACAAACTGGTAGGGGCTGTGAAACACAGCCATTTTTATGAATCCTTCCTATGTCTCTGGATGAAATTCCTTCCTGCAGGTATAGGCTGAATACCTGTTTTATTCAGATTTTTTTTTTTTTTTTTTTTTTTGCTGCTGTGACTAAAAGATCCCAACAGAAAAATTTTAGGGGAGGAAAATGTATTAGATGTTCGTGGTTTCAGAGTTCTCAATCCATAGACAGCAGGCTCCATTCCTTGGGGCTTTAGGTGAGACAGGACATCATGGTGGAAGAGCGTAGAAGAGGAAAGCAGCTCACAGGATGATCAGGAAGGAGAGAGAGAGAAAAGTTACACTCTCCAGATACAAAATATATATTCCATAGCCATGCCCCAAATGAACCATTTCCTCCAGCCACACCCTACCTGCCTCCAGTAAACACTCAGTTAATCCCATCAGGGATCAATTCTTTGATTGGGTTAAGAATATAACCCAATCATTTCTCCTCCAAACCTTGCAACTGTCTCGCATGTGAGCTTTTGGGGGAGACCACATCTAAACCATAGCAATGCCTGTCACATGAGTTTCTTCAGAGCAGCCGGAAGTAAATCAGCAATTGATCTCCCTGTGTTGTGTGGCCCTCCATGACAGGGGAATTTTAGATTCTATGACCTGCTTTGGGGAAAAAGTGGGATCAGAGAAAGAAAGGTGGGAGCTCTGTGAAAATTTTTGCTTCTGTGGCTCTCCCAATTTCCTTCATCTCAAAATACTCAGGGTATCTTACTTTGGGGTATCTTGTTCTGTGCCCCCAACAATTACAATCTGGCCAATGGAGCATAGAAAGAACTGATATAAACCACATTCATGAATGTACTCTAAAAATTTCCCTAATGTAACCTGGCATAGTGGTACACTCTTACAATCTCAGTGACTAAAGAGACTGAGGCCGAAGAATTACGAGTTCAAGGCTAGCATGTGCCACTTAGTGAGACTATTTCAAAATAAAAATGAAAGGACATAGGTATAAATCAGTGGTCAAGCACTTCTTTTTCAATCACTAGTACTGGGAAAAAAAAAAAAAAAAAAAAAAACTCCCAGAATATGATGTTTGCTTCTTTCTTGGAAACCTTGTTAAAGATGTGTAGCCACAACATGAAAGGAAGCTCAGTGTCTCTAGCAAACTAGGCAAACACTTTCTTTCACCAATGTTGCTTTATTAATATATATAACATAATTAATATATATTATTAATATATATAACATAATCACTAATATATATAACATAATTCAATATTTCCAAAAGATTATTTAGTGCAAACATTATAAGTGTACTCATTCATTTCTACAGAATAAATCCTAAATAAGCTAATTTCATGTGTGTCTTCATAATTCCATGGCTGCATACACCTAATCCAGGAATTGCTATATAATGACTTCCTGTGAGATCTTTTGGGGTTCAAAGGAGAGTAATGGCAGTGATATGCATGAGCAGTTTAACCAAGTATAATGATGGATTTATTATTACACTTGCATATACATTCAAAATACACACATACTATATATGCGTGTGTGTATAAATATATATACACATGCATATATATGTGTATAAATATATATACACACTTGTGTGTATATATATATATATATATATATATATATATATATATATGTTTGTGGGATTTTTTTTTGCTCAGAGTACCTGAACACATCTTCAGAATGCAGTTCTTGGCTTCCAGATATCCCTCCTAACAGAGTGATAGGTAAGTTTTGAGTGTGAAAGGGAAATTCAGAAAGGTAGAAGCTCTCAGGATAGACTTTTTTATCCCAGTTTGACTCCTAGCTCCTTCTGAGCAGTTTCTCCTGGCTTCCAGTATGCCTTTGAGTGACATAAACAGAGCCACTGTGTGAATTTAAAAAAAAAAAAAAAAAAGTAAAAGACGAAACCTTGCAATAGTCTCACAACCATTCTTCCCTTTAGCCTCTTAAGTGGTTTTCTAAGGGTATTTTATGGCTTGTTCCTTCAGATGAAAGGAGAGAACATTAAAAAAAAAGCAAGCTCTAAGATCTGCTTTTTCTCTTTTTCACTCGGAAGACTAAGAATGCATGTAAATGCTAATGGAGGCTTTTGCATAAACACAGGAGAAAGTAGTGAAAGGCATATTGGTATTTAAACCCCGAAGTGGCAAAAATAAGTTTGTACATTTGCTGTTTCTTTAGTTTGCCAAATTCTACAGCACTGTCCTCTGGATCCCCCACATTCTTCTGAGGGACCAGCCAGAGGAGAAGAGGAGCAGTATAGGGAGGCTTGAGAACCTTTTATGGGAAAGGAAGACCACTTGGGGGTTTTGAGAGAGGAAGAGAAATGTGGGTGTCTGGGGCCATTCAACAAAGGGAGAGTTGAAGACAGTGGGTGTGTTGAAAATATCATGAGACCTGAGTGGAACACCTCCTTCTATTGTTTAAAAGTTGCTTGCCTTGGAGAAGACATTTCCCTTCCTTGTATCTCCATTTTTCCTATCTCGACTATGGGGGGAAAATACTATCAACTTCACAGACTTGTAAGAATTAAAGATGATTTGAAATGCTCAGAGCTTAATAAAGGAAACCTTACATGAGAGCAACTTGATCTGTCCTTCAACCAAACCTCTTGAGGCAGAGGGTTTTCTGAAGTAAAGAAATTTGTTGAGCCCTTGCAGATGCTAGTCCGAAAAAGGAACAGGTTCTGTGACAAGCTACCGTAAATTCCAGCAGCAAGGTTAGACAGCAGTTGGAAAAACGTCACTGAACTTAAAGCTAAGGAATTTTTTATGACAAAAAAATGGGGGAAGAAAACATAAGCTGTTTCCACTGAATTTGCATTGGCTATAGATGGAGGGGTGGGCTATGTGAACCAGGGTAAGTTTTGGAATAGGAGGAAAGTCTGTAAAGGAGAAAAAATTATGACTCCTGGATTGGCTGTAGTTGTAAAAGGAATACCATGGCCCTCAAGGGACAGGATGGACTTGAGTTAAGGAATGTGAAGTGGTCTTTTGTTGTTTGGATCTATAACTGTGAACTGATTAACTCCCCTTTCTTCCCTCCCCTCCATCTTCCCATGCTGGTAATTAAATTCCAGATATCTCAGAATTGTTTTTTCAGTCAGCTAACGGATACTTGAGCACCTGACCATACATGATACCAGTTTTTCTAAATTAGCAAGAAAGCGGTAGGGGAAGTAGGTGAGAGTATATGGGAAATCTCTGTACTATCTTTGCAACTTTTCTCTGAACCTAACAATAGTCCAAAATTAAAAGATTGGTAAAAATAAAGAGCATGAAAGTAATAGCTACATATGCCTAATAAGCATAATAATATACTTATTTCCCATGCAGTTTGCAAAAATTATTTTTGTGCTGGGTATGGAAACTGAAGCTCAATTTAAGGTAAAACACAGGTGTTTAAAATACTGCCACATAGCCGGTAGACCTTCCTTCAATCCCAGGTATGATGTAAATATCTTGCTTTGGTGGCTCTCTAAAATTGAGGACAGATTCAGAATTCCCTCTCTGAAAACTTTAAAAACAGGTGTGTTTTGGAACCTGGAATAGTTCAGATTTTGGAAAAGAACTACAAGACATCCTAGGTGAGATCTGGGATAGCATTTTCTAAAGACTATATTGATAATTTTATAGGAATTATGAACATTTAGGTAAAGGAGATTAAAAAAAATAGTTTCATGTTGAGTTGGGGCCAGTTTTGCCATCCAGTGGGCATTTATTTCAGTCTTAAGAGTTATTAGCATTTAAAGGACTGGGGAGATAGCTCAGTTGGTAAAGTGCTTGCCTTGCAAGCACAGGGCCCCTGGTTCCATCCCCAGTCCCTCACTAAATTACCAGCCAATATTTGCTCTCTTTCCTCTTCTGCTACTCTATCAGTCTTCAACTGGGAAACTGTTTTTACCTCTGAAATAGCAAATAAATATACTTTATTTATAATTTTTATAAAGGAAGAAGTGAAATATAAAAACTAAATATTTATTTGTTTCACTTTGAAAATTCTGTGTCTTTTGTCTTCTTGGAATTAATTACCATGTCCTTCTCTGATTCCTACTTCCTAGATATGTCTCAGACTTAGTCAAGTTTTTCTTGTTATAATAAAGAAGAAAAACAAACAAATAAAACACTGTCACTATATTTTCCTGAAATTAAACATTCATTGGAGACAATTTACTTTCCCAACTATCAAAAAATACTTTATGTACTAATTTTGTTTTCTTTTTTTGTGATTTTTGACCTCATATTAAAATCGATAGGCCAAATGAATATTTCAGTTTGAATAATTTGAAAATCTTTGAGTCCTGCCTTCTTCATAGATAAAATTAATTTTAAAACAGCATTATTGAAAACAGGCTTTCTTTTTAAACTAAGAATTCCAGATGTTTTTAGTCGCTGCCTATGACATTTCCACAATCAGAATAAATTGTGTTTCTAAAGTAATGTAATAGATAGAAGTGCCGAATAAATCTCGTACCATAGAGATGACAGAATTAACATGCTGATGACATTTTAATGCTTCAATATAATCAAGGGGGCATGGATCATGCCTCCACCAGTTCTAATATAATTCTGTTCTTTAATCTTTTTCCAAGACAAAACAAAATATAGATAGATTTCAAAAAGTATATAAGCAGAGCGCGCTTCAGTCTTCAGGCAAGCTGTTTAGGATGCATCCTAAATGCTATTTAGATTCAGCTTTGCCAGTAGATATTTTACCAAAACAAATGAGTTACAAATACAAATCCTGGGATAATGGCAATATTTGTTGTACTTTTTCTGAAAGTTGCCCTTGGTGGTTCTGCTACATTTACTGTTTTATATTTAGGCAAAAAGTTTGCTAATTGAAATAGGAAAATTAGTATATTTTTGTGAGAACAGCAGCTTTTCACCTACTCTCACAAAAATATGTAAGCAAACAAGCAAACTAATAAAGAATTAAATGAACTTTTAGACTCCCCCTCCCCCCCAAAAAAAGAAAAGAAACAGCTGGTAATTATAAAAACAAAAAAGGCTCTTTTTTTTTTCCAAATGGTATAATGCAAAGTGAAATCATAAACACTTCTTTTCTCATCTCACATGAAAGGGGTGGTGATGGAAGGTTTAATAAGATGAGAAGCAACAATTGCCTTGGCAGGAGTTAAGAATAGACGGAAATGGATGGCATAAGAAAGTGGTTTTACTGGCACTCTTTATGCTCAAAACAGAATAGTTCTGAATGAATATTTATTGCTAAGCTTAGTTTTCAATAATATATTTGATTGTAAGTCTCTTTTTAAAGAAAAATCTCATTCAGATATGATATTATAAATCAATAAAAGAAGAAACCCATGATTTGCTCAGGGGCCTAAATGTACCTTCCAAGATTATGATGGTAAACCTAGCACTGTAGTTTCAGCAAAACATGGAGAAGGAAAATTATTTTCCCAACTTATTTTTCTATTTCACTCACTACCAACAAACTGATCTTTCTTAAAACACAATTTTGAATACAAAATATCTTTCAGTGTTTCCACCTTTCCAATATCCGCCCCCATTTCAGGGGTCAACCTGCAAGGTCTCTCATGAAGGAATTCATTTACATCTCTATTTTGCATGTATTACCTATGTAAGAACAAATGCTTTCACTTATAACTAAAAGATATCCTATTCGGAGTGACTTCAGTGATAAGCAAAGTGATTCTTCCCGCCACAGAGTTAGAACAAGACCAAGCAGGAATGATGCTTGAGGGTGTCATCAAGGGGCTTAATTCTCTTTGTCCCATTATTCTACCTATGGCTGTTACTCCTAGCAGACTTAAAATGACTGACAAAAGTAAGTGTGACTTCTCTTGTTCAGCTCTGGAAGGAGAGAGAGAGGAGAGCAGAGCACCTGTCTCAAAACAAGGAAAATAAAATCTACGTAGTCTCAGAGCTGTTGATAATTGACAAGACAAGGCCAAGGGTCAGTTGACTAAAGGAAAGGAAAGGGACATTTAGGGAAAGCATCCATGATTCTATCTCTACCAAAGTTGGCCTACAATCCCACATCTGGTGAACTGGTGAACATCTGTACTCACCTGTCAAAGAAAGAATTTAAGGAAACTGAACACTGAACCTGAGCAAGGGCTCCAGCAGCAGAGTCTAGATTAACAGGCTTGCTTGGTTGCTGCCCTCTCAGGCAGGGTCTTTTATGACTGTGTGGATATGATTGAAAAAAGTGTGTTCTAATGTCACACCCAGGAGAAGTAAGTATGTAGTATACAGTTGTGTTCACGTCCCTCTCTCTCCTTGAATAACTTGAAAGAGTGTACTTATAGTCTGACCCTCTCTGTAAAGGGCAGAGGAATCTCTAGAATGTAGAGTTGTTTTATACCGAAAACCTAGCACCCTTCAAGGACAACACACACTTTAAAGCACTCTAAGTTGTCAGCTGCTTTAGCAGATTGATGGCACTAAAGACTTCCCATACACTAAAAAACTGAGGTCCCTTGGTGGAAGTTTAGTTGAGGGATGTCTCCTTTCCAGACTTGCTTATTGAATGTGAAAAACACCATAGCTTTTTCTGTCAGGGAAGCTACAGAAGAGAGAATTGCAAAGAAAAGATTGAAGAAAGTTTAAAGTAGAATTAAGATAAATGTAAACTAACTTTTCAGTGCAGGATACTGACAAAGACTAAATATACTTTCATGGAGAAATTGTGGTGGGGGAAGGAATTTTTAATAAGATCTCTAACCTCAGAATACTCCTAACCACAATATAACACTGTTAAAGTTGTCTAATACTTTACCTTCACTAAGGGAACGAAATAATTCAGTTTTCTGAACTTGTTTCACAGTAGTGGCAAAACTATTCATCTCTCTTTCATTAAAAAATGAATTACCAGTGCATGTTTGCTACTAGGTCAACTCAAGTCAAATTTGTGAAGGAATACAATTTCTTATAGTTGCTTTCTTTGTTTCTGGCACCTCCAAATATCCTAGTAAATCATCCAGAAACCTACTGCCAAAATCCATAGAGCTCTCCGGTCTTTCTCCAGTTTCTGTCTCCCACAAAATTAAACTTTTGTGTTTGTGAGTGCATGTGTATTTGCCTTTGTGTGTGTGTGTGTGTGTGTGTGTGTGTGGACTGTCAGTTGAATGACAATGTGTGCTTAAATATTACACTTAATTATAAATGAATTAATTAAAATTAAATAATTTTTAAACTATCATCATAAGATCTAGGTAATACAAGACTCTTCAGATAAAACATCTTTAACAAATGTAGAATTTCTTGGATGGCTCTTCAACAGTAACTTTTATAATAGATATTTTAGAGACATTCTGGTAGAAGTGTGGGAAAGTATTTCAGTATGCACATTCCTGAAATTATGCCACGTAAGTAGTAGTCTACATTGTCTATATGTTAGTTCAGTTTACAAAAGATTTTCAATTCACCATTATATTTCTTCCTCAAATAAATGTTCTGTACTTTCAAAAGAGTATTGGTCTCTATTCTCATATAAGTTGTAAGACTTTGGACAAATTACTTAAACTTTTAACTTCATGTTTCCTCTGCAAATGGGAATGATGACTGCAGTAATGTCTTAATTTATGGAGTACGTAAGAGAGTAAAAGGAGCAAATTGAAATATAAACATGCCTACAGAGGTCAAGCAGTCACAGCATGTGTAAAGAAGTTTGATCCAGGGTGTCAGAGATGTTTGATACAAATTGAGAGATTTTGAGAAAGGTTTATGTGGTAGCCAGCCTTCAAAGTGGCCACCAATGATCTCTGCTTGGTGTGCTTGTATATCACCTCCCACAATGCGCAGAAATGTCAAGAGAAACCATAAGATATTGTGGAAACGACACTATGACTTCTGAGGCTAGGTCATAAATTATGTTGAGTCTTCTACCATGCACTCTCTTAGGTCACCTACTCTGGGAAAATTAACTCTCCTGTACAATGAATGCCCAGATCAGGTTATGAAGAGTTCTACAGGGCAGAGTACTAACACTTCTTGACAATGTTCAGCATCAACATTCCAGCCATGTGACTGCACCATCTTGGAAGCAGATTGTTCAGCTCTAGTCAAGTCCTCAGATGACTACAGTGCCTGCCAACATCATGACCACAACCTCATGAGAGACCTTGATTCAGGAATACCAGTTAAGAACTATAGAGGGTTTAAGACTTTACCCAAATTGCCAGATAACACATTAGACTGCCTCATTATCATGGATTCTGGCAAAAAACACAAGACTCCTGGGTCAGAGACAAAGAAGTTTATTATTCACAGTATTTGCATTTTTTTTAACTTCTTCAAACCTCACTTCCCAAAAGACAATTCAAAGAAGGTCAGGTGATACCATGACATACATGATTGCATTATGTAAGAGAAATCCTGCCTGAGCAGAAATCCCAGTACTTTCTACTCCATAGAAAGGATGCGGATCCTCTGCTTAGGCGAGAAACAAAATACTGGTCTTACAAGGAAGGTCACTATACAAATAACCCTGAAACCATAACAGAATAAAGGCACTCTTTGTTTTCAATGAGTGCAAAATGCTGAATCACTCATGGAGAATTTTCTCTCAATCTTCCCCAGCTAAGACACTTAGAAACACAGTAAAATTCTTCCCCAGCTGAATTCCTCATCCAGAACTAAGATACAATATTTATTACTATTTTAAACTCAAAAATTTTGAGGTAATTTTTTTACACAGTAATAGATACTTAATAAAATTTATTTACAAAAAAATGGGGGAAACTAGGTTGAAAGCAATAATGACTGAAAAATTATTAATCATTAAGGAATAGGTAAGGACTACAGGTCTACCAGGAGAAGATGAAAACAGGATTGGTACACAGAGAACAAGAGAGATAGTGGGATGAAAAGCTTGCTGAAACCAGTAGGAAACAAGAATCATATACAGTGACCACCCTCTGAGGAGGGGTAATGTTTAGTTAAGGCAGGTTTCCTCTTGTGCAGTTCATTTAGGCTAATAAATTTCCTCAACTCTCTTTATTTCTTTTCATTTCTCCATTACTTGAAATTAAATGTGGTGCCATTCATACAGATGAGCACTCCTCACCCCATGTCCTGTTAGAGAAAGATGAAAAGAAAGTGATGGAGCAGATAGAAAATATCTGGCACAAAATAACAGAACCACATGTGCCTCTTCTTAAAGGTGCAGTCCTACTCTGCAATAAATTATTATTTTTCTATTTGGTTATTCAGGTAGAAATGCAGAGATTTGAGATGAGTAGAGGAAGGTGGTTGAACAAAAGAACCAAAAACCAATGAATCACCAACTGCCTGGAGATATTCCCGAATGTTATCAGTAGAAGACCTCATTGCTTGAACTCATTTTGGTTAAGCCTTATGAAAGTTTCCCAAGCAAGTTGTTTTCTTCTGAGAGGCAAAGCCAAATTTGGAGACATTTGCTTCTCTGAACCCAGATTTCTTACTGTGTTTCTAAGTATTCCTCCCAGCCAGGACTTGTAGATAACTGAAACCCTTTTGCACATTGTAATTGGATTCCAGATCACAGTACTCAACTTGTGGTACAGGTAAAAATGTTTGTAAATTATCTCATGGAATGCAAAATAAAGTTGAACACTGTGAACTATATTTATAAAACATCATCAATTAATTATGAAAATATTTGTAATTAATTAGTAACTTCTCATGAGTTTTAGGAATTTGATTATATTCAACATTCAACTAGTGTTTGAATTTACTCTGGATTCAGGATCAGAGATAAAGAAATTGATTTTGATAGATTCATTAAAACTTAAATATAGAATACACATCAAAAATTTCTCTGTGAAACAAAATGTTTCATCACTCTGATAAGAATTTAGGAAAACAAAATGTACTTTCAATTATCATTTTAAGATTTAGAATACACAAAATATAATGTACAAATGAGCTTTAATCTGTCAATCAGTAAAAATACTGGCATATTGAAATAATAGGAGACTAAAAAGTCATTAACAATTCATAGAGAAAATTGCATAGGATACACACTACAAATATTAATGCATTAATTGCCAAATAACATTAAAAGAAAAAGATACAAATTTCTATTAAGTAAACTTTTCATTAGACTGTGTGTTGGTATAGACTTTCTAGACTATTCTTGGGTAATATGTAATAATGGTTTTAAGTATATTTAATTTGATGTAGAAATTCATTTTTTAAAGAAATAGTGAAAGGATTGAGAAACTGCTTACAGATGATGGTGAAAATCAAAGAATGATTTTTATATTAGAAAAAATATTTGGAAACACTGTAATGTATTGCTACAAAAATGATATTTTTTCATATACCCATAATTTGGAATATTATTTGAATGTTAAATGGGATACTTAAATAGATTTTTATAATTTTATAATGTTCTCAAAGTATGAAAATGACAAAATAGAGAAATATATAGTATGATTGCAAGCATATTATATATTCATGTATGTATGAGTGAAAGTAAATATGTTCAGATGTAAATATCAATTAAAAGAGGAAGTCTCTACCAGGAGCAGTGGAGCACGCCTGTAAATCCCAGTGGCTCAGGAGGCTGAGGCCAAATCAGGAGTTCAAAGCTAGACTCAGCAAAAAGCAAAGCACCTAAGCAACTTAGTGAGACCCTGCCTCTGAATAAAACACAAAATAGGGCTGGGTATGTGGCTCAGTGGTCGAGTGCCCCTGAGTTCAATCCCTGGTACCAAAAAGAAAAAAAAAAAAAATTTAAAAAGAGGAAATCTCTGTAGGGAAAAATTATAAGTGATATTTTACTCACAATATTTCTGTATTTCCCAGTCTATCTAGTAATTATTAATAATAGTAACTTTAAAATGTTTTATCCTTCTTTAAAAAGACTAAATGAGAAAATATTGGATGAGTGACATAAACATATGCAAAAATACCTTCTATGCATGGTCAAAACAATATTTTCCTAACCTACCACTAGGAAGGGGTTAGCAATATAAATTATTGCCTTCTTTCTTTGCAACTCTATTACTAAAAGTCATCAATCCTCTGCATCCTATTTGATCCTATTGCATCAAAACATGCAATAGAATATATTAATGAAATCAAACCAAGTAGTTACTAACTGGTGTTTTAGAGAATTCATGCCAAGTGATTGCTAATTGATATTATAAAATGAAAATTATGAGGCTTCAGAGTGAAAGCTTCCACTATCACTGTGACTTGGTGTTTTTTCACCTGGTGAGCATCTTCCTCTTTGAAGTTCAGGGTCAGCATGGGTTCAATGGTGTGCCATCCTGGTAGGGGTTAATCTGTGCAGAGCACAGTCTTTACTGTCCCCAGGGAAAAACCAAGAATAAAGAAATATGCTCATGCTTCTACAATTATTCTGTCAGCTCTGTTTCACTGATTAAATAGAATGATGGAAGCTATTTCATTTTATATTAGAAACATAATGAAATTTGAAGGCCACTATTGGTGTTTATTAGTTTTAATTTTTATAAATCTTTTAAACACTGCTTATTTTAAACTTTCCTTATCATTCTACACACAACTATTTGAAAGTGTACATTTGAATTATCTGGAGTGTATTTTCTATTCTATTTATTTGATCCAGTAACTAAAAACACAAGGCATGGTTTATATTAATTATTTGAGTGGGCTCATAATTTACCATTGTCTCAGTCCTTTCTCTATTTCAGTCATTTGCCTTGTTGTCTTCAAGACGAGTAGGAAGCCCAGCAAACAAACAAACAAACAAACAAAAATCCATGAATTGGGCTGGGGAGATAGCTCAGCTGGTAGAGTGCTTGCCTCGCAAGCACAAGACCCTGAGTTCAATCCCCAGTACCGCAAAAAAAAAAAAAAAAAAAAAACCATGAATTATGTATTCTTCACCCTCAAGATTGCTTAGCATGACATTCAGGATACCTTCTTGACACTGCCTGTGACTACCAAGCAGAGTCCTACCTCCACCAGTTTATTTCTGCTCTTCATTCCGTTCCCTCTGGTCTCCTACACTACTCTGCCCATCCTTCCAGCTTTGCATTTCCTTTATTCAACCATTTTGTTCCCTTCTTATTCTGTTTTGCTCTTCAGACTGCAGTCAGTAGAAGTATGTTTTCCTCCAGTTTTCCATCTCTGCAGGATTTTCCACAGTGTGATTCATATAATATATACTCATGACTTATTGAATGAGCAGAAAGGTAGAGGTTGACACATACTAAAATTTTACCTCAAATATGTGTGTTGATCACCTTGCCTGTCAGAAACCTTGGTTCCAGGAAAAGTATTTTTTGGTTATTACTCAGGCCAATGTGCTGCTGTCTTTTCCTATAATCTTATTGCCCATCATCTCCTTCAGATATCCTAATTCTGACTTTATTAAAAAGATTAGCTTTTAATATTTTCAAAACAATTTCCACATACCAGTGTTCTGAAAAGTGGAACAAAGGAATAAAAAAAATCAGTTCTTTCATAAATCAGTCCTTCTTTCTCTCAATAAATAATTCCTATGCAAACTGGTCTTCTGGCCATTCCATTAAGCACCAGAGACATAGCAACCACCATGCGAAAAAGTGCTTACCATAATGAACCTGTTAGGCTAACAGTAAATTTAAACATGAGAGAAAAATTTAAAAATTTAAAAAGATTTTCATTCATTGGGATTGTGACAAATGCTAAAAAGAACTTCATTCTTTTATGGGAAGATTTATTTGGAAAATCTTCCAAATCTGGGTAGCCAGCAGAAACATTTGAAAAAAAAAAAGTTCACATCTAAACTAAGATTTATAGGATGAGCAGTAATTAACACAAGGAAACTCAGGCAGGAATTATTCCTGCTACAACAAACGCATATGCAAAGGCCCTGAGGTTGGAAAGGACATGAAGAAACTGAAGAACGACAATGTATCTATAGTGCTAAAAGGGAAAGGGATTTATTTAAGAAAGAGGAAACTGAAATAGTTCCCTGAAAGTAACTATTAATTTTGTTGATAATAAAGAATAGATGAAGAAAACAACTGTGACTTGATGGCTGTTTTTCAGCCAACTTCTTTCTTAGAGTAACAAATGAAAACAGAAACTTCAGACAGTAGGTCTCTGTTCTTACACTTCCTTGACTAACCTGTGCAAAATTGCCAACTCAGAGTAAGAGAAAGCAGGTTTCAAATACACATTTCCCTCTTGATTTAGAAAACTCTGTTGGTAGACTCTTTATAAAGAATCTTAGCAATAGATTTTAGATGCCATTCAGTGAAAATGCAAATCCAAAAGGACAACCAGCATCCTTCTCCTGGTAGAGAGAGGTCTGAGAGGACAGGAAACAACTGTCCTGGGACTCCCACAGCCCATCTGCAACTTCAGGCAAATCAGCATAAACTGGGGTCCAGTCACCCAGCTAAATGTCCAGGTTTTGTTAGTGGTCTACATACAGAGCAACCAACCATATGGTTATCTGACCTTCATTCCCTCTCCTTTACTAATACCTCATTTGTATCCCTGTGCAAACAGATGATATTTGGAGGTCATGGAAATTCAGGTTTGTTGAAGAGAGAGGAGAAGAGGAATGGAAAAGCAACAAGGGAAAAAGGAAGGAATAGGAAGAAGGAGTAATGGGATAAATAAATTATGGTTGGAAGGACAATGATAAAATATAGCCACAAGGAAGATAGGAAAATGAAGAGAGAAAAGTGTGGGGAAATGAAATATAGCTGTAGATTCAGAAGTTCAATTAAGTATATTTCAATGAATAGTCTCCAATCGTCTTCTGGCTCCAAATTAGTCAAATTCACAGTAATTTAACTAATGGAATGAGGTAGAAAAGGGTTTCACTGAAGTTTTACGCATTTGGAACTTAATGTTACTTCTGAAGGCAGCATATAAGCGAGCAACATGTTTATAATGTTCAAAAATAATGCAATTCAGATTTGCATATATCATTTCAAAATGTCTCTTCGTTCTTTTCTTATAACCAATGGTTGCAATAAGAATATACAAGATAATGTCATGTCTCCACACTTCTGCCTTCTCAGATTCTTTCTGCCTATACTATCTTGTATTGAACCTATCATTTTATAACATTTATATCTTAGGATCTGGCTGTCTCTTTCAGTTACATTTTTGAAAATGTTTTATTTAAAGAAAGATTGTTATCTCAAGTTTTAATTATGGATTCCATATTTTCCAGAAAATAATTGTTTCTGAGCTCTGTGACATAATTGAAATTCTTTTCCTCTCAAGTTGAAATGGATCAGCAGTTAGAGAATGAAGACAGTCTAAGTTCAAATTCAAAATGTGGATATCAATTTCTCACAATTTTTTGACCACTCTGAGGCACATCCTTCTACTATGTACATTTAAACAATAAAATGGCGTATGTTTTATTTTATTCATAGGAATTATGAGAAAATCTGAAATAATTTACAACTGGTCACACTACAATAAGTATGTGAGTCAAGTTCAGTATCCCCTTAGCTTCACCCACCCTCATCAACTTTCAAATGCACATTTCACTGCCAAAGCTGCTCCACGGCCTCTATTATGTGTTCCCTATAATTTAATATCTTTTGTACACTGGTTAGACACTGCTTGACACAAACATCTATACATAGTCTGGAGAAGAGACCCCAAAATTCAGGGTCAAGCTGCTAATACTACTAAGTACTACTAATTACTTTGAATATAAAGGTCTTAATTCTGGATTCCAATCCATTGCCAAAACGGATTTATTCTGGGAACAACGTCTCAGAGATATTTAAATAGTGTTGCAGTTATGCAAAGTGTTCTGAAGTTTTTAGGAGTCTTACATATCTAATTTACTTTTCACAAATAGAAATGTAAAATTTAATAGTTTTATATAAGTAAACAAATGTATTTGTATTAATACGCATGTATGTATATGTACAATTTAAGATCACTTTCTGAAAGACAGATGACTTTAATGGTTGCAGGATAAACTTTTCCTGCAGTGTATGCATATTAAAGTATTATTAGTGCTTTTATTCTATAATAGAATATACTTTGTTTTGTAACATTTATTTCTAATTTCAGCCTTTATATAGTTATCATTAGCTTTCATTTGTGATATAAAATACTAGGTATTTTAAGGAATATAAAATAAGTTATTTGTATCATTGAGTCAGTATATAAAGTAATTGGGCAAACAAGATATCTGGGAGCTATTTCAGCTATAATATGCATTCATCTAATAATTTATTAAGTTATGATTCTCTTTTATTTGCTATTATATGCTAAGGACCCAGACAGAGATAGGTAATACTTACTAAATGTTTCTGTGAATGCATGTTATGTGAATTAGTATTCACAAATACCTAAGGGGCAGGCACTATTTTATCTTCTATTTTTGGCAGATCAGGAAATGAGGCACAAAATAATGAATTGCCTTGGTCCAAGTAAATGGTGGAACTGGGGTTTAAGTCCAGAAAGTCTTTTCCAAAATCTACACCTTTGATTATTATATGTTGTTACTGAAAAAAATAAATAAATAAATAAAGCAGTTGTCCTTGCATTTAAGTTCAGATTCAAGGTGGAATCCTGAATTTTCACATACAAACAAATTTGTTTCTACTGGAGGCAGGAAGAAGACAATTTCAGAGTATTATAAACACAACTGAATTAAAGAATGATGTATAGTATAGATAATTCATAGATTCCTTTAGAACTTGCAAACTATTTCCAGGAGGAAAATTTGACTTTGAAAAGAAACATTTAAGTGTCTAATTCAAGAAAACAACACTGTTTTCCAAAATCAAATGAAGGTAGGATGTGGCCTGGAAGCTCCTCTACACAAGCAACAGAACCAGCAAGGATTGCACCTGGAATAGATATTTCCTGGGATGGAAATGAGTCTGCAAGTCCACCCAATTGGCTCAATGTACTCTGCTTTACCTTGCTAAAACTCTGACTTGTTTTTCACTGGCAAAGTTTGTCAAAATCCAAGGACAAATAAACTAAGTACCAGTGGGATATAAATGTATAAATCACATAAGTTTTGAAGAGTAGCATGCTAAACTTGGTGTCTCCAGGAAGCATTTAACTTTGATTTACTAATATATTCATTGCATGTTAATTGAATAGTACTATTAGGTATATACAAGATATGAGTTAATTATATGTCACTTAAAATAATTATATTGAGGACGCACATTAATGGATTCATCACTGCCTTAACAGCAGGCATTATTAATGCATCCTGAGGCCAAGGCCATTTGCCTGACAACTGTTTATGGAACATTCCAATGCAGAAAAGGAGTCCTGACCTGAGATCATTTAATCTTCCTTTATCCCAAATAAGTCAAAGGCTCAACTTTATGTTTGTGAACCTTCCCTCTTTCTCCACTCTTTCATTAATTTTATATAATGTTGAATCCCTTTTACTTTATTTTAAACCAAGTGTTTCAGGCACGTCTCAGAATTTGCATCTACTACCCTTGACAAAGAAAACCAAATACTAGCTCTTAAGGATAAATTCCTTTATGATTTTGATAGCAAAACCATAGATTTCCTAATTTGGCCAGAAGAAGCTAGCCACTGGAAGAGCAATCAGGCAATCAAATTTATTATGTTAGTGACACCCTTAATTCCAGTTTTAATTTTTCTCACATTTAATTAAGATAATCAAAGAGAATATTGAAATTTAAATTTCCTCCAATAATTATTTTATGTGATATACAGTTGTTAAAAACTGTACATTATTTGAAATAAAGTAGTCTATCAAACAACATAAATATTATATTTTATATAAAACTGAATACATATATACATGGAAAAATACCCCAAATTTGTAAGTCAAACATTAAAATTAGCTTTTTGTATCAGAATTATGAATGACTATTTTCCCACACTGCAATGTTTATTTGTAAAGTCTTTTTGGTGATACCTGAAATTTGTACATTTTAATAAGAGTTAAATATAAATATATTTCTATTTCACAAAGATATTATTCTTAAAATCCCATTAACTCATTCCCATAGAAGTAAGTTGTTGTATACTGTCTGGGATTCCTTAGTTAACGCTCCCAACTCAGCTAATCCTTCAGATCCCCTCTGCCATGCTGGTCAAGGTCAAGGTCAAGGACCTTTAGAGCAGGCTGTTTCTCACACTGGGTCATGAACCATCAGTTAGTGGCTATAACCAGCATTTTGAAAAAGTAAATAAAGGAACAAAGAGGGAATATCAGTGTGTAGTGTGTTTAGTAAGAAAAATATCTTATGAAACTTCATGTGTTTGTGTGTGTGTGTGTGTGTGTGTGTGTATACTACAGTAAAACATATGTATTACAAGGGGGCCAGGTCAGGAGAGTCTGTTCTAAAATAATCTATACAAACTGAAAAAGAAGGAAAACTGCAGAGAGTTTGATCAGTTCTCCCAAATAAGAAGTGACAGATTCTGGAGCAGTATTCACTTTAACTGTCTAGCGGTTATTTTAATCATGCTGCCATAAGGTGCACTGTATAACTCAAAGAATGGCAGCTAACTATCACAAATGTACCCAGTAGTTCAGAACTTTTTAATCCTTTTGATTCAGCAATCCTCCTTATTATGGCAAATATGGAGCACTCTGCAAGAAAAACAAAGAAAATATACTCATTTACATAATTAATTTGATTATTTTAATAAACACTATTTCTAGTCTCTATAAAAGAAATGATACCAAAAAACCTATCCTTTGCCTCCATTAGTATCAATTAGTAACATAGTCATTTCTCAATTATATCACTGCCTACCATGCATGTATCCAATAATCTAAAATTAAAATCCAGTATGCTGTGCCATTCTCATTAAATGCCTAACATCTAATCTGTTGCACTTGAGCTAGTGAAGGATATTGTTTTGGAAAGGTAATTAGCAATATTATTCCTTACAACATTCTATCAGCTAGAGTAGAGATTTTTAGAAGAAACCAGCAAATATTCTAATTGAACTATCCATTTGACATAAGCATTTGCACTGATACTGTTAATTATTCTCTGCTTTAACTGGTCAATTAAAACTGTAAAAGGAGGGCCAGTGTGAAAGTAGTGTTTTTAAAATGTTGTATCCCCATCATTTAACTCCAATAACTTAATAGTATCACTTTCTCCAAGCAAATCAAATGCTTCAAATGCACATATCTTTCCTAAAATTTAGAAAAACAAGTAATAGTCTGTGTCATATGGTGACAAGTACAGTTCAAAGTGCCATTATTGCTGTTCATATGGTGATAATTAATCCTTTAGTCATTATCATAATGAGAAACCATGTTCAGAAAATGCTGATTGAAAAATTCAGATATCAAACACAATTCACTCATTTCCTATCAGCCAAATTGATTCCTACGCTTACAGCAGATTAGCACAGAGACTTCCAAATAATTTACCCAGCCTACTCCAAACTTTTCTAGCCTTCTTATGTTTCACTTCATGATTTTTTAAATGGCCTGCTCTAACATGAAGTACCAGCATTATACTTTCACTTCTTAATTTGTGATGGATCTTTCAACCTAATCAGAACTGTGTCCTGATTTTGTTTTGAATATGGCCTATATCCCATTCTTTAACTGAAATGATTGGAATAAGCTTGTAACTATCTATGGTCAATTAAATGTGAAAACTTAAACACTTCCAACTACAACTTTATCAACTTCAAAAGAACTCATAGTTATTTCACACTACCCAGTGAAACACAGAAGCAAAGTGCACATTTCCAGAAGCCCAACTCTAAATTTGTCTAGAAGCATACAGGTGTAGCATAAGATGCCAATTTTCTTCCAACATGCAAAAACTCCAAGTGCCACACATCACTATGTATGAAATAGGTTAAAATGAATTTTTCTGATTTCATCTCAAGTTTCAGTCCTATATCAACATGCTGAACATTTTCACAAAGATGTCCTGTGTTCACCTGATAGTATGCTGAACTCCCCCAATTTTATCTTAAATTCATTTGACTTCTTATATATTTTTTCTCCTACATTTCTCAATGTCAAAAATTGAGTCTTATTAAAATGAGCATTTTCTCTTTGGTAATCACACTCAAACAGCATGCATGTGCACATACCCCCATTCAGTAGTAAGTCTCAACATGGTACACTTTGACCCATTTTTTATGACACTGCTTAAAGTGACCAGAATATTTTATAAAAATAACAAGGGCAAAGTGAAGATTTGCAACACAGTACTAACATGAGTAAAATATCAGAGAGCTTAATGTAAGGAGGGCATATTTGCAAGACAAATTCTCAAACTTTCCCAAAGAAGCATAAACACATCATTTCAATTTTGTGAATGCTTATATACCAACCTATCTGTTCCAAAAGAAAGAAAAAGGTAAAGATATGATTGACTGATGACTCCAGCCAGCATCAGGAATATCAGGAATTAGAGCAGCGTACATCAGAGTTGAGAGATTTCATATTCTTAAGCTTATAAACCTACAAAGAAATTTTATACTAATTAAACTTATAATTGTAATATATTGGAATGAAATATCACTAATTCAGACAAAGTCTCACTCATAAGGAATTTGGATTTAGATCACTGCTTCTTTGTGAACCTTTTCTCCATGGATACCTTTCCAAATCAAACCCCATTCAAGATGGTTGTTTATTTTTACACGCTAAAAATGTCTATGTTATCTTGTGGGTTAACACTGAAAAAAATTGAATTCCTATCTTGAATCTAGCTGCCAATATTATCATTTAATGATAAAAATCTCTTTGCTTCCTTACAAGGGATATTTAAAATGAAGGAGAAAGGTGGTTATTGGTATCTCAAATGGGTTTACTCAACACAGTCAACCTAAAATCTGAACATTCATGCAACTTTTGGATTTGTGAAAGCAAGAACTTGTTAGGGCATCTTTCCAAGTCAATAATAACTTTTTCTGTTCTAAAGTTTACTTAGTTCTCTGTTCTAGCTGGGTTTTTTTGCACATAGCAGTATATTAACACACGACAATTTTGATAGTCATTTGGTTTGGCAACAAGGAGCTAGCTATCTCATCTCTAAGGTCAATAAATTCTCCCAAAAACATCCTGACTAATTCATCTACTGGATACTTGGAATATGTGGAGTTGAAGAGATTGTCAGATTAGACAACTGGAATATTGTTGTGGACAGCTATCATAACTAAGCATATATGGAACGGGGTGGAGTCATTGGCCACTATTAGATGACTGTCTTCCTTTGCTGCTATAAAAAACAAAGACCATATTTCTATTCTTCATTCAATGTTCTTTCTCAGCTCTAGACATTTGCACATGCTATTCCCTAAGCTGATAATTATTAATGTCCTTTTGACCTTTCCTGCTTACTTTCTCTCTAATGATTTTTCTTAATCTATTTGATTCAATTTTATTTGGAAACACTATGTCCTTCCTCTCTGTAAGAGCATGTGACACAGTAAATGTGCTCTCAGAGTCAGTTGGTCCACTCCTTTTAACAGTTCTTACTGTGAACAAGGAGTAATGAACAGTATGCCAAGGTGAGTGAATGAGTTGCAGACATACAGAGCATTTCCAGCCTTCTTTTCATCTTCTCTCTTCTTTTCCCATTTTTCAGAGTTCTTTCCCTTTTAAAAATAGACCTAAAGTTCAGTTGATGGGATAGGAGATATCTGGGTAAGAAAGCATATAGGTGAGAAGATGGGGTTGTGATGGGTGGTGAGTCAGTGGTCTAGAACAGGTAGGTTCTGGAGGCCTATGCAGGGTCAAGAAGGCATCCCACAGAGGGGTGGTGCAGTGGGAGGTGGCAGGTATCTAGCAGGAAAGGGAGCCAGTGCACATTGAAAGCCCCATGTTAGACACTGGAGCCCAGCTGTGTCATCAGGGTATCTATGCCAAGGCAGAAGTGGCAGTGAAGACTATGTATGTATATATGTATACATGTTTAATCATCAAGTATATTGAGGATACTATGAGGAAGGCTTCTTACTGGAGAAAATGTTATTTACACAAATGGAAAAATAAGAAGCTAGAATAAAACCCTGTGATAATGGGTTGGAACTGGAGTTGTTGGCAATGCAAGCATACATGTGCATGTGTACACATTTGCAAACATGCCACATATGTAGTCATATGTAGGGAAAGATCTATGTAAGTTGATTAGATAGTAACCTTGATATATGTGTACAAATACACACGCAAACACACACATTACCTAATTTTGATTGCCTGAGAGCAAAGACACCCTAATAGCAATGATGAGATATAGAGAAATCAGATCTTGGCTACTGAATACCCATCACTACTTACGAAACAGAGCCCCTTGGAGAGAGAACTGTTTTTCAGAGTCAGTGCAGGAAAAGTACAAGATGGTTCAAGAAATTTTAATTTTTTAAGGGGGGTAGGGAATGTAAGCAGTCAAGGACTGATGGGGACAAATTGAAAAGATACAGAAACAAACTTGAAAGACTCCCATTAGACAAAATAATGTAGACATCAAAATGAGTGATAGAATGAATTAGAAGTCATTGAATAAAATAGGAAACCAACAAAATACAAACAAATAAATATGTAAATAAAGTTATAATTATGATTAGGAAGCTATTACATAATTTAAAAATACCACAGAACACTTTTTATTCCAAAGGTAAAAAATGGTGCAGAAAATTAGAAAAATTTGCAAAGATACTTATGAATAATTGTGCACAGTGATAGTGGACTATATGATATGTGTACCTGGTTCTGAGATCTTTGCAAACATCATTCAGACCAAACAATAAATGCAAATATGAAAAGCCAGATGTGGTGGCACACACTTACAATACCAGGACTTGAGAGACTGAAGCAGGAGAATTGCAAGTTCAAGTCCAGCCTGAGCAACTTAACAAGATCCTGTCTCCAAATCAAAAAATAAATAGGACTGGGAATGAAGTTCAGTAGTACTGTGCCCCTAATGAACCCCTGTTGTATTACTGCTTTAGTTCCAGTAACCTCCCTAACACATACACACACAAAGAACATAATAAGTAAAGGGACAAATAAAATATCATGAATCACTCAAAAGAATGTAATGAGAAAAACACTCAATAGGATGTAATGAAAAAAAAAATGCAGAATTAATTCTTTGATACTCTTTTCCATGATGCATAATCTGAATATAATCAGGAGCACCAGTCCAAATTTTAAAAATCAAAATTCTGCAAAATAACTGAAATGCAGTCTTCAAAAGTATCAAGTCATGAAATCACAGGTTGAGGAACCATTCTAAGCTAAAGGAAACTAAGGAGATTAACTAAATACCTACTTGACTCCAACCTGAATCTTCTGAGAATTAAATGGAAGTAATACATCTGTGTTAATTTTCAAGTGTTGATGGTTGTTTCCTAGTCATGTAGCAAATAAATAAAAATATTTAGAGAAGAAAGTACATTACAGTTACATACAGGGAACAAAAATGCATTTAAACCATACTTGGAATATTTCTATAAATTTGTGATTGTTTCTACATCAAAATAATAAATAATAAACAAATGAAGATAATCAATAAATGATTAGTAGCACATCAGTTTCCTAAACTCCTCAATTTCTGCAAATCTGGTTACATACTGCATTGAAAAAATTTAAAGAATTTTTCTCCTGGAATCTATTGCATAATATATATGATCCCAATGTTTTAAAGAGCTTGAATGATCTGAGCTTAAATAGAACTTGATTTGTTTATAATTGGATTATAAAACACCTACTTGATTTTTCTCTTCTTTTTCAATAAAAGAGAAAAGTTTAGATATATTTTAAACCAGTCAGAGAAACTTGAAGCAATTCACAGTGCAGAACATAGCACATAACACATTCCACCAATGAACAGGGTAAGAACACTGTTTCTTTGAATTATTCAAAGAATTCTTTTCCAAGTCTTACAAGCCCTCTGTGCCATTTTCTGGAGAAGAGCTGCATAAATCGTTGAAATTTGTTTCTTAAAAAGAAGCCAAACATAAAAAAAAAAAAAAATCATCCAGCTTGCAGGGTATGCTGAAAATTTTCTAAAGTGAAGCTTGTTTCAGTGGTATGATATTCATCAGGTAATGTGTCTGCTCTCTTTTTGCTAATTAGTAAAATAGTGGCTATTGGGTTAGATGATTTCTAAGATTTTTCCTACGTTACTGTTGATGGTTTTATCCTGTTCAAAACTCTTGAAGTACCAAGGACTGGCTTACATTGCCGAGAATTCATATACATAGGAGAAAATATTCATTAGCTTTTTGGGAATCAAATAGTTTAGTAGCATGACTTTAATATAAAATTTTAATAATCAATTGAATTTGAGATCATCACTTGTATAGAATTAGTTTTGTGTTTGTATCTCACATTTCATATAAATACTATATGTGAAATGTCAAAACATGCAGAAACTCATAAATTCTCTGCTTTATCTTATTATTTCTCGCCTTGACACTAGTAAATTAATATAGTTGTATGACTTAAAAAATGGAAGTTTTCTGTCTTTTTTTGTGTCTATTAGTTAAGTTAAACCACCTTAGGACCCTGCTTCTCTTACTACAGCGGCAGTGGGTTGGGGAAAGATGTATACAGCTGCAAAGCTGTATTCAGGGATAATTTTGAGTGCAATTTCAGTTATCCTTATCCTCACCCCCACCCTCTGCTTTATCTCCCCTAATTTTCATGGACTATTTTATCCTAAGATACTGTGTAATATTAAATTACAATAATAGCAATCAAAGTCATGGGGAGCAAAGGATTTTCGATTGCAGCCCATGCTTGGCTCTCAATAGCTCGGCAGAAGGAGAGTCTGAAAAGCACAACAATTCAGAAAACTTGCCAGCAGACCCCATTGTCCTTTCAGTTCATAATGACACTGAAGTACTTCCATGATTAAAATTTAAAGGCTTCCCAGTAACCAAGCAAATTGCCCAAAACTCCTTATCTAGCACTTACCAAGAAGACTCTGATTTTAATATACTATTAATCAAGCTCCAGCCAAGTTTACCACTGATACTTTCAATTACAGAGAGACTAGCTTCATCTCTCTCAGTATGTATGTATGAGGGAAAATTTTTTTTTTTCTGATTAGTCAGTTACTCAGCAAGGAAATAAACTACAAGCTTGGTTTAGATACACATTACTAAGGATGCTAGTTGTGGATTTGATAACAACAAACCAAAACATTTTAAACTATTTTAAACCATCATTTATGAGAACAAATACAGACCTGAATTCCTTGACATTCCTTGCTAAGAATGAGTTGTTAGTATTATAAAACCTGCATTCACTAAGACATGCTAAAATAGGCTTTACAATATAAAAATCAAGAAATTTGTCACAAGAAAAGGATGACGGAAATGTGAAAAGATTGATCTATAAGTATGTTTGCTTCAGTGGTGTTCATAACACCAAGTGTTTAGAGCAACATATTCAAAATAAGAAACTGATTATATTAAAGATGTATCATTACTCCAAATAACTGAATAATATAACAGTATGTTTATAATACATTTTACTAATATGAAAAGTAGTTATATTAAGTGGCAAATTAGTTGCTTTATTTTGTTAAAATACATGCAAATGCTAAGTATAACTGTAAGTATAATTATCCACATATAAACGGTGTTTATCTTTTCATAAATAGAGGTCATGTACATTTTCTTAGTTCTTTTTTTTTTTAATTGTGTTTGTATTTTCAACATCGAAAACATATTGCTTTGGAAGCAGATAAATGACATATGTTCACCTCATTTCACATGTAAAATATACCTACAAAGCCACAGAAAAACTGAAGTATTTTGTCCTTTCTTTTTTCCCCTCAGTATTTATTTAATACTATAATGACTATTATACCAAGTCACAAAATTCTTTAAAATACAGTCTCTGTAGAATTATTATATAATGGATGTTTTGAACAATAAAGTAGAGCTTTTGTGCATACAAGTTGGTAAATGATAATCACTAAATTACTTTTGTCAATTTAATATAAACAAATAGTTTTTTGCCAGTTAATTTATGGTGTTCTATATGGAAGAGTTATTTTTTTGAAAAATATAATTTTATAGTCAAGGAATTTTACTGTACAATTTTGTAAAATATAGGAATCTAATTAGCAAGTGATTATATAGTAGAATTTACTAGTGCAAACAAGGTAAGATAAAAATTTTAAATTGAAACCATGTAGCTCAAATTCAAAAGAATTAACAACTACCCATATCCTTACCTGAAATTACAATGTATTTAATATGATTAAAGATCTCCATAATAAGTAAAAAAAATTATTTTTTCTGAAACTTATTTTAGTCAATGAACAGATCACTTTTTAAACTGGAGACATATGGGCTTATTATAGTTTCAGTACTAATTTGAAATAACAGTAATATATATGTATGTATGTATATGTATATATATCTATATATATATACACACAAAGTTAGATTTTTTAATATGTAAAGTTCTTAACTTTTATGTTACTGTTAATAGCTCATATTTATATAGCATTTTATGAAGTACTTTAAAACTAATTATTGCAACTAAATCTCAAAAAATAAACATTAAATTTCATCATATTTTAATGACTATTGTGTGAATAATAACATTGTATAACAGAAAACCTTCAACTTTGCTAAACAAATAGAGGTAAACAAATAAGAACACATTGCCTGTAATTTTAACTTGTAATATTAGGGATTTTTTTGTTATTACTCTGATGATAATATTTGATGCTATTAGAAATGTGGTAAATTAAGTTTCCTCTTATCTCTAAGGGAAAAGACAACCAATTTAGAGAGAAATTCATCAATATATATCAAATTTCAAAATGTTGACATCATTTAAGCAAATAGATTTCTGAGAATCAGGATCAAAAAATTGAACTGAAATACTGAAAGAATTTATGAGTAGATATCCATTATTTTATTATTTGTAACTAAAAAACCAGGTACACTTAATATGTACATATCTAAAAATGGATAATTTTTATTATTTTATTTTAAATTATAATTACATATTTAATTAAATGATATTAATAAGTTATTATTATTATTTGATACAAGAAATTGAACCCAAGAATGCTTAATCACTGAGCCACATCCACAACCCTTTTTATGTTTTATTTTGAGACAGGGTCTCACTAAGTTGCTTAGGGCCTCAATAATTTGCTGAGGCTGGCCTTGAATTTGAGATCCTCTTGCCTCAGCCTCCCAAGTCCCTGGGATTACAGGTATGCACCACCAAACTTGGCTTAATAAATTTTTTAATAGCAAGAAAATTTTTCATGTTAGGAAATATTTTACTACTTATGGTGATGTTCTTTCAAATATATAAATAAAGTGAATCAAAATTACTTATTTTGCAAAAGTGGTATCGGGGTGATTTTTTTAATGGTATTTCTTCCTGTTTTTGATATTCATCAGGAAACAAGTATTAATTCTTTCAACAGAAAAACAACAAAGTAAATGAGTTTTAAAACTTTTTATGTCACTCAAGTAGTGTCTGGTTTTATTTTAGATCAAGATTAATTTGTTACTACTGATTCACATGGAGTCCTCTAAAACAATTTATTTCAAAATGATTGAGATCAACAAAGAAATAAAGCAGGATTATTCACAAATTTTAATTTAAAATGTTCACACATGATAATTTTCCCACCTATGCTAGATTTCCCATTTATGCTAGATCATAAAATATACCTGGAAAATTTGTTCCATTTTAGAGTCAAACATTGATTGAAAAACAAGAATTTCGTAGGCATTCTTAATATTTTAATCAGCATGATTAAGATAATTTCTCTCTATAGTGATCAGTAACTTGAATTTTTTAAAAAATTATGTGGTAGATTATTTATTAACCCAACCTCAATTAAATTCCCTATTAAGATCTATTTATGAGATGAGCACCTAGTGAGTCATTTCTTTTTAAATCCTCTTTTATGAAAACTGGTCTGAGATTAATCTTCTATATGGTCAAACACTAGGAAGAAGATAAAGTCACACATTTTATTCAGTTGTAAATATATATATTATATATGTATAAATAAAAATACACATATATATATGACCATGTAAACATGTATTTAAAATGTGCAAGTGTCAAACTGTAAGTATATCTTAGTGTACACCATGAAGAATGATTTGGGACCTTTTAAACATATTTTATATAAAGGCTTTTCTGTAGGCTTCAATTGAATGTCATATTAGTACACAATCACCCATGTATAAGATTAAATGAAAAAAATTATCCATACCACCAGTGATTTTAAAGTGACAAGAAAAAATAGTTAAAATTAAAGTAAAAACATAAAATTATAGGTAGTTTGCACTGATTCCAAGGAGAAAAATCAAAACATTTACAGTAATTACTTTATAATTATTTTATTCCTTTATAAAACTAGTAACTTCTACAATTTTTGAAGTAATTTAATTTTATGTTTCACTTAAGGTGCTTTTACCCAGGTCTTCAAAACATAATAACTATATATTTAACTACTTTAAAGTAATCTTGATCTCTAATTTTTTAAACCAGAAAGTTATTAAAACCTGTCAGATAAGGTTAAAAATGTATATTATGTCTACGTTAAAAAATAATTAAGTATGCAAACACATGAACACACAAATGCTGAGTAAAACAAAGTAAGGATTGTGACATGAAAATCAGTAAACATCAGTTCATTAATTTTGATTTCTTAATGAAAACTTTTTTCTTACTTGGTGTATGTATGTACTCTATTAAGATATATTCAACTTGGATATTTCCTGAAAGATTTGAGTGCTATGCAACTGACTCTTCACTAGTATGCAGGGTAAATCTTCAGGGGAATTCTCAAGTTTGCTTTTAAGTGCTAAATAACTCTTAACAATAGAATACTTAGGCAATTGTCTACAGTCTAAAATAATGTTGAATTTCCCTCTGCATCACCTTCCCATAAAATGCACAGCATTAACCAATTCTTTTCTGTCAACTAGCAATTTTTGGCAGATCCCTTTTGCATGATTCATGAAGGACCAGTAAAAGGCTAATTGTTCAAATTAATTTGCGTAAATGACTAAGCAAGAGATAACAAAATTACATCTGCACTTGTTTGGCAAAGATTCAATAGCAGCGGCCCTGTACTGCCAGCTGCTTCCAGACAACACTCTTGCAGAAATTAAAAGCTACAAATATTAATTAATACACTTTTTTGGTACGTTAATTTGCACTGAAAGGTTCCGGAGTGCAAAACTGCTGAGAAGATGAACCATGATAATTAGAATTAATGGGATGGATGCATGTTTTTTGCAGCTGAAGTTTTAAAAACCCATGAATGGAACTGGGAACTTGAAACTGACGTTCTCATAAATCTCTATGATAATGCAGCTATTAGTATTAGAAGGATTAAGTACTATGGCTCCAGAGTTATCCATCTCATGACACGTTATATCCCATCTGTCACTGCAGTAGCTAAGACATGATAGCCGTCCTTGAGGAAGCCACATGAAAAGCTTTGGGAATTCAAGGAATTGTAGTGATGACTGTCAGCCTACAAAATGAATAGCTCAAATCTTTGACTTCCAAACAGAAATAATAGCCAACACTCTGTATTTGTCAGTTGAGTACTTTACAATTACCCTAACTCTAGTACCTATTTCTAAACTAGTTAGGCAATCTGAATTATAAATAGATCAGACTGGAAAACATAGTAGTAAAATGTCTCAGATTTTATCTTTAATTCATGTGTAACTTTAGGACTATGAGTTCCCTCTAGAATAGTGTTTACTGATTACATTATTAATTATACATAGAAACGTCTTAGGGAAATATTACTGTTGACATACTAGGAAATATGCTTAAATCACTCTTTATACAAAGTGACTAAGAAATGAAAATTCAGTGCTTAGCCAAATACTAGGCTTTCAATTTTATGCATAGATTTAAACATATTATTGTGTAACAACTGATGATCAAGATATAATATCAGTTTCCACATCGAACATCTCACATCTTGCCAAATAATGTATGATGCGACTAGATATATATGTGGGGAAATTTACTTTTGTTGATTAACAAAAAAGATGGGAAATAAAGTTTGAATAAAAGTTTGCAGATCACATGCAACAGAATTTATTTAATTTGTACTTAGGACATGACTTCTAAAAACTAAGAATTAATTATTTCTCAGAATTCTAATTTGGATCAGTTAGCACCTTCTAGGAGTGTTGTAACCATTTTTCAATCCTACATTTAATGAGATTATTAGGAAATGAAGGAGTTTTAATAATTTCTAAAAATATTAAATATTTGAGAAATAATGTGTCTTAATCCAGACTCGTCTTATGCACATAGATAAAAAGAAAGCACTAGACTAAAAAAATATTTCCCTTTAATATCCAAAATTATACCCTAACTTTGAGTAGATTTTGCTGTGTGACTTTTAACATATTTTGCTGGTTTAGTTTTTACAGATATTGTCTTTCCCTAACACTTTGATGAAAACTACATGCATTTTGTTCCCTCCAAAAATTCCTGGTTAGATTATTATATTTGCTTCTTAGAAATGTTAGAAACAAAGTTTAAATTCTAGGTTTTGACTTCTACTACAGTAGAAATATAAGCACTGCCAGGAAGGCAACATTTAAGCAGTTAACAATTGCTTAATGTCTCAGAAAGGGATTTCTATCCTTCCTTGAGGACATTCTTCAAAGAGAACTGCAAGGACCACACTGAGGTGATCTCAGTCAGAAGAATTCCAATGTAAGTACACTAAGGTATACTTATATTTTTACACTTGCATATTTTAAACAGGGATGCAGAGCCCAAAGTTTCAGAGTGCCAGTGTAAACCTTATCTGGTTTGGAGCACAACTTAGAGACCAAAAGAATGATAGAGAATATAAGTAATTTATGAATGAGTATATGTTCAGGGGGGAAAAGGTCATTCAGTATGAGTATGGAATTAGGTGTTTTCTCAGGGAATGAATTGGAGTTCAGTCATTTATCCACTCTCTCTTACAATAAAAAATTATCAATTTTCCCCAAAGAGAGGCATTTATAGCTATAAAAATAATATTTTCATATATATTGTATAATTTTTCTTTTAAAAAATTAGATACTTATAATTAGATAATTTTTATTTAAGAATTTAAATGGCCAGTTGACATGCAGAATAAAAGGTATTTTGTTGGAAAGAGAAGGCGACTCATCAAGGTGTTTGTCTACTTGAATGATTAAAATTTATTCAAAGCTCTAGAATGGTACCATAAAGTGCACATCTGTACTGCACAGGTTATCTTGCTGTTTACCAGGTATGCTAGTCTAGGCTTAAGAGGTATGCTCATTCCATAAAGTTTTGCGACCCATGGAGATTCCTGTCTCATACGAAAAATTTCAAAGAATGAAATCGTTATCCAATTCTTCCTTGGAAATTCAGGTAAGTTTGTTTGTAATAAAATAGTTTTATAAGCCCTTTACTAGTACATTTCTTAAAAGGAATAAAATGCAAGGTGTTTTCTAAATTCCAGAATCAGATGCATATCTCTAAAACACTTTATTATCGTCATTCTTTTATGAACTTAAGATGTATCTATAACTTTAATACTCATAATTGATTTGAGTTGATTGAGATATTGGTCAGAGGAGTTAAATATTTTATCAGAGCACACAATATTCTCTTCTACTGGAGAATATGTGTGATTTTATAATTCATACAGGCTCTATCTATTGCTTCGCAGGCTCCAGCTTAGCAAATTGCTGGGCACAGAGCAAGATGCTGTTTTACTAGACTGAATTATTGGCCCTTTTTTGAACATGATGACATTGCCCACCAAAATATTACCTATTTATCATAGCGTCTTATTTTTAAGTAAATATTTAAAGTTACAACACACATTAACATGCAACAACAACCCCATTTGAACAGACATCTTATTACACATAATATGCACAAATATAAAAAGAAAACAAGCAAAATAGAGATTCTTTATTTCCTTTGTAAAAGTGTTAAGAGTTGAGGAAAAAAAGCTATCTAGCAAAATAAACATAATGTGAATAAAACCAAGACCAATATTTAAAAAAAAAAAGATCCAAGTCCTATCATCAAAAACCAATCTCCATTTAGTTTTGCCTATGAAAAAATAGCTCATATATAAAATTGAGAGACCTTTCTCACAAAAATGTAAAACAACAGAACAATTCTTCTGAATCCATTTTTTTTCATATTAGAGTTTCATACATCAAACTCACAAACACAGAGTTAAGTCACTTGGAAGATCATATGCAATCAAATCTGTGAGGCTATTTCAGAATGGGTACAAAGTCTGATAGCCTGATAGATTCTAAACTTTTATTGTTTTATCAAGGAAAAGAAATTATTTTGTACTAGCCATCTTGTTTAAGTTTACTTTCTGGCCTATTACTTCTGCACAACTTATAAAGGAATGAAGTATTCTGTTCTTGAGGATAGCTATTATTTCCTTAAACAATTATTTGAATAATTTGTTGCTATTTATCTTTCCATCAGTCTTAATATTATTGTATTGCCAACTCAACTATAAACTTCTCCCATTCATAAGATCTCATGATTCTCTGCACATGCCATAATCCTCCATGTGTTTTTTCTGGTTTCCATTTATCCAGAATTTCGAAGGTCTTCTAAACTTACCCTGACCTTCATTCTTAGGAAACTTTCCTTGTTAGAACAAACTCCCTATCACTTCTACTAGCACGCAGAAGCCTGTCTCATGTTTAAGAGGTTAATGTACCCAACCAAGAAAATGAAAATATTTTTCACTTGGAAATTGAACACTTGTAACTGAGAGGTCAGTGTCTAAGAATCATTAGAATTGAGCCAGTTCAATGTATTTATTCAAATAGAAAGTCTGAGAAAACTCAGTGCTGAGAATCCCGGATCTTTATTTTTGGTTGTTCACCTGCTTCTTAAGATTCTTCAACATGACACAACATAATGTTATAATATTCCCTTTTTTAAAAAACTGGCTGGAATGGAGAGGTAGTTTACTGTAGTTGACTGGTAGAACTTGCCTAGCATGCATGAGGCTTTGGGTTTTATCCCTAGCACTGAAGAAAAAAGAAAAGGAAGAAAGAAGCAAAAGAAAGGAAACTCTCTGGGGTAATTTTCCTTTGTTTTAATTGTGTTTCCAGTTACTTATAATTCTAAGAAACTGAATATATACAGCACCATGTTCCATAGAGTCAGTGTCATAAAGAGAATCTAACCTCCAAGTTAGAATTGTGTCTTTAAAATAAGGAATGTAGCCTTTTCAGCAAGTTTTAAGAGAAAAACTAATAATTTCCTATTGAGCTATTAGAATAATTTTTTTAAAAATTCACCTCACTGTATAAAAGAGCAAACAAATATTAATAAAAAATGTAAAACTGTTTTGTGAATTGCATCATTTCATTATGTGTATCTTATCAAATTAAATCCAATAAAGATATATTCAAAGAATTCAATTCACAAATGTGCCCAACTTTATTTACTTTGGAATAGGTATGTAAATTTTCTTTCTTAGCTAAAATCCTCATATCAACGTTAAAGTCAAGCTGTCTTTAAGAAGCAATTATTTTATTCTTAAATTCTTCCTTGCTTTTTCTATGATATATTATGAAATGCTTTGTGATTGTAAAGTCAGTGCCCCATAAGACATTATATACACCTCTGTAAATGAGTTCCTAGACTCCATTAGTGAGTGGGAAAAATATAAATGGATCATAAAGAAGTCAAATGATACTTTGGGGACTTGGGGGACAAAGATACTTTGAGAGAGAGCATCTGTCAGGACAAAGACTATTCCTTTCTGGAGACATAGACTCTATATGGTTGAAAATCATCTATTTATACAGAAGTCTGGAAGAATGAAATCATTTATTTGTGAATCCATTTCTTGGGCCCTGGGTTGTTTTGTTGCTTAAATAAGTTACTGAAATTGGTATTTAGAATTAAAAGCACAATTTTTATATTTAGTCACTAAGTTTATCATTCTATGGATGACAATGTTTAATACACACACATATATATAAATTTATTATGATATTTGTTAATCATAATTTAGAATCCCGATCATATGTACTAAAGTGGTACATTAATACCCAGTAGTTTCTTGGAAAACAATCTACTACCCTTTGCAATTTTGAAAAACAAAAAGCTTTCAGTTTCTCCATCAACTTGTGGCTATATTAGAATTTTGACAATAAAAACACCTAATGTTTGATCTGGGTGGAGGAACTAGTAGGATACCAAATGGAAAAGCTAAAAGGTGCCATATTTCTCAGTACAACCTATTGTGACTGAATAAACCACCAAATGCCTTTGGCAACTGTTCCTCTGAAGTTCAACTTACAAGAGGAAAATGAATGAACACTGTTTACCACTTACTGGTAATAACTCATCCTAACCTTACCAAGGAATGATCGGCTACCAAGTTTCCAATAATCTTAGGTTTTTGTCATCCTAATTCCTTACAAAGAAAATATTTTATTGTTTAAAAGAACATTAGAATAAAATTCCTTCTGAGATTACTTTACATTTCCTATTCATAAGGCCCAAATAATAGCACACTAGGGTAACAGCAGCAGTCCAAGATATTCACTATACGTCTGACCACTTATTACCTTTTATTTAGAGAAATATCTGAGATCAGATATGTGTTTCCTATAGCCTTTTGGAAAAATAGAAAAATCATTGTTCTGGGAGCAAGTTTCCTCCAATGGCTCTGGGGTGATCTTGAAGAAGTCATTTAAATTCCCCTAGGCTCAGTTTATGCATCCAACATATGGGGCCATGGAAATTGTACATGTCAACTACTTCAGGAATTCAGTTCAGAAAGGAATTTCCATTGAGATAGAAAGCTAATTTATTTCTTCAAAAGAAAAGACAAACATACCAAAGGAACTGCCAATCCTATCTTTTGGAATAGATTATTTTACTGGTGGTTTATTTTCAATGATTTAGAAGTGAAGGTGGGACTCCATGAAGTAAGCCAAGTGAATAAGAATATACTCCCGTTACCCTTGTACTGGTGGGTGCCTCCCTTCCTCTGAGCCTCAAGAGTTTATATTGTTTGTGTAAGAGACTTAGGCAAACAAGCTTTAGGTTTTTATCATGTGGTTAAGCTACCAGGAGAGAGTCAAAATACTGAACTGTCAATGGAGAGGAGAAATCTAGACAATGTTACTTTTTTAAAACTTCAGTCCATGGAAAGTTGGAAAGGGAAGGAAGAAGATAGGTAAGGAAGCAAAGTCAAAGGGAAGCCATAGGGTCTCCAGGAACCACCCAGCATAGCAAAAATAGTAGGAATTCTATCATTTTCTTAGTTAATTTTTTCTTAATGTACCTATAAGATAAAAGAAAGAACTTTTGAACCACATTTATTTTTTCCTTAGTATTGCCCTCACAACCCTTTAAGAAAAATTAAACATCATTAACTAAAAACCAAAACCTGGCTTTCTGAAAGTTATGTGAGCCTAGAAAGTGGTTTCGTGCTTGTCACATTTAGTCTATTTCTAAACCTGATGTAGAAATACAAACAAATATTGCTGAACAAAGCCTTAAAAGGCAAGACTGTGATTCAAATTGTCCTTATTATTCCACATCTTCTGGTGAGTAGAACTAGTCAGGAGCAATGCAAACTGGGATTAAGAAACATGACCAGCTGTCCAATGGAGTCATACTTGCTGAAATTAGTGATATTTTCTCCAAGAGGTAATAGAAATAAACAAAGAGTTTATCCTTTCTTCAGTTTAGAGAACAGAGAAAATTCATTTTGAAAAGAGAAGAGGATGACTTGGTTAAAAGGAAAATAAAATAAGTGATATTCTGGTAAAGGAAAAGGAATGAGCTGAGAGATTAAGACATTTTATAGGAAAGATTCTGGTAGTATTTCATTACATAGTTTTCTTTTTTTCTGTTATTCACTTTCTTCTAATGTATGTGCAATTCAGCAATGAAGTGATTCAACTGAATCCACACTTATCACATATATTATAAAATATCAGCTTTAATTCTCACACACAAAATTAGAAGGCTTAATAACACATAAATATTCTGGCAAATCCAGCATTGTGTTAGCCTGCTAGGGCTTCCGTAACAAAATACCACAGACTGGGTAGCTTACAAAACAGAAATGTATTTTCTTACAGTTCTGGAGGCTGGAATTACAAGACCAAGCCAGCAGGGCTGATTTTGCTTGAGGCAAGTCTTTTTGGCTTGCTGATGTCTACCTTCATGCTATGTCCTCCCATGACCCTCTCTTTTGTGCCCACATATTCCTGGTATCTCACCCTCTTCCAATACATACATGAGACCTATTAGATTAGGGATCTACCCTTCTGACCTAATTTATCTTTAATTACTTCTTAAAAGTCCTGTCTCAGAATACATTTACATTGGGGATTAGTACTTAGCTATGATTTAGATTTTGAGTGTCCCCTCAAAGACTCATGTGTTAGAGGCTTAGACCCCAGCTTGGTGCTGTTGGGAGGTATGGAAATTTTAAGAGGTGGGGTGCAGTGGGAGGACTTTGAGTTACTGAGGGCATGCCTTCAAAGGGAATTGTGGGACCCTGGTCTCTCTCTCTCTCTTTTATTATGAAGTAGGGTTTTGTTCCACCATCCACTTCTGCCAGGCCCAAAAGTAATGGGACCAGCCAATCATGGACTAAAACTCCAAAATTGTGAGCCAAAGTAAACCTTATCCTTTTATAAGTTATCATCTTGAGTATTTGTTTCTATAACAGAAAGCTGACTAATGCAGGCTTCAACACATGGATTTGGGAAAGACACAATTCAGTTCACAAAAAACAAAGTGGTAACTATAAGGAACTTTTTCTCTTCCTTATAGAAAGGAACAGAATTATAAAGGGATTCCTTTTTCTTTATGAATACATCTCTTTAAAATAAGCATCATTAAGACATGTTTCAATGGGATTTATGAAAATATATTTATCGGGTCATTTTTCAATAAAGTAATTCAAAAAATTCAAATGCCATGATACTAATGAACACAACAATTTTAAGAAGCTGACTTAACATGGAAGCCAAGACCCCTAATTTGGTACACTCTTGAAATGACTCACCACATTACATGCTTATATAATATTTTTGAAGGAAAAGACTATAACATATATAAATATAGATCAGAAAAATAATCTAACATTTGGAAACAGGCAATAGATTACTATTATTTTATTGCTTGTTTCACTATTTAAATTTTACAATTCTTGGGAATATCAGTTAATGTATAGATTTTTCTCAGGTAAAGCCACAAATCATTTCACTCACATAAAAGAGACGACTCCAAAGATTAATTTATTGCCCTGTAAGTCATTAACTGGTTTTATATGTAACCCAAGGATTTTAGCTTAATTTTTTTTAAATTACCTTTATACCTACCTCATTAAATATTCTTTGATCTGGTTTAAATTTTACTGATTCATTCATTAATTAGTGGGTTAAATACAATATTTGACATTTGTGTATTTAATATTAACCTCACAATATTTGACTTTTGTCTATTTAATATATACCTAAAGCATAAACAATATACATTTATTCATTCATTAATATTTTCTTTTCACATAATAATCTAATCTGAAAATTAAATCCTAAATAGAAATAATACCAAATATTTTCTAGTTTGATTTTGAAATTACTTGTCATGCTTTTAGGGAAAAAAAAAAAAAAAAACTAGATATTTAAGAAGTCTTAAAAATTCTTCTATTTGTGTGTATTATAAACTTATGTAGAAAAAGATTGTGTACATTCATGAACTTCTTCACTGTTTCCCATTGTTAATATTAAAGAAGCATATTTTAATTAATTCTCCACATAGGCATCATAAATTTCTACTCATGGAGAGAAAGCAGAAAAATTAACTTAATTTTAATCTATGGCTATTTATAGTAAAGCAAATCAGATCTTGTTTCCAGTGAATAACCTAACAGATTTTGAATTCCATATTGTTAATTTGGCTAGAATCTCACATCAAATCTAGGTATTTTTCAGGGAGGAAAAAGTTCAATGTTTTCTTTAGCCCCTCTATACTCCCCCAAAAATGAATCCTACAGTCATGGCAGGCAAGGATTTGACTATCTGTATTATTGAAGATTATAAAACCCTAAATGTAGGATTCTTTTGACTTAGTATTGATAAATTTTTCTGTGATATTAATATTCAAGGTCAGGAATCATTTCTACTAATAACCATTTTTTGCCTATGAGTATAGTCTCGATTAGATGTCTCTAAATCTGCATTCCATTCTTTATTTTATTTGACTTTATCTATTTCTTACTGTATTATTCTGTTTTCTTTTCTAGTCCATGAGATAAATAAAAAATAAACTCTTATGTTTATAAACCAACTAGTTTTGTGTTTATATTTACGTAACAAATAAAGACTGAGATGGAATATATTTGATTACTAAACTTAAGAGAATATGACCCCCAAATTTGAATCCCCCCCAAAAAAACAGGACCTTATGTAATATACATACAAATAAAAGGTGAATCTATATGCACAAATATCAATACATAGATCATAAAAATGTGTTCCCTTTTGTTCCTGAAATAATTTCATCAGTTATTTCACTGCTCTGACTAAAAGACCCAACCAGAGCAATTCTAGAAGAAGGGAAGTTTATTTAGGAGCTCACAGTTTCAGAGGTCTCAATCCATAGACATCAGACTCCATTTCTTGTGGCTCAAGGTGAGGTTTGACCATCATGGAGGAAGAGTGTGGCAGAAGGAAGCAGCTCACTGATGATCAGAAAGCCAAGAGAGAGAGAGAGAGAGAGAGAGAGAGAGAGGAGAGAGAGAGAGAGAGAGAGAGAGAGAGAGAGAGAGAGAGAGAGAGAGAGAGAGAGAGAGAGAGAGAGAGAGAGAGAGAGACTCCACTCACCTGACCCAAATCCATGCCCCTAATACCCCACCTCCCCCAGACACACACTACCTGCCTTTAATTACCATTCAATTAATCCTACCAGGTGATTAATTCACTGACTGGTTAAGGCTCTCACAACCCAAAACTTTCCCCTCTGAACCCTCTTGCATTGTCTCACACTGAGATGTTAGGGGACACCTCACATCCAAACCATAACAAATTGCTTATTCAGCATAATTCCATATTTGTGTGTGTGTTTCAAAGTATATTCTGAATCTGAACCAGTTCTGCATATAATTGAAACTCTCTAAACCTTTAGCTGGTAATTGATGTGATGTAGCTTTCTCCACTGTCCTAGCAGAGTTATGATTTTGTAAAGCATTTATTTTTAAATCACTGGGCTTTGTAGGTATTTGCTATAAAGGTTATAAAAACAGTTCAAATATTCCAAAGATAGCATTAAATTTGATTTCAAAGGAAAGTTTTGTTGTATATTTAAATGCCCCAAAATAAGGAATATAATAAAGTGTCTGGTCAACCATTTACTCTGACAATATCACTGAAAATGGCTATAAAATCGGATGGAAACAGTGAAAAATGACCTCTGAGGGGGATACAGAATCCATTTTGTTTTTAAACTGACCCTGAAGATGTGTCAAAATATTTGTAATATACCCAATAAAGAGCCAAAGCCATGACTGGGAGATTTCTTGGGCTTGAAATAAAAAATTCAGTATAGTGATTCTAGTTATTTCATGTGGTGCAGTGGAAAACTGATGTAGAAAAAGTTTTGTTTTCCTTTAGCTGTTCCTTTTAATTTCCACTTTTAAATTTTCAAAAAGCATAAGCTCAGGAATTTTATAGACCTTTCTAAGTGAGGAAATAAAGAAATATACGTGGTAAATTTTTTAAGATTTAAAAATATATTTCAATCCAATCAATAGTCTATCTGATTTGATTTCCTTCTAACATAAACTAAATGTAGGTTATTCTTACAGTTCAGCAAGGATATAAAGTATTTTAAGAACAGTTCTGCAGATAAATATATCAATAATAAATCTACTCCTTGTAGTGGATGGAGTCTTTTGTAGTTCACTAACTGAATTAGGAAAATAGATTACACAACTCAGGTTTTCTGAACTTCCTTCCTTCTAATTTTGACAAAAGGTCACTTTTCTAGCCAGTTTATTAGTACTCAAAAAAGACTAAACCTTTTTTGTTTCTATGATGTGTCTCTCATGTTAATTTTAAATAAATTTCATTAGGTATTATCAAAATGACACATCTTTTAATTTTTCTTAGAAATCAATCTTAGGAAAGATAGTCTGATAGAGCAGTTATTCAAATAGGTAAGCAATTAGTTCCTTATAGGAATGAAATATCTTCCAACAATTAGCAAGAGTGATGTTTATTACTAATCTTATTTTGTTAGGTTCGTCAAAAAGTTTGTTCCCTAGTCAAGAAAGCACTTCATTTATTGGTACTTATATATTCTAGTGTGTTGCAAAGACTTTGGTAGTTGTCTCCTTGTAATATTTCAGCTCTTAAGCTGCTTCTCTGCCTCACTGAGCTCACATAAGATACATCTGAAAGCTTTAGTACAAATTTACTTCAAATAAAGTCTTCAATTCATTTTCATGGCACCAAAAAGACAGCTTTAATAACTGCAATGACAAATAAACTGGAAATCATTCCAGGCCTTTTCACTTAACTGACAAGTAGAACACTCTCATAATGAGCCGCAGGTTTTACGTTTTCTCTTTGACCATAATAGCTTCATTTAAGAGCGTCAGACCCTGACACTTCATCACTTATCTACATTATTTCTCATCTTCTTTCAAATAAATTATGGAATACTAGACTGAGCACATAAAAACAAAGTGACTTGTTATCAGTAAACAGCAAGATAAATTGTCCAGAAGTTCCTCATTTAGTTCCTTTTAAATTTAAGGGCAAGTTATTGGGTGCACCTTTTTTAGCTTCCAATGTTTGCATTTTTACAGCCATCTTATTTCTTTTGCCACTGGCCTCTGTGCATTCATCCAGAGCCTGATGTGGAAGGCATAAAGTAATCCTATTATCCCAAGGTTGGCCGTGAAAGTACAAAGAGGCAGAGGGGAGAAAATCAAATAAACAACTTGGAGAGAGATTTCTCCACATCTGTAAAACCCCCTATCCATAATACATCTTGTCATACTAGAAAATGTGACACTTCCAAAGTAATGAGGAGAGCAACTGTAACTGTTTTAGCCTTTAGAAATACAGCACTGATTTTAAATGGATGGGTGAATGCCATCCCTTCTCATCTTCTTAAAAACCATATGGAACCAGAGCATTTCAAATAAAATCACTATCAGATTATTTCTTTTGGAAACTACTGATCGAGATTAGGAAATTCCTTATCTCCCTTCCTCCCTGGTGATTTAGCATTAACTTTTGAGATCTTAAGGAATCATATTGGAATCATACATACAAAAATCAATATTTTAAAAGAACACTAAAACATGTTGTGATATATATTGAAGTTGAGGTTCTACATTGCTGTATCAATGAAAGATGTACAGTATAGATAATCACAGAGTGATTGCATATTAACTAATTTTCCACTACTGTTTATTCTGGAATTAACCCCCAAGAAAGCATATCCTTGTTTTTTTCTTATTTTTCCTACAAAGTTGTTCTAATCAATTTGATGATAAGATATTTCAAATATAACAAGGTTATATGGGAATTAATTCCCATATAACAGGTGACTTAGCAATATGGATAGACCCTAGGCTTTATACAAAAGCCTGATACAGGAAAATATAAAGAAAAGGATACATGCCATTATTTGTCCTCAAAGATCCCTTGGAAAGAGTTAGTCATCTAAATTTGGGATGCTATTTAACTTCTGAGATTCTGCAGTGATGGGAATAATTTAAGGTGTGAATAATTTTATATGCCTCTATATTTATCCTTTAAGGAACTATTCCAAGTTCTATTTCCTGAGAAGATGGTGAAATAATGTTTTTCTGGCTTCTTCTACTAACCCAACCCTGAAGATGTTGCAGAAAGAAAGGTTGATGGATTTGTCATCCAGTAAAAGTCATAGAGACATTGATGAATTTTGAGAGCAAGAAAAATTGGTTAAGACAGTGTGGGGGTAAGGTAGTAGCCGTAGGAGGAGGGAGAGGTAGAAGAAATGAAAGGCAGGAGAACAGTCTAGGTGGCATGGATTTAGTTAAAACAGCTACATGTTTGGTGAAAGTATGCCATTTCCGCCACTATTTTGTCCCTTGCAGAAATAGTGCAGAGAAGAGAAGGTGGAGGATGACTTTTCAAAAAGAAGAGTCTGGGTTAACCTGCAAATTATTTCATGAATACCGTTTGTACTCTGGCATGTCCCAAACCTCTGAAGTTATCAACAGGGACAAAGGCCAGGACATAAGTTATTGTTCATGCTCCAAGCACATGACTCAGTAAAGGGGACTAATTCCAGAGGCAATATAAGTTCACAGGGAAAAGTAAAAGGATACTTTTGAAGTTCAAATATTAGACAAACCTGCGTATTATTTAAAATGAATATGCTAAATGTTTTCAAGTGGGCAAGGGGCAGTATTGTATACATAAAAAAGGGAAAAAAAACCAGAAAATAAAATAGAGAAACAATAGTGACTAGGATTCTTGGTGTGAAAACATCACAACTCAGACCTCAATTTATTGTTCATATAAGATAGGTAGATATATAATTAAATGTATACATCAATCTCTGAAGATTACTCAGGGAGATGGAAAATACGATAAAGAGCCCATTCCAAAGGATTAGACAGGGAGTAGGAATAAAGGAGTGGAGGTAGATGTGTGTAAGAAATGAATTGCATATTCTAAAATCCCAGAAAAGAGTAGAAGAGAGAAATAATTGGAAGAATTTATGAATTAATGATGCAGTTTCCCAGAATTAGATACAAATTTGAGAATGCAGGTAAAAATGATTTATGAAAAGCCAAAATAGGACAGATAATGAAAATGACACGTGTATAACAGTCAAATTTAGAAACCACAACATCCAGTGAAATTTACAAGCCACTAAAACAAAAAAGAAAAATTTAATGGCTATCAAGGAGGAAAAAAGTTCCAGATTCTCTACAATAAACAGAGAAACAGACATGCTTCACAACACCTACAGACAATGCAGAAAATAGTGGGATCATAATATTTCCAGCATCATAAAAGACAAAATTATACACCCAGTTATACTATCATTTAAAAGACAGTATAAGCCCAATAAAGACATTCTCAAGTGAGCACATAAGTCTTTATAAAGTTTCATTAAATAAAGACCCTCTTTCATAGCATCAAGGGTATAAGAAGAGAAGTATATTTAGGTGGGCTATATCAGAGGAAGAGAGTGTATTAAAATCATAATAGACAATAATATCTAACATAATTCTTCTGAAATTGGCCTAAGGATTATCTTCTTGTTACAGATTGTAAAATTGGGGAAATCAATTTTGAACACATACATAATACAAATGTTAAAAATTTGAACCCAGGTAGTTTCACTCTAGAGCTTCTATTTATAATTGTTACAAACAAGTAAAAAGACATGTACACACACATATGTACACACATTCATACGCATATAATGGACACAAACAAACATATTCATAACAATCAAAAACTCCAGAGCTGCTGTGTCAACCAACTTCAGTAGGCACTCTTCACATGAAATAATAATCCAAGGAATCATCCATCCCTTTCAACTTGACACAAAGGAAACTGGCACTGTGCAATGCATGCAACCCAGTGTCCTCATCTTTATTGCAGTGCTATAACTGTCTGAATCTATTTTAAAATACCAATAGTTAAGCATGAGACTCATACTTCCACGTATGAACACATGCTCCAAATATATGAAATTATAAATAGTGTAAAATTGGTTCAGGAATAAATGTGCAAATTGGAAGAGAAGGGGGAAGGTAAGCAACAGACACAGGCATGGGTGCTTCGTGTATAATACATATGGCCCAATAAACCAGGAGAAGTATGGATAAATTAAATAGAAAATGTTGAGAAAAAGGTTTACTACTTGGAGAAAATTAGCATATATTACCCTTCACTGTATACAATGGTGTGCATAATGGTGAACTCTCAGATCAAATATCCAGTTAGGTGCAGGAAGACTCTGAGCAAATTGACAAAATTACAAGGAGTGCAAAAGTTGAATGGCATGCCTTCCTCTTCTGTGCCAGACATGGACACCATGGATACAGTTCATATTCAGGGTGGAAACTGGAAAATAATTAACATTTGCAATTCAAATACTTTTGCAGATCACCTACAAAAACAGCAGATACTTAATGGAAAAAATAAACAGAAGATACTGATGACCAAAAATATCTAAAAAATCATTCAAAATCAATTAAAAGAACTTTTCTCTTAATCTATATTTCCTGTATGAGAAAAAAGGCAAAATTTGAAATTCACTGATCTTCATCATTATCATGTATATTATCTAAATTATATTTTGAGGATCAATAGCTGAATTCAATTTTACTATGAATTTTTCAAAGGAAATTGATAAGCAAATATGTAAAATATTCAAAATATGTTGTGTGGTTCATTTTGTCAAGATTGAAAAGAATTTTTGCATCTATATTCATCAGAGATAGCAATCTAAAATTTTCTTTACTTGATGTGTCTTTGTCTGGTTTGGGTATGAGGGTGATACTAGCTTCATAGAATGAGTTTGGAACGGTTCCCTCCTTTTCTATTTCCTGGAATATTTTGAGAAGTATTGGAATGAGTTATTTCGTGAAGGTCTTGCAGAACTCAGCTGAGAATTTGTCTGGTCTTGGGCTTTTCTTGGTTGGTAGACTTTTAATGGCTTCTTCTATTTCATTGCTTGAAATTGATCTGTTTAAATTGTGTATGTCCTCCTGGTTCATTTTGGGAGGATCATATGTCTCTAGAAATTTGTCAATGTCTTCAATATCTTCTATTTTGTTGGAGTATAGATTTTTCAAAGTAGCTTCTCATTATGGTATGTATTTCAGAGGTGTCTGTTGTGATATTTCCTTTTTCATTACAAATTTTGATGGCTATTATCAAGAGAACAAGCTATAATAAATGTTGGCATGGATGTGGGGAAAAAGGCACACTCATACATGTTGGTGGAATTGCAATCTAGTGCAGTCACTCTGGAAAGCAGTTTGGAGATTCCTCAGAAAACTTGGAATGGACTCACCATTTGACCCAGCTATCCCACTCCTTGGTTTATACCCAAAGGACTTAAAATCAGCATACTACAATAATGCAGCCACATCAATGTTCATAGCAGCTCAATTCACAATAGCTAGATTGTGGAACCAACAATGATGCCCTTCAGTTGATGAATGGATAAAGAAACTGTGGTATGTATACACAATGGTATATTACTCAGCCATAAAGAAGAATAAAATTATGGCATTTGCTGGTAAATGGATGAAGCTGGAAAAAATCATGCTAAGTGAAATAGGTCAAGCCCAAAAAAACCAAAGGCCGAATGTTTTCTCTGATAAGTGGATGACAATATGTAATTCCATCTCTCGTGCTTAGACATTGAGATTTGGTAACAATGAAGAACCATGACCTCAGATGGAAACTCAAAGCTTCAGGGTAAAATATAATAATCAGAAGTGATAAATCTATAGATAAATAGAAATGTATATTAACTACTTAAGGTTATAATATACATCAGGTTTTAGTCAGGAAACAGAAAATATCAATAAATTTAATAGGGAATTATGATATAAGGAAGTATTAATTAGTAAAACGTGGTTAACAAATCAAAGAGGGTTAAGAGAATTCTAAAATGAATAGCAAGCAGGGAAATCTCCTATTTCTAAGTATCCAAAGGTAAAATAGGCTTGAAAAGAATCCTTACTTCCCACTGCAGCCACCAGGCTGATATTGATACCTTGTTGAAGACGTCCTCTGACATACTGAAGGGCAAAGTTTACTTGGTGCCTTGGCACAGAACTATTCCACAGTCAATAGACCAGGATTGTAGAGGAGGAAGTTGCTTGATTTTTGGTGAAAATCTCAAGTTTGAGAGCCAGTGGTTATTATTCCTACCATATGCTGCAAGAAGATTTGCCATAGGAAGCCAAAAAAAAAAAAAAAAAAAAAAAAAGCAGAGTAGATCCAAGAAGACAAGCTCCTCCCTTTGCTTTGCCTGTAGCAGTCCATCAGCCCCCTCTACTGCAAAGATTAATATTGAGCTAACCGCCAAAGAAGAAAGGTTTACAGGGTCCAGCTCTAGTACCAGAAAGCAGAGAAATACAAGGCAGATTTGAACTGAAAAGCAAACTGTTATAACTGGTATATAACATCATAGTATCTCAGAGGACATAAAATATGCTACTGTGAAATATATGACTATGATATCAGAAAGGGTAGGAGGAGGGCTACAAAATTTTGTAAGGTACTTGTTTGTGTGGGAAATGGTAAACTTTATTAGATTCAACTTCTCAATATATATTTGTAATGCTAAAAGTTAGCTAAAGGTATCATGTTCAACAGCAAGGATATTCACTTGATTGTCTCCTATTATCATAAAAAATAGAAATGATTTGTTTTTAGTGTCAGAGAAAAATAAATTAGATTTATCCACACAACTGAATAGTGCCCAGTAATTAAAAAAAAGTTGTAAATACATATCTAGTCGCAGCAAATGTTAATTATATGCAGTCTAGTTATACAAGTCAGCTTTAAGACGATACCCTATTGAGCACTTGTGGAGTAACAGGCGTTCTACTACATACCCTCATCTAATCCTACTGCAGCACTATGAAGTAGTACCTCATTACAGTATAATCCCACTTTCATAAATGTACTCTCACATATATTTATAGAGAAAATATGGGGCTAGGAATTTATCTCAGTTGGTAGAATGCCTCACATGCGCAAGGCCCTAGGTTCAATCTCCAGTACCACGAAAAAAAAAAAAAAAAAAAAAAAAGGAAAAAAACAAGAAAAAAATATTAAATTTATCACCGATGGGTGGGATAATCAGTACTTTTAAATTTACATTTGCTTTTGAATATTTTCTATTTCTCCCCACTGTGAACATATATTAGCATTCAGAAAATAATGAAATACTGATTTAAGCATTTAGAATTTAAACAATGTATAATCTAATCACAATGATTTGCTTCAGATAGTGGACAAATTAACTCATAAATTTAAGAAACATACATGAAAATTATGAGACTAAGCACTCTTATATATCAGCAGTTAATATCATTTTCAGATTGTTTTCATTAATTTATGAAATGAATGAGTATAGAAGAAGATTTGGCTTTCTGTCATGCCTCTACCATTCATAAGAATAAATGTTTTCCAATTTGGTTAAATCCAAAAGGTTACAAACATTACTTTCAAAAAATTGATCAAAGTCTCATAACTTGATCTTTTAATTTAGATACACTAACATAAAGTATCCACAGATGGTTCCCTCAGGTGATGGATATATTTCATGTAAAACCAAAAGGGAGCTCAAAGATGGTGGAATAGTGTGAAGCTCCTCCTCTACCACACAGAACTCAAACAGCAGGAATACCACATCTCCCTGAGGCTTACAGTGAAAAATCCTGAGACTGGAGGGGCAGTCTGCCCTAGTTGAACCAGAGACTGTTTGACTCATTAACTGGATATAATTGGAATTTATCAATCATTCCCCCACTAGCCATTTTGGGACTGCAGCATGGTGGAGCCTACAGAAACTAGAAACCCAGATCAAGTTTTCAGCTAGATTGCCATCGACCTGTCTGTGCCTAGCAAACCTGTGGAAGGTAAGAAACTGGGAGCATTTCACCCAGAGGAAACACAGGTTAGAGAAGCCGGGGAAAGCCTGGCTCTCTCTGAGTCCTGAGGCTCATGGGGACTGATGGGGTTGGCTACAGCAGTGGGAGTTGGGAGGTTGGAAGAGGGTGTGAAGGCATTTTGCTCTCAACTTGCCCAGCCAGCTGGTCTGCACCCAACGGGTGCCTGTTCACAGGCCCACACTCACCTGGTACCAGCAGCAGCCTGATCCCAGGTCCCACCAGGTTCACCTTTGATCTGGCACCCAACAGGGACTTCCAGCTTCCCAGTCCCAAGTCTCACAACCCCTCCCTAGCCCCCAACCAGGTCAATCTCTTGCAGCTTCCCAACTGGTCCATGGGTCTTGATGCCCATCACGATCCACCTGGCACAGAACACTTGGATCCCTGATGGGCTTGGGCCCAAATTGTCCCACACCATGCTTATATGCCAGACTTTCCTAGCTCAGCACACAGCTTTGCTACTGGTCTACAGGTCCTGGTGCCCAGTCCTCAGGATAGGCTGATAGAGAAATGCCTGACTGGGAATTTGAAAGTGCAGGGGCAAGTGAGATTGAGTTTGGAAACTTAATCAGAGACCAGGAATTAGGGGTCTGCAGGTAACATAGTGGGCCAAGAACAGAATCCTATACCACAGGAGTGGAGCCCAAAGGAGATTCCTGGGTGCAGTCTTCCAGTGTGGATCGGCAATTGCTGGACATTTTAGGTGACTTAAAATCTCCAGGCCAATTGGCATTCAGACAAAAAACTGGAGCATACCTAAGCTTACACTCCACCTCCAGGAATAAACCTCTCACCCCAGCAACCTCACCCACCCTGAGAGCAAACATCAATTCCAGACAACTGCACCTAACTGCTTAGAAGGGAAGCTCAGAACTTTTGAATTCCAATGGAAACAATTGTTCAATTTTTCATTGAAATTTTTTTCTTTTCTTTTCTTTTTACTCTCACATGTCTACCATTTTTTAAACCAATTATTTTTTATGCATCAGTTTAGTGAGGACTGGGACGTCTGAATAGTGTATGTCAGTTTTGCTTTGTATTCTTTTATTTATATTTTTTTCTTTCTATTTTTAGGTTTTTTAATGTTTATTGTACATATTTTTCTCTTACTTATCTGTTTCCCTTGATTCTCTTTCTCTCTTTTCTCCTAACAGCCAATTTCTTTTATTCCCTCTTTCACTCTTCCTATAAATTTTTACTTCCTTCTTCTCTCCTCCTTCCTCACAAGCATCACATCCTTCACCATTTCTGTTCTCTCTTTGTCCACCATTTGAAATTGTAAACTCCTTTACAAACTTACTGTTTTTATTGTAGATAATAACTGAACACATCATTTTATTTATTGCAACAAAACTGTAGACATCATAGTAGGAGCTACTTGGTTTAAGGCTGTATATTGTTTGCATTGGTTACTGTTATTATTGGTCGCACCCTTAATGGCAAGGAACTGGAAACCTTCTGGGATACTAAATACTACAAGGTAGAAACTACTCCTCAGAGCCACACTGATAGATGTGTATACACACAAACAGCATGAAAAAAGAAGGGAACGAATTGTCCTACACAAACCAAGATGCACCAATGATAGAATACATTAACACCACAGTAGAAGAAATGTCAGAAAAGGGATTTAGAATGTACATAGGCAAACTAATCTGCAATGAAAAGGACAACGTAAGGAGAGATAAAATTCAGGAGGTGAAAGATCCCTTCAATAAAGAGATAGAGATTCTGAAGTGAAATCAAGAAGAAATATTTGAAATGAAAGAATCGATAAACCAAATTAAAAATTTAATGGAAAGCATTGCCAACCGACTAGACCACTTGGAAGACAGAACTTCAGGCAATGAAAACAAAATATATAATCTTGAAACTAAAGGTAACCATGGAGAGAAGATATTAAGAGAACATGAACAGAACATCCAAGAAATTTCAGATAACATGAAAAGACCAAATTTAAGATTTATTGGAACAGATGAAGGCACAGAGATATAAACCAAAGGAATGCATACTATTTAAATAAAATAATATCAGAAAATTTCCCAAGCATAAAGAATGAAATGGAAAATCAAATACAGAAGGCTTACGGGACCCTGTTATACAAAATTACAACAGACCCATGCCAAGGCACATCATTATGAAAATGTCTAGCGTGCAGAAGAGGGATAGATTTTTAAATTTTGCCAGAGAAAAATGTCAGATTATATTTAGGGGGAAACCAATTCAGATCTCAACTGATTTCTCAACCCAGACCCTCAAATCTGGGAGATCTTGGAAAAATATATTCCAAGCTCTGAAAGAAAATGAATGACAACCAAGAATTCTATACTCAGCAACATTATGCTTCAGATTTGATGATAAAATAAAAACCTTCCATTATAAACAAAAGGTAAAAGAATTCACAACTAGAAAGCCTGCACTAGAGAACATTCTCAGCAAAATATTCCATGAAGATGAAATGAAAAAAAAAAAAAGTGAAAACCAGTGAGGAGAGGAACTACACTAAATAAACAGTCAATCAAAGGAGAAACTAGTACAAACTAATAACCAGGAATAAACCAAAATGACCAGGACTATGAATCATATCTCAATAATAACCTTGAACATAAATGGCTTAAACTCATCAAACAAAAGATGAAGACTGGCAGATTGGATCCAAACATATACTGTCTCCAAGAGACTCACCTCATAGGCAAAGACAACCACAGGATGAAGCTGAAGGAAAGGAAAAATAACATATCACTCACATGGATCATGTAAACAAGCAGGGGTTTCTATCCTCACATCAGACTTCAAGCCAAAGCTAAATAGAAGGTAGAAAGAAGGACATTTAATGCTACTTAAAGGAATGATATATCAAGAAGACATAACCATCATAAATATTTATCCCCCTAACAATGGAACATCTGCATATATCAAAAGACCCTTCTCAATTTCAAGAATCAAAAAAACACAACTAGGTAACTCTAACACACTTCTGTCAGCACTGCATAGATCCTCCAAACAAAAATTATCAAAGAAACAGCAGAACTAAATAATACAATCAATAATTTAGACTTAGCAGACATACATATAGTATTTCATCCATTAATGATGGAATACACTTTTTTTTCTCAGCAGCACACAGATCCTTCTCTAAAATAGACCATATCTTATGCCACAAAGCAACTTTTAGCAAATACAATAAGAGATAATACTTTGCATCCTATCCATTTATAATGTAATGAAATTAGAAATCAACAATAAAATAAAAAATAGAAGCTATTCTAACAAATGCAGACTAAATAATACACTATCAAATGACCAATAGATAGAAGTAAAGATCAAGGATGAATTAAAAGATACTTAGAAAAATGAGATTAACAACATATTGTAACTTCGGGCACACTATGAAGGCCATTGTAAGAGGAAATTTCATTGCCTTGAGTTCATTAGTTAAGGAATAGAAAATAGCCAAATAAATAACCTAACATTACATCTCAAAGTTCTAGAAAAAGAACAGATCAACTTCAAAAGCAGTAGAAAATAGAAAATAATTGAAATCAGAGCTAAAATCAATGAAATTGAAACAAAAGAAACAATTCAAAGAATTGACAAAACGAAAAGCTGATTCTTTGAAAAAATAAATAAAATTGATAAACCCTTAGTCAAGCTAATGAAGAGGAAGAGAACAAAAAGTCAAATTACTAAAACTTGTAATGAAAAAGGAAACATCACAAGAGACACTACGAAATACAGATGATGATCAGAAATTATTTTGAAAATTTATATTCCAATAATATAGAAAATCTTGAAGACATCAACAAATTTCTAGAGACATATGACCTACCCAAACTGAAGCAGGAGGACATATACAAGTTTTTGTTTGTTTGTTTGTTTGTTTGGTACTGGGGATTCTACTCAGTGGCACTCAACCACTGAGCCACATCCCCAGCCCTATTTTGTATTTTATTTAGAGACAGGATCTCACTGAGTTGCTTAGCACCTCCCTTTTGCAGAGGCTGGCCTTGAACTTGCAATCCACCTGCCTCAGCCTCTGGAGTAGGTGGGAGTACAGGCATGAGCCACTTAACACCTGCTGGACATATACAATTTAAACAGATCAATTTCAAGCAATGAAATAGAAGATGCTATCAAATTCTACCAACTAAGAAAGCCCAGGACCAGAAGTATTCTCAATTGAGTTCTACAAGACCTTCAAAGAAGAATTAACACCAATACTCCTCAAATTATTCCATGAAACAGAAAGGAGGGAACACTTTCAAACTCATTGTAGGACACTAATATCACCCTGATATCACCCTGATACCAAAATCAAAGACATATCAAGGAAAGAAATTCAGGCCAATATCCCTGATGAACTTAAATGCAAAAATTCTCTATAAAATTTTGGCAACATAAAAAATTATTAAAAACATAGTGCATCATGATCAGGTGGGGTTCATCCCAGGAATGAAATGTTGATTCAACATATGGAAATCAACAAACATAATTCATCACATCAATAGACTTATAGACAAGAATCACATGATTATCTCAATAGATGCAGAAAAATAATTTGACAAAATAGAGCACCACTTCATGTTCAAAACACTAGAAAAACTAGGAAGAGTAAGAACATATCTCAACATTGTAAAAGCTATCTATGCTAAACCCAAGGCCAACATCATTTTGATGGAGAAAAATTGAAAGCATTCCTTCCAAAACTGGGAACAAGGCAAGAATGCCCTCTTTCACCACTTTTATTCAATATAGTACTTGAAACTCTATCCCAAGCAATTAGACAGAAGGAAGAAATGAAAGGAATATGAACAGGAATAGAAGAACTCAAATTATCCCTATTTGTTGATGACATGATTTTATATTTAGAAGACCCAAAAAATTCAATCAGAAAAATTCTCAAACTCATAAATTAAGTCAGCAAAGTAGCAGGATATAAAATTTACAACCATAAATCAAATGCATTCCTATACATCAGTGATGAAGCTACTGAAAGAGAAATCAGGAAAGCAACGCATTTCACACAACTCCTTGAAAAAAATAAAATATTTGGAAATGAATCCAACAAAGGAAGTCAAAGACCTCTACAATGAAAACTACAGAACACTAAAGAAAGAAATTGAAGAAGACCTTAGAAAATGGAAAGATCTCCCATGCTCTTGGGTAGGCAGAATTAAATTTCTCAAAATGCTCATATGACCAAAAGTGCTATACAGAATTAATTCAATTCCTATTACAATCTGAATGACATTCTTCATAGAATTAGAAAAAGCAGTCATGAAATTCATTTGGAAAACTAAGAGACCCAGAATAAAACAATAGAACGAAGCAATTTTTGGCAAGAAAAACAAAGCAAGAGGTGTCACAATACCAGACTCTAAATTATATTACAGAGCTATAGTTACAAAAACAGCATGGCATTGGCACCAAAACAGACACATAGACCAATGGTTCAAGATAGAACACATAGAGACAAACCTACATATATACACACAGGTATCTCATAGTAGATAAAGATACCAAAAACATACAGTGGAAGAAGATAACCTCCTGAACAAATGGTGCTGGGAAAACTGGAAATCCATATGTAGCAAAATAAAATTAAACCCCTATCTCTCACCTTGCAAAAATCTCCACACAAAGTGGATCAAGGACTTAGTCATTAGAACAGAGACCCTGTGCCTGGTAGAAGAAAAGGTAGGTCCAAATCTCCACCATATTGCCTTAGGAGCTGACTTTCTCAACAAGGCTCCTAAAGCACAAGAATTAAAATCAAGAATCAAAAAATGGGATGGAATCAAACTAAAAATCTTCTTCACAGCAAAGGAAACAATCAGTAATGTGAAGATAGAGCCTACAGAATTGGAGAAAATCCTTACCACATGCCCCTCAGATAAAGCATTCATCTCCAGGATATGTAAAAACCTTAAAAAAAAACTTAACACTCCCCCATGAAAAAATCAAATAACCCAATCAATAAATCTGCTGAAGAAATGAATAGACACTTCACAGAGGAAATACAATCATTAACAAATATATGAAAAATTGTTCAACATCTTTAGAAATTAGAGAAATGCAAAACAAAACTACACTGAGATTTCATCTAATTCCAGTTAGAATGGCAATTATCAAGAATGCAAGCAACAATAAATGTTGTTGAGGATTTGGGGGGAAAAGTTTCACTCATACATTGCTGGTGGGACTGCAAATTGGTACAACCACTATGGAAAGCAGTATGGTGATTCCTCAGAAAACTTGGAATGGAACAACCATTTGACCCAGTTGTCCCACTCCTCAGTTTATCACCAAAGGACTTAAAATCAGCACACTACAGTGATGCAGCCACATCAATGTTTATAGCAGCTCAACTCACAATAGCTAAATTATGGAACCAACCTAGATGCTCTTCAACAGATGAATGGATGAAGAAACTGTGGCATATATATGCAATGGAATATTACTCAGTCATAAAGAAGAATGAAATTATGGTATTTGTAGATAAATGGATGGAGCTGGAGAATATCATGATAAGTGAAATCAACCAAAAACCCAAAGGCATATGGGGATGTTAATTCGTAGTAAGTGGGAGGGTAGGGAAGAATAGAAGGACTTTGGATTAGACAAAGAATGAATGGAAGGGAGGGGAATTGTAATAAGAAAGATAGTAGAATAAATCTGACATTACTTTCCCATGTGCATATATGATTACACAACCAATGTGATTCTACATCATGTATAACCAGAAGAATGAGAAGTTACACTCCATATATGCATAACATGTCAAAATACATTATATTATCATTTGTAATTAATTAGAACAAATTTTAAAAATTAAAAAATAAAGCCAAGAAGAAAATGGCAATTTTCCTATTCATATAAAGCAATCTTTAACCAGCTCTTTGCCATTTATTTTTTCTTGCTTCCAAGAATTTAATAATGTCTTTGAAAATCAAATATTTTTGAATGACCTATTGAATAAATAAACTGATTCATGAAATTAAAATGACTATAATAGGAGAATAGGATATAAAATCTTAAAAAGGTACATCATTAAGTCCTGAAGTATGGATTCAAAGAACCTTCTGGAAGAAGGTAGCATTTCATCAAGTATGGCCTCAAAATGTTGGTGAGATGATCGCGAAAACCGGGCCCAGATATCAAGGAGACTAGACTTACACAACAAGTCTCCAGGTGTTGCCTTGATGTGAATGCTTTAAACATAGGAGGCAGTACCTTAAAAACCTAGGCTGGGTAACAGGGTTCCAGCTGGAAAGCTTGAGGCTTCTGGTCTGGGTCCACATTCAGCCATTACTCCACTCAACCTTGCTTGCTCAATTCTGTGTCTTATTCTTTCACGGCTACCCAGTCAAATCCACCCACTAGATATAAAACTAACTTAATATAAAGACAGACCATAATCATATTTGTTCCTTTCCTGCTCCCTTTGCTGAAGGTGGGCATTAAATAAGTAATAACACATAGAAAGGTTAGGCTGACTTGTCTGTAGTCTACAGGAGTATGGCCAGGACAGGATTCAGAGCCCCCTGATTCTTTAGTATAATGTGCCAACACTGACACTCTATTTCACATCATCCACCTGCCTAGCTCCATCTTCATGTTTATGGGACTTTATGGAAGATTTTCTGCCTAATTCTAAATTATGTTTCTGTTCTCTCTCTCTCTCTCTCTCTCTCTCTCTCTCTCTCTATATATATATATATATATATATATATATATATATAAGTATATGACTATAACTGGATCCACATAAGACAAATATATACACATAAGCTACAGTTCGATTTAAATAATAATAATTTCTTTATTACTATTTACATCTTGTGGAATTTTGGTTAATAAAGGCAGCCAAAATATCAGTTTATTATTTCTCCTCTTTATTCCTCAATTTTATTTGTCTATAAATACCTTTATTTTGAGATTGCAAAAAAGAAAAAAGAAAGAGGCATTGAAAGAATGTTTTCTGCTAGTGTTACTCTTAAAAATGGAATCTAACTATATATCATATAAGACATCAGTTTTAAATGTACAAGAAGCACATAATGATTGGGTTTGAATGTACTTTTTGTATCTTTATTATGATAATCTTTATTAAAATATTTACAAGTTGTTCAGAAAGGAAAAATAATCTATTTGTAGTTCAGTTTTATGTTCAGATATCTCTGTAAAAAGATGCAAACTGTTAATTTTGATTGTTTCTGATGCACAACGTAGGGCGTAAGTATTAATTCTCAAAAGAGTTCCTTAATATATACCTTTTAGGAAAATTTATCTAGGCATGTTAGAATTTAAAGAAAATGAAAGGAATAATTTTGAAAACAAATTGTACATTACATTAAAAGAGAGTACTTAGTTATGAATATATTGAATCAATTCACAATTTGTACTTTTATAACTGAAATTATGTAATGTTCAGCTCTGTGTCTGTGTTTTATTTGCCTGATACCCAAATGAATGCTGCATTGATTATATATTATCCTTCCTAATCCTCTCAAATCTAAATATGAAATAACACACATACACATATGATTACCGTATCCCAGGAGTATTTTAATGTGTGTAGTATTTTCAATTAAATTTCATCAACAACAAAATGTTCAAGATTTTCTCTTTACTTTCTGACTTTGTGTTAGTTATGCAAGAGATTAGAGTAAGAGTTAAAGGTAACATAATGAAGCAATGGTGTTCTGAGATCCTGTGCATGCAACACTTTCTATAGCTGACGTGTTTCTCCTGGTTCTTCTGTTTTTTAAGCTATATAGCAGCCTGTATTTTTTAAAACAATGGATGGGCTGTATGAGTCTGTCTTCTAAAGTGATGAGTTAGAGAATGTTGCAAGAGTACTTTCCAAATCATAGTACCATTATTAATTCAAGCATGATGAAATTGTTCGTTTTAACTATAATCATGTAATTCATCAAAATACTACTAGAGCATATCATTCTCAACTATTACACTGATATAGCACCTTATTCTAATGCTGGCAAGTGCAGAAAATTATCTTTGATGTTTATCTACCAAAAATACTGATTGTTTTGAAGTTGGGTGCCCTTGCTTCATATTTTGTTAAAAGAAAATCTCAACATGTTTTAATGTACTGACTTGAATGTAGTTGTTTTGCATTTGAATAACCTCGGCTATTAAGTTTATATGTCAGAGTGTTGGGAACTGAAATGGTATATTTCCCACATGTCAGTTTCTTCATTCCCCTTTATGAATATATTACAAACTGGGGTAGTAAGTAAGTAAACATCCCTTAAGTCATAAATCAACAGAATCATGAAAAACTACAATGTAAACAGCCAACAGCTCTTCTTCGAAAGTTCCTTTTGCCATCCATAATACACACTTTGTAATACTATGTTGAAAATTGAAATGCACTAGGCAATAACCTTATTTATTGCCATTTATCCAAAAAAAGGAAATTGAAGCTCAAGCTTTTTGAAATTAAAAATCAGTTAGTAAGATTTTTGCACACTATTATTCACTAAACTCCCCAACTTTTATTGTTCATGGATTGATTTATTTAAAAAAATAAGAAAAATTACTTATAAGCAATAGTTCAATGAACAACAATATCCACTTATTTATATGGTGTGTTTGAACATAGGGGTGTATGTTTGAAATGTCTTCGTTTCCTTTCTGAAGTCTGGATTATCTGCATGGTAGTGTCAAGTGCAGGGAACAGTCCTATTAGAAGACAGATTTATCGAAACTGAGAGAAACCCTGGTCACTTTCTGTGCCACTGACTCTATTCCTTTGCACACTTCCTTTGTTTTGCTCTTAGGATTTATACTTGCAAACCAGTGTTCTTCATCCAGTAACTCTTACAGTCTTGGAGATCTAACATTTGGTAACTCTCCAGGGCAGGTATTTCACTTTCCCTCTAATTTCAGTTTACAATGTGAGAGGAGCAGAGGCAGAAACATTATCCCAACCCTTATACCTCCTTCCCTCAACTCCATTTGAGGTCACTTGAAGTCACTCTCTTATTCAGGTTCTGGAACTCAATGATAATCATCTTCAATTCTCAACCACTATGATCGGGTTTCTGGGATGTGGAAATTAAGCTTACAAACAGGGACATCTGTACTAAAATTAAGCAGACCAAAGGCATGGCACTCCTCAACACAGCCCATTACATGTACTCTGTGTCCTGCCACTAGGATCTTTATGATGCCTACTGACTAGTGATCTCCTACTCATCTCCCATAACATCTCACATTACAACCTGGGAGTGAAATGAATATGTAAAGTCTTGCTTCACTATAGTTCAAGAGTGTCAAGTAAAAATAATGCACATCTTCCTTAACACAAATTTAAAATATTCTTCTGAGTGCAAAGTTGTAGATCTACACAACCCAACTTCCCAAGAAAAGGACTAATATGATACTGAATTTTTCAAGAATATTTTTGTAAGCTTATTCTTTTGAAGTTTTTTTTTTTTTTAGGCAGTTGCCAGCATCAGCAAATAAATTATTAGATTTTTTTCCTATGCTTCCATTCCATACTAACCAAGTTTACCATGTGATTGCTTATATTGTTCAAAACTATCAGATGGAGCTTTGGTACATTTGGCCCATTTTTCTAATTGCTTATGACTTCTAGAATTTAAGAAAGCACATACCCATTTCTAGTCAATCTATATAAGTATATGGTTAGAAAGATGCCATGACCAGCTTAAAACAGTGAATTCCCAGATTTTCCATTTTGAAACTAACTTAAATAGATGCCCATTTGATAATTTTTGACAAAGCATATCTCCAATGATTATATTACATAAAATATTTATTGAAAATAAGTAACTTGGTCTTTACCATGCAAAATGAGAAATATAGGTTGGCTCTCCTTTCTAGTTAATGTATTTCCTAGAGGGAAAAAGAAAAGGGAATAATGAAAACTGTTTAGATATTATGTAAGATGATGAATAAACCCAAATCATAGCCAGTTTTTCTTTCTATGTTTATTTTCCTCTTACTCTTCCATAACAAAGAGAAAGCATTTTCTTAAATATTTACTTAAAGTCTCTATTGGTATGTCTGCTTGATAAATAAGCTCTCCTGCATAAGAACTGGACTCACTTCTGTGATGAATCGCAGCATGTCAAATGGATCAGTAGGAGTCAGTTAACTACAATAAGATTTTTGATTTCTCACATCAGAATTTTTATTAAATTATGATCTCTCCCCCATCCCAATTCTCTTGCATACTTTTAAATTAAATTTAAATTAAGAAAAATATATTAGCAATTAAACAAAAAGAGCACACAATCTGTAACAATTTTAAAAGGAATACATGTATTTGTTGGTATCTCAGGCCAATATACAATAGACCCAATGTCATTGAATATTATTTGTTTCTTTTACAAAATCTGTGTAGACATTCCTTTTAATTATATGCCATGTTATCCACCATAAAAGTATTATTTAGCGTAAATTGAAGTCAATGGGTACCTACTTTTTTTGTGTTACAGGAAATGTTCCAATTTGGTAATAATAAAACTTCAAATATATATGAAAAATAAAATTTATTACTTATATTTATGTATTTATTTAATGTATGATATTTAAAACTGTCCTTTAATCTTTCAAGATCTCTAAGATAAAATGGACAAGGAAAAAAACTGCACATATCTTAAGTGTACAAAATGATGTTTTCATATAAAAATTATTAAATCAAGCTAATTAACATATACACCTCCTCACATATTGGTATTTTCCTGTGGTGACAACATTTGAGATCTAGTCTTCAAGCAATTTTCAAAAATACAATACAGTATTTTAAACTTTAATGATTATGTTGTATAATAGGTTTCCAAAATTTATACATTCTTACTGAAACATTGAACCCTACAATCAACATCTCCCCACTTATCCTCTACTTCCCCCTGCCTTAGCCTCTGGAAACTACCATCCTGTTCTCTATTTCCCAGAATTCAACATTTTTAACTTCCAGACTGTGTTTAGCTTATTTCATTAAACAAAATGTCCTCCAGTTCATCCATGTGATTGTAAATGATAGAATTCCATTAATTTTTAGAGCTAAATAATTTTCCATTTTGTTTATTTCCCTAATTCTTATGTACACAGTCCATACCCAGAAATTTGATAAAACAGAATAAAAGGATAATACAGGGTGATCTCTTTAAGATTTAGTCCTCTTGGCTCAAATACCTCTGCCAGTGTCATTCAAGGACCTGATTCATTGTGATGGTATCACACACTGCACTGTCTGAGAACATGGGATTCCTATCACTGCAAAAGCATATCATGACATAATATTTGCAAGATTCACTGCTCTACATACAAAACAGCCCCAATATAAGAGGAGGATTGCATGTTAAAAGTTCAGCTAAGGTGCTCACAAACAGCAACTTGAAAGATTGAATGGCATTACACTATCAAATATGCAATACTTACAGCTCTTCTTATCAGCATTCCCAAGGACTTATTTGTGGAATTTATGCTGTTAGCACAATCTTAAGCTCTACCGAATTAGAGTTTCGAGTTTTCAAAAGGGTGGAGGGAATTGATTGAAAATTTATCTTGAGGGATATGAAAAATTTTCATGAACCGAAAGCAGCAATAACTGAATTTTGGAAACTTTGTGTGATTTGACAAGCAAACCAAGGAACTATTTTAATTAATCTTATTTACCATAAGAATTTAGTGCCTACTATACAATGTCTAGGAAGGGATATGTCTGGAACTGATGGTATTCATTGGGGCATCTTTGTTTATTTCCATGCCAAGTGGAACCTGTGAATGTGCAACTGTGATAACTCCTCACAAGAGGGAAAAGTACATAAGGACTCAAAGTCCTCAAACATGAAGATCTGTGATACTCTTCCAGGAAAAATATTCAGACCAGTGAGGTATCTTTGTAAGAAAAAAAAAAAAATCTAGATTTAGCAAGGGAGTGTGAAATATCAGTGGGGAATACAGCTTTGCATTCTACTACATTTCTTTTTAGGACATTGTAATTTGTCAGACCTCAAAACACTGGACTGCTAGTTCCTTTCTCAGAGAAGTAGGAAAGTGCCTGATTTCTTGATAATCTTTATATTATAAGATAGTATAAGCAGACACAAGTGACACAAGAGCTGGGTTGTATGGATCCAGGTTACATCTTCCTCAAGGGTTTGTATTAAAATGGTGGTAGAAAAATAAAAAGAAATAAAAGTTATTCAAAATGTCAATTTCAGGTTTCCTATAAGATAAATAAGATAAAAGAGGAATAAAGGATAAATATAAACCTTTCTGCTGAAATCACAGATTGGATGTTAATTCTATCTAAATGACAAGACTGGAAGATTAACAGATTTTAGTGGAAGGATCAAGATCAAATCTTTTGTTCTGGATTCATAATGGAATAGATGTCAAATAAAGAGGAAGTCATAAATAAAACTCTGGATTTCAGAGGAGCATTTTGAGATGTTTAAATAGTACATGAATGGTATTTATAACCAAAGAAATATAGTGGTTCATTAATGGTAGAAGTGTAGATACTAAGAAGAGAGACAAGAATGAAGCTCTTCAGAAATACTAAATTCAGAGGTTGAAAATGACAAATAGATTGACACTCACAGGGTGTATCCAAAAGGGTGGACATAGTACAATAATGAGGAGTTATGGATCCAATTGGGTTTTATGGTCATGAGAAGTTAGGTAAGTACAGATGGTGAAGTTTCCATTAGAGTTGACATGAAGGTTGTACATGAGTTGGCTAGGAATAATTTCTATGTAGTGTTAAGCATAAAAATAAAATTGAACAGGATTGGTAATAAATAAGGAAAAAAGAAACAGAGACCATGGATTTGATCAATTATTTCAACACGTTTTACCAAGAGAGTTGAGAAACAAGAGTAGCTGTAGGATGAGGGATTATGTAGGACTTTTTTTTTAAGGGAAGGTTAATGCTCAAGCATGATAATACCCTAATTGCTAATTAGAAAAAAAAAAGATTCTGAGAGCAGGGATTGGAGAGATTGGGAAATATGATAGAAGAGAAGAAGGGCTGGTGCAAGATCCAGTCATAGAATCCAGAGTAATATCAAGAATGCAGATACAATGGAGATAGGCTTCTAGTGAGAACATGAGGTCATTTATCTTGGTTACTTCCATTTTCCCCATTAAAGTGAATTAAGTGATTAAGTGAAACCAAGAGTGAGGAAGAAATTTGTAAAGGCAGTATGGTTTTCCCAAGGAGGAGGGGAGTGCTCTTACCTCAGAAATATATCAGGAATGTAATGAGATTAAACACAGGGTGTCCATTTAAGGGTTATATATAAGTTGCCTTCAGTCAGCAATTCTGGTGTCCATACCACACTGTGATTGGTATGTATGTTTTACTGGTAGAGGAGAGAGAGGAGAGACAGACAGAGACAGAAAGAGAAAGCAGTTGCTCTATGAAGTGACTGATTTTCTCCCTGAAACTTTTGATTGCTCTCATGTAGATTTGGAAAAGGTAGATGATTTAATTTGTTGAGATAGGAGTAGAGAAAGTAGAGTAAGTTTGTGAGGATGTCTCCAAGCAAATGGTCATAATAATAGATCAGGGACTCTAAAGTGAATGCGGCAATAACTATATGAGGAACCATTTGTTGATCTGCAGTGAAAAATTGTTGTGAGCAAACAACTTGAACTTCCAGAAATTTGCTACAGTGGAAGTACTAAGGGAATAAAAAAAATTAGATCAGTGGTCAGACTTGAAATGCTTGAAAAGAAGATCTTGGTGGTAATACAACTGTTGGCAATGACAAAGTCTAGGCTGTAGATGCCAGGGAGTAGACAGCTGAGGTGGTATGACTGAAAAAAAAAAAAAAAAAAAAAAGATAAGAAAACAAAACAAAACAAAACTGAAAAAAACTTCATAGATGAGGAAATTCAGGAGCTGAGAGACCAGCCGGCTAGTGAGAAATCCACAAGGATGCTATTTAAGAGGATAGCAGACTAGGAGTAGAGAGAAAGAACCAACACAAAAGCTAAGTTTCAATGAGAGAAAATAAAAACAGCAGCAACAAAGGCTCCTATGACAGAGGTAATGAGTATCAATGAGAATGAATTTTTTGCTTTTATTCCACATTTCATCTTTGAGGTGGGATCAAGAGACAAAGTTAATGGAAACATGAGGGAACATACTTAGTATCCTTAAAGTTTGGTTAACCTGGGACCATCCTGGTCATGATGACTATCACAATGTGCCTATTACTAACATGAAATTTACTCTCAAACCTATTAGAATGGTTATTATAAAAAAGGGGAGGATGTGGAAAAAGGGCAACACTCATGCACTGTTGGCACATACAGTCATTGTGGAAAACTCTGGATCCACTACTGATTGCTGGATCCAAAGGATCCACTGCTGATCCAAAGGAAATAAAATAATTATGTCAAAAAAGAATCTAATTCTCATGTTCATTGTAATGTATTCATAATAGCCAAGTTGTGTAGTCAATCTAAATGTCCTTCAGTGTTTGAATGAGTAAACAAAGAAATGTGGTTTACATACACAGTGGAATACTTTTCAGTCTTAAACCCTTAAATAAAGGAAATCTTGTCATTTCCAACAACATGAATGGAGCTGGAAATCATCAAACTAAGTTAAATAAACCAGGCACAGAATGACCTATATTCCATTGTCTCACATATGGAATCTGAAAAAGTTGAGCTCAGGGGAGCAGACAGTAGAAAGGTGTTTGCTGGAGGCTGGAGGTGAGGGCCTGGGAGGTGTTCATCAAAGGATATAAAATTTCAACAAGACAGGAGAATAGGTAGGAATCAAAGTATCTACTATTCAGCATAGTATCATATTCATATATTTCACAACATGGTAACATATTGACATATTTAAAAATAACCTATTGTATTGTGGAAAATCACTAAGAAAGTAATTTTTAAATATTCTCACCACACACAGAAAAATATCTATATGATGTAAGGTTTATGTTAATTAGTTCAATATAGACTTTCCACAATCTATACATATTTCATAACATCAAGTTGTACATGATAAATATATATAATTTTTTTCAATGAAAATAAGTAAATTTTTAAATGTCTTGATGTGATTTAGAAGGCCACCAAATTGGAACCCCTGGAACCACTCTCATTTCTGACATAGTACCAGTTATGTGTGTTTGCGTGCATGTATGTGTGTGTGTGTGTGTGTGTGTGTGTGTGTGACATGTTAAAATTCATAGAAATTCCTATGTGATCAAATGTCACTTATATCTACATCTTTGATTTCCCTCAGTAAAGAATTCTAAAATGGCAGTTTTGGCACTTACAAGGTACCTTAACACCAATAGGGCATATTCCAAGCATGGCCTCTTTAAATTCCTTTTGACGGATAAACTCAGTTATCCCAATGAGATTGCAAGCCCCTGAGGTTCTTTAAAATCCTGGAAAACATTTGTTCTGAACCTTACACATAGCATGCACTTAATAAATAAATAAACAATGGATTGAATCTTTTATTAGATTATGTGTAACTGAACCTTCTGTCAATATTTCTTTAATCCTTGGACTCTGGAGGGACTCACTGAACTATCTTTTCCAGTCTGCCACTGAACAACACTTTCCTTCCACCACTGGAGAGTGAGATTTATACTTTTATACTTCTTTCTTTCTTTCTTTTTTTCTTTTTTTTTGCTTTAGGACTGGATTTTCTTCCCATCTGTGATTGCTCAGCCTCCACAAAGCAGTTTGTGCTCCAGTCAATATTTAAATAACTTTCTCTACTTTTCTACTGGCAGTTTACTCAATTAATAAGTAACTCAATATGTATCTGCATGCCCCTTTATTTTGACAAGTATAATACAAATTTCTAGTAAAAGGTCCACAATAAAAGACAGTTTTATAAATATTGCCTAAATCATTTATTTAATATAAAAATTCACCAGATATGAAATAAAGATGCATCATCATTCTATTTGAACTGTGTAATTTTGGCTTCGGTTGTAGATAACATAGTAAATGTAATTTGTCATCATAAACATTATTATTTAATCACATGAAACTTTTGGTTTATCTTAAGCAAACTTTATAGTAATTTTAATATACAGGAGCCATTCCTGACAGATATGATGAAATAGATTTATCACTTTTGACAAATAGTATTGCAAAATGTCCTCATGACTGCCCACAATGGAACTCACATTGCCATACTCAACAGGAATATCACCTGTGATTTCTGTCGTGTAACCTTGTGCAGTGGCAATCTAAAACTGCGTTTTGGAGGGACTGTAGAGTAGTTAGAATGTGAGATGGATATAAGAATAATTGTATGAATGAAGGAAACCTGTAGCCCTCTAAATCAAACTAAGTAGTGTTTTATTAAAGTGCTCAGCAAATCAATCTAAATCCAAGGATAATAAAGCCCTAATCAGGTGGTAGAAAAAATAATAGGTTGTCATGCATGAGAAAAAATAGGCAATCATGGAATGTTTTCTTTAATTAGGTCGTGTAAAGTAGAGGAACTGAGCAGGAACTGGCAAGACATTCATCATGAGCAAGGTGGGAAATTATTTAGATTACTAAGGAAGGAAAATTGAGTGTGATACACTTAGATTTGACTGGACAGAAAATTAAAGCTTTTTTATTCATTATATGTACTACTTTGTGTTGGTGATAACTATTGACAGGTGTGGGAATTTTTTTTTAACCTGAACTCAACCAGTTAGTCATCTAGCTTGCTAAATCCACATATATTAATTGTTTTCTAATTTTAATTTCATAGGTGCTCTGCATGTTTTCCTCCGGCATTCTCACTGTGAAACTGCCTCTCACCTCCAATGGAATTTAGCTCCTAATAAACTTGAGATTGATTATTAAGTACCTTGCATTTCCCTCTTAATCTGAAGGAGTAATTAATACTATCTGGAATTGTTAGAACACAGTTCTTTACAGGGATACTGTTACAAATTACAAACATTATCTAGTGAGATTTCTTGTTAGACATTGTTGCCTTCATAGCTAAGACTAGTAAATGCCTCTTCTTTTAAAGCCATAAATTAGGAAATGCACTGACAAGATTTCAAATATTTATGGTACCGTGACAACCATGTCAGAAAATATCATGCTTACCAAAATAAATCTGAGAACTCAGCCCCCATTATTCCAAATGGCATCCAGATCATTGGAACTTTCTGGTCTTTATTCTCCATGGTGCAAGTCATTTCTCCATGTCTTCTAATTCTGTTAATTAAAAACAGGATGGACATGTATCTGTCTATCCTATTTGTCTTTCTATGTTGATTAACAATACAGAGGGAAGATATAACAGAAAAATATGGTGAGGTTTAGTTTCTATGAATCACAATTATGAGGTTTATAATAAAATATGGGCTAACTTGTTCCTGCAAACACATGTAGGACTTCTGTTGGCCTACTCTCATCCATTAAGTTCTGAATCCATCTAGGACTTTTTGGAAAAGATGTTGGTGGCCTGCCCAGATCACCTGGTTCAACTCAGAGGTCAGTTTGCACTTCCATGGAAAGCATCTGTGTTTACTAGTGGTTCTACTTCCTGTCTGTTGCTCTCTGAGGATTGACCAGTGCATAGGGAAGTAGAGACGTTCCAAGGTATTAAAACTCTTAGGAGCAAGCCATAGGACAACCCTCACACACTAAGTGAGGAGAATTGGTGCTAGTATCCAGACTCCTTGCCCTCTTGGCAACAAGTCTGAGCCATAGTCTATACAATGTTTTAAGAGGTCTCCACAGGACTGAGCCACAGTTGCCCAAAACAAAAACTTAACATGAGCTTACCCCTTGCCAACTTTCTTCCATTCCCTTTCTTACTTCATCTGAAAAAAAAAAAAAAAAAAAAACACCTTGTTCCTGGGTCTCCTTTTGGGCACCTTTTCAAATAGCACTCTGAACAGATATTCCTAAAAATCATAATAACTGCCTATAAGAATTCTTTGCCAATCCAGTAGAGGCTACTGGAAACATTATAATCTGATTTCTAATTCAATAGCAGTAAACTAGATATTGTTTTGCTATTTTAATTTTCTTCCACTCTGTCTACAGTCATTTTGCTGTGATTAAAAAGAAGATTAACTCATTCTGAAACTTTGTGGCTTGGCCTACTTCAAGTTATTGTACTTATGTATTGATCAAAGATACCTTATAAACAAGCATTTCACCTGCTTTTTATGGGTAAGCGTCAACTGGAAATACTTCTCAGAGGGTAAATTCTCAGAATGATAAGTTTTCCATTACTTTTAATTGGAAAAAAATATTTTTCTTGAATTCTAACAATGACACCTATTTTAATAACCGTAATTTCTATTTAAATGTTGATAGTTAGATCAAACTTCAATATCATCAAATATTTTCCCTTAATGAATTATGCTATTGGCTTGCTTTTGCAAAACAACATCATAGCAATTATAAATTGTATATGTAATATGGCAATTAAGTAAAACACAAATAATACATTAAAAAACCCACAGAGAATAGTAAATGTAAAATAAATCAATAAAGCATTTTGGATGACATAGTGCAAAGACTATTTCAGTAGACTAGCAAACCAGAATACTCTGAGATTATAACAGAATGCATATTTACTATAAAAGTTTAGGCAATTGTGTCATGGTTTTTTATGTGGGAAATCCAAAAAGTTTCTTTAAAATGCAAGGAAATGCCTCATAAGTCCAAGGTAAAGCATAATGAAGCTCCTCATACAGTTGAATTCTTAGAGGTCCTAAGTCCCAAGAAGTGAAGACTTTCCAACAGTCCACTGATAGAGTATTCTTGTTTTCCACTCCATCAGAGCTTAATATATTGACTTTTGGTGTTCGGATTTCATCAGAATCACCCAGGAAGTTTTTTAGAAATGCAAATTTCTAGCCTTGATCCCAGAAATTCCCACTGGATTGGATGGGTCCCTCTAGCACCAATTCTATGGAATTTTGCAAGAATCCCAGGTAATTTTTATAGAGTCCACAGACTGTGCTTTGAGAGAACCTGGCCAATTTGGTATTTAAATTCATGTTGAATTCACATTGAAATGTTCAAACTGAATATAAATAACTCTCACCTTGTTTGACAAGCAAGTCATGATGAAATATATTAAGATGAACATATTGAATATTTTTCCCATGAATTTTACCAATCTATACACAGCAGATAGAATCACCCATTAAACTACTAGCTGAGAAGCAGATTCTCATTAGTCTACAGGAAATATGCAGACAATTTAAATTGCCTGATTTGGTCCCAGGAATGTGTAAGATGTTACCTTCGAGTAATATTAAACTAACTTTATAGTTGCATAGCTTTCATATTTCCATGTGCTGCCTGGCTGGATGTCAGTCTGATCTCCAGCAAGGTCCGCTTGATTTAGAGGTTCAACAAGCCCGCCAAAAAGGTCCTATTGCCTCTTTTCCACCATTCATGAAGAACCAACCTACAAATCACTTGTCAACAACTTTGATCTACCTTGTTTCAGGTGGTTTACTCTCTGTCTATTATTTCTGCTAAGAGACCCGTGAAAATTAAATACAGACCCCGCTGATGCTTGACTGACCCGGTGCTCCATCATAACAGCAGTGTAATAGCAATAAATCATTTCAACTTTAATCTATTGTTATTGATGAATGTACAATTATTTGTCATCTAATATGCTGAAAATGATGACCAAAGAAATAGATCAACTTTTTTTCTTCTTCCAAGTGCGGCATTGATGGATTGTATCCCTAAGCTGTTATTACACTTATAATGTACTCCTCTGCACTGACAGCACAGCTAGTTTTTTAATCATTCCATAGTAATCAACTTAAGACAACATAGCAAGACTCATAACTCATGTTCTTTTCTTTTTTGGCAGTGATGGGAAATGAAAATGTTTTTATTCTTCTGAAATAATTCTTACCTGACTAGGCTGAAGATTGCTTTAAAATTGTAAATAAATGGTTGTTTATTGAGCTGGAACTGAAACGTGACATATTAAAATGTCTCTTTCCAAAAGGGGGAAAATTATTTAGGCCTGAGTGGAGTGAGACAGAGGATAATTTTTTTTTTTTCCTTTTAACTGGTTCATTGCTAACTTGATACCTTAGGGGAATATTTTAGTAAAAACCAACATTATGGGCAAAAATGCTAGGGGCAAATATGACAATGTTAAAGTAAGCAATAATAATTCCTCTGAAAGTCCTACTCTGCTGCTCTGCCATCTTCCTTCAAATGTTTTGCCTATCTTTGTGTATGCTTCCATTACTAGCCCAGGTGACAGGTAACCTGAGGTGAACTACAGAGATCTGAAACAAAATAGAGGTGTCATTGAACCAAAAATTGACTCAAGATAAAGTGCCCTCTTAAGCCAACAAAATGTGCAACGACCTAAGTAGAAGGTTCAACATCTTGGGGCCAAAAATGTATTAGCCTTAATCCTTCTTATAACTTGTATCTGTGTCATAAGAAAATAGTCTTGAAAATTTGTGCTAAACTCTGACCTAAATTTCTCTTGTGGCCATCTGAAATAGGAATAATTTTTCCCATAACTAATTAAAAATACTAGAAATGACATCGCTGGGTCTAAATGGACAAACTTTTGATTCTCATTGAGAGCTTTACTTTTATACCTTATTGACTTGGGCACTGGTTTGAAAATAGTCACATTCTTAGATTCTTAAAGATAAAAGGCTGGAGTATATTTTAAATTGGGAATAGATCATGACTTAATTAACTAAATATAATCTAGCGCCATGAGTTTGAAGTGAAATCTGTAGACCGGCAACACCTTGAAACTTCTTTGAATGCAAATTTGTAGTCCCAACCCTCTGAATCTGATTCTCTGGGGGAGGGGCTCAGGAAAGTGTTTTAACAAGTCTCTGGGTGATTCCAATATATGTGAAATTTGGAGAGTATGGATTGCATGAGCTTTCCTCTCTTTGTGTTGTTTATTACTATGATGGGATCCAGGATGGAGTTTTCAGGGGATATTCCCACTGAGAGGCAGAAGAAGGTTGTCAGGAAGAGCATAACTAAATCTAGATCTCGGCAAATGGTGCATTCTATATGCAACTTCTATATGCCTGTTTTATGCCTCAGTTTTCATACTGGTAAAGTGGGAAGAAGAATAGTACCTATTCTTATAAGTCTTCTGAGAGCTTCTTATAAGTCTTCTGAGTAGATGTGTAAGCACATAGTAAGTACTCAATAAATTCTAGCTACTGATATTGCTCTTTCATCTATATTTAGAGAATATTTTAGAAGAATTTAAAATGCCTGGAACAGGGTAGTGGTCCAAAGAAAGTGTTCAGTTATTCCATAATGATTATTGTTATTATTAAAAAATATTTTATAACTTAAGAAGCCTGATTTGAAAATAATGTTTTATTCTTGCTAAATGATTGTGAAAATGCAAAAAATAAAGAGAAAAGAATTACAGTTCTCTAACAAAACAAAACAAAATGAAACAAAGGGATATGACTTTTCAGGATTCAGATCACTACATGTGGGTTCATCCTGCCACTTAGAAGGTACAGCATTCCAGACTTCACCTGGTCTTCACTTATCTGTTTTAACTTTGTCCAATTTATATCTGATCAGCCTCAAATTCAGATCTGTTTGGGAAAATTAATTTGGGTTTTAAAGAATGAACATGATTAAATATTCTCAGAGTAAGGTGAGAGCCCTAAACAGTACACACTGAGACATGGGACATGGGCCAAGGTATAAGCTGTTTCCTACAATGAAAGAAGACAACTGGAGACACACAAATAGGGAGACTTACTAGTGCCATGATGTGATAAATGAACAGTCCACATGTGATTTATGTCATAGTTTGTCATACCTGACCCTGTTCTTCTTTTACCCATCCATGATAAATATATAGTATAGTGTAGAATCAATGACTTTCTAAAGTTATATTAATTAGTCACTCTGCAATATCAAATATTCATTTGCTTTATTCTTTAATGGGTCTTCCCCTTAATCATTTCCTTTCCATTACTATTTTCTGTGATGTTCATACTTTCTAAAGTGATGGAAACTTGCATCCTATCCACTTCCAGTGAAAGCATACAGAATAGAACTGTCCCTTAACTTCACAATAAAAAAAAAACATATTTCATTTATAATACTAACAAGTCACTATCTGACTATATTTTTATTGCCAAATCATCATACAGTTCTAACAAACAATACATCTTCTCAGCACTCTTGGAATTTTCTATACTAATTCTTTTCCTGGTCTTTGATTTCTTTGCAGATTATAACACTTTGCAATTAGAATTTCTTTCTTCATGTTACTCCCAAACTTTTTAACATCTATTTGGCTTCATTAGTATAAGTCACACTGCTCAGAATATTATGTGTAAATTTTAGTATGACAAGAGTTATTGAAAATGAATCAAAAGAGAACAAGTGCTGCTCAGTAGAGTGCTTCTGGCACAATTTTTAAGTCAAAAATATCAGACATATAGATATGCACAATATGTTTATAAGGCAAATGGACAGAGTTTCAAGACATCTTCTTTTTAATTTCATATATATTTGAACAATGATTTTGCTTTAAGTACAAATTTATTTGGAAACATAACATTCTAAAGTTTCACTTAATAATGAATAGAACAATAGAATCAAAGAATCTCTATTTTCTTTATCCTGAAAGTATAATATAAGAAGATTTCTGTTCAATTTTCTGTTCAATATAAGATTTCAATATAAAAGAAGCAAACTGCCTTTTACCCAGCTCAAATCATTGTTTGCCTATGTGTTCTCTATATATACTCAAATTTTCTTCTAATTTTTTTTATTTATTGATCATACAGGAAAAGGAAGAGGATTAATTACTAGCAAGTTATCATTTATCATATACATCAATTCATGTAAAAATCATGAAAGCAAAGGGGTAGATTGAGCAGGTAAATAGTCCTCAAGTTTTTCAATTTTCATAAAATGCTGCCAATGTTTAGCAATGTACAAGGTCTGAAGTACTTCAAGAATGTTTCAAAATGTTAGCACAAAGTATTATCAGGATACCAAGTTCCTCAGTGTCAATAGCCTCCATGGATTCCCAGTACAAAATACTAATTCTCAAAATAACAATGATTTATTGAGAAATTTTTCTGTATCAGCTGTTCTGCTGAGTGTTTCATATATATTAAACATGATTACTCTTATTTAGTATATCTAAAAATAAATGCTTAAGACAACAAATAATTCCCCCACTGCTATTAAAAGGCAAAAACTGAGTTAAGAGGTGGAAGATCAACTTCAACAGCAAACAATGAAAACAATAATTGAATATCAAATACTAAAATTACTTTTCCACATGATTCAGATTCCCCTGCTGTTATATTGAAACCACTTTTTATTTTTTGTTAATGGAAAATGAATGGAAGTGACGTGTCTCACTTCCCACCAAGGCAGATGAGAAACTGTGTAACCTCCAAGGTTCTTTCTGTTAAAGATTCTTTGGAGGCATCTTCCAGATAGTGAAACAGCAAAAGGAACCATCCTTCTACATTAGTCACATAGGGTTTCCTGTAGAAAAATATCAAAAACCAGGTGGCTTAAGCAATAGACATACGTGGTCCCATGGCCCTGGAGGCCAGCCTCTGAAATCAAGGTCTTAGAAGAGTCACGCAATCTCCGAAGAACGATTCCTTCCAGATTTCCCTGAGCTTTTGGCAGTCTAAGGCATTCTTTGTCTTGTAAATGGTCATCATCTACCTGTGTCTCTTATAGCATCTTCTATCTGTGTGTGACTGTCTCTGTGTACAAATTTCCTTATTTTTATAAGGGTACCAGTCCTATTGGATTAGAGTCCACCCTAATAATCTCATCTTGACTGTATCCCCAAGAACCCTATTTCTAGATAAGGTTGCAGTTTGAGTTACCACATATTAAGACATCAACATATATGTTGGGAGGGATACAACTCAGTCCAAAACACCTTCCAAAGTGCATTAGACATGTGTGTCTTTCAACACACTTACATTTGAAGGTAATTTTTAACACAAGATTGCTTTTGTTCTTAACTTCTTCCTATGCTAGACTTATTCATTCTGTGTCATGCCACCTTTAATTTCTTTCCAGCTTTTCTATTCCCATGCCATGGTTGTTTGGCCAGATGAATAAAACCACGGATAGACACCATAACAAAATTATATAGGCACAATCTCAGTTAAATCACAGACTTCCTTTAAAATACTTGTCCTGGTCATTGGTCACATATTTTCCCATTTCTTTATGGGCCACTGTAAATATTTGACATTCCTTTCAAACCCCATAATGAACCTTTTCTTCCATGTGAAAATATCAGTTATAACAATTAGGGTAACCCAATGACTCTGTGAAATGTACATTAGAAATGATCCACAAAAAGATAAAGTTTGATGCTTGTACTTGGGAAGATAAGGATTTCCACTGTAGAGAACACTGACTTCTCAAGACCACATCATATCTCTCTCCTACTTACATCTGGAATGGGGGGCATACTGAGAGAGAGGAAACATTGTATAGGATTTTCATCTCCTTATTCTACCACACATAGTTGATGAATCTACCACACCATTGATAACGTACCACCTGAAAGAAAAGCTCAAATATAATTGAGTCCGTTATCAGCATTCACTTTTCCTTTTGATAGAATTGGGAGTAACAGGAACATTTACTGCTATAATAAATTATTCTGAAACTTCAGTGGACTGATATGTCAGCATGAACACATGCCTGATTAGTGATGATTTCACAAGGCAAGCTCCTTCTCTCCAGAGGCTCTACTTTCCTCTTGGATGTAGGAGACGGGGAAAAGAGTGGAGAATGCACATTGATGTTAGAAGGCATGGAAAGGAAAATATAGCCCTTTGCTGGGAAGGCATTTCACCAACAGCTCTGCATTAGTGAGCAGTTAGCTCTGTGCCTCACTGCTCCTTGTACTCCTCTACAGCATCTACGGTACTAAATTGTAGCCTGCATTCTATTTTTTTTTTCATATTTGTCTTCTAAATAGACTATTAATTCATTGTGAGAACAAATAGTGCTAGGATAATTGCATTTTCTCAGAGCCCAGAATTGTACCTGACAAATGGTAAGGACTACGTAAGAGTATATTTCCTTGAGTTATTAGATTAAGCAAAATCGTTTGGTTCTGCTACTATTTGCATATCCAGTGTCCTGTGACTTCTGATTCTTAAAATCAAACGACATAAAAAAGAAACCCAAAACATTTGTGAAACTCTGATTTCTTTTTTTAGATCTAAAAGATAGTTAGCTAATATTCATAGCTGAGCTCATTAAGCAGTGGGCCTAAAGCCTCTAATCAAATCTTACGCTGCCAGTGGCATCTAATTGCTCCAGTACTCAAGTAAGAGGAGACTGAAGCATACATCGTATATTAGTAAAGTCTGATAACATCCAATTTGTATATTACCCTTTCCAATTATTCAAAGCTCAATATTGCTTCTGAAAAGTTTGTATGATAATGAATGTTTCTTATTTTATTTATTGCTTAGAATTATTTGAACTGTGGCAGTCACATACATCATAGAATAACAAAAACTGCTCAAATCCTGGGAGCACTAAGACAGAAAAAGGAAATTCTGAATACTCAGCTGCATGGAACCTCTCATGTTAAAATTTATTTTAAGATTTTATGATCAGTTTATATTTCATTATGTATGGTTCCACATTTTTATTTGTTTCCACATGTGTTAGCTAAAATGAATTGCTGTAATTAGTATCAATTGCAATATAAGTAAAATAAAGAAGTTAAAGCTATCTTGAGGCCACTCTAGCTCAAAATTTGAGCAGAAATGTCCCAATTCCTCTTTTCCATGTGGTATCATTAAAACGTTGTACACTTAATAAACAGAATTTTTAAAGAAACCTAATAGCAATGTTGATAACATTAATTCTGAATTATAAATCTCCATATAAAAATACATTGAATGATGTCAGCTGTCATTAAGCCAATAATATTGAAATATTTGGGAACAGTTGTTTTATAAATTTATAGTTTCCCAAGTTTTTTATTACCCCTTAAGAACTCATCTTTTTACAATGTTCTAAATGCCTTAATGCCAGTCTAAACTCCACAATTTTGTATACACATAGGCAAAGAAGCAGATGTTAATTTCTAAGTCACAAATTCTGATCAGCAAAAATATAACTTAATTTTTAAAATTCTTTTTAGTTATATATAATATTAGGTTACATTTTAACATAATCATAAAAGCATGGAATACATTTTGCTCTAATTCAGTTCCCAGCACTTCCCTCCTCTTCCCTTCTTCTTCCCTAATCCCCTTCCTCTACTCCATTGATCTTTCTGTAATTTATTTATGGTTTTTGAAATTAGCATCTTGTGGGTACACTTGATGTTGGATTTCATTGTGTTATATTCAGGTATGTACATTCAAAATCAGTCAGATTCATTCCAGTCTTCTTACCTTTTCCTGTCCTCCTTCCTCTTCCTCAATCCCCTTCATCTACTCTACTGATCTTTCCTCTATTTTAATAAAATTTCTCCTCCCTTTTATTTCTCTTTCTCTCTTTTTCTTTCTTTTCCAGTTTTTCATTTCTCCACCTGTAAATTGGGATTAGCTTCTACATATCAGAGATAACATTTGACCTTTGACTTTTAGGGACTGACTTATTTCACTTAGCACTATAGTCTCCACCATTTCCATCCTTTTATTTACAAATGCCACAATTTCATTCCTCTTTATGGCAGAGTAATACTCCATTGTGTATATATTCCACATTTTCTTTATACATTCATCTGTTGAATGGCACTGAGGTTGATTCCATAGCTTGGCTATTGTGAATTGTGCTACTATGAACACTGATGAGGCTGCATCCCTGTAGTATGCTGATTTTAAATCTCCTGAATATATACCAAGGTGTGAGATAGCTGAGTCATATAGTGGTTCCCTTCCTAGTTTTTTGAAGAATCTCCATACTGCTTTCCAGAGTGGTTACACTAATATGCAGTTCTACCAATAATGTATAAGTGTACGTTTAAGGTGATTTTTAAAATAATAACTTTGAGACTCTTGATTAATGACAGAAAAAGTAGCCTAGATAACATCGGCTAAGCTGGGTCACTCTTGCATTTTTTTGTCAATTCATCTTTAAACTCAAGTCAATTAAAATTTTCCCTTTTTCTCTTCCTCTTTTGTGGGTTGGACAGCTTAGGTATCCAGGCTTAAGTTGACCATCACCTCCAAAGGAGAGGGTCAGAGGTTGGTTTCTGTCCCTGCTGGCCTTGCTAAAATGACAGCTCTTCCTGCTCTCATCCTCACTCCTCACACAGGCAAATGCTGTCCTAACCACTGTCTCCACCAATAACTTAGTTCCTTTTAATTGCTGTAACAAAATACTATCAAGAGAGTAGCTGATTAACCACAGAAATTTGCTTCTTACCATTCTGGAGGCTGAGAAGTCCAAGACCACAACATGGCCATGTGAATCTGGTAAGAACAGCCTTCCTGTTTGGCAAGTGGTGCCTTCTCTATACCTTTGCATGGTGAAAGTGGACAAGGGTCTATCTTGGGTCTCTGTATAAGGAAACTACTCCATTCATGAAGGTCCTTTCCTCATTGACTGATCACCTCCCAAAGGACTTACCTCCTAGGACCATTACCTGTTTTGTTAGGATTTCAATACCTGAATTTTGGGAGAGATACAAACATTTAGAAGATAGCAAGTGGCCTCCAATTACATGACCCAATATGACACATTTTGGGGAGATGGCCACCACACTCATGAACTTTCTCAAATTCTACAAATGTGATTTTCTCCAGTTGATAGATAATAGAAAAATTGCTTTGCCTATAGCATTCCCTTTTTCTGTATAGGAAGTAGATGACATAGTCCTTCCATTCTCACAGTCTATAAAACTAATGATTTTTAGCACATTCCTTGAATTCAGCCTAGAATACTAAGCACCACTGATGTTCCAAGAGGCCCTCTCTAGAGATCCTCACTCTATGCTCACCAGTCCTAGAAATATTTTTAAATTCTCAGCAATTAAGCTGGCTCTTAGATTCCTTTCATTCCAATCATCAGTATTATTTATGCGATAAATGTACTTATGTAATAAACTATATAAAACAGCACCAATGTATGTAATGAAAGGATATATTAAATTGGTCAAACCAAAGAATCTACAGACAATGAAGGTGCCAGTGGGTGCAATCCCAAAGGACAGGTGTTGTTCAGCCCTGGCCATGGGAATGTACACCTGTCAAGCTAAACTACAATCTAACCAACCTCAAATATTATACAATTATTTGGATCATGTGAGAACATATCCCTATGCTGACTTTAGACTTACTAAAATAACCTTCTGACAAATTAGCTTCCCCAATGATAAGGAGAATATATTGATGCACCCCTATTTTATTGAATATGAATACATCAGCATAATTTGATGTCTTATACCTGCAAGAATTTTATTTATATAAGCCGATATCCTCAGCTTTAGCTCTTCACTCATTCATTCATTCAGTCATTCATTTATTTAATTTTTGTACTGGGAATTTAACCCAGCACACGTTACCACTGAGCAACATTGCCAACACTTTTTATTTTTTACTTTTTTATTTTGAGACAAGTTCTCACTAAGTTGCTTAGGGTGTCATTAAGTTACTGACAAGTTTGAAACTTGTGATCCTCCAGCCTCAGGTTCCTGAGTCAATGGGATTACAGGCCAGGTGCCACCAAGCCCAGCTCAGTTTTAGTTTATGTGCAGACATTCACAAGAAAAATTTTTTCTAGTTCCACAAGATGGAGAAAAAAAAGTTAAAATTGTTTAGGCAAGCAATTTCTTTTATGGGATTTTTTTCCCTGTGTCCTTTCTTCAAAATTCTTTAATAACAATCTCATTTCTCTAATGTTCTACCAATGTTCAGTCTTTGGAAGAATTTTAATTAACAACTCTAAGCGAAGCTGCTCAACAATTTTATTTCATAAGACATCTTTGCAGCTATAGTGGAGAGTCTACTGCAACTCTTGATATTGGCTTTTTACAAATAGTAGCCAAGATGCATTGCTATTCAGCATAGAACTATCTAAACCATTTTACTGTGCCTAATTTATATTCATACATTTGGATCATGTGAGTATTTATCCCAATACTGACTTTAGACATACTTAAATAACCTTCTGACAAACTAACTTCCCCAATGATAAGAAGAGGTTATCCTTTTTAGGGGACATAGTAATGCACACTCCCAAAGAGTTGAGAAAAACAAAAAGAGGACATTGTGAAGCTGGCGAGGAGGAGCCTGGGTAACCCCACACCTGAGCCAATATTGCATTCCTCCTTCACATTCAACACTAAACAGCAGTCAGTTATTATTGATTCCATACAGCTGAGTCACATGGAATTCATTCTCCCTGGGACTTGGCCAGAAACAAGCTTTATTAAGCTTTATATCACTTTATCATCAAGGTTAACTCCTCACTCTAAGGGCCATTAAGAGAGCTTTATTATTAGTTTGTAATTTTGTATGTTTTAAGTGGAATGACATTATTTTGCCCAAGTGAATAAAATGAAGTACAGTAATTGTAATTGCTATTGCCAGACTCTGTAGTGAGCCTCACAGGATTTTCCAAAAGTAAAATGACAATGCATCATCATCAACCTGGCCACCATACGGCCACAGTGATTCCTGGCCTATTTCCAACATTCTTCAACAATTCTTGGGTGTCCCTGTAAAAGATACATGACATGTCATGGCCCAGATTCATTACATTTCTAATTTTTTTCTTCAGGAAAAGATAATCCCTCATCATTGGTTCATTTTTTTAACAGAGTCCTCCAGTTAAAAATATATCAAGATCTTACCACAAGATGTCTTGACACTGACTTATTATTATAGAAAAGAATATGTTCAAGGAAACTAATGGGGAGCATAATAGCCAAGTGACAAAGAACAGCATTACACACACAAGATGGATAGCATTGACAGAAGGTGATAAACTGGAGTACCTGAGTGTTCATGGCAATTTAAATCGTATCCGTTTAAGGAAAGCGTACTTGAGAATTAAAGAGAACCTGTACATTACAAAGAATCTGAATATAACAAAGTTAATGCCTTAGGCCTATAGCACCTGGTAGCTAGCCTGAGAAAAGACCTCACTGCAGGAAGCTATCTACAAATGGTGTGAGAACCAAAGTCCCAGCCATTACGGGAACCTGGTCCTAGGAACCCACAGTAGGATACTCACCGTTAGAGAATGCCTGAGTCAAGTGTCAACCTGTTCTAGCTCACTGCTCAAGGTTCAAGCACAAGCACTGGAGATGAGAGTGACCCTCTAGAGCCAAATGGCCTGCTTACCCCCACCCCTATCCTTTGTATTTTTGAAGAAGCTTCTACTGATCCCGTTTGACCTATACTGCTATAAATAAAGCAAGCAGGGTCTCCTTCCTTTGTTAGAGCCAGATCTTCTGCATGGCTCAACCAGTCATGCCTCTGCTTAAGAGATATTCTTGACTTTTGTCTTATTTTCTGATATATAAATTTCGTGGCTTTTATTTTGCAGCCAGCCCATCCCTCCAACAGGAATCCTTTCCCTCACTCACTTGGGACGTGAGCGAGACCTCACCATTTGCTGCCAGTGCCTTCCTCACTTCCCCTCATATTTGCATTCCCTTCTTTAATATTTGTATTCCCTTGCTTAACTTTTGTATTTTTGCAACACACATAATATACACATGTGAAAATACATTTGCAACCAACCAACTTGACTTCTGATGGTTTCTTGACCATTCCATATGCTGGTAAGTCACTAGGATTTTGTTCTACTATCTTCTACTTAAAGCAACCTTGCTTCCCATGATCTCTGCTTTACTAACATAGACTCAGGATAGATCTTAGTTCTTTCAGAAAAATTTGGTTTGTGATAAGTGGAACTAATATAAGCCAAACTATAAATGCCACATATAAAAAGACCACATTTCCTAGAACTCAAGGATGATCACATGGTTGAGACAGGCTTAGAGTTTGTGTATCATCTTTGATGAGGCCATCTCCAAAGAAGGTTCAGTTCCCTCATATACAGTAATGAAATTTCAACCAAGTCATACCCAAACTGTTTCCACACAGCTGGATGACCTGCTAAACATACCTGTGGAGTTGGCATCAATGAAAAAGACAAGTTTCATGCTCATATTGTTTGCTAACACTTTTTAGAATAAAAATTTCTTTTATCTTTCCCTGTAAATTCAGAAGAACTATTCTGAGTGTCCTTGATTTGAACACACCAAGAGACTCTTAAAATAGAGATATCTACTTGAATAAAAGAATCAACAAATAACCGAGTCTACTACATTGCAGTTCATTTAACTTGTTTTGAACCACAATTTGTTCTAGAACTTCAAAGTCAAAGGAATACATCTGATCAGTCCTTTGGCATTGCACATGAAGAAATAAAGGCTAGATGTGTTTAGTAAATGATGTAAATAAGCATTCATTTCAAAAGCAATATCTACCTTTGAAAAGTCTATCTACTAAGTAGACAGTAATTAGGCTCACTAGAGGCAATTATATAATTGACTAATCATTGTTAGATTCTGCTCCACTGATTAAATACTAACAATAGTTTCTGTTTTACAAAAAACATGAAAATAATATATATGTCACAGGATTATTGTGAAAATGTTTGAAATAATATAAGGGAGACTACTAGCCTTGTAATTGGCAAATAATAAGTTCTTCCTCTCTCTTTAACTCATTTTAGTTTGAATTTATACTATTTTTGTCTCATTTGTAGGTCACATCAGTGAACATCATACCACATAATTTTTCACTTCCTTTTATATTTCAGAGAAAAACATGGAATTTGGGGAAGGATGTATGTATGTGTTTTAAATAAATGATATGTCCCTTTCTGTACCTTGTCATTTTTATCCAATTGTGTAGATAAGAGAACTTTCCATGTAGATAATATTTTGTGCTTTTTAACTATAGTATAGTATTTCATTGTATGATTATTCAATTATTTGATCATATCTAATTTATTGACAGTTAGATACTTCAAACTTTCTGCCTTTGAAAATTATGACAAACAAATTTCACTTTGTTGTATAAGGATTTTTCTTGAGTACTTGCCAAACAGAAGTACTGGAACAAAGGTATGGTGTTTGTTTGGTAACAAATTATTTCAAAACCTCATAGCTACATTCTATAATTATTTATTATTTCTCATGTTGTCTTTGGATTGTAAATTCAGAGAAACAATGCAGGAAACAATGCAAATATATTGTCTATGCATCAGTTACAACAATTGGTGTAAGGAGTCAGAGCATATTTGATGGTCATCTGTGAGACTGGCTGGGCCTGTTCATGAAAAACTCACTCATGGCCTCTCCAGTATGGCAGCTGAATTTCCAGAGGAAGCATCTAAAGAGAGAAAATAAGTCAGAAGGAAGCCATATTCGCTGCTATGACCTAATCTTAAAAAACATCCACCATTACCTCCCCCAATATTGCATTGGTTGAGGCATCCATAAAAATCTAATACCAAGGAAAGGAAACATAAATTATACTTTTTAAAGTTTAGTTGAGTTTTGTTTTTCAGTACTGGGGATTGAACCCAGAAGCAACATACTAATGAGCTACAGCCCCAGTCCTATTTAAAAAAAAAATTTTTTTTTTTGAGACACAGTATTGCTGAGTTGACATTGTGGTCCTCAAATTTGAAATCCTCCTGTCTCCAACTCTCCAGAAGCTAGGATTACAGGCATGTGCCACTGTTTCCAGTTAAAGCAATCTTTTTGTCCTTCTTTTTCTTCCTCCTCCTCTTCTTCTCCTCTCCTCCTCCTCCTCCTCCTTCTTCTCCTCCTCCTCCTTTCCCTTTCTCTTCCCCTTATCCTCCTTCTCTTTCCCAGAGACATGGATTTAATTAGGAAATCAGATGAACATTCAAGAGAGAATGCTGTACATCTTGAGAGTGAGAAGTTTTTGTGGTGAAGCAAGGAATATCCATTCAAGAGGGGAATGTGGTCCATCTCCAGAGAGAGAGAGTGAGAGATAGTATTCCATACTTCCATTTTTCATACTTTGGTGTAATTTAGTTGTACATAATAGTGTGATTCTTTTTGTTACATTTATACATACACACAATGTAACAATTTGAGTTGGCCAAAATCGTTCCGGAGTATTCATCCTTTCTTTCCCCTCCTCACTCTCCGGATTCCTTTCCTCTAGTCTACTGATCTCCCTTCAATTTTCATGAAATGCCACCCACCTTTCTTTTGCTCTTTTCTATCTTTCAAGTGAAAGAAAGCCTAGGATCCTAGACCTTCTGAGTTTGGCTTTTGTTGCTTAATATAATGTTCTCAAGTGCCATCAACTTTCCTGCAAATAATTTAACTTCATTCTTCTTTATGGCTGAATAAAATGCTTTTGTGTGTGGGGGGGGGGTATTTAAATATATGTGTGTCTCACATTTTCTCTATCCATTCATCTGTTGGTGGATACTTAGGCTGGTTCTATTGTTTGACTACTGTAAATTGTGTTGCTATAAACATGGGTGTGCATGTATCACTATAGTATGATGACTTTAATTCTTTAGTATAAATACAGAGAAGTGGTGTAGCTATGTCATCTGGTGGTTCCATACCTAGTCTTTTGAGGTACTGCAATACAGATTTCCATAGTGGTTGTATTAATTTATAATCCCCCAATAGTGTAAAAGTGTTCCTTTTTCTCCACATTCTTTCCAGCATTTATTATTGTTTATATTCTTGATGATTGCCATTGTGACTGTAGTGAGATGAAATCTCAGTGTAGTTTTGAGCTGCATTTCCCTAATTGTCAATAATGTTGAACATTTTATATATTGGCCATTTTTATTTCTTTTTTTAATTTCTTCTTTTGAGAAGCATCTGTTTAATTCACTTCTTCATTGATTAATTGGGTTATTTATGTGTGTGTGCTTTTTTTGAGTTCTTTATATTTTCTAGATATTAATCCTGTCAATGAATAGGTAGAAAAGATTTTCTCCCATTCTGTAGATTCTTTCTTCACATTCTTAATTGTTTCTTTTGCTATGCAGAAGCTTTTAAATTTGATGCCATCCCTTTGTTAACTCTCCCTGAGCTTTAGGGGTCCTATTGAGAAATTTTTTTCCCATGTCTATATACCTGAGTGTTTACCTTATGTATTCGTAAAAGTTGGATAGTTTCTGGTAGAATTCCTAGTACTTTGATTCACTTTGAGTTGAGTTTTGTGTAGGGGGAGAGATAAATCTATTCTAGTCTCATTGATTTATATATGAATAACAAGTTTTCCAGAAGCATTGGTTTTAAACACTCTTTTCTTCAATGTTTTTGGCCCTTCTGACAAGGATCAGATTACTGCAACTGTGCGGGTTTGTCTCTGTGTCTTCTGCTCAGTACCACTGTATGCCAAACCTCTTGATAGAAGAATGTCACCACATATTGAGGCACCCATTTTTTGACAATTGTACCTATAAAAATATAATGAGCAACTTTTATTTCAGTAGATATTGACAAATTATTTTCCACATTTGCTTCACAATTTAGCGTTCAAATGGCAGTTATAAGATAAGCTTTGACTCACATTTTTACTTCTAAATCTAAAATAATATACAAATGAAAGATATCATGTTCCATCTATTTCAACAAACACAAATAAATAGAACATGTACTTTGTTAGAGTTTTGCTGGGTCTCAAAAGAAACAATCCACTGTTTTTTTCTTCTTAAGAAAGCTCTCAAGATACAGAAAAAATATTCACAACTCAACTTTCCTATGTAAAATGGAGATATGTATTCTCATAATATTGCTATAAAACATAAAATAACTCAACTGACATAATGTATATGAAGTCCTCAGCAGAAAAAACAAGTAACAAATGTTTGAAATTGAAAATCTGTGTCCATATTTTTATCACTATAAATTTCATAATCATCCTTATCATTTTTAACACTTTTTCACTTTCCCATAAATATTTTTGAAAGTCAAACTTCCTATAACTCTATTTTCCCTTAATAGATGATGTTAATATGATGTTAAACCCCAAAATATTTTACAATTAATATTTTTATTAAGAATATAAATAATTTCTTATTTTCCAAAATAAGTGAACTACTGGGACTTAGCCCATTTGGTTATCCTTCCACAATGCTTAATATTTACAGTAGCTCTTCATTACTCTTAACACTATTCATTTATCTCTCTTTCTTTAACCTAGAGTGAGTGGTATGTAGGTATATACACACATATGAATGTATGTATAGACATGCCTTTAAGAAGTATTCAAAACAGTCCAGTGTACTTTGATAAACAAATTTTTAAAAACAATTTAGTTGTAAAATTAATTAACTTTTGAAGATATTAGAATTTTGTTTAAAATAGTTAGGACTAGATAATGGCTTATCTTTATCACAATTTGTTAATATTACTAGATATGAACTGATTTATTGTTCATTGCACGAACTATGCAGGCCAAAGATAAGAGAGGACATTTTTCTTCAAAGTGATGGAAGAAATAAACTCAAATCTCTATACCCAGCAAAAATATTTAAAAATGAAATACATACAAATAATTTGCCAGATGAAAAGAAAATAGAGAAAATCCATTGTAAGCAGATACATACTATAAGAAATGTTAAAAGCAACTCTTTAGGAAGAAGCATACCAACCAAAAATCTGTATTTGTATAAAAGAGTGGTATTTTCAAGAAAAATAATAAATGAAGTTAGAAATAAATAGTTTTATTCTCCTTTGCTTTAGAAAAGTTGACTATATGAAGCAGAAACAATAGCAATAGTCTTATAATTAGTATTATAAATATAGAAAAGTAAAGTTCATGAATAAAGCAATATAAATAATAAAAAAGAAAAGAAAATTGTGTTATAAGTTCTTTACACAAAACATGAGGAATAATACTAGTACTTAAAGACATAATCTGCTAATTCAAACTTTTCAAAATTAAAGTGAATATTAAGGCATTAGTAAAGGAAAAAATAAACCATAAAAATACTAAGTTAATGAAATTAAGTCAGAAGAAAAGAAACAAAGTACAGAGGTATAAAGGAAAACAATTAAGATAGTAGACATTAATCCAGTTATATTAATAATTATATTAAATGTAAATAGTCTAAACATATCAGTTAAAATATAGAGACTATATTGACTGAAAACTAATACACAACTAGGCACCTTCTATAAGCCTACCATGCAAATGCTAATCAGAAGAGTTATATTAATATTGAGCAAAGTAGAATTCAGGAAGAGAATGAAACCAAAGAAATAGGAACATAATATAATAAAAATAAGTTAATTATATGAGAAGAAATAATACACTAAATATGCAAGCACCCATTAGTACAATTTCAAAATATAGGATGTAAAAATAGATAAAACTAAAATGTGAATTAGAGAAACACACAATTATAGTTGGAAATGTCAACACCTCTCTCAGTAATCGATATAACAAAATACAAAAATTGATAGGGTGAAAAGAAGTAGGCAATTGACAGTTCTCCAATAATTGTTGTATACGTCAGTAGTCCATTTTCCAAGAGGGATAGAACATCTTGGCAGAAATGTAGAACAACAGAACAATCAGAATTATAACACTGGATCCAATAATAGTAGACAACATATTTTTCTCAAGTGCACAAAGAACATTCTGCAGGAGAGACCAGATGTTAGGCCATAAAATGAGTCTCAATATAAAAAGATTAAAATCATAAAAGTATTTCCTCCAAACACAGTTAAATGAAAATATAAATTAATAAGAGACAGAAAATGGAATAATTCACAAATATGTAGAAATTAAACAACATTCTTTTTTATTATTATTTTGGTACTGGAGTTTGAACCAAGGGTGCTTTACCACTGAGTTACATTCCCACCCAGAACTTTTTATTTTTTAATTTGAGACAGGCCCTCACTAAGTTGCTGACCTTGAACTTGCAATCCTCCTGCCTTTGCCTCCTAAATTGCTGGAATTTAAACATGTGCCAAAAGACCAGCCTAAACATCACATTTGTAAACAAACAATGGGTCAAAGAAGAAATTTCAATGGAGACTAAATAATGTTACATCCTTATACATACATATCACAATGAATCTCAACATTGTATATAATTATGATGTATTGATTCAAAATTAATTAAAATGCTAAAAAAAGAATAAAAATGAAAAACATACCAAAACATTTAGGGTGCAAAAAAAAAATTCTGAAATTGATATTATAATTTTAAGCCTATAGAAACTAGAAAAATTAGAGCAATCTAAATTCAGAATGAACAGAGGAATCATATAATAAAGATTAGACAAAGTAGAGAATGGGAAAATAATAAAGATATTCAGTAAAACTAATGTTTATTCTTAAGTAACACTGTATAACCCAGAATTGAAAAATATTAAAATTGAGTAACAAAATAGAAGACACAAATTAACTAAATTCAGTAATGAAAGTAGCCCATTGCCACTATTTTTACAAAAAGAAAAAGGACGTAAGAGGCTACTGTGAATACTATGAATAAATGAAGATATAAACAAATATCTAAAAACACAAAGATTGCCAAAGTGGACTCAGGAAGAAATAGAAAATCTATATAGGCCTATAACCAAGGAAGAAATTGGATCAATAATTAAGAAAAAAAAATTTTTTCTAACAATCCTAACAAAGAAAAGTCCAAGTCCTAATGACTTCAATAGTCAGATAATTATTCTCAAATTCTTCCAAAAAGTAGAAGAGGGAAGACTTTCCAACTTAGCATGTCTAGGTAAACCCAAGACCAACATAATTTCAAATGGAGAAAAATTGAAAGCATTTCCTCTAAAAACTGGAAGAAGATAGGGATGCCCTCTTTCATCACTTCTTTTTAACAGTCCTTGAAACCCTAGCCAGAGCAATTAGATAAAAGAAAGAAAATAAAAGATTACAAATTGAAAAAGAAGAGTTCAAACTATCCCTATTTGTTGATTACATGATTCTATATTTAAAAGACCCAATGTACCCCACCAGAAAGCTTCTAGAACTCATAAACAAATTCAGCAAAGTACCAGGATATAAAATTAACACCCATAAATCAGTTGTGATCCTATACACCAATGATGAATCAACTGAAGGAGAAATCAGAAAAACTATACCATTAACAATAGCCACAAAAAAGAAAAATAATATTGAGAATCTAACAAAAGAGGTGAAACATTTCTACCATGAAAACTACAGAATGCTAAAGAAAAAAATTGAAGACTTTAGAAGATTTGAAGATCCCCCATGTTCTTGGATAGGCAGAATGAACATTGTCAAAATGACCATAATACCAAAAGTACTATACAGATTTAATGCAATTTCTATTGAAATTCCAATGATGTTCTTCATAGAAATGGAAAAAACAGTAATGAAATTAATTTAGAAAAATAAGAGGCCCAGAATAGCCAAAAAGTCCTTAGTAAGAAAAGTGAAGGAGAAGGCATCACAATACTAGACCTTAAATTATGCTAAATAGCTACTGTGACAAAAATGACATGGTATTGGCACAAAAACACATAAATACATTTATCTCATACTAGACAAAGGCACCATAAACATACATTGGAGAAAAGATAGACTCTTTAACAAATGGTGCTGGGGAAAATGGAAATTCATATATAATAGAATAATCATAATTACTCTCTTTGTGAATATGGAAGCAGCACAAAATGATTTAGCTAAATTGAAGTGTTAATAGTATCAAACTCACTGTAAACTTATGTTTTAATATCATAATGGCAAGGTTTAGTCTTGCCAATGGGGTTGTAATAGTCCAAGTTTGTTTTTGAGACCTCTCTTTTCTTAACAGTGCCTGATATACTATTTTCAACATTATTCTGTATAATTAAATTATCTGTATATTCATGACTGATTGATCCCCATTTTGTCACTATTTCTTTAATATAGTGCTATAATCCATCAACTTGGACTTGAATCTGTAGGCAACTGCTTATCTGTCTTCTTAGCTAATAAATGCTGATTTTAAAATGTCTTACTTGTAGAAAAAAAAATTTCCTCATTTCAGATTTTTCAGAGAAACCTCACCATGATTCCTAGTTACTGATGATAATAATCACTCTATTAGCAGGCATTACCAAAAATAAATTTGAGAACTATGTGAAATTCTAAACTGAAAAATTCATCCCATGTGAAACATTATTTTAATCATCAAAAAATGTCTTAACATGTATTTTTGCATCTACATCATAATTTCACTTTCCTTATCAGAAATGTAAATACCTTAGATTTTTCGTCTTCCATGTGCATTCTTTAAAAGATATCAGTCTTAAATATACATTGATAACCCATGATGACATAGCAGCAGTCCTAACATCTCAGTTTGTTCTAATGACCCAGGTAATGCAGAGTCTACAAAGGGGTGAGGTGTCAGTTATTCTACAAAATATGGATGGACAGATGGCTGGCTGGCTGGCAGATCTATGGATAGATGATAGTCCTATACAATATTGACAATCACTGAGGATTCAGATAGTCCATAAGTAAAATTGTCAAGGATAATCCAAGAATAAAAGCAAAACTTCACTCATCAAAAGTTCCAGATATGTAAGTAGGAATAAGAAATACATTCTTTAAAAGTCAAGATGAGAATTGGGCATAGTGGTGCATGTCTGTAATCTCAGAGACTCAGGAGACTGAATCACAGTTCAAGGCCAGCCTGAGCAACTTAGTCAGACCCTGTCTCAAAATAAAAAATTAAAAAGGGTTGGGTTTGTATCTCCACACCTTCATCTATCCCATTAAATCTTAAATTTGGTATTTTCATGTTATCCCATAATTCTTGGAAGTTATAGTCATGGTTTTTAAACATCTTCTCTCTGTGGTCAACTCTATTTTCAAGATTATATATTTGTCTTCATTGCCTACATTTCTGTCTTCCAAATGGTCTAGTCTGTTGGAAATGCTTTCTATTTAATTTTTAGTTTGGTTTATTGTTTCTTTGATTTCAAGGATTTGTTGTTGTTGTTGTTGTTTTTAAAATCTCTATCACTTTGTTGAAGTGATCTTTTCCTACCTGTTTTTGCTCTCTTACATCATCCTTTACTTCACAGATCAGTTTAATGATGTAAGTTCTAAACTCCTTCTGTGTCATTTCTTCTACTATGGTATGAATAAATTCTGTTATTGGAATATCTTTGTCTGCCAAGATACTGGGGCTATTTGTTCCCTTGCTTTTTCATGTTATTTGGGTCTACCCTTCTGAGAGTATGGATCTGAGGCATTGAGTTTCTACCCTGAAGGTTTCCAGTACCTCACTGTTTTGGGAAACAAATCATAACAACCACCAATGCAAACAATTTACAGCATTAAACCAAAGAGTTTCTACCATGATGTCTACAATGTTAATTATCACAACAAACAGTAATGATATGATCAGTTATGCCTACAAGTTTACAAAAGGGTTTACACTTTCAAATGGTGGACAGGGAAAGAACAGAGTGATATGGGATGTGATGATCATGAGAGAGAAGGAGAGAAGACAAAAGTAAAAGATTAAAGGACGAGTGAAAGAGAGAACAGTAGAGATTGGCTGTAACCAGAAGAAAAGAGAGAATAAAGGGAAACAAAAATTAAGGAAAAATAAAGATAAGGGAAAAAAATATACATAAAGCAAAAATTTAAATAAAAATATTAAAAATAAAAGAATACAAAACAAAACTAAAATATACTAATTAAACATCCTAGTTCATAAAAAATACTAATCTATATAAAATAATTGGCTTCAAAAATGCTGGAGTGAGAAGAAAAAAAATAGGAACCTCTATAAATGTCAATGTATCACTAAGTCACAATTGAACAGCAAAAAAGAATTTTTAAAAAATCTCGTTGAAAAACCAAAGAATTCTTTTCTATGAAGTTCAAAATATTCTCAACTTGGCTTCTCAGCAGTTTTAGATGGGTTCATCTGGAGCTTGATGCTCCATCCTCTGGATTGCTGGAATGAGAGAGGTAATCTGTAGGAGGAGTTCCTAGAGGCAGGGTTTAGACTTACATGGGCTCCAGGCTCTTCACTGAATGCCAGTTGGTCTGGAGATTTTAAATCAGCACATCTCCAGTGCCCAGTACTTGCTGGAATATAAACCAAAGGAATGCACAATCTTTTCAATGAAATAATGTCAGAAAATTTCCCAAACATCAAGAATGAAATGTAATATCAAATACAGGAGGCTTACAGGACCCCAAAAGTACAAAATTACAACAGACCCAGATCAAGGCACATTATAATGAAAATGCCTACCACAAAGAATAAGGATAAAATTTTAAAGGTTGTGGGATAAAAATATCAGATTACACATTGGGGGAAATCAATTCAGATCTCAGTTCATTTCTCAACCCAGACCCTCAAAGCTAGGAGGTCCTGGAATAACATATACTAAGCTCTTAAAGAAAATGGATGCCAACCAAGAATCCTATATTCAGCAAAATTAAGCTTCAGATTTGAAGATGAAATAAAAACCTTCCATGACGAACAAAGATTAAAAGAATTTGCAACCAGAAAGCCTGCACTTCAGAATATTCTCAACAAAATATTCCATGAAGATGAAATGAAAAGAAACAAAAAAAAAAATGAATTTTTGTTCACTGCAAAGAGAGGAACTACACTAAAGGAATAGTCAAAGGAGAAACTGATTCAAATTAAGAAGTAGAAATAAACCAAAATGACCAGGAACACATTACATAGCTCAATAATAATCTTGAACATTAATTGCCTAAACTCATCAATCAAAAGACATAAACTGGCAGATTTAATTAAAAAGAAAAGACCCAACTATATGCTCTTTCCTCATAGGCAAAGACATCCACAGACTGAAGGTGAAAGGATGGGAAAAAAAAACATAGAAATCACATGGATTGCATAAATTAGCAGGGGTTTCTACCCTCTAAAATAGGTCAAGTTTTATAAGCTATAATTGTAATAATATAATTGTAATATTACCTTTATATATTGTTAGTATCTGTAGGGTCATTTTTTGGGGGGAGTTCTTTTCTTTATTATTTATTTATTTCATTGATTTTCAAATTTTTTCTAATTAGTTCTACATGACATTAGAATGCATTTATGTATTTTGATAAATAATACATAAATGGAGTATAATTTCTCATTTTTCTTTTTATACATGTTGTAGGATCACATCGGCCACACAGTCATATAGGTACATGAGGTAATAATGTCTGTTTCACTCTACTATCCTTCCTACCTCCATACCCCTTCCCTTCCTTTCAATTCCCTCTACCTAAAGTAACTCTATTCTTCCCTAGTGCTCCCCACTACTTATTGTGAATTAGCATCCACATGTCAGAGAAAACATTTGGTCTTTGGTTTTTTTGGATTTGGCTTATTTCTCTTAGCATGATATTCTACAAATCCATCCATTCATGAACATTCCTCAGAAAACTTGGAATGGAACCACCATTTAACCCAGTTATCCCACTCCTTGGTTTATACCCAAAGGACTTAAAATCAGCATACTACAGTTACACAATCACATCAATGTTTGTAGCAGCTCAAGTCACAATAACTAAACTATGGAACCAACCTAGGTATCCTTTAACAGATGAATGAATAAAGAAAATGTGGTGTATATATAAGATGGAATATTATTCATCTTTAAAGAAGAATGAAATTGTAGGGTTGTTTTGATAGCTCACTTTCCATTGATATTTTTTCTTGCTTTTTCCTTGATTAGACTTGTTAGATTTTTATCAACTTTTAGCTGTATTATTTCCTTTTTAATTCACATATTTCTTCTCCTACTCTTATTTTTCCTTTCTACTATCTAATTTGAAATAATTAGATTGTTAATCTAGCTTCTTTCTGATACAAATACTCTGTTATAAGTGCGTATCTGAGTACTATTTTGTCACAGAGATTTGGATATTTTAAGCTTTTATTATCACTGAGTTCAAAGTACTTTTTATTTACTTTTCTTGTGCTTTCTTCTTTGATCTATGAGATATTTATAAGTGTGTCATTTAATTTTGAAGTAGTTGAGACATGGGGGTGGGGACCTATATATCTTTAGGTGATTGATTTCAAATGTAATAAATCATGAATGATTTCAAATTTTTAATATTTCTCAAAGCTTATTTCATGACAGAATTTAGTCAATCATTAAGTTTTTTCTTGTCAATTTTGTGTACAGTTCTCTATAAACAAATAGGTCAAGGCAACTGATAATGTTATATCAGTCTATATCATTACTCCTTCTGGCAAAGTGAGGGGTATTTGTCTTTCTGGTTTTATTAATTTTTATTAATTTTCACTTCATGTATTTGAAATTTTGTTATTAGGTACATACATATTCAGAATTGTTATACTTCCTTGAATAAGTTACCTATTATGGTTATGAAATGTTCCTCTTTATCTCTGAAAATACTTTTTCTTGACATTTATTTTATATTAATAACTCTACTTCAGATTTATCTTGCATATTTTTCCCTTCTTAACCTATTGGTGTATTGATATTTAAAGTGTAACATATGTATGGACCATATAGTTATTGTTTGCTTTATATGTATGTTGAACATTTATATCTTTTAATTGCAATATCTAGATCATTTATATTTAAATTAATTAGTGATATTGTCAGAATAAAAGAACACCTGACATGAAGCTCAGTGGAAAATTGCATAAATGATCTGTTTGATAATCTTTTGATAATCTAATATTTAGGAAAATTGGTTGAATAGTCTTGCTGTCAGGCTCAGAAAGAAGATTATTGGAATGCTTTGTGTTGGATTTGTTCATTCTCTCATCATATGATACACAGCAACAGATTTATTTTATTGTTTGTTAGAACTTATTTTTTTTCACATAAAAAATAATATATTACTAATTTAAGAAAGGTGTAGGGATGTAGCTCAGTGGTAGACCATTCAATCTCTAGTACTACAAAAGAAAAAAAAATCAAGTGAGGAATAATTTCAGTTACCCAGTCAAGCAATATTTCCATGTGATGTGTTAGGAAACCTCAAAAGACCTGCACTGAGATATTTACCCAAGTCAGTACCATTATGGGTTTCCAAATAGGATAAAGTCTTTTCTTTCTCAAGTTGTTGAAAACAATATATTCTGGAAGATCGATGAATGTGAAAATTAAAATGTATTGAGATAGCACTTCATACCTATTAGACTAGCCCAAATCTGTAACACTGACAATATCAAATGTAGGAGGTGGAATAACAGCAACACTCATCTCTTGTTGGTGAGAAGGCAAAATAAATAGTGCAGCCACCTGGGGAAACCCTAAGGAATTTTCTTACAAAATTGAATGCACTCTCACCCTATGATCAAATAATCATGTTTCTTGGTATTAACCCAAAGGAGATGAAAACGTATGTCCACACAATCTGAATACAAACATTTACAGCAGCATTATTAATAATTCCCCAAAGAGGGGAAGCAATCCAAGATGACACCCACTAGATAAATGGACAAATAAATTGTGATACTCCTAGAGCATAGAAAACAATTCAGTACTAACAAGAAATAAATTATCAAGCCATAAAAGACATGGAGAAACCTTAAATGTGTATTGATAAGTGAAGAAATGATGGCCACAGTAACAAATATTTGCAATCACAGTGACTTGGGGAGCTGAGGCAGGGTGATGGAAAATTTTAGGCCAAACCCAGCAACTTAGTGAGAATCTCTCTCACAATAAAAAATAACAAAGTCTGGCAATACAGCTCAGTGATAGAGCAGCCATGGGTTTAATCCCCAGTACACACACACACACACACACACACACACACACACACACACTCCATATGGTTCTAACGGCAAAGATACATTGCTTAGTGATGAAGATACATTCTGAGAAAAGTGTCTTCAGGTGATTGTGTCACTGTATACACATCATAAAGTAACTGTAAACAAATTAAAGATGGCTAAGATGTCAAGAGGGGATATAATCTTATATGACCTCTGTCTGCATGCTATCTACTATTGACCAAAATATTGTCCTGCAGTGCATAACTACAAACACTATCCAAGAAAAGTCAAAAGTATTGGGACAGTAAAAAGATCAGTGGTTGCCAGGGGTTGGAGTTGGATAAGGGATGAAGAGCTAGAGCACAGAAGACTCTCAGGGAGGTGAAAGTACACTGTAGGATAATATTATGATGAATATGTGTCATTACAAATTTGTCCAGACCAGACCTATAGAATGTACAGCACCAAGATGGAACCCTAAAGTAAACTACAGACTGAGCGATCAGGATATGTCAATGTAAATTCATCATTTCTAACAAATATACCGCTATGGTAAGGGATGTACCCTAGTGGGGTCAGGAAGTCCATTGAAAATCTGTTTCTTCCTCTCTATTTTGCTGTGTATATAAAAGTGCTCTTAAAATAAAAAGACCTAAAAACACTTATTTTGGCTTTGTTTTATTTAGGGAACACACTCTATAGTCAGATAACTTGGGTTCTGATCCACACTACTAGGTAAAGAGGGCACACAATTTATCTTGTCTCAGTTTACTTGATTTTAAAATGAGATATTAGCTATATCTACTTTATAGGGTCATTGTGACAATAATAAAGTTTAGAAAATAAGGTTTTCCTTCTGCATGGTGAGTGTTAAATAAAAACTAGCTAGTATGATTGACAAGCCGATGGCCACAACATGCATCCTTCTTGCTTAACAGAATATCAGCCCCAGCCAAGGAGATCACATATGTTTATATTGCACATTTGCATCAGATGGATATCCAGGAAAAACAAGCAAAAAATGTGTCTATCCTTATCTAAGCTCCTTTTTGCTGGTGAATATTTCATTGATCTACTTATCTATAACTTAACACTTCTTTTTCTGTTTCTCAGACAATTCTGCATTTTAATTGTGCTTTGCTTCTCTGAGAAGATTCAAACACCTTTACTTTGAAAAGATTAATTTGCATATTCTCTGTCAGAAGTGTCTCTAGAGATTAATAAAATCTGTCTTTATGGATGTAATAAAAATAAAATTGAGAATTTATTATAAGTCAGACTGTATTAAATGTTTTATTTTTATTCAGCTTATTTCATCTCCATAAGGAAGTTATCAAATAGGTTTGTATTTTCTCTAGCATGCAGGTACAAAAATGCAGGCACATAGAATTTAAGATATGTTCCCACAGGCACATAGTGGGTGGCAATGCCGGAATTTCAATCCCAACAGCCTGGCACCAGAGAGAACTTATGTTGCCAGGCTCAGTATCAAACACTTTGCATGGATGTTGCTGAACTTCACCAAATGCCATAAAAATCTGTTACAACCCCAAGAACAACCAAACTAGAGTTAGAAGCTTAAAATTCCTTTTATCCAACACACATTTATTCTCATTTACTCTGGGTACACTGGGTTTCGGGTATCAATGCAGGTACTGTAGGTACAGTAATTAATAAGCCAACTACCTGCTGAGGGAAGTTTGAAATCAGACCCAGAAATAAGGCATGCAGGTCGTTATCTACTTTTCTCTCCTTAGCAGATGGTCAATCGAATAGTTTTTGGACCACACTGTGAATGTTTAATATTATATACATATTGCTGTCTGTTAGACACTGAATGATGCCATGGAGAAGTCAAAACATAGCCTTCAACTGTAAGAGAAGAGTCATAAAATTTAGTTCAAAAATATAATTAAAAATCTTAAACTATATTAAGTGAGTATACATAAAATCATTGATTTTAAAAAGAAACTATGAACTTGAGAAGTTTGTCCAGCCAAAACAAAACAGGGACAGAAATAAGGATGGTTCAATTTTGTCATTTAATTATTTATCTAAGTAATCATTGCCTTGAACCAAGAAATCCTTGTCTAGACAAACAGTCCAAAACCCACCAGACTATAAATCCCTCTCATCTTCTACCATGTAGACGTTAAGTTACAGTAACTGAGACAAATCTCTCCTTTTATACCTGCAAGTCCCTTTCATATTAAACTCTTCTCCCAGTACAGCTGCTTGTGAGGTTTCCTGATTTTTTTTCTCTAAAATTATGAGATGAAGTCCACAGGATTCTGTATTCCATGTCCTACTTAATCATGATTCAAACTCAAGACTTTCTATATGGTTTTGAAGAGGAAATCTCTTCATTCCTTCTATATTCTAGCTCTTCCTGCCACTCTTCCCAATCTTGATTGAGTTTGGTAACAACATGAGGAAAAACTATGTTCATTCGATAGTGGAGATTGGAAAGAACCAAATTTGCTTGGAATCAAAATAGAGTGTGGGCTTTGGAATCAGACATACCAGGATTCAACCTTCACCTCCTCTGATCAACTCAGGTATCTTGGACAATTTATTTAACCTGTAAACAAGACTCAGGAGACAGAGATAATAATACCCAATTAATAAGTGACTGTGATGTGCAATATAGCAAACTACCTGTTACATAAGGAATGTGAAAAAAATTAAGTTCTAGTTTCTTAAATTTGGGTGGATGGAAAGAAAGATGGTTATTTTGTTGTTTATATGTGGGTACTACATATTTTCTTCAGTGAAAAGTCTCTAATAAATTATTCTTTTGATGAACATTGAGTTTTATTTTGGGGCATATTATAGTATGGAACTGGAATGTTGAAATAACTCCCCCAAAATTTCAATCTCTCTCTCTCTCTCTCTCTCTCTCTCTCCATATATATATATATATATATATATATATATATATATATATTATATATTTATGTATGTATAGTTCTTGTTTGTTTGTTTGTTTTATTTTTCTTTGTTTTGTTTTGTACTGGGGCTTGAACCCATAGGCATTTTTTCACTGAACTACAGCTCAAATCCTTTATATTTTTTATTTTGAAGCAGTGTCTCAATAAATGATTGAGGCTGATATCAAACTTGCAAACCTCCTTCCTCAACATCCTGAGTCCCTGAAAACACAGGCACTGGCCATCAAATCTGGCCAAGGCTCATGCTTTGAAAGCCTGTTGCCCAATGCAGCAATGTTTAGAGGCGGGACTTTTGGACAGTGATTATATCATAGAGACTATAACTTCTTCAGTGAATTAATCCATTTGGTGGATTAATATTTTGAATGAACTACTGGATGGTAACAAGAGACAAATGGGCATGGCTGGAGGAGGTAGATCATTTGTGGGCATACCTTCTTGTTCCTGGCTCCTCTCTTTTTCTTGCCTTCTGGGCTGCCATGAGCTGAGTAGCTTTCCTCCACCACACCATCCCACGCCATGATGTTCTGCCTTACTTCAGTCCCAGAGCAAAGGAGTCAGCTCACCATGCACTGAGAACTCTGAAATTGTCAACCCCAAACTTTGTGTCCTCTAAGTTGTTCTTGTAGGCATTTTGGTCACAGTGATGGAAAGTTGTCTAACACAGACAGAGCACATATAAAACATAGAGAAATAAAAGTGGAAATTCCCAGAAAAAGACCCCAATAGCTCAGGTTGCTTGTCTTGAACAAGTATCTCCTTTCCCTCAAAGCCTGAGTCAAATGACGTTCAGGATCACTATTAGCCACCAGCATCTCAGAAAATTTCCTACACAACTATAATTATCATAAAGACTCTGTTACCTAACTTATCTTTTATACTCTGCACCCAAGGTTGTTCTCACCTTTTACCAGAGGAATACTGAAGATCAGGGACAGAATTCCTTCCCTAGAACCTATTCAACCATGTTTCCAGCAATGCCATAGCTTCTGTATATCTTTCTTTCACGTTAAGAAGAAACAGGAAACTTCTCATTGCTTTTTAGTCAACCTAGAAACATATCCCCCTGTTTTAGTCAACTATTTTCCCACTGTGACTAAAGGACCCAACCAGAACAACTGTAGAGGAGGAAAAGTTTATTTAGGGGCTCAAGGTTTCACAGGTCTTAGTTCATAGAAGGCCAGCTCCATTCTTTGGGACTGGAGGTGAGTCTGAGCATCCTGGCAGAAGACTGTGGCACAGGGGAGCAGCTCACACAGATCAGGAAGCGGAGAAAGACAGACTCTGCTCTCCAGATACAAATATATACTCCATAGCCATGCCCCCAAAGAACCACCTCCTCCATTCACACCCCACCTGCCTCCAGTTTCCACTCTGTTAATCCTATCAGGGATTAAGTCACTGATTGTGTTAAGGCTATAACCCAGTCATTTCTCTTCTGGACATTCTTACATTGCCTCACATGTAGGTTTTTTGGGGGCACCTCACATCCAACCAACAACACCCCCAAAAACCCCATATTTACTTGTACTTCTTACATACCACTGTAAAATTTGTTTTGTCTACCTTGCCACCAAAATGTTTAATAACAGATAGCATCTTTACCAGATGACTTAAATATCTAGATACAATGACTTATAATGTGTGTTCAAGAAATAGTATATCTCTTATAGAACAAAAAAATTAACATTTTAGATGAATTTTGGAGAAAATACAATTCTTGATTTTTGTAGTGAATCCCAGAGTTCATTGGTAACAAAGTAAGCAGCATGTGAGTCACAGTGGCAGATGAAAATGAGTGGCTTTGCATGATCATGCTCAGGATCTTTGCTTCCATGCTTGAATGTAACTCAGGTTTTGGTATCATTTAGAAATGATGGGGATGCTACAGATTGAATGTCTATGTCATATGTTGAGACCTTAGTAAGCTAACCAAAAATTCATGTATGAAAAACCTAAAGACATGAGTGTAATAAAAAATAAAAGGGAGAAGCAGCTTGGGAAGTCATTGAGGTCATAAAGTAGAGCCCCCTCAAGTGGGTTGCTGCCCTTTTAGAAGAGGTGCTTGAGAACTCCTTCATCCCTCACACTATGTGAAGGTGCCAGAAGGAGCACTTTGAACAGGAAGGCCACCCTCATTGGACTCCAAACCTGCCAAAGTCTTGATTTTGGAATTCCCAGTTGCCAGAACTGTAAGAATCAATTTTGTTGCTTCTGAGTCACCCTATGAGTAGTATTTGGTAATGGCAACCCAAACCGACTACAGTAAGGGACAATCCTAGTTCCTTTAGTGTCTTCAATATTGAACTAATGATGCATGCCAGCATCATGGACGTTCCCATTGCTGCTTTCAAATTCCATTCAAAGCTGGATCTTGGACAAAATTTATGGTTTCCACCACATTTTAGTATTGATTTTCATTCTAGTCTTTCCATCAATTGCTGTAATAAACAATATCCCATCCCAAGCAGGAACTTATGAGAAAATGTGGGAGAAGCAAGACTTCAAGTATGACCATTCTTTCAATTTGAAGTTACTTGCTTATGTTATGCATTTCTATCATATCACTTTTTTGTTTTTCTGTGAAAACGAACTGATCACCTACAATAACTTCTACCTTAGCCCTGAAAAAGCCTTTAGTTTAATCCAGCCATGATGACAAAACCCAGTACCCTCTGAAAAAGGAAATACAATAAAATTACTTTATATGACATATTTTTATACGTCTCTAATCAACATTACAAAGGATTTATGTTGACTGCATCAACGCATCAGTGAAAAATTGCATAACTTTAGACAAATGTGAAGTTACTGGCTAAAAAGAGGAGAAAAGAATACAGATTTTATCCGACTTTAAATTCTTATTTCCAGTGCCCAATTACTGCAAATGCATGATCTTTTACGGAAGGATAACCCTTTATCTTCCAAAGAATATAATTTAGAAAATGAAAGTTAGGAGTGGAGACAAAACTTAAATGGATCGTAGACCTTAAGTTAAATCTAAAAAATATATAACTATTGAAAGAAAACATAAATAAGTCCTGTGACCTAGTGTTAGACAGTGTTTTCTTAGCTAAGATATCAAAAGAACAAAATAAATATAGATTAATTAAACTTCTTCAAAATTATTAACTTTTGTGCTTAAAAGGATTCCATAAAAATGTGAATAGACAACCCACAGAATGATAGAAAATATTTGCAAGCACTATATGTCATAATAGACTTATATCAGGAATATATAAAGCACACTTAAATCTCAACACTAAAAAGAGAAAACTCAATGGAAAAATGGGCAAGTAATTTGAATAGACGTTTCTCCAAGGAAGATATGCAAATGGTTTATAAATACATAAAAAGATTCTGAATATAATTAGTCATTAGGGACATGCAAATCAAAACCACAATGAGATACCACTTCATACTAGGATGGCTATCATCAAAAAGACAGATCATACAGGTATTGGTGAGGATGTGGAGAAAACGGAACCCTATTGCATTACTGGTGAGAATGCACAATGCTGTAGCCACAAGGAAACAGTGTGCAGCTCCTGAAGGTGTTCAACATGAGTCACCACCTGATTCAGCACTTCTTGTCCTCTGTACATACTCCAAAATGAGAGCATTTGTCCACACAAGTACTTCCCCACAAATGTTCATAGCAGCATTATTAATAATAGCCAACATGATAAACCATCCCTAACTCTAACATGATGTACAAAGAATAAAATGTGAAAGATTATTCCATACAACGGAATATTATTCAGTAATAAAAAATATGAAATCCTGACACATGCTACAATGTGCCTTGAAAGCATTGTACTAAGTGAAATAAGTCAGTCACAAAGGATCATATATTGTACAATTTCCTTCCTACGAAATTTCTAGAATAGACAAATCTACAGAAAGAAAAGTAGATTTGAGATTTCTTGAATCTTGGGCATTGAAGAGAAATAGGGATCAACTAGTAGTAGGTATTAGATTTCTATCTTTCTTTTTTTCTTTTGGTATTAGGGATTGAACTCAGAGGCACTCTGTCACTGAGCTACATCCACAGCCCTTTATATTTTTTGACTGGAGATAGGGTCTCATTAAGTTGGCTAGGTTGGCCTGGAAATGCTATCCTCTTGCCTCAGACTCCTGAGTCAATGGGATTACAAGTGTGCACCACCATGTCTTGCAGGATTTCTTTTTGAAGTGAAGAAAATGTCCTGAAATTAGTAGTTCTTATGGTTCCACAACTTTTTGACTACACTATGACAATACATTGAATTATGCACTTCAAAAGGGATAACTGTATGTTTTAAAATTGTTAAGAAAACTATTTTTAAAAGTGTAAGGGTGGGATGATATTTGAACTGGCCAATGACAACCTACTGCTGCTCCATTTCCAAGGTCAAGTCAGAGCAAAAGATGGATTGCATCCCTCTAGGAGAAACCAAATTGACCTAATTTCTAGCATTTGACCTAGATATCGCTAACCTATTCAGAACTAATAGAGCATGATCAGATTGAAGAAGCCTTTGGAAATTCAACAGCCAGAGTAGGTAGGTCTGTGGCCTTTGCTATAGCTTTAACCACCAATTAAATCAGGAAGTAGTTTCTCAACTTTCAAGAGTGAAAATAATAGACAGTTAAAGGACTTTAAAATTGCCTAAGCATATCAAGTCATGGAAGGCCACCATAGATGGAGTAATTCACCACTGAACATGGCATTATGTGGATATTCAGATAGATGTTATGAGTAAGCCAGTATGGACAAAAAAAGTACTATTTTTAAATTGACCTCTCAGTCAGGATCTGTGATATTATTGACAGTGTACAAAGGTCAGTGGCTATTGCCTTCTGACCCTTAAATGATACTCATCATTACTATTAAATGCATTTTAAAGGTAAGAAGTTCAGGAGAAGTTTGTGAGTATTTGTTATATGTATATGTGAAAGATGGTAGGGGGATAATCGTGGAGATGTGGAATGTGCAAAATTTTAAAAAGTCTTTCTCCTATGATTTATATTACAATGTGCAGTTTGTATTGTTTTAGACCTGATTTAAAAGTTAATAGTTACATATTTTTATTACATCAATTACTTTGGAAATAAAGGGAACGATTTAAAATATATAGTTACATACACATGCCATCAAGGAAATATATTGAAATGAGCTAATTAAATGAATATTAAAGGGAACAACTGATTATAAACACTGAGAAAAGCTATCAAATAGAGCTTCATTTGGAAAATATACTCAATCTAAAAGAAAATCTTTTTTTTTGTTATTAAGCTATTGGCAAGATTTAACCATAGCTATTCCACGGGGAATCATTGACAATAGATTATTATTCTTCATTACACTTCAAAAGACAACCCGGTTAGTCTAAAGACAGACATTGCCTCATTCAGAGTTGCATTCACTTAATTATTTGTGCTGTTTTCTTGGGGAGATTTTAGTGAGTATATTAGACATCACTAGATTCACTAGGCCCAGAGAAAACGTTAACACTTTTCTGAGCAGTTCTCATTTTTCTTAAAATCATGACCCATTTGATGTCTTAAAAACAGCAACATTAATTTTAATTTGTCATATTGTAGGGAATAAATTGACTAAATGTTAATAGCATTCTTCTTGAGTAATCAGTTCCACATGATTAACCTAAAAATTGCCAAAACATTGTTTACTCTTCATTTGTATCTGAAGAAAAAGACATGATGAGTCAGATAGAGTTGGATTAATTTAGTTTCTGATCTGTATTAAAACTTGCCACGATGATTCATAATCATTTTCCTTGATATTTATCCTGACAAAAGAGCTTAATTTTGTAAACAGTTCATTGGAAAATAATTCAGGGCCAAAAAGTATTACACTCGCAACTATAGTTAAGTTTCATGGAAAATAGCATCCTGCTTTATTTTTCTTGCTTCCTCTCCATTTAATAAAAAGTGGATATAACCTCTGAAACCTTGTAAGAACTCTTCTTTGAAGACTTTAAAAAAAAAAATAAAATAAAATTAAGATCCAAAGCTTGTGGTCTTAACTCCATCTAGTGGTCTTCTTGTGTAATAGCAAGTGGAAACTAAAGCAGGACACAGTATTATGATGTTTTGAAACTTACCAAGATTTTCTTATGAAGGCAGGGTCAAGAGCCCAGAATAAGGAAGTTTCTCAAATTGAAGAAGACACCCAGTTATGTGCTCCAATTAAAGGGTAAAATATTTATTTGGCATCTCATCTTAAGAAGGAAGAAATTGAGAAGTGATCACGCGAATACCTTTCTCATTTAAAATTGTTCTGAAAATGCAAAACTATCAATGTCATCTTCAAAAGTCTACATTAATAATACTCCCTTTAAAAATAATTGTGAACAAAGACTATTAAGCAATACAACAGAAAAAGATACCGTTAATGAAAATAATAATGAAATATTTAAAATATAAACTACCTTCTTTCAAAAGAATGAGATTTGGTTATTAAAATATTTTGGCTATTAAAATAGTTAATAATCTAAAGGGTACATTATATTATATTTTTTTCAGTTCTGGATACCTTGTATATGTAGGCATGGTAGGGTTCTACCAACTAGCTACACTGCCGACCCTAAAGTATATTATTTTAAATAATGTGTGATTTTTAAGCTCACTATAATAAAAGACAGAATAGAGTCACTTCACAGTATTTCTTTCAAAGCTAGTTGGGCTGAAGGATAGATGGAAACTGGGAAAATCACAGTCTGGTTGTATTCAACCCAACCCTTACATTACATATAATCCCTGGCACATACTACAATGACCTGTACATTCAGGCATGGCTTAACATAAATAGTATCTTCATTTTCAACTGAAAGAATAGATGGTAATCTAATGTAGATCTTAAAGAGATATTTCCATTTCTACCATAATTTACATAAGTACCTATACTCCATTCTATTGAAGTCATTTTTTCTCATACTATCAATACCCACCTGCATTCTAAATTCAATAAACTTTTACACTTCATTATTATAACTCTTTAAAAAAGTATTTGAGACATGAAAATTGATAAATTTTTAAAGAGTTTCTTTCTTTTCTGGTTTCTATTACAGAAAATAAGCTTTTCTAAATCTCTTATTTTTGATCTTCTTCAGTTTTGTCCTCACATCTTTCAATATAAATAGGACTGGTTATTGTGGTAGTTAACTTCCGTGCTTCTGTGATCACCTCTATACAAGCAATACACAAATACCTAGTTACTTACTGGTCTTGAATGCTCACCAACATTCAAGAAATTTTCTCTCTTCTTTCAGTTTACAAATATTGATCCATCTATGCCATCATTTAAAATTCAATTTGTATAAAACTATAATTCAACCTCAAAATCTCTTTTTCAAACATTATTTATATTTCCTATGATTTGTAATACTATTTCTTATTTAGAATCAAACTTACTTCTCTACTCTTAGAATCTGGGCTGAGCACCACATTCTAAGGAAATGCTACTTTAAGATTACTTCATCCTGAACAAGGAAGAGCACATACTCCCTTCCATATAATTGATTCATTTCCTTGTCTCTTGATTATGCTATGCCCATTCATTGAAAGGCTCTTTTCTTTCCTGTTTGTAGTCCACATCATATCTTCTCCTAAAGGTTCAATTCCTTTAGCAACTTTACTGTTGTGCTTCACTTCACAGTGAACTTGAGATCTGTAGGACTCATCATGGATATGAGCAATAAATACTGTTGGCTCCTTTTTCTTTCTTTGTTTATATTAAAATAGAGAAATATATTCTCCATTTTATTAAAATCTCCTGGAGTTTAAGTGTCAGGTGGTAGGACTGTGTTCTTAACACATAATAGAATACTACACACATATAATAGTTGTTTAATAACTGTATGTGGTCAATGCTGATGATATCATAATGGAAATCTTCATTATAGGTGACAATTACCTGGTAGACAAGATCAATTTCTTAAATACATCTGACTCCAAAATTTCAAAACTGGGTCAATGTTTTCTTCACCACTGTATTAATTACCCTTGTTATCACTACTGAATTGGGGACATCACAGTGCTCAATCCATACACTTTCCATTCATCTAATTAGGTGTTAGGCATAAATCAAATAATCACATATGCACACAAAGATGTTTCCTCCTTTTATGAGATTAGCAAAAGAAATGTATATTAAACAAATCCTTACACAAATAACAATCATTTATATTTACCAGGTGTTCAACATCTGCTAGGCATGGTTATAAGAGTTTAAACAAAACTTTCAATACGTACAGTAATTGTATCATTTAGGTATTATTATTTTCCTCATTTATAAGTTTAAAAAGCTTAACTTTCCCAGAGTAATCAAACTGGTACTTGGTCATCAGGATTCCATTTTCAGCAATCTACAGAATCTAGGCAGGAGAAATGTCATGGGTTAGTTGATGCTGAAGTTTGAGGGCCTTACTGAGAATTTTGAGTAGAAGGTAATAGACATTAATGAAAATATCAGGGATGATGTGTAAGAAGACTTGACCGTAGCTCACAAAACCAGGGAAGTTGTTGCATGACTGTCCATAGAACTTTACTGATTTATCTGTGAAACAGTTAAAATTATTCCCAATACAGGTAAGAAAAATGAAATATATGTCAAATGCATTAATAAAATAAGTTCTGAGAGATTCCTAAATTGACCAAAGTGTTCAAAGCTAGGAAAGAATCAGGGTTGAGATTCAAACCCAACTATACTTGCTGGAAGTCCTGGTTGCATATGGCTGTTACACAATTATCATTTGAGTGGACAAAGCAAAGACACTAGGGGATTTCAATGTCATAAAGGGATATCTTCATTCTTTCAGCAAGTGATGAATAATTTCCATATTTAGTCACTGTTCTAAATGCTGTAATGTGTAAGACCAGGTCTCTGTTCTTCCCCAACTTATAATACCATTTTAGAAAAAGTCATGCACACAAATACCTATAAGGTAGCATATGACAAATCCTGTATGAGTATTAGCCAATTGTCAGAGCGTAGAAAGACTTTCGTAGAGCTAGTGTACAGAAAGTCTTGTATGAGTCCACTGCTGTCCACCCATGGGCTCTCTTGACCATTTTCTAGGAGTTAGCACATCCTTTACCTGTGAATATTCAGACTGGTTACACTGTCATTAAGAGGCATAGAGGCATCACACTGCAGAAGGAAACTGAACCCTCTGGTGATCTTTCTAACAGAAATAGAAGGTGGAGCAACAGCACAATGGTGATGATTTTAATGCTGTGCACTTTATTAGGAGACTTTTGCTCTTCAATTATCTTTCTGATGACTAGAGATCTAGGTACCTAGAAGAAACTTTCTACTCTGGGTCCCAGTTGACCAAAAGAAAGGTACAATTAGATGCTATTGTTGACAGTAATCTCAGATACAAAATGTGATACAGGTATGAGATATTGTGAGACAGTGGTCAACTCAGAGTTTAAAAATATTCAGAGAGAAATACCTAGTTACCAGACAGTGGTGCCATAGTGTGAGCAGTAACTGATTAGAATTTAGACCATCTTAGGTTGCAATTTAGGGATTTTAAGTCTTTCTGAATAATGTCTATTTTTTGACACTCCAAAATGCGTTCTTACTGACTCCTATGAAGGGTGTATTTAATAGTGTGGGGCCAGAAGAGGAGGAGGGTTTCTTTCCTCATACCACCCAATCCCTCAATTGTTGAAAAAAAATCTAAGAAGGAACCAAGAGAAATGTAACTTTTCTATAAACTCTAAAAAAAGAAAAAGGTTTTGATAAGTCAGAGACCCTAAGGAAGAATGACAAGCTTCAGATCTCACTGTTTTGGGGAATGCCCATTTGGTCATATTGAGGTTGTTTCCTTTGCTTGTTTATAGAAAAGGTGTGGGTCATATGGCGGTAAATATAGGGTATAGCCAGAATATGGGATTGAGGGCTAGATGGACTTCAAAACACAATCATAGGCAGTGGCATTAACTCAACCAAAGTGTGGTGTGATTTTAGATATATTTTGGCAAAATTCAAGAAAAAACAACTTTGAATGAAGTCGTTACAGAGTGGAAAATATCTGCAGTGGAGAAGCACACTGGAATCAATAGTTCAAGCCTGGTATAAGCAGTTCATAACTGAGAATAAGGGAAGTTTTGGGGTATAAAAGTAATGTAGAAGAAATCCATGGGGGAAAAGAAAAGGAAAATCTTGTTAAAGATTGAGAACTTTTCCTGAAAGCAAGGAATGGAGGAGAGCAAAATAGGTGAAACCAGGAATGAACTCCGGAAAGGAAAGCAAAAGGGACAAATATTGGAATTTCAGGACTCAAAGCAAGGTTTGGAGGGAAAAGGCAGAGTGATAGAATAATATTTCTTGATCATGAGATACTATTTGGACATTTATTTGGAAATAAGAATTTGTAATTTGCAAAGTAGAATGTAGGAGAGAGATCATGAGTTATAGTGTGTGACTCCTTTAAGTTAAGAGAATATAAGTCCAGATAAAGAATATGAGGAGGGAAAAGAGCAGCAAAGCAATAGATAAGGACGTTTAGAAAGGTAGGAAAAGAGACAAAATAATACCAGTGGGAGACGGGAAAACGATGTTGCTTTTAGCAATGTCATAACTGGATCTTCGTGCTCAAAATTTTAAATTCTGTCTAAAACTGTCAGCTATATCCTTCATTAAGAATTATAAGAAATAGGTTGGTTATTTTTTTAAAAAAACATAATAATGGAAGAAAAATATGGCTTTACTCTCATAGTCAACCTTGCCAAAAGTAGTTTCCTTAAGATTTTAGCTGTTCTAGAGCTAAAAGCAACTTTTCACATCACAATAAAAATAAATCAAAGTATACAGTTTTTAAAGTCATTGATTCCAGGTTGAAATTTCAATTTTAAAACTGAGATTGTATTTGAACTGAATTTAACTTAATTTTTTACCTAAAACAAAAGTTTTGGGGTAACAGTAACATTTTCAAATGACTTATTTTTATATTCTTGGAAAGTCAATGTACCTTAAAAGTCATGACCTCTGTCAGATCTAATAAAACGTTTTACCAAAGACAAATCAAGTACTGTGGACGTTATAACAAATCCATCACAAAAATCATTTTATAACTCAAAATATCATGTAAAGGAAAAAACATTTCCAAGTATTTTTGTTTAGGCATTTTGTACCTATTTGTTCATTCTAAAATATTTTTGAGTACTTGGGATGTAGCTTTGAACCAAACAAAATGAAAACTCTGCTCCCTCACTAGCCATGATGGCAAAACCAGAGAATGAGTTTGAACCCAAACTAAAAGTTGACCCTGGGAAATGTGGAGCATTTATTACTAAATATATTAATGTTTTTATGTTCTTTTGTGTAAAAAAATGTCTATTATTTTCTCTCAGAAAAGCTGTGTCTTTCAATTGTGAGAGAAACTAAGTGACCTTTACTCCTGTCTACTTTAATAGATTGTTAATTCCTACTTACACGACCTGGTGATCCCAATCCTCGCAAGCACACAAACTTACTTTCAAATTTTCAGTTTATGACAAAAGTAAAAACACCAAAAAGATCGAATTCCAAACAACTGATCATTAAGATCCCATGTCTGAACTTTGTCCTTCCTAGAGGGACCATAGATTTTGCACCTAATTAAGTAGTGACTGCTCAATGGATTAATGCTCTCAATGATTTTCTGATTTAGTTGACTAACTGAAAATTTCCACAGGGCAGAGTGCAATTTACTTGTGTGCCCCAATTAGCACTGCTAACTGGGGCACAAAATCGGCATAAAATTGAGCCCTGATTTTGTATCAGCCACCATTCAGAGAATGGCAAATAGCCAACAAGACTCAGAGGGAAGTCTTTAGCATCCTTCCTTCTTTCATTTGCTAAATCTCACAGTATCCCACTATTATTTTTATAGGAAAGATTTCAGTTTGTGGATTAAAATGTATCATCCCAAGAGATGCGACTTATTAGGAAGAGAGTGAGGACTGGGGACCTCATATTGACTGGGAGATACAGGGCAATGGAGACATTGGAATTGTTTTCTAGAGCATCTTAGTAGCCCATAAGTAGTTTCTCTTGTAGATAGAAATACACCAACATGATAGAAGTAATTCTGTACCTGGCAGGAAAAACTGTATCATATTTCCATAAATTGTATATGAGGCCCATGTGGCCACATAATGAAATTTTCTATCTATGTTTCACAAGTTTTCTCTGCCATCATTTAGTCTGCCAGAGGCCCACAGAGTCACATTTAAATAACAAGACTTTTTAACACATTTGTTTGCCATTTGAAAGTCCAACATTTTCTTTAATCTAATATTGCATTTTCCTGCTATTTATTCATTTAATAATAGGCTTCAATACAAACACATAGTAATGTTACCAAAAGGGCAAGTGCAGTAAATGGCCTTATGAAGGAAAGTCGGCCAGCTTTTCATAATGCAAGCTGGGAATCTTGTTAAAACATGATTGTGCATAGGACCTTTACAGAATGAAAACAACTCTTCTTCAGAACCCCATCCTGTCTTTGCTTAAATTATATTAGTCAAATGAACAAGTGTAGCTCCTTTATTAGCCTCTACCCTGTACTGACTCTCCTCTGTGGATGTGCAGGGCCTGAGCCAGTGCTAGTGCAGGTGAGGGTACTGTGAATGCAGGTACCTTCAAAACAAATGAGGAGAAACACTTTATAGCAATCTGCATATAGAAGAGTGTGCAGATATGGCTCAGCCATGGCCTCCGAAGATTGACCACCGTCTAATTTTATGATGACACTGACATTCTACTTTCATAGTAAAAGAATGAGAGCTTGGTGGTTCATTGCCGACCTTGGTACTGCATTGATATTTTGTCATGAACTCTTTTAAGTGTGATGGATGCAGTTTGCAATCCTGCACAACTTGGTATTAAAATCAGTCTAATAAACTGTCACTACAAAGGTGAAAACAAATCCAACCATATTATTTAGACAATTATTTAGAGCATTTTGGAAATTTATCATCTTAGGTATTTATAAACCAAAAATATAATTCAATTGAAAAGGTATTAAATGAATTCAAGGCAAGACTAAGATGATTTGTTATGTTTAATGCACTGCTATCACTACTGTGGTTAGGGTAATTACTCTTTTCTTTCTGCCAATAAAAAAAATCCCATAGAATTAGCAAAGAGCTGGAGTATCAAAAAAGATAGACTTTTGTGTCCTTTGGTTGTATTCTGCATTAATATTTGTAGTTTATTTGTTCTAATCATATTTTAATACTGAGGATATTATTCAATCCAAGCATCCTATTTTTAGAGGGTGTTGTGTGAGAAAGAGAGGGAGAGAGAATGAGTGACAGAGAGAAAGAGGGGGGAGAGAGAGAGAGAGGAAGAGAGAGAAAAAGAGAGAGGCAGATGGGAGGGGAGGAAGGAAGAAGGAAGAGGGAGAGGGAGGGTAAGAGAACAAATTACCATTTTATAAGGAAGAAAATGAGAGAAAGATAGAGGAAGATGAAGAAAAGAAGAGAAACAAGAATAGGAAAGAGCAGGTAGAAAGAAGAAATGGGGGAAGGAAAAGAACATAATTTTGACTTTTTCTCACTATTATTTATTTATACTCTGTCATTTCTGAAAATTCACTCACTCTGAAAGTCAAGGATTATCTTTTAATGTGCACAATAATATCTATAGTTTACTTGTAACTTTTATCAGTCTTGATGATTCTAATTGTGAGTTTTTAAATTACATTATTTTATCAGTTATAAGGCTGAAAATTCCCTTTTCCCACTACTGATCAACAGCTGGAATTTTCAAGTAGGGTAATACATCTGAACGCCAATGCAATCACTTCAGATCTACATGACATATGTGAATCTGTTACATAAAAGGGACAGTAAACTTGGTATAATTTGTAAGTTGAAACTTTCTGTTCCTCAAAATAGTCAGATACTAATTAGTTACTAAAGTAACTAATTTCTATCTCCATATAATCTTGTCATTCAGAAGCAATTCAATACTGTAGCCTAAGGAAGATAATGCGATTATAATTGTTTCTTACTAACTCATCTTTGTTTTCAATAATAATCATAGATTTAAGACCCTTGTGACTTTAGTTATCAATACATTTCAGTTGTGACTTGTCTTCGTTTGCATTATTTTTTTCTATTTTGATCACCTGGCTATCAGTTCAATGTTAGTTATTTAGTTGAGTAAAGAAGACTAGGAATTCCAATAATGATCACTTTTGAATTTGTTAATTGCCCTTTAACACTGGTAAAGTGCTTTTAACATTTATAAAATTTTTGTAAAATTCTTGATCTGATCTTCTCAAAAGTACATGTGAGGAAGTTGGACACACTATATTATACTTATTTACATATAATGAACTGATGCTAAGAAAGTGAATTGATCCTTAGTTTGCCCACTTGGAACTAGAATCTCGTTCTACTCTTTCCAGTATCACATGCATTCTCTCAACTGACTTAGACAAAATAGACTTTTTTTGTGACAACTTATACTTTCCTGTGAATGAGAAACTAAAGCCACAATTTTAGTGTGAATCTTCACATGTCAAAATGCAAACATATTCCAGGCTCAGAGGCACACACCTTTAATCTCAGCACCTTGGGAGGCTGAGGCAGGAGGATCGCAAGTTCAAAGCCAGCCTCAGCAAAAGCGAGGTGCCAAGCAATTTAGTGAGACCCTGTCTCTAAGAAAAATACAAAATAGGGCTAGGGATGTGGCTCAGTGTTCGAGTGCTCAAGTTCAATTCCCAGTAACTCCTCCAAAAGAAAAATGAAAACATCTATAATTAATCATAGGACTAAATTTTAAAGGTAAAACTAAAATTCTCATAAGACAACACAGGAGAAAATCTAAGCGAACTTGGGTTTTATATATATTTTTATAACACCAAAAGCTCATATTATGAAAGAAAAAAAAATTGAGAGGTGGGCTTCATTAAAATTAAAAACTTCTGGGAAAGATACTGTTATAATAATTAAAAGGAATTCTACACACTGTGAGTAAACCTTTGCAAAACACATATTTGATAAAGGATTGGTATCCAAAAATATACAAAGAACTCTCAAAATTCAACAATAAGAAAATAAATAATTAAAATATAGGCAAAATATCTGATCAGAATCCCTACCAAAGAAGACATAACATGGCAAATAAACATATGAAAATATATTTAAAATCATATAGTATCATCATATTGAAAATTAAAACAACAAAACAATACTACATGTCTACTAGAATGGCCAAAACCTGGGATGCTAAACCACCAAGTGCTGGTGTGAATGTGAAGTAATGGGAACTTTAATTTAGCACTGGTGGGAATGCAGAAAGGTCCCCCTACTTTGGAAAAATGTTGGCAGTTTCTTACAAATTTAGACATACTCTTACCAAATTATCCAGCAATTGTGTTTCTTCTTTTATTTACCCAAAGACACTGAAAACTTATCTGCAATAAAAATCTGTACATGAATGCTTATAACACCCTCATTCATACTTGCCAAAATTTAGAAGCATTCAGAATGTCCTTCAATAAATGAATGGATAAACTGTGGTATATCCATACGAGGTAATATTAATTAGCAATAAAGAGAAATGATCTATCAAGTCACAAAGGACATGAAGAACCCTTATATGGGCAAAGAAGTCAACCTGAAAAGACTAAATATGCTATATTTCCAACTACACGAAATTTTGGAAAAGGCAAAACAATGAAGAAAGCAGGAAAGAACAGTGGTTGCTAGAGGGTTGAGGAAGGATGATTTTTAGAAGAGTGAAAATATTTTAGGTGATATTGTAATAGTGGATATGTGTCATATTACACTCCTCATAACCTATAAAATGTGCAGCACAGAGAGTGAGCCCAAAATATGGACTTTAGTAATTCATAAGGTATCAACATTGATTCATTAATTATGACAAATACACACTGTGATGCATGATGTTAACAATAGGAAAATTGCTGGGGGATAGTGTGGTGGGTGAAGAAATAAATGGGAACTCAATTTTCTATGCAATATTTTCTTAAATCAAAACATTGTTTTAAAAACCCTATTAACAAAAAACTCAGAAAAATCAATAACACAAGTCCTGTCCTATTTCTGTGAAATTTGTTTTTTTTATAGAATTAGTAAAGGATTTTAGCCTCTGATTCAACAAGCCCATAAAATGTCAATGAAAATACTCAGATGGAGAGATCTATTTAGTGATGTTCTTCACCCAGTGAATTCCCAAAGTCTTTATTCTTTTTAAAATGTTTTTATTAGTTCATTGTAATTATGCACAATAGGAGGTTCACTGTGATATATTCATACATGCACATAACATAACCTGTCCCCTTTCATTCCCCAGTACTTTCTCTTTCCATTTCCTCCTCCTTTCCCTGACCCCCTTTCTCAGTTCTACTGTTCTCTCTTCTATTTCCTTGAGATCCCTTTGTTAATTCCCTTTCTCTCTCTAGCTTCTTCATATGGGAGAAAACATTTGGCACATGACTTTCTTGCCAAAGCCTTTACCCTTAATCTGTTCACCTATAAGGGTTAAAAACAAAAGTAGTATGTTATGCATAGTGTCATTAAATGCAGACCATCATCACATCTATGACAAGAACATATGAGAAAGTGGTCTGTCTCTCCAGTAAAGGTTGCATATTGCAGAAGAGTTTGATTTGGATTTCATACTTTTGAAGGTATAATAGTTTGCCCCTGCCCAGCTTTTGCCCTCAGTTGAATCACAATCAGTGCCCATAAATAGACAAACAAATAAGTACAAATATAAAGATTAGAAATACTCGTATGCAGGAATACATCTACACTTTTAAATACACGTGCAAGGTTATTCATATAAAATACATACTATCAATTCCTATGAGTTTAATTTTCACTGTCAAATATATCTAAATTATCACTTCCTACCTAAAATTTCAGAATAAAGGCTTTATCATCCCTTTCAGAGGTGGGATAATATCTGTGTCTACTTAACTTTGATTAAAGTTAAGCCCCAGGAAAGGGACAATGTCATCCTCCCCATTGGGAATAATGGTAGGAATTCTCTCAGTTCCCACAAATAACAATTAACAATAATAATAATGGTGATGTTAGAGCCAGTTTAAGCTATAATGATACCCTGGATGAAATCAAGATCTGCCATCCTCTCTATCATTGTGCTCAGCCAGCTTGCTAATCAAACACTGGCAGGAGGAACTGGAGTTTAAGTGGCATCATTATTATGATTTAAATATAAGTTCTTGTAAGAGACTGACAACCTTGGAAAGGAAAATCATCCATTTATACACAAAGTAGGCAGGGTACTTGCAATGATAACGCTTGCTTCCCCTTCACTAACCTGCCAAGTAGTTGCAACTCCTTTACAAAAGACTGCATCTGGTAAGAAAAGATTCTTAACCATTAAGGAGCAAAGGCCCACATCATCATAACTACTAGTGAAGCAAGCTAAGGATATACAAAAACCCTTTGAGTTATTTCTGCGAGACTCACAGAATGTTCAGGGAACTGTGAGTCTCAAGAAATGGTGATATTATCTTCTCTTTTACAGAAAATTTGTATAGGATGGTCTTAAATAAAATAAATGTGAGGTATATTTTGGATTTTATTCCATCTTCAAATGACATTGCATGAGAGATTTTTTAGATCTGATCTTCTACAAGGGGCTTGATGGGAAAGACCTATGCAATCCATTAGGTTCTTGTTCCCCTCTATGTACCAGTCTACATAGCTATGCCTTTCTTTTATACCTCAAAAGTTATGGAGAGCCAAGCAGATTAAAGTAATGATAACCATACTTCATCATACTGTCTCTAACTGAAGTTCAACCAACATCATCCCACAGTTTCATGCTCACCATTGATTTCCCCCAGTTCCTCATGATCTTTCATAATCACTTTATGGCCTTTTCCTTTTTCCCAGAATCAGAAATTTCAGGTATTGGATTCTCTTTTATTGGGAGAAATGTAAGGTATAATATAATAATATAATAATAATTATTGTGCAATAATTACACAATACAGTATAATGCAATAATATCAAAAACAGATTCTATTTTTGAAATGTTTATGAGATTATTCTAAATGGCTTTCTTCATTAATTCATTCAATCCTCAAAATAGCCCATGATTATCCCTAGTCTACTAATGACAAAACTGAAGTCAACTCACAGACTCAGAATGAATGACACTTATTATAGGGATAGTAGTCATTCTCTTTTTCCTCCCTTCCCAGTAGCTTGAGCAATATAGTACCAAGTTCACAAGGTGCCCAATACTACATGACTTGTTATCAAAGCTTATTCAATTCAAAATCGAGTTCAAGGGAAACAGTTTTACTCACCAGGACACTCTCCCATTTGGATCACTTACTATAGTTTTCTGCATCATTCTTCCTCCCTTATTTTCACACTTCCTTGTAAACAGCTTGGTCTCTTACCAAATTTATTTCATTTCAGTATAACCTGTTTCTCAGGCTTCCACAGTCAGAATCTCCATGTAGGTATCAGTTGGCTTCAAACCACCATAGATATGTATTTGACACTAAAATCTTAAAAAATCTTTAGGAATCATTGTTTCAAAAAGGTGTTTTATATTTGGAGATAACAATTCACATAAAATAGCACATGATCTTTGTGGGATAAGTCAAGAAATAATCTGATGCAAAAGTATGTCAAGTTCCATATATAATGAAGAACTAGTTTTCTATGTCCTTCTTAATGAACTTCACCCTTTGCCATGTGAAACAAAAATTCACAATTGTCTCTACCAAAACACATACATACAAACACACATAAGATTATAAACCAATATTGGGAATGATTAAATTGTTCTTTTATAGAGGGATATGAAAGGAGTGTCATCACTTATTCATAAATGTCTATGGTAAATACTGATAAATATGTTGATCTTCCATATCAGTGTGTTATAAAGTATTAAAATTATTTTAACAAACTTTCCATGCAACCACATTTAGGATTGGATTGTAAGATGAAATATTTTTCCTATCATCATTTTAATGAAATACATCATACATAAATTTCCTGAGAAAGAACACTGTATCAATGAAACTGTTATTATTATACAAGCCATAAATGGAAAAAAATGATCCATGTATTTTTATTCCACTGTGACACTTGTTTTCAAAATTATCTGTTATAAATGTCTATGTAGCATTTTGTGCCAGGCAAAGAACTCAGGATAGGCCTGCTTCTCTTTCATATTAAGTAGTTTATTTAGAATTTACTACCATGTTGAACAGTCAACCAACTTTCCTGTTTTTTTTTCAGTTCTTATCTGTGTTTTTTTCTCCTTTGTAGGAGAAAAATCTGTTAATTATCTATGAACAATTCTGCCAGCATTGTTTTTCAAGGAATAAGATTTCTTCTGGAGATGAACATTAGAAGAAGCAGAAAAAAAAAATTGGGAGCTGAACTTTAGAGGTGTTTTGCCTATAACTGTAGTAAAACTAGGTCTTTGCTTATACTCCAAATATTCCTCTGGAATACAAAATCTTAAGTATTTTTAAACCTTCTGTTTTATAAAACAGGGAAATATGTAAACATGAAAAACAAGCATTCCATGTACGAATCAAAAGAAAAACCACTCATGCTTCAGTTCATATTTGTTGACAATTCTACATACTTTGAATGGGGAAACAAAAACCTAGAGAATGACCCTCATCTTAATTAAATCTGTGTCCTAATATCATCAGATTGCTATCATTTTTCCAAGAATTGTATTTTCATATGGTGTTCATTCAGTTTTATATAATATTATCATGTAGAACTGAGCATTGTTCTGTGAAGTTGTTTATTTAAGGTTGATAACTCTCACAGGAATGGAATGAGCATTCTCTATATTAAAAGCATAGATGTTTTTATTCCTACATGCGGTGGACACATTTCCCCATCCTTACTGAAAATAATGCTGATGAAAAATGGAGAATCAGGAGCAGAGTTTATAGGAATGACAGTGACACTAATGATAAGCTTCAAATGTTTATTCCATCTGCAATCTCCTTTTCTCCCACCTTCCATTCAAACTTTAACCACATTGCTTTGAGAAGGAAATCATGGTGGAAAATATTTTTGTTTTATTCTTGAACAACCTAACGATTATAAATAATTGGACAGGAAGTTCAAATCTACTACTTTTTTCTTGCTTGAATAATTATAGAAATGGAAAGAGACTTGCGGTGTATTTCATCAAGACTTTAAAAATTTAAGAATCTAAGAAATGAGGAGGGCTTTTAACAATGTCAAACAATTAGGTAGATGGTTAACGCCAGATTTCTACTTCAGTATGACTTTTACTACCTCCTATCATTTCTGAAATATCAAATCTATTATTTCTACTGGGTTTAGTCTGGGTACATTGTCAGTTTATATAATCCAGGGAGTTTGAAATTTGAAAAATCTATAGAGGATCTGCTTAGTTCTTTGTAATGAATGGAAGTCCCACACATATCAGAGGGCTACTCCACTCCATCAAAGACCATCAAAGCCCAGTGAGAATATTTGACCATAGTCTGTCAATAGACTCACCAGTCCTCAAAAATTTAGACTGAAGATCCTGTGTTTCTTAACTACTTCATTTCTTAGTAGCAACTTCACTTTTTCTCTCAGTCCCTAGTTATATTTTTATCATGCGTTAATTCCCATCTGATGCTCTCTAAAATTTTTAGGACTTTCTCTACATATGAATATTTATAAATTAATAATTATCTATTTATAAAGTAGGATGTCAATATTTATTTGCCCACTATAAAATACATATAAAATGCAGACCTTTTTTAAGATGAGATAACAGATAAAACAGTATTTTAAATGATTTCTAATTTTCTGTTAACACTACACAGTATTTTTGGGCCCTCATTAAAATATGATTAACCCTATTTTAGTGACAGTGTATACCTGAATTTATCATATTACTTTTGGGATTTTTTTATTGCTCTAATAACAGAAATTTTGATTTAGTTTCTTTCAATCATTGATGTTAATGGCAGTCAGAGCTTTGAAATATATCATGTAAGAATAGGTAGCTAGAAATAAAATAATGCATCAGTATTTTCATTTTCTAAATAATGGCACCTGTTTTTTAATCTTATCCACCATTTATGCAATGTCTATTAAATTTATCTAGTACATTTCCATTCTCCCTTATGTCACTCATTTTTCATGAACTAATTGGAAATTGTAGCATTTTATAACAAATGAGTTTAATAATTACTAAAATTTTTCACTTTGCAAGTTTTAAGATGTTATAAATGTCCAGGTTTTTAATAATAATTGCCATTGTAACAAATAGTAATTGAAAATTTCCCATGTGTCGAGCAGTCTCTTAACTGTTTGTATTGTTAACTTCATTTATTCCTTGTAGAAGTTCTATAAAATAAGTATTATTTCTGAATCTTCAGAAAGAGAAGTTAGGAAAACTACCCCATTCACAATAGCCTCGAAAAAGTAAAATACCTGGGAATCAATCTAACAAAAGAGGTGAAAGACCTCTACAATGAGAACTACAGAACACTAAAGAAAGAAATTAAAGAAAATCTTAGAAGATGGAAAGATCTCCCATGTTCTTGGATAGGCAGAACTAATATTGTCAAAATGGCCATACTACCAAAAGTGCTATACAGATTCAACGCAATTCCAATTAAAATCCCAATGATGTACCTTACACAAATAGAGCAAGCAATCATGAAATTCATCTGGAAGAAACCCAGAATAGCTAAAGCAATCCTTAGCAGAAAGAGTGAATCAAGGGGTATCGCAATACCAGATCTTCAACTCTACTACAAAGCAATAGTAACAAAAACGGCATGGTATTGGTACCAAAATAGGTAGATCAATGGTACAGAATAGAGGACATGGACACAAACCCAAATAAATACAATTTTCTCATACTAGACAAAGGTGCCAAAAATATGCAATGGAGAAAAGATAGCCTCTTCAAGAAATGGTGCTGGGAAAACTGAAAATTCATATGCAGCAAAATGAAACTAAACCCCTTTCTCTCACCTTGCACAAAACTCAACTCAACATGGATCAAGGACCTCAGAATCAGACCAGAGACCCTGCATCTTATAGAAGAAAAAGTAGGTCCAAATCTTCAACATGTTGGCTTAGGATCAGACTTCCTTAACAGGACTCCCATAGCACAAGAAATAAAAGCAAGAATCAAGAACTGGGATAGATTCAAACTAAAAAGCTTTCTCTCAGCAAAGGAAACTATCAGCAATGTGAAGAGAGAGCCTACAGAGTGGGAGAAAATCTTTGCCAATCATACTTCAGATAGAGCACTAATTTCCATAATATATAAAGAACTCAAAAAACTCTATACCAAGAATACAAATAATTCAATCAACAAATGGGCTAAGGAAATGAACAGACAATTCACAGAAGATGTACAAGCAATCAACAGATATATGAAAAAATGTTCAACATCTCTAGTAATAAGAGAAATGCAAATCAAAACTACCCTAAGATTTCATCTCACCCCAATTAGAATGGCGATTATCAAGAATACAAGCAACAATAGGTGTTGGCGAGGATGTGGGGAAAAAGGTACACTCATACATTGCTGGTGGGGTTGCAAATTAGTGCAGCCACTCTGGAAAGCAGTATCTAGATTCCTCAGAAAGCTTGGAATGGAACCACCATTTGACCCAGCTATCCCACTCCTTGGCCTATACCCAAAGGACTTAAAATCAGTGTACTATAGAGATGCAGCCATATCAATGTTCATAGCTGCTCAATTCACAATAGCCAGACTGTAGAACCAACCTAGATGTTCTTCAATTGGTGAATGGATAAAGAAACTGTGGTATATATATACAATGGAATATTACTCAGCCATAAAAAATAATAAAATTATGACATTTGCAGGAAAATGGATGAAATTGGAGAATATCATGTTAAGTGAGATAAGTCAATATCAAAAAACTAAAGGACAAATGATCTCTCTGATAAGCGGATGATGACACATAATGGGGGGGTGGGAGGGAGGCAAGGTTGGAGGAAGGAAGGACTGTATAGAGGGAAAAGAGGGGTGGGAGGGGTGGGGGGAAGGGAAAAAATAACAGAATGAATCAAACAACATTACCCTATGTAAATTTATGATTACACAAATGGTATGCCTTTACTCCATGTACAGAGAAACAACATGTATCCCATTTATTTACAATAAAAAAAAGTAAGTATTATTTCTTATCTCAATTTGCACATGAACAAAACATATGTCTACATGAATTAAGCCACAAAGAGACTGACTCTTCAAGCTGAATATTTTTGGGGGAATAGCAAAGGATTGGGATACATTCAATAAGGGGGACCATAGGCACACCCAAATAGATTGCAACAAGGGCATATTTTTTAAAGCAAAAATAGGAAGAAATCCACTTAAACCATTTTGTAACAAAATCATCGGTTATGGGGCCACCTTGGGAGAGCTCACTGGTGGAGACAACTTTTATTAGGAAGGTGTCCCAGTGTAAGATGTTTGTCTGGAATACTGCAGTTCTGAGGAATTCTTTGGATGGTTTCTCCTTCATGGCCTCCCAGCTCCATTTTGTTACAGTTTGACATTAGTGACTTCATTTTCATCGTGACAACTTTCACACATGTAAGGGATTTTTATAGGTGAAAGAGCATTTTCCCAATACCTTCTAACAACTCTCCATGTTATCAGTTTCTTTGAAAATTTATTACATTCTCAGTCATATATTTTATATTTTAGGTTGAAAGAGCACTAAAGTCTAAGAGTATGGGGTGTGGACATGAGCACACATTTATATTTCGTGTCTAAAAATTATTTGCTATGTACATAGTACTGAAAGTCATTTTTCACCCCAGAAAATCACAGCAAATTTGGAACACATTTTTTTGTATGTAAAAGCTCAAGAGTAGCTTTGAGAATACTTTTACACACTTTGTCACAAAACAATGATGACGAGCGTCTACATGGGATAAAGATTTCCATGGTTACTCTCAATCTTTTTATACAGCAATGTAAAGATTTTACCAAAAATATAATCCCAAACCCACAATACCCAGCACATGAAAACTATTACTGCTGGCAATAAGGAAAGCACCAACCCATGAAGGAAAGAGCCATCAAAACTCTTCCTCCTTCTCCCTCCCCTGCTCTAAAGACCACAAAGAAATGCGTAATTTCTGCTGGGCAAGGTGGCACACACCTGTAATTCCAGTGGCTCAGGAAGCTGAGGTGGGAGGATTGCAAGCTCAAAGTCAACCTCAGCAACTTAGTGAGACCCTGTCTCTAAATAAAAAATAATAATAATAATAAAGAGGCTGGGGATGTTGTTCAGTGGTTAGGTGCCCCTGGTTTAGTACCAGGTGCCAAAATTGAAAGAAAGAAAGAAAAATAAATGCCTAGGGCAAGTTCCATGAAAGGAAATATGAATGACAAGTAGACATCAAAGAAGTTCAGATTCATGCAGATATTGGAAATGCAAATTGAGATCATTTTGCCATAGAGATATCATTTCATACCCAGAAGATGACTTATTTATTTATGTATTTATTTATTAATTTGTTTACAACATCCAGCCTCCAAAGATAGAGGTCAATAGAGCTTACATTCTAATTGTGGAAATGTATATTGTTTAACACTGTGGAGGACAATTCAACAGAATATGTCACTGACCTAGAAAATTCACTTCTAGGTATGTGCTAAAGTTACTCTTGCACTTTGCACAAGGAGATGGGCGAAACATTTACATTGTAGTATCGTTTTTAATAGTGGAAAAACTGGAAAGCATTATCTTATTTATTATTGAATTAAAACACCTATGATGATGTTTTGCTTCAGGAGAGGGACACTAATCAGTGCAACTTCTCATATTCTCCTCTTCTTTGGAAATGCATTAAATTATTCCTTTGACATTAAAAAATTAAGCTACATCTATAACATATGCATTCACTGTTTTACAATATTACAATATTTGCATTTCACTGTATGCAAATTATCCCTTAATTTAAATAAAGCTCTAAAAACTTTTTTTAAAGGAATTTGTGATTGTAACGATGTATTCTAAATGTGCCCTTCCTCCTAGTACCTACAGTGACTGTAGCTCCAAATCAGTATGCCACTCACCTGACCCATCTTCAAGTGTCCTCCTAAGGCATTCATAATGGAATGCCCCATTATCAAGTTCCAGAGCAGAAATAGAGACCTTGCTCCCTGTGGCCTTCAAAGCCTCAGCCACCCTAGTCCCAGCTAGAGTAATGCCTCTACCCTTGGTTGTTTGAATGTAGGTCATCAAAAAGAATCTGACAAAGTCAACATGTCACAGACCACTGGAGTTTTTCTTATTCCAACAGCAGGTGACTCAATTGTGTATTAGTCCTCACAGAGATCAAATATCTGCTTTCTTATTTTGAGCTTGTAAACCTGAGCCCAGACTTCAGCAGATATTTAAAAGGCAATCGTCAATGGATTTTTTTCCTTTATATCCTGAGTCAAATGATGAAGAAGTAACAATGCTTGAAAAAAGGAAATGCCTGTATTTCCTTATTTTAGATTACTATAATTATGGATACTAATAGTTGACATTTGTGTTTCACACTGTACTTCCTCCAGCGTCTGGAGCTCTCCATGCCTTTACTTGTCTTACCACTGGAGGTGGAACTGCTGCTAATGTCTGTTGTGTAGACATCTAGAACCAGAAGGCTTTTGTGGACACACTAGTTTCTTAAATTTTAGAATCAGTTTCATGCCCTCAAACTACAAGTAAAGAAAACTAAAACCTTACACAGACTTGCACAACAAATCATCTCTCCATTTTCAGAGGACAAAAAAATAAGTCAGGAAATGGCTGGAGAGAGCTCAGTAGATACTCCTCATCCCACCTTGTTTTAGGAATTGGGCCATTTGAAAGATTAATCCATAACATTATTTTTCCTATGGAATCCTTTTTCTCTAAAAGAAAAAGAATCCCTGAAAGAATGATACTTTGGTAAAAAGAACTCTAAAGTTAAGAGATACAAACCTCCCCTCAACTTCTGTTTGTGAAAGATTAACTGAAGATTTTGGCAACTAAATTTTACCTTCTAGACCCAGTTTGCTCAATTGTGAAATAAAAGTGTTAGTTGTAGATGAGTGGTTTTCCAACTTTTTTCACAGCAAAGTCCTTTATTCTATGATGACCCAGGTGACATGATGAAAGTAAGGATGAGGGCCCAAGTACTCCTTCCCTTTCGGCAGAGTCTTGTAGGGCTGCTCCCAGGAACTGAAGGTGCCAGAGCACAATTTGAAACACTGAACTAGATCTCAAGGGTCCTCTCTAGCACTAAGACACAATGATGGATGAGTCAGGGAACATACTTCAGTTTTATACCATCTTTGCCTCAATGGGAAATGACTCAATATTATAAAATGAGAAATTAATGTAACTGTCACTTAAAGAAAAATTGTAGTACAGTTAATTCCATTGAAATGTTTTTGTCTAGGCAGAGCTGATCGTCAACAAGCTCACTCAGGTTATTAACTAGACCCTTTGTATTCAACCATTTCCGAATAAGTTAAGTTGCTATTCATTAACCTTTTCATTTCTTGTTAAATAGCAACATTAAAAATAATGTAGATGAGTGATCAAACTATACCTCTCTTAATGTGTATTCTTATTTTTGCCTTGCTTTTTGAGGTCAGCAAACAAGCCAAAAGCCCAGAAAGGCACAGAGGCAATGGGGACATGGCTATATAAAGAAGTCTTTCATTAACCTTGCTGACCCACCATAATTTCAAATGTCAGCAGCTAATCAGAGATTCACTGACATCATCAATGGATGGAGAGGAGAGACATCCTGTGGGATCCATCTTTTCTCTAAGTCTGAAATATATATTTATAACACCGCAGGGTTACTTTTGCTCTGAAGTGATGGTGGGAAAATTTCCCTCTACTTTTGAAATAGATGCTTCTAATGCTAAAGTTAATGATTAATTTTGACAGAACAGCAAAAACATTTATTTAAATGTCAGAAACTGACTACATTATTGGCTTCTCTTCTACTAAATTCTCCTATGGCATTTTGACAACATGGGCAGCTGTAATGTTTGGCTCGGAAATCCAGAAAAGAGAAGGTAGGTTAAGCTATATTTCTTACAGAGTATTTTTCTCCATGAATCACATTGATCTCAATGGGAAAAAAAATACAGAAAAAAGTATTCATAATTGCTTTAATTGCTACCATTTTAATAAAATAAAATGTTCAATAATCTGTCCATTCTGAAGCAGTTATCTCAGAGACATAACAGAATGTTAAAATGAATTCAAATGGGGGCTAAAACCTTACTTAAGAAAGGCAAGGATTTCCAATGTCAATTTTGTTTCCTAATGTATAGAAATCTCTTATTTTTTTTTAATTTCTTTTACTTGTTTATGTTTTTACTAATGCAGTGTAGTTATATATGACATTGGGATTCAGATTCACATAAGCACACATAGAAGAAACATAATTTGTTCCACTTCAGTTCACAATACTTCCACTTTCCTTCACCTGTTCCCTCTCCTGTACCCTTCCTCTAATCTATTGGTCTTTCTTGTACATATTTATAGTATTTCACATTGGTGCTTTAAAGGTATAAATAAAGGTTAATTCACTGTGGTATATCATATGCGTACATAGAATATTTTGGTCAATTTTATCCCTTCTCTTTTTCCCAGCCCTCTTCCCTCCTCCTCAATACCCTTTCTCCATTCCACTGATCTCCCTTCTATTTTCATGGAATTTCCCCCCACCCACTTTTATCCCCCTTAGTTTGGTTTAACTTTCTCTTATAAGAGAAAACATGCAACTCTTGACTTTCTGAGTCTGGCTTATTTCACTTAGCATGATGTTCTCCAGTTTCATCCACGTATTAGCAAATGCCTTTCTTATGACTTAGTAAAACTCTGTACTGTATATATAAACACATTTTTTTTATCCATTTGTCTATTGTCGGGCACCAGGATTGGTTCCATAATTTGGCTATTTTGAACTATGCTGCTATAAATACTGATGTTTCTTTTGGCAAAACATTGCATGCATGGACCATTACTGACCCCAATAATCCCAACGATGTAAAGGAATAAGTAAATAGTCAATGACAGTCCATGTTTTTAACATACATAATGTAAAACTCCTGGTTTTAAAAATTATTTTAGATCTCCAGTAAACTCATCAAATAAATATGTTCCTGATTTAACTCATGTCTTACACTGAAGTTAGATAATCTTATTCACATTCATGATGGAATGAAGGAAGGAGAGAGAGACTATGGAAGCATATCATCTGTTGTGAAACAATCACCTTTACGTTTAATTCAATCCAATCCATTTCATTTACAAACCACATTTGTGCCCGTAATCCATGGATTTCTTTTCTACCGTTACACTTATACACTGTCAACTATGCAAATGATTAAATAGGAAATTCCAGAAATAATTTGTAAGTTTTAAATTGTGTGCTGTTCTAAGTAGCATGAAGAAATCGTACACCATCCAGGTACAACCTTTCCAGAAAGTGAATCATTTCTTTGTCCAGCATAATTTTCTCTATGGACTACCCAAACATTAGCTACTTAATAGATGTCTTCATTATCAAACTGACAAAGTACAAGTGTAGCAATGCTGGCTATTTGTATATGCTGAAGATAAACTAAAAAGGGTCTCTTTTAAGTAAAAAGATGAAAGTTCATGGCTTAGTAAGGAAAGAAAAAAATTATATGTTGAGATTGCTAAAACCTGTGTTAAGAGTGTATCTTCTATGAAAGTATGAAGTAAGAAAGAGAAATTCATGTGGATTCTGCTACCGCATTTCAAAAGGCCAAAGTCACAGAAATGGTGTGTAATAATGCTTAGTTAAGTGGTTAAGTGAAAAAAAGCTTTAAATTTGTGGGTGGGAAGATATAAACAAAATGGAAGGGGCAGTGATAAGGGTTGAACAAAGGACCTTGCACATGCTAGGCAAGCATACTATCACTGAACTATATACTCCAGACCTCAGAAAAATCTGTTCTGATTTATGGTAACACATTAACCTAGAAAACATTGAGTCTGTATGAAGAGAGACCACATTCAAATATTCTAGTATAGTATCTCATTATAATTGTTGTCTTTTATTATTCATTATTGCTAACACCTTATAATAAATTTAAATAATTTAATTTTATAAATTAAATTTCATCATAAATATGTGTAGAAACCGTGGATAGTACTAAACCACATATATGTCTATGTATATATACACATACATACATACACATACACTAAATACATATATACACATATACACACTCACCAGGGTCTTGGAATGTATTCCCTACAAATAAGAAGAGAATAGCAGAATTTACCAAAAGTTTAACCTTATACTTTAAAAGAAGAATTAAATTTCAGAAATTAGGAAGTAGGAATTTGAAATAGATCGCGTGCTTTATGGGACAAAATATCATTATATGAGAATGAGAAGGAAGAGTAAGAAATACAAGGAAACAAATCTAGTCAATAAGGGAGAAGAGTTCTATAAATCAACATTCCACAGGAAACACTAGCATCTGATATTTAAGATTAAGAAAAAGTCCCTTAAAATGCAGCATGGAAACAGGTACATATCCTCAGGTATGAGACTGGCATAGTCACAATCCATGAATACACTAATACTAACAGAATGTTCAATAATTTTAATTTTTGTCCATTTCTTTTTAATAATCTGGGAAAGGGCAAGCTGCTAAAGTATCACAGAATTATTGATGTGCTTTCTTTAAAATTAGTTTCCTCCTTTTGCAACACCTGTTATTAGGTAGGGATTCCTTCTGTATAGTTCCAGCACAGTGAAAAAGTACTATTCTCATTTTAACTTCAACTCATTATTAACTTTATCATGTAAATATAAACTCATTAAGTAGATGTGATGTTCTTCAAGGTTGAGTCCAGACTTTGCCTGTTTTTGTGGCAGCCTAAGAATAACTTACTATCCTTAGTATTTCTTTGATAATCAGAACAATTTTGCATTCTCATGTGAATCACTAAATCTCCCTGGGATTGTTTTTAAGAATAAATAAAACAGAAGAAGTTATAGCAATTTCCAGTGAAATGATCTATCCCTAATGGGGCTCTAGAACAAGGACATTTCTGCTCCCATAATTTTTTAATTTTTTAATTTTTATTTTTTGGGTACCAGGAATTGAACTCAGGGACACTCAACCACTGAGCCACATCCCCAGACCTATTTTGTATTTTATTTAGAGACAGGGTCTCACTGAGTTGCTTAGTGCCTCACTTTTGCTGAGGTTGGCTTTGAACTCTCCATCCTCCTGCTTCAACCTCCCCAGGGGCTGGGATTACAGGTGTGCATCATTGCCAGGACCTGCTCCCATAATTTGAACCTTGTGCTGACCATGCATTGTGTTCATACAAATAGGCTTCTATTAGATGTGACTGTCTTACCAGAGACAATTTAATTAGATATGAAGGAAATAGAACATAGGTATAAAAATATCTGCTTAAGTATGGGACCCTCAAGTATAAATGTGTAGGGAAACATCGAGGGAGTTTTCATTCGCAATACAAGTGTATTTAAATTTGTATACCCAAAAATAGCAAAGTTGAAAGCAGCAAACATTTATTCTAGCATTTGCTTGTGTAAGTCCATTTCAAATCTAAGTCAGCAGATTCACACTTCCAGGAAAGGTTTGAGTTTTGGGCTTGTTTATTTGCATGCTATTGTTTGTTTGTTTGTTTGCAGTGCTGGGGATCAAACCCAGAGTCTCACACTTGCTAGGCAAGCACTCTACTACTGAGCTATTTCCCAGCTTAAGACCTTAAAATGTTACTGAGTACAGGTTGTGGTTTGAACCAAAATGAACTGTCTAAGGTATTAAATGTCTATTTGTTATGCTTCTTGATATTCCAGCAATCCAAAGGCTTTCAAGTTCTAATATAAAAAAAAATTCTAATATCTTTGAACAAGAGGGATTTTATGCAGATATATGAATAAATATATGGTAGATAATTAGATAGGCCCCCTCCATATATGCACACACATGCACATACACATGAAAATATAAAGAGCTAAATCTAGCATTACTTTTAAGCATACATGATAAAATATATTTATTTTCCAAGATAATTGATAATTTAGAAGGATAGCAAAGCATATGTTTGTTTCAGCCTGTTATTTTTTTCCAAATTGGCTCTAAATATTTATATATGCAAAATAGAACCATGGAATTCTAGAGACTTACTGTCCAGGCTTTAGATTGTCTAAGTCATGTCATTCATTTTTCAAAGGAGAAAGTGAGCAACACCCAACCCCAAGATGAATTGTGCTATATAAAACACAGAAATAAATACAAGAGCATATAATGATTTTCTCTTATAATGGGTTGTTTAGTTGTTCAAGCTTCTGGTTCACTGTGTGTTAGAGTATATTCTTCCAGTTTTTCCCCCTTGTCTTAATTTCTAAATATAAATGAGACAGTAATATCTGGAGTGCTTTTAATTTATAGAAAGGGTCAGTTTAATAGAAAGCAAAATCACTGAAATTCATAATATAATTAATAGTATATTATTGATATACTTGGAAATGATGGCTTTTATTTTGTCTAGACAACTGTTTTAGACTTACTAATTTGGAAAAACATTTTGAGAAAGAACTTGGATGCTTCAACACTAAAAGCATATCCTAGCAACCAACTCATGAACAATGTCACTTTCCAAGCTCCAATTTGGATTTATCTTCACTTGATCGGGTGATGTGCATTTTAGATACATTATTGTCCAACCATCTGAACTTACATGAAAAAAATTAGAAATTTAAAGTGTAGTTCTAAATACCAGAAGCCCTTTGTTTTGTCATGAATATAAGTAATTATTTACAGCTTCTACGTTTTGATTCTATGTCTACAAAGAAAAAAAATGAAACCAATTCAATGGCATACTAAAAGCTAACTTGTTTGACTAGGTCACTCTTCAATCTAGTACATATCATTATGACATGCATTTAGTAAGTACTTATAGTGACTAAATTAATAAATGCATTTTCTTATCCAAATAACATACACAGAAGTAAAATCTGCCATTTTTTCATGTCCTGTTGCCCACAGATAACTTCCTATATCTTTTATGTTTAACCATTTTCTTAGTGTTTTTGTAACCTTTAAATAAGATTTTTAAAAAATGTTATCTATTCCAAGCTAGCAGAGTTGTGTTTTTTGTTTTTTGGGTTTTTTTCTGTTTTTCTTGGTTATGTTGGTGCTGATTTCTGTGTATAATGCATTCCTTCTGTAAAAGCTCCATTGAAAACGACTGTTACATCCCTTCATTACCCACACTTATTTTGACATTAAAATTCCTTAAATTATCCTTTGTGCTGTTTTTCTGGTGACCCTTATAAGTTTGTAAACAAATACATTTGTTTTCTACATATTTATGTTTTGCCTTGTAAACAGAGTGAAAATGAACCTAGAATCTTTATCGTATTCTCAACAGGCTTTGATGATACAATTAAAATACAAAGTAACCAGAAGTTAAATTATCAATAAGAGTCATTTATTTTGCATTTTTATTTTAAAGAATACTTAAGAGAATTGTGATGAATTAGCAATGACAAACTACTTCTTGCAAGCTGATTTTGTGTGGAGAGTTTAATTAAACATTGCAGCTGTTTATCTCTATGGTGATTAAATTTTCATATGTAAATTACATGTATTAAGATCAAGATACTTATGTAAATGTCACTTGCCTTAATGTTTTTTGTTACCATTATTAACACTAACCATCAGTTTATAATCTTCTTGCATTGCAATCTATCGGCATGCAATACATTGCCAAGACAAGTAGATTTAGACCATACGAATAAACAACTTTATTATTTTGTATTTATATCTGCAATCTAAAGTTCATCATGCAATTTGAATATGTTGAATATGTTAGAGAAAAGTAAAATCTAAAGCATCTAGGAAAAACAAATGTCTCCTTCCAAATTCCATTCCATAAAGAATGTTTTTTATATGCCACCTAAATATATATAAAAAGGTTAATAAGAAAAAAATACCAACGAACAAAAACAATTGTTTTCCAGAAAGGTAGAATATGTAGAAAAAAGCAGTACCTATAGTGTGACATTTACCTTTGGGTTTTTTTTTGTGGATTTTATCAACACAGTACTTTAGTAAACAAAAATCACTCTGCCTCATGTCCAACTACTGAGCTTCTGCTTTCCAGATTATCCACTTCCTGGACAAAGAGAACGGAGTATTTAAAGCAAGGGTTAAGCCAAAAGACATTTTCTCTTTAAGTAGAATAAAAGGGGGATGCTTGCTAAATAATTCACTCCAAATGCTATCGACAATCAAAAATCACTCTTTGCAGATATTAGAGATGGGAATGAATGGGAAAATTCATTATCTCTGTAACATTTGTGCTGTCTTAATGTATTACCAACACTTAGAGTCTCCTGACTATACCTTATTAGGCTCTATTATCATTAACTGAATTATAAACAATACTCCACTCTGTAGGATGTGGAGGCTTTTCTTAAAATCAAACTAAAAGTGAAGAAAAAGTGGTGATTTCCCCTTTCTTTGGTGAGTGCTATTGTTTATAAAGTCCAGTTTACATGTTCACCCCTTTCACATATAAACCTTTTGTACTTGTGCCATAATATATTAATGATTTCATAAATTATATAATACACTTTTAAAAAGAAAAATTTATGCAGATTACTATTTTAGTTTACCTGAACAAATAGCAAGTCATGAATCAGACAGCTCCATGGCTACTAGTGATCTAAACTTCACTGAGTGGGCATGAGGGAAAAGCTTTTGTGAGGTGTACTCAGAAGCAATGCAAAGAAAATATCTGTTTGGTTAAAGTGGACTAGTACCCACAAAGTTCCTGTTAGAGGGTAGTGATGGTAGTAGGCATTTTCTGACTGGGTAAGCTGAAGTTTCATTTTCTTAGGAAATGATTGCTTATTCTGAGCTGTTCTATGTCAGTGTCCTTCAACAGGAACTTAGGGCACTACAGCCACCTCAGTCTAGTGGCCTCATAATTAACCATTTAAACAACCCCCCTTTTTGGTCAGTGATATAGTTTGGGTCTCCCAAAGTTTTATGTGCTGGAACCCTGGTCCTTAATGTGGCAGTAGAGGAAGGAAGTGGAATACTGAAGTGATGGAGCCTCATGCAAAGTAAATAAGCCATGTGGGCATTGCCCTCAGAAGGGATTAATGTAGTTCTCATGAGATTCTGGTTAGTTCTCTCAAGCACGTGTTGTTACAAGGCAAGTCTCATGACATGGGCTTAGCTTCTTCTACCTATTGTTATTTTCCTTTCCACTTATCTGCCATGTTGTGACCCAACTAAGAAAGACCTTACCAGAGTTGAGCAGAAGTTGATACCATGCTCGTGAACCTCTAAAACTATTGGCCAAACCATCCTCTTTTCTTCATAAGTTCCCAGTCTCAGACATTTTGCTATAGAAACTGAAAATGGACTAATAAGGAACTAGTCAGTCTCTCATTTATGAGCCATTGACCAAAACTCCAGCCTATAGCTATCTGTCACCATCTTGCCTGGCTTGACTTTGTCTCAGAATTGAACTCATAAGTCATGAAATTAGGCTCTTGTTTTGTCATTCTAATAGCAGTGAGACCATCTGGCATATTGTTGATGGATGCAAACAAAAATTAAAACTCTTATGGGAGCATAGCACACCAGGAACATTACAACAATAACCATCAGAAGGATAATACCAAGAGAAGAACAGTCTCCTTAAACAAGGTCCCCACAAACCAAAACAGTTAAAATCAAATAAATTGATGAATTAACTAGAGGATTTCTATGGGAAAAAAGGAAAAAACAAGAGTTAATGGCTAAAACATACTATTAACTCAGTCTCTGGGTTCAAAGGACAGTGTCAAAAGATTTTTAGACTTAAGCTTGAAACATGTTTAATGTAGAATGAGAATAGCAGTTGTGATCTGACAGTGTTCCTGTTTTGCAGAGGAAATGTCCCTAGTGATCATAAGTCATCTCAGTGCCTGCCTGAATCGCTCATATAGCAGGAGGCATGACGGTTGTCCTGTGAATTTTACATTCAGGTTAAACTTGCGAGGCTTTGGTCTCAGGAAATGGAAAGCTTTTGTTATTAGTAATATTTATCAAAATGGTGCAAGAACACTGTAAATGCAAGTTAGAAAAGTCATAGTCAGATATTACAGAAAGCTAGAAGAATTCAGAATCCAGTTCAATATATGGGTCAAGGAAAAAAAGGTAAATAAGTCTAGAAAAATAGCATTTTATCTCTACTGTCACAACCATTTCTATCAAAGATAATGATAGTAAGATTGATTTGTTGAAAAAAGAGTTCCAATTCTGTTAAACTTGGTTTGACCACTTATGTAAGTATAACAGGAATAGTGATTGACTTTGTAGGAACTTTTAACAAAGAATTTTAGATTAGACTTTTAAAATCCTCTTGAGGCTAGGAAGCCAAGCCAAGGACAAACATCAGATATCACGTATAATTCCTGTAGATATGGGCAAAATTCTCTCTTCTAAAGGGCTCCCCAAAATTCCCAATGTTCCTGGGGCTTCCTTTAAGATTAATCCCTTAAAATGGCTTGATTGTATCTGATTGCATGCATATTCTCAAATATGGTATTTCAGTCAAAGCTTTAATGATTTAACCTATGTTTCCATTTGTGTACTGTCTCAAGGGGAACAAATTCTTATTGAATATATATACATATATATACATATATACAACTATATTTCTGCGTAAATAACAATACTCATTGATAATTTCTGAATTTTGGATTTATTAAGTAGGGAGAAAATATTATTTCAACCTTGGTTTAATAAATTATTCTTTACCAAATAGTTGTAAAGTATAAGTAGCTTAAGATAAAAGATAAACTTTTTCCCTAAATTTGGAAAGCAAAATGTTAAAGATTTGGAAATGTCTCAAAGTCATAAAAATTATAATCAGCAGTTCAACATAATTTTTTTTTTTGCAGTATTGAGGATTGAACCCAGTGATGCTGTATCACTGAGTTTCATCCATGCTTCTTTTTATTTTTTATTTTGAGGCAGGGTCTTACTAAGTTGCCCATACTGGATTCAAACTCACAATTCTCCTGATTCAGTCACCCAAGTAGCTGAGATTACAGGCATGAGCCAATGGGTCTGGCCAGTGTAATTAATTCTTGTTCTGTTTGATGTTAGATTAGTAATATAATAAATTCAGGGTTTTTTTTTCATTGGAGTTGTGGAAATTCTTAAACAATTCAATGGTATGATCATAAAGTATCAGAAACTTGTATTTGTCAGTCTTCCCATGAATCTCCTTGAAAACAAAGCACTTTAAGATTATAGTTTGCAAAATATCATCTGGATGACAAGACTGAAGCTGGAACTCTCATTGCTTTTGTGATACAACACTTGAAGTTAACTAGAATTGTGACATAATTTTTTATCTAGACATACTCAAGTTCTAAGAATTTGAGACTAATTTCTGAAAATTATTAAAGCTTATTATAGTAACATATCCATACAAATATGACCTAAATAAGGTGAAACATCATTTCTTATTTGACACTGCTTCGTATGTAAACTTGTATCAAATAAACCTAATTAACATCTGATTTTTTATAAAGAGAGAAAACAAATTTCTTTTGAGTTATCCCAGGGGTCCAAAACAAGTCCCAAAGTGAGCTCAATTTTTAGAAATACTTATTTTAGAATTTGATTTTAATAAGTTCATAAAAATACAAATGGTTTAAATATTTGAATGAATACGATCACAGGTCACTGAGAAACAATATCAAAGTAAGAATTAAAGGATTTAAATTTCAAACACAAAGAAATTTACATAATTTAAAAAATCTTAGCTCTTTCAATTATAGGGAGACTCAGTTTCATTAAGTAATTAAATACTGATAAGGATGACACGAAGTACAGAAAAATATTTTGATAAAAAACAGAATCTTGGCTTCATAAGCAGATTACTTAAAATGTAAAGAAAGACTTTTCACAATTTCATTTCAATAACAAACTAATAAGCTAAGAAAACTGTCATTTTAACAAAGAAGACAAAATTCTGGTTTTCCATCAATGGACTATTTATAATCATGCTTCTTTTAAAAACACTTGAATATAAATCCTTTGAAATCCTAGGAGGCCTGCCCACTCTTAAAATCCTTTTTCCAAGATTCCCTTTCATAGACCTTCTACAACTCTCTTATATCGGCTCAGATTTGTCCTATACTTTTTCTCATTGTGGAAAAACTAGTCATTCTTTTGTAGGATAAAAACAACTCTCCTTTTCCTATAACAAAATAAGTACTTCCTCATAACTTACAGATTTCCTTACATAAAACCTGTCCTTACCCTCCTGTGTAAAGTGTTGTTTCCCTTATAACTTTCCATGGCCTTACTTAAGTTTTATTAATTAGAATTCTTAAACTTCAGTAACTTTGATTTCTTTTGAAAATGAGAAAATACGCAATTGTGTCACATTCTGTAAGTTGGCAAAAATCTGTGCATCATTTCATAATTTCTAGAAGCTCTTTATCTTCATTGTAGAACTTTTCAATAAGGCACAGGGCATATTTGCTAAGACACCCAAATATCTTTAATTCTTTTGTAATAAGAAGCCCAAAGTAGATAAATGAAAGCTAATTTTTTAATAATTAATAACTTATCATTTTTATTTGAAAATTACCTAGATATTCAATGAAAATCCATCACTTAACTTAGCAAAACTCCAAGGGTATAAATTGCAAAAGATATTTGGGAAGCATAATTATATTTTAATGACTATTTATAAACTTTTTCCTTTCTTATATCTATTCAATTGTTCTTAAAAATTATGTTTGGATTACTCATGAAAATTTCATGAGATATTTGACAAAGCTAGTCATCATCTCAAATTATTTCCCTTTGAACTATTTTTATAACATGCATGATGAGCAGTCATCAAAAAAGCAAGAATCTTAAAAAAGTTAAACACATGGGTCATTTCATTTTACTGCTGTGCTGAGTTCTGTATTTTGATATTTCTCCTTAGGCTGAATTTATAGTTTTATAATCTTAAACATGTAGTTAAGATAAATAAATTTGAGCAATAAATATATAGATAGAATAAAAGTTGTATGTCTGCATTGTATTCATTGTTGGCAACTCAGAAAACATGCCTTTTTTAAATTAAAAGAACAAACTTAAACTAGATTTATTTACTAAAGATTATTCCAGATTATGTGAACCTGAATTTTTTTTCATATTTGTGAAAGCTGGAGAACATTCAACTTATGTAAATGCTTGTTTTTTAAGACAAACAGAGCTGCTTAACATATTACTTTTGGCCATACCATCCAGAGGTAGAAAAATATCACACATACATAACAGACAGACAGAGAAAACATAAACATACGGAGACAGATTTGATAGCTTTCACTGTAAATTTTTAGTTATATTCCAGGTAAAGTAATAAAAACACACTAATGTTTAAAGAATTTGGGACTTGAATTATGGTTTTGGCTAATGGAACAAGTTAAGATAATTTCCCATATGGCTTAAGATTTTTCCTATTTGTGGAAAAAACATAAGATGATTTATTTACCCTATTTCAAAATTAATCATTTTTCCTGAGGGACATGTCCTGAAATTTGTGGATTCAAGAGATAACTCTTAGAACTAGAGGAGACACGTGAGAAAACATATTCCACAGGTCCGAAGTTTAGACTTCAGGTTTAAATACTAACATATGCCCAAAGAAAAAAAGGGTATGGGAAAGAGCATGGATAATTCTCACTTGTAATTCCTTAATTATGTTCTTTCTCCCATTCTTTCTATCCTTCTTTGTGGAATTCTGTTAAAACTAGATTGAATATTTGCATTGTTCTTTTCATGAATTTGAATCTCTTCTTTATTTCTTTGCCTATAAACTTTATTTTCTTGAATTAGAATTATTTTCATATTTATATGCTTGTTTCTCTAATTTTCATTTCTATACTCTAGATAAATTTTCAAGTCTATTCTTTTGTTGTTGTTGTCTTATTCTTAGTTTTGTTTTGTTTTTTTTGTTTTTTGGTAACAGGAATTGAATTGGCCCAACTACTGAGCCACATCACCAATCCATTTTATTTTATTTTTTTTTTATTTTGAGACAGAGTCTTGTTAATTTGCTGAGACTGGCTTTGAATTTGCAGTCCTCCTGCCTCAGCCTCCTGAGCTTCAAGGATTACAGAAGTGCACCCTGCACCTGGCTCAAGTCTATTTTTTATTCATGGTTTAAAGAATTTCCTCATGATTTAATCACATTAAACATACCAAATTTATGATCTTTTACATGTTATATTACTATGGAAAATCTATGCCTTATTTTGTCAGAAAGAAAAATCAACTTTATTTGGGTTGTTTATCACCTTTATTTGGCTTGTTTATCACATGGCACATTACAAATCTTGCAGATTATGTCTCCATATTTGTTCTGTGTTTAATTATGTCAAATGACCCAAGGACATCATGAACATGAGAACATTTTAGGCATCACTGCCTTTTCTGAGGAATTTATGGGCCAAATGGATACAGTAACTATCCAATATCATGTAGGGCATTAATTGCATATTTAAACATTTTCAAAATAAAATGTAATTTTTTATTTTAGAAACTGGGATATTTATCATTTAATATTTTCCTTTGAATGCTCCAAATTTATGAAACAATTTGCATTTCATACTTTTATTTTTCATAAACCCAAATTTCATTTTCTCTTTTTCTTTGAGCATTAAATATCATATCTTAGTAGTTGCTGATCTTGACCAAAGAAGAGAAATATACACGGTCAACAAACACTACAATGACTTATTAGGCAATCCATGTCCTAGATTCCAGTGTACTCATTTAATTTTTATAACAATCTTATAAGGGAAATTATTAAAATCAATCTTTAGTCTAAAAATTGAGCTTCATATATTAATGAAGTTGATTAATAAATGAGGAACTTAAAACTTGAATCAATTTTTAATTATAAAATTGGTCAACTTAAACTACTTCTCCATATTGAGAAATAAAGTAGGGTCCGTAGCTAGTCAAAACATTTCATTGTACCTTGTTCAACAAATTGATAACTTATCCAATATCTATACATAACATAATATGTAAAATACTTAGCATGGTTTTTATTTGAATTGATAACCTTTCATGCCCATAGTGTAATTATATACCAATGAAATATTCATTTTTTTTAGTTAAATCATACTGGTAATCTCTTGCTGATTTTTTTTCTTTACTAGCACATTTTAAGTGACTAAATGTGCCAAAAAACCTATAAATGCCATCTCTAGAAAATATCTATTTTCAAACACTGTCAATCCAATTATTTGTAGGTTTTAATTGTAATCTTAGTTTTGTGTGTAATATAAACAATTATGACTGAGCAACACCATGATATTCTGTGAGACTGAAGGTAAATTAATCTGTCATTTATGTAGCTCAGTTTAGTGTATGTATCTTCATAATTCATGCCCTTTTTAATGAAACTGATATAACTAAGGAACAAAGAAAGGAGAGGGACCTGTTATCAGAAAATAATACTATTTTTATAGTTACACATCTCGGAATCAGTATTTAATATGGAAAATTTCTGAAAAATTTGCATCATGCACATGTATAGTTGTGTATGTATATGTATTTTTATATACCTTTACTGATACTTTGGGCTCTTTCAAATATTTATGTATAGACACATTTGGTGGTAAATTTTATATTTTCTAATAAGAATGAGAACTAAGTTAGCATGCATTAAATTTTATTCATTATAGGCTCATTTGTTTCATTTCTCCACTAGCTGTTAGGACTATAACAATGAAAAATAGAAATAGTCAGTTGCAGATTCTCAGTAATTACCAAAAGTTAATTAGAATTATTAAGATCACAGGCAGACACACACACACACACACACACAATGCTCCTGTTGGTAAATTTTAAGTACATTTAATAAGGAAATTCAAGATTGAGCCAATCTCATAAATTGTTGTATGCTATGTTAATGCTTTCTCTGGTCGACCAAATTAAATATTGATGGACCATACTCCCAGAAGGTGTAGACATAGATATTTTATTTATCTCAAGGGCTAAAAGTTAAAATGCAGCCAACCTAGAAATAGTGTGTTTATCCAGTTAAGCAGCAAAAATGAATATAATTGTTCTCCATTCTCTTCTCATTTGATGAAGAAAAAAATAATAATCTGGAGCTGAAACCATGTCTGGCTTATCAGTCTATACCCTATGTTATATGTTTTAAATGCAATAAACATGTCAATAAGATATTTTATCTTCTATTCAAGTGAGTAAGTCAGAAGAATTTTAAGGGTAAATAAAAATAACTAAACATACATCACTGCTTTTCCTGAGCCCATTTTCACCCTCAATATTGTGCTAAATTTCACATAGATCTCCAGAGATATGCAATGATGAAAATAAAAGCAAAAATATCTATGGGGAGATTATGTTTGTGACAGAATTTGGTTAAAAATTAATCTTGAATGTGCTGAGGGAGAGAAATACAAAACACTTCATGTCATAATCCATATGAAACTTAGAGATAGGTGGAGGGTTCTGGAAGATTATATAATACTTGAGGGCAAAGAATACACAATTTTTAGTAAAATGAGAAGAATTTTCTTAGAGAAGCTTTCTTTGGGAGTTTAGACAAATAAAAGTCATCTTTGAGGTCTCTCCAAAGTTAATATTTGAGACTTTTAAGAGAAGATAGTGATAAAATGAAGTTTCCATTAAAGAATAAATAGGCAAGAAATTGGGAAATATTCAGAGTATTAGAAACTACACGAATAAAGAATTTCAAGGAAGGATTTGTTACTAGCAATACAAACAGAAAAGAAAGATGAAATGTTATCAAATTGAAATAGAAATCTATTGTCTAGAAAATATGCTAATTATATTTGAAAGTTATAAAGAGAATTACTTGAATATTCAAGACTATAAAGAAAATATTGTGGAGATGTGGAAATGATAGATAATTCTAAAGAATTTGGCTATGAAAGCGACAAAAGGAAGACAGTAATCGGGGTAACACAGCAGTTAACATCTTTAGTGTTGGAGAAGGGAAGATTTGAGTTGAAATATCACTTTGGACACTTAACCAATGTTTTATTATAGACAATAGATAAATATTTCTGAACCCTAGTTTACTTATTTGTAAAGTGGATTTAATAATATAAACCCTATGGGATTATTGTGATAAGTGAAATAAAGTAGAATTGTATCTTATTTGGTAGCTATAACTGTAAGTCAGATTATAGTGACAAACATTATATAAAATATGGTTTTGAAAAAAATCTGCAAATCACAATATATTTATTTTATCTGTATGAATACATGTGGTAATATACAAAATAAAATTTTAGTATAATCCAGTTACCCAAAATTTTCTAAAATCTCCTTATTCTTTAGTTTTACCTAACAGGTTATTTTTGTTTTGCTAGGTTTGTTATAGCGAAGTACCACAAACTGACTTAAACAATCCAAAATTATTTTCTTAGAACTCTGAAAGCTAGAAGTCCCAGGTCAAGGTGTCATCAGGGCTGGGTCCTTAAGAAAGAAGTTTCAATTTCATATCTTCCTTTTTGGCTAGCAAATGGTCATTTTCTGAATTTTCACATTGTCTTCCCTTTATACATATCTATGTTGAAATTTCTTCTTATAAGGATAGCAGTTCTATTGGATTAGGAACCATTCTAAAGATCTCATTTTAACTGGTGTACCTCTTTAAATACTGTACCCTTAAATTCAGTCACATTCAGGGATACCAGGGGGCTAGAATTTTGGAAGGAAACAATTCAGCCTATAATATAATGGTTTTTCTTTTTTTTTTTTGTAAATGAATTGCATTGCTTTTTGTATTTATATATTAAATGAAGGCTAAGATGAGACTTTTCTTATAACTTTGAATTTTGTTCAAATAGGGAATATGAAATTTCCCAAAATGGGAAGTTTAAAGGAAAGATTCCCAATAGAGGAAAATATTGACTATTTTGAATCATGATGCATAATATCATTAGAGATAATGATGGTTTTAATTCTTTCAAAAAACAATTTATCCAATATTGCTTATTTCCAAAATTCCTGGCAGGTGAACACATCAAGTGGATATATACTTATTATATAGATTGAAAAAAAAAAACTTGAAAAAGCAAGTTAAATAATTTCTAAGTTCATCAGTTTCATAAGTGAACTATGAGTTTAGCCTTTATATTTCTAGTGTACTAGGAATAAAATCTTCATATTCCAAAAGAATAAATCCTCTCTCCTATATTCTATATTTAGGCAAACTCTCAAGGGAAAGGGTGGTTGACCATGACAAAGTACTTGGCATTGGATTTACCTCTTACCTCATCCCTTACCTGCCATCCCTGAGGTAGGGGGCAGAAATTAAAAAACTAAAGTTTTACAAATATCTAAAACAACTGATTTCAGGCATCAGAAATCAACCATTGTTGCACTAAATTCGTTGGAAAAGAAAAAGAACATGAGAGGGCCACATCATCCTCACCTTAGTTTTCTTCCTAAAGCTCTGTCAACAACTTGATTCAAAATTCCACACAGAAAAATGAAAGATCAGTCAAATCCTACTTCCAATTTCAACACCCAACTTTCATTACTTAAATCTTGATAGTGAAAATCATAGGCTACACAATGTTTTCAGAAACAATGGGCAGCATATATGTTAGTGGTTCCCTAAGATTCTATTATCTGGTGATATCATGGACACCTTTGTTTCTGTAAGTGCATTCTGTAATATTTGCACAATGGTGAAATTCCCCTAAGACTTTATTTTCAGAATGTATTACCTTTCTTCAGTAACGTGACAGCATTCATCTTCAAGACTTACTATAAAACTATAATAATCAAGTATGGTATGGTATTTGAAAAAATAGACCTGTAGATCACTGAGACAAGATACAGGGCTCTGAAACAGACTCATACTATATTTATGATTCAAAGGAGAAAAACTAAGTTTTCATCTCCAAAAATGGTGCTAGAACAACTAGACATCCTCTTTAAAATATAATTAAGCACATATCTTTCAAAACAAATAACTTGTTTAAAGATCTAAATGTAATTGCAAAATTATGAAACTTCTATGATAAAACATTGGGGAAAATCTGGAAGAATCTTGATTTGGTAAGAAATTTTTAGAACTTATACAGAGGGTAAAAATGACACAAAAGATGATAAATTGGACTTCTTTAAAATTAAAAATTCTGCTTTATGAAAGGCAACACAAGGAGAAGAAAACTCAGGCCAGCCACTAGGAAAAAGTCTTCACAAAACATATCTGGCCAGGAGAGGTGGCACAAGCCTGTAATCCCAGCAACTAGGGAGACTGAGGCAAGAGGAACACAAGTTCAAAGCCAGCCTCACCAAAATGCAAGAAGACCCTAGGCAACTCATTAAGACCCTGTCTTTAAATGAAATACAAAATCAAACTGGAGATGTGTCTCAGTGGTTGAGTGTTCCTGAGTCAATACCCAGTACCACAAAAAGCAAACAAAAAAACACATCGGTTAAAGTATTTTTATTGAAATATACAGTCAACACTTATAACTTAACAATAAGAAAATAAACCCTTTAATTAAACAGTGGGCAATAAGTCTTTACAGAGACTTCAACAAAAAAGATACAGAGGTGGAAAAACAGCACATGAAAAGTTCTCAACATCAAATGTCATTACAGAATTTCCAGTTCAAACAAAAATGGAATACCATTACACATCTATGAAATGATTTAAATTTGAAACACTGACAAAATCAAATGCTAGTGAAGATATGAATTAATAAAAACTCTCCTTTTTGCTAATGGAAATGAAAAAAATGATTTTGGAAGATAACTTGACAGTTTCTTATAGAACTAAAGAGAGTTGTCATATAATCATGCTCCTAAGTATACATTGGAATAAATCAACAATTTTTTCCATACAAAAACTTGTACATAATTTTTACAGAAGTTTTATTCATAACTTCCCCAAACTGGAAGCAACCAAGATGTCTTCAAAAGATTAATTTCATAAACAAACTGTGATATGTTATACAATGGGACAGTATTGAGTGATATAAACAAACTCATGCTAAGTGAAATAAGCCAATCCCCAAAAACCAAAGATGGAATGTTTTCCCTGATGAGTGGATGATGATACATAATGGGGTTGAGAGGTGGGGGAAAGAGAAGAATGAAGGAACTTTAGATTATGTAGGGAAAAATGAGGGGGTGGGGGCATGAGAGGTGGTGAATGAGACAGACATCGTTACCCTATGTACATGTATGATTACATGAATGGTGTGAACCTACATTGTCTACAACCATAGAAACGAAATGATGTACCCCATTTGTGTACAATGAATCAAAATTCAGTCTGTAAAAAATAAATAAATAAATAAAATGCAAATTAAGAAAAAATAAATAAATAATTATTTCACAAAAAAAGAGAAACAAAATAAATGAAGGAACATTAATCACATAGTACTAAGTGAAAGAAGCCAGCTGGAAAGGGCTAAAGTCAAATATATTACCTATTGATAGTCTGGAAAAAGCAAATCTATAGAAAATAAAAATGGCTAGGAGTTCCCAAGGGTTAAATGGAGGGAGTAAAAAAGTTATAAACAGGTGCAACATAGGGCATGAAGGTATTCTGCATGTGATGTATTGATGGAGATATATTATTATGCATTTGTAAGAAGTCATAACTGTACCACATAAAAGTAAATTTTAATGTAAGTATGTACTTTAGTTTATAGCAGTTTATCTATATTGGTTCTGCAATTGAGACAAGTATACCAAACTAATTCAAGGAGATAATGATAAGAGAATTTATGAAACTATGAAATAGAGACTAGGGAGTACTTGAGAACTCTATGTGTTATCTGTTTAATTTTCTGTAAACTTAACACTGCCATAAAAATGAATTTATTAAATCTAAAAAATGAAGTTGATTTGGGATACCTAAACTGCATTGTAGAATAAACCCTTGACTATCTTTTGAGAAGCATTATAAGTCTAATAATCCAAATAGGGGGATTCTATATTATACTTACAACTAAATACACTTAGATATGTAACAAAGCAGGAAAATGCAGTTGAACATCTGTTGTCAAAGCATTAGTAGAAGCAAACACAAAAGATTCATATTATCTTTGGAAAAGTGGACTTCAAAATACTTATGATTAACACATTAAAAAAGATAAAAATAGGAAAATAACTGATAGAATATTTCAACTCAGATAAAGAATTTCTAAAATCAAAGAATATTTAAACTCAGAGAATTTAATGACATCTGCAATAGAAAGACTGGACAGGTAAAGCAGGAGACAGAATATAGTATAGGACTTGTGAACTCAAAGACAGGTCATTAGGAGAGATGTGTGATGTAGTCAAAGGTTCTACCATACATGAAATTTAAAATACTGAAAAAAAAAAAAAAGACAAAACCACAAAGCAGTATTTGAAGAATTAATGGTCAATGATCAATGGTTTTCCAAACTTGAGTTTATCAACCCAATGATTTAATAAACTCAGAAAACTTCATGCATGAAAAATACAAACCACTTAGATATACAAGAGTTAAACTGCTAAATAGTAAAGATAGAGGGAAAATGTTAAAGCTGTTAAAGAATATAAAATACAAAAAGTTTTACCTAAATATGAACACCAATAGCAAGTTAGATGACTTAGCCAGGCAGTGGTGCATGCCTGTAATCTCAGTGGCCCGAGATACTGAGGCAGCAGGATCATGAGTTCCAAGTCAGCCTCAGCAACTTAGCAAGACCTTAAGAAACTTAGGGAGGCCCTGTCCCTAAATAAAATATTTAAATGGATCTGGGATGTGGTTCAGTGATTAGGAGATCCTGGGTTTAATCTCTGGCACCAAAAAATAAAAAATAAAAATAAAAAAAATTAAAAAGTTGGATGACTTTCCAATAGGAATCACAGAAATAGAAAGGAATGTATATGGAAATGTAATAATTTTAATGATCAAGAAAAAGTACATTCTGCCAACATAAAAGTTGACATGAAAGAAATATATTCCTCATAAAGGAAAGTCAAACAAAAATGTTTTTCAGCACATACAAACACATACACTATGTTAACAGAAGACTTAACCTATAAGAAATGTTAATAGAAATTCTTCAGGCTGATGAAAATTATCCTTGATAACTTTGAACTCTAAGAAGAAATACAGACTGTAAGAAATGTTATTATTAATTGAAATAAATACTGTTTAAAGCAAAAGCAAAGACAAAGTCTTGTGGAATTTATAACATATAATACTAAACATATGTCAATAGCACAGTGTCTCAGAGGTGAGTAAAGGACTATAATTGTTGTGAAGTTTTACCTGGCTCAGGAAGTGGCAAATGTCCCAATGTAAAGTAGACTTAACTAAGGAAAGAATACTCTTTTAAAAATCTGAATACTACTCAGTCATAAAGAAGAATAAAATTATGGCATTTGCAGGCAAATGGATGAAATTGGAGAATATCATGCTAAGTGAGATAAGCCAATCCCCAAAATCCAAAGGATGAATGATCTCTCTGAAAAGTGGATGATGATACATATTGGGGGATGGAAGGGAGGCAAGAATGCAGGAAGGATGGATTGTATAGAGGTAAAAGAGAGGTGGGATGGGTTGGGGGAAGGAAAAATAGCAGAATGAGACAAACATCATTACCCTATGTACATGTAAGATTACACAAATGGTATGACTCTACTTCAAGTACAATCAGGAAACAAGTTGTACCCGATTTGTTTACAATGAATCAAAATAAATAAATTATTAAAAAAACTCTGATGTTACCAAAAATAAAAAGAATAATGACAGTTTAAACCTTAATATAGGAGAAAATGGAATTAAAAGTAGTTGATTAATCCAAAGAGAAGAAAGGAATAAAGTACATATAGACAAAAAATCAAATATTAGGATGGCATTGTTAATTACCACTCAAGTAAGAAGTATATTTATCATATATGGTTGATAAATATTTTAGCAAAACATAAAGATGGTCAAACTGGGTGAAGCACAATTGCCTGCTGTTTAGAGGATAGATATTTTTGGGAAAAAAAGTACAAAATTATAGCAAAAGGATGGAAAGTGGCAACCCAAATAAACACCAACCAATAGAAAGCATAGGTATCTACATTAATAGTAGACAAAGTAGTCTTTGGGCAAGAATAGCATGATATTTTATGTTAAAGGAATTAAATCTACAAAATATAATAATTTTGAGTTTAAATTCAACTAATAACCCAACTCCAAAACGCATTAAAAAATAGAAAGAAGAATTTAATGAAATTTTTATACTTTTAGCACACTTCAGTAATTGATAGACTAGGCAGACAAAAATTAGACCATAAGTAGAACATTTGAATAATCTTATGCACATAGCATTGTTAACTTTTTAAAAACACCATATCTACACTAAAGAACACATAATTTAGAGAAAAAAAAATGTATGGCTCAGAATTAGGATCATGACCTAGAAGTCAAGCATCTTGTTATAGAACTCAGGACAAAAATTAGATAAATAAACTCTTAACAGTCTTTAACCAATCTTGACAGCATCAGTGGTCAGGAAGCAATTTATCCAACTGTTAGAAAAACATACAATGCTTCCTAAAGAAAGAGAACACATTCTAGACTCACTGAAACATAAAATCACATTATATAGAATATGATTTTAAAAGTACCAGGCATGTAAAGAAGCAGGTTTTGTGGATCATAATGAACAGAATACTAGTGAATTAAATTTAAGGTAACACAGATGTAAATTAGTAGGTGAGGCTATTTAAGCAGGTCACATACCACAGGTTTTTTCAGTCTTGGAACTATAAACATTTTGGAACAGATAATTCTTTGGACTGGTAACTTTCCTGTACATTGTAGGATGCTATGCATAATCTCTAAACTGTGTCCAGCAGATGCTAATAAGAACTCTCCCACCCAAGTTATGACTCCCCAAAAATATCTCAGACATTGCTGAATGTGCTCCGGAGATGGGGCAAAAATTTCTCCCTGTGAAGAACAACTGATGTAGCCTGGAAAAAGGAGTGATTATCAGGATATGGTGTTAAGTGAAAAAAAAAAAGTAAACTGTACAGTAACATAAATGATATGATTACTTCTTTCTAAAAAGAAGGAGAATATAAGAATGTGTATATATTTTAATGTAGTGGAAGAATAAACCAAAACTTTATATGATAGGTAATTGTGGTAGACAGAGGACACAGGTATAAGGAGAGAAATGCAAGTGAGACATTTCCAAACATAACTTGCTACAAAATCTTAACATTGGAAACATTGGAAACTTTCTTAAAAATAAAATTACATAAAAATGAAAAATTGCCACCAAATTTAAAAATAGAAAATTAATGAGTTACATTATACAGTAAAAAAGTAAATACTTCAAGTGATTTCATAGTATAATATTTTGATCATACATGATTAAAGTAATATAGGTCCTAAGCAAAAATGGAATTGTGAAAAAATTCTGAAATTTACTGTAGTTTAATTGTATTATCAATTATTAATAATGTCATATAATTATTATTATTTAAAAAATAATGTATAGTATTGTTGGGTAATGAAAGTAAAAACTTGAAGTATCAAAAGTACCAACTCCTGATTCTGAAAATTGGTAAACATAATGAAATCATTAAACATTTAATTCACATTTTCTTTTATAAACTCTTTTCCAAAGGTAATAACGAGTAACTCCTTCTTGAAGAAGTTTTTTCTTTTTGTGATGCAGGTTGCAGGTATTAGGGATTGAACCCGGGGCACTCAACCACTGAGCCACATCCCCAGCCCTTGTTTGTATTTTATTTAGAGACAGGATCTCATTGAGTTGCTTACTGCCTGGACTTTTGCTAAGGCCGACTTTGAACTCGCGATCCTCCTGCCTCATCCTCCCGAGCCACTGGGATTAAAGAAGTTTTAAAATGAGAGAATTCTAACTAATATGAATGGGGGGAAATTAAAATATTACGAATCAGTATTTTGAAGCTCTATAAAATGTTTCAGGCTATGATGAAACATTTGATGAAAAGTTGATGAGAAACCTTAAAATAAAGTAAGGTTTACCACTGAAAATTGTCAAAGCTCTGAGATTAACTTCCATTTTGGGGTATGCTAGGATGAATAAATTTTTAAAAACTTTAAAAAAAAAAAACATTTAAATAACACCAAGAAAATAAACAGACAACTCCAGACTATAAAATAGTATATAAAAATTATATAATTCTTTGGACTGGTGACTTTCCTGTGCATTGTAGGATGCTATGCATAATCTCTGAACTGTGTCCAGCAAATGCTAATAAGAACTCTCCCACCTAAGTTATGACTCCAAAAAAATAACTTCTTCTCTGCAAAGGTCAATAACAGGATAAAAAGGGAGGTAGTGATTATTATAGATTAAAGGATATTTAAGAGACCTACAAAGACAGAATGTAATGTGTAAATCTTATTCGGATTGTTACCTAAAGTAATGTGCTTTGGGACTGGTATCATAGCTCAGTGGTAAAGCACTTGCCTAGCATATGTGAGGCACTGGGATTGATTCTCAGCACCACATATAAATAAATTAATTAAATAAATAAAGGTCCATTGACAACAACAACAACAAAAAAGAAATGAGCTGTTACTTAACACATTTTAGATAAGTAGAGTGATTCAAACGTGCACTGAGCAGGAAACAATCTTAAAAGATTTGTTTAAAAATCTGTTGGTATTGTGGCTATATAAGATGCCCCAATTACTTTTCAAAACAGTAAAGTACACATAGATTACATAACTCAGTTCTGGGATAATTTTAAAATACAATACCAAAAGGGAGAAAAAAGTGAAGTCGATGAGGTAAACTCTTGACAAACGCTGAACCCAGATGATTAGCATATGTCACTTCATTGTGCTTTTATATATTTTACGTGTAAAAACATCCACAATAAAATATTTGCAAAGGATAGTCATGCACATGGGAAAATCCCCTGCTATAAGCAACTGCTCTGTATGAGTTCAATTGTAGGATTTCCTCTAGGTGATGAGATTATTTTTTCTTAACTCTCTCTTTATTTTTTACATTTTCTAACATCAACAAATATTTGTAACAACGGAATGTACATAATTTTAAAAGAAATATTCATAAATCCCTGTGTAAATCCTGTGCTGATCTGACAGTGCTTTTACATCTTTGTCTGATGTGCCACACCTTTGATTATGTTAACTAAGTTTAACTTGTCACCTTCCCATTAACAGAGCTGTCAGAGATTTCACCTTTGGTATTATCTGTTCTAGTATTTTAACATGTCTGATTATCATCATTATTAATAATTACAATTTTGCATAATTTGATAATTTTAAGTCATAACACTACTTGTTCAGCAAACATTTACTCCACGTCTGCTATCAGTCAGGCACTGTTCTAGGCACTGGTATATAAAATGCTGAAAAAAGATTCCCTGTTCAGGTAGATCTCAGAATCTTTGCATACTCAAGAAAGAAAAGAGGGCATAAGCTCAAAAATGTCTAATATCAACTATAACTCTCTAAACCAAAGCAAACATGCCATTTTCAATGCTTACAAGTTATCCAACTACCAGGTCAAATCTTACAAAACATCTATATTCCACAATTTGTTCTACAAAGTAGGATTTTCATGTACTTCAATTTAATAATATTCTTCAACTTGTTTTTAAAGATCAAATAGGTTGTTTTTAAACAAATGTATTTGTTTAATTTACTTCATTCATAGATAGTGAAAATGTTGGCAAATTTGGGCATATCATAAATGACATGAATCAGAAGAGGTTTAAAACAAACATTATAGGTAAACCTAATTAAGCACTCTCTTTCTTCAGGTATTGGTAATATAAAGGAAGAACTAGATCCAGACCCCTACCCCCAAAATCACATATGGGAATTGCCATAACTTACAAAAACTTTTAGTTTCCTCAAAACTTTCATAAGTAGAGTAAACAAATTTACTCTTAGATTGTGCTCATCAGTGGGAAAAAGGTGTCCATGGGTTGCTGGAGAAGATGTTAAATATGTGCTGAGAGAGTGAGGGTGCTCTGCTTCCTCGGGATGTGTGTAAGTCATGAATGGAAAGCAAAAAGTCATAGAAACACCATTGATTAAGATTACGGTTTATATGCTATTCTTTGAGTCGTTGCATGTACAAAAACTCAAGCTCCATCATTTAACCATAAATTTCATGCACAAAAATTCAGTCTAATATGAACCATTCTATTGTGTGGTACTGTTTATCTGGGAGGGAAGGGAAATTGAAGAACAACTAACCAGACTCTATCACTTTTTTTTTTAATAGTTTGTTTTGATTCATTGTCAACACATGGGGTAAAACTTATTTCTCTGGTTGAACATGAAGTAGAGTCATACCATTTGTGTAATCATACATGTATAGAGGGTAATGATGTTTGTCTCAATCTGTTATTTTTCCCTTCCCCCCATTCTCCCACCCCTCTCTCCTCTATACAATCCATCCTTCCTCCTTTTTGCCTCCCTCCCACCCCCCATTATGTATCATCATCTGCTTATCAGAGAGATTTCTCTCACTTTTTGAGAAAAAGGTTGGGTAGCAAACTAGAGGCACATATAATAGCTGTATCTGCTTATTATTTTTAATTTTTCAAATGTGTTTATGTCTAAGTGAAGTGTTCCATAATATTAGCATAATGAATTTTGAAGAGTAGGTTTAGTATTTCTCCATGAATATTCTTTCCTTTAGAAAATTCTAAGTGAAGATCTTTCCACTATTAGAAAGTTTTTAAGCCTTTTTAAATTGAATAACTAACTAGATAATCATTTAATTCAACATGGTTTATTAAATATCAAGTATGGAGCAGACATTGGGTGGGGTGTTGTCTATGTGACAGTGAATGAGACAGACATGGATCCCTGCTTTCTGCATATTCACAGGTAATCTTGGACTGCATTAATCCCATTCTTGTTTGTAATATACTGGCTCCTATTCTTAATCCCAGTTCCTATTCTTAATCCCAGTTGCTCAGCAGATTGAAGAGGGGATCACAAGTTTTAGGTCAGCTTGGGCAAATTAACAAGACAATGTTTCAAGACAAAAATTTAAAAAGCATGGGATGTAGCTCAGTGGTAGAGCAATTGTCTAGAATGAACAAAGCCCTAGGTTTGATCCCTAGGACTGTGAAAGGAAAGAAGGAGGAAGGAAGAAATAAGAAAGAAAGAAGGAAGAAAGGAAGGAAGGAAGGAAGGAAGGAAGGAAGGAAGGAAGGAAGGAAGGAAGGAAGGAAGGAATCAAATAATGCTATTATGTATCTGGATTTTCTAACTTAAAACTGAGTTCACCAAATTACAAAAATGTGGAAATAAAATAGAAGTAAATTCATTAGATAAATAATTCTAAAAAATAAAGTGAAATAAATAAAATTGATTTCAATTTCCTACAGTAAATTATCAAGTTATTCTTATTTCTCCTGAAAGCTACTGGCATAAGTTCCTTGCCATTCTTTAGTAATACTATTAGCACTACTGCTGCTATCAGTACTATCACTTTTGTTCTGCTCCTATTGTTAGTGGGGCTGGAAAATTTTGCAAGAGTATATCTGTTAATATTGTGCAGTCTCCCAGTTATTCAGAAATGTAGCCTAAAAAAAAGTTATAAATATGTGCTCAAAAGTTTCAGAACAAAGATATTCATTGTTGTTTTACAAATAATATCAAAACTTTAAAAACAACTCGACATAAAGAATGTTTAAACAAATGTTAATAGTATAAACATGCATATATACTCATATTTTCTGTACATACAACTTAGTACATGTAAGGCTACTCTTCTATGCATAAAAATACTGATGCAAACTCACCAAAATGAGAAAATAAATCATCTCTGGGAAGTGTAGGAAGTGGAGATTGCGACATGTAACATATTTTCTATTTTATCTTTTCATTTTTTACTACATTATTTATAATAAGTATGTGTTTCTTGCCTATATTTAAAATGGTATTAGAGTTCATTGTGAAACTACAAAAACAAGATAAATTTATGAGTTGAGTTAAATTTGTCAAAAAGGAAAACTGTTCAATAGAAAATACAAATTTAAATGCTTTATAAACCTTTGGAAAATAATACTTTTACAAGAGGGATGTAATCTTTTTTGGTGGGGAGAGTCCAGTGATTGAACCCAGGAGTGCTTAACCACTGATCCACATCCCCTGCCCTTTCTCTTTTTTATTTTGAGACAGGTCTGGTTAAGTTGTTTAGGGCCTCACTAAATTTCTGAGACTGCCCTTGAACTCATGATCTTCCTACCTGAGTCTCCCTGACTACCGAAATGAGAGGCATGACCACCATGCCTGGAAAGGAATATTTGAGGTCATTATTACATGAAATTAACATCAGGGCAGCCTGGGAGAAGGGAAGTGTTTGGGAAGTGGACAGCCATCCTCATGTAACCATCATGGCCAAGGAAGAAAAGGGAGTGCCAAACTTTTTATTTTAAATATTATCAGTTTCTTTGTGAGCATCCAAAATCATTCACCTCTACTACGGTACATTTTAATCTAAATGGCATGCTGGACTCCTTTCGCTTAATAGAGTTCCTCTTATTCTTTTGGCTGAGTTATTGCTTTTGTTTATTCAAAGCTCTGGCATGCCCCAAACACAATAGTAACGTGAGAACCATTATCTGTCACCTCAGAAATATATCAATTCCAAAGACTTAAAATTCAGAACCAGTTTCCTTTGGTCAGGGGGAGGAAGGAGGAAGTGAGGTCAGACCATTCAACAAAACAGTGAGAGGGACAGAGTAAGTTCTAGTGCTCCATAGCACAGTGTGGCGACCCCAGTTCACAATATGTACTGCATATTTTTTGACAATCTACAAAAGAGGAGCTCAAAGACTCCAAACAAGAGCAAATGATTAAGAGAGGAAAAGCGTATTTACCCCAATTTGATTGGCTCACACTGTATGCACATGTTGAAATATCACACTATATCCTATTGATATTATTATGTTAATAAAATTTTAGAATAAATAAATAAGTTATTTTTGATGTTGTTGTTTTAAATCACTTAGTGTTTATTCAAAAATTCCCCCAAGGGAAAGACTACTTTTGACATTCTATTTATGACTTTAGCAATGTTAAATTATTCCATGGTCTAGAAAGACCAGCATACAAATAACAAAAATCTGTGTGAGCTGATGGGCTTTGTGTTCTTAGCAGGTTAATTTGGTGCAGGCACTTATTGTAGTTTAACAAAAGATTAAGACAGGTTTCCTGGATCTATAAAAGAAGCTACAGTTGTTAGAATCTGAAAATGTAGTGTGTCTATAACGATTTTTGTACACTGATACCTTCTTTAGGCCTTAAAAAAAAAAAAGTGTGCTCTAAAAACTTTTCGGAAACAAAATGATTCAATGGTTTTTTGATACAATTGACAGGCATCTGTTTTTATGTGGTTGTTTTAGACATAAAATAAATTTCAGAATATTTTAGCATCCGATTACCACATGAGGGTGCTCTCTCCCCAAATATGTGTCTGCGAAGCCAGCAGGACTCAGACTGGAATGAAAGTTTTGTTTCCTCATATACTATACAAGACATGAAAGGACTTGTTAGAATAAATGCTTGTGGGTAGCAAATAAATAAAAGTCTAGATTTAAACATAAATGAATTTATGTTCTCTGTGTAACTAAAAGAATGAATCAGTCATACAAAAAGATAACATGGATTTTAAAATGTGATTCTACATAAAGACTTATGGTGTTGGGCAAAGTATAGTTCATGTGCCAATTAGACTTTAGGAATAGAGAGAGGTAAGGTGTTTACTTATTAAACAAGCATAACTCTGTGCCTTACCCTGACCAACAAAATTAAAATACCTAAAGTTAAACCAAGGAATCTGCATTTATATGTTGCTCCTTGGGTAATTCTTATGCAGTTTAAAGTTAAAGAAGCACTAGTATAGAGTCCTTTTTAAATTATAATGCCTATAAAAAAACCATATGTGTGAATATTTAAATCGAATAAATGAGGTGATTCTTTTACAAACATGACATCAAGCAGTTTGATCACAAAAGATCATTTTTTGGAATATGTTATGGTTTGGATCTGGTATGATCCCCAAAGACTCATATTAAAGGTTTAGTGGTCTTTAATGCAGCAATGCTCAGAGATGGGCATTTAGGAAATACTTGGATCACGAGGGATCTGACCTTATCAGTGGATTAATCCGAATTCGAATGAATTATTGAGAGGTGGAAGATGTAGGTCACTGGGGTGCCACTGGAAACTACATCAAGTTCTGGACTTTTATTGATGTCTCATTTCTTCCTGATTGCTGTGAGGTGAGCAGCTTTCCTTGACCATACCCTTCCACTACAATTTTCTCCTTCACCTCAGCCCTAATCACGGAGCCAGCAGACCATAAACTGAATTCTCTAAAACTATGTGCTAAAATAAACCTTTCCTCCTCTGCGTTGTTTTAATCAGGTATTTTGTCATAGTGATGAAAAACTAATGCAAAATATAACTTACATGCTCACCCAACATTTTCATAGTCCTAACAGAGATGACGAATATAAAGCCTGCTCTCCGAGATAACAGAGAATACGAACTTGATTCTTCTTGACGGTTCATTGATACTATTTCTCACCTTTCATTTTTTAAAATTGGATAATACCATGTTTCAACATGTAAACTTCACATGCATAAAATTAATTGATGCTTCCTATTTCCAGAGAATTGTCTAAACATGGGAAAGATTAAGTACTACCTTTAAGGTGGAAATACATTCTGTAAAATAGAACTGTACTAATAATTGTGTTATCTGTGGAAAATTAGTTTATACTGGATGAAATTTAAAACTTAAGAAGTAATGTTTGGTAGAAATGCTTATTAACACCATCTTAATCCTAAAGTTCCAGTGTAATTCTTATCTTCCAAAGGATTTATGCATGTAATTTCATGTTTTTGTAGAGGAGAAAATAATAGAAGAGAACAGATTGTAATATCTGAACTTTGAACCAAGGTAAAAAATGATGCTATCAGTTATGTATGCAATGCAGTGTTCACTAGGACCCATTAAGTGTTCATAGGACAAATAACATATACTGGAGAAAGTAACTGTGTGCCCAATGTACACATATTAAGTGTATGGCATACATGTATATATCATATTACATGTATTAATTTGTATACATATATAAAGTTAATTATATATATATTATATTCCTAAATGTATTACTATTCATATAGCCTTATTTATGTATATGCTTATTAACAAAAATTTATAAAATATTGGAATTCAAATGAGATCAAAAACCTTACCTTCCATTCATTGCACATCTCATTCTATAATTTTCTAGACAGAACTACCTGACCTTTGCTTGGGCTTTCCCTGGTAAAGGAAGTTTCCTACTAACTATTATAGACCATGCAATTTTAAGTAATAATTGTATGGAATAGTGAAGTTGGTGTTTAAAATGTTAAACCTGGATCAGTAATTTTCTCCCATTACTACTAGTCCTTCTTTCTAAATCAACTCATAATAAGTTTTAATTACTTTTTTTCATTTAACACCCAAAAATGTAAAGGACATTAATTGAGTTTAACTTTCTTAAATTACTATTTCATTATAACTATAATCTCTAAATTATTTTTAAAAAATTTTACGATTCTTTTCAGAATCTTCTGAATACAATGTTACCTTTTAAGTGCCTTCTTCAAAGGCATAAATAAAAAATAAAGTTTGAGTGAGTTGGTACAGAAAACATGTTTTTGTACTTCTCAATCTGTACCTCATTCCTATAAACTTGGATGTTTTTCTTTCTCAGATTCCCCAGCAATGATGAACATTGAACCAGAATCTACATCTGATAGAGCTACAGTTTTTCACAGTAGCTTTTTCTATTCATCCTTAATTTGTTCTTATATGAATGTATTAATTCAGAAATAATTATTGCACACCTACTAAATAATTAAACCAACACCATTCTAAGAGCGAGGAATGGAACAGTGAACAAAGCAGGCAGAAGTACTTAGTATTATGGAGTTTGCAGTTTAGGAGGAAAAGAGAGGTGATATGTATAAATTATGTTTGTATTTTAGAAGGTAGAGAAGAAGAGCATGAACAGTAAAGTAGACTGAAGAATGGTCTGGAGGGTAAGAGGAAAAATTTCCTAAAGCAAAGTGAAGAGAGCATTTTAAGGAGAAGGTGTACAAACAGAGCTGGTGACTAAGGCTGACTACAAAGGTATCACAGTTAATCATCTTGTTCCACTCAACCCAGAGCTCTAGGCAGTCAAGTCAGTATGAATCTTTCTTGAGTCTGAAATTCACAACTCCTCAAGGAATGAGAGTCAGTGCCCTTTAATAAAGTTCTTCACTAATCATCATCATTTAAAATAACTAATTTAACATATCATATTAACATTTGAGTTATCACATCTGTCCAGATTTTAATTGTAACATTGTATATATTAACTTTTCCTTCATACTTTATGTTACCTGATAATTTGATAAGCTTTACTTCTATGAATTAATTCATTCAAGTCATGGATACAAAGATAAAGCATAATACAACTCAACATCTAATCTGATTTTATGGAATGTTGCAAGTTACTATCTATTTAGTTATATTTTAAGTAAAGTTATTTGCATAGCTACAAATTCACACAATTGATCTGAATATTGTTTTCACTGTTAATCTTTCAGTTGTAAAATCTAATATATTTGAACTTTAAGAGAACTTGAAGACCATCTAAGCATATCATGATTGGGGAGATAATAAAACATCTTGAAGATTTTTATTACATATTTTGCATATAATGACCTAAGTAATAGATATTTTGCCATTATTTGATCATCTCATAAACTGGCTCATTATCAGCTCTTTTCTGAAGTGCTCCTAAGTCATCTGATTTTGGGCCCCTTATATAATTGTGCTCATCAAACATAAGCTAGTGCTTTCATCTATAGTTTTCAGATTTTTTTCCAGGTTTTTTTTTTTTTTAATTCTTTATTTAAAAAGTTGTCATGGGTAGTTTTCTCCTTTCCATAAAGAAATACTTCCATATTTTATGATGTAATCAATTTGGGTCTATGCTCTTAAATAGATTTAAGGAGATTTAGATGATTTGTTTAAACATTTTACCTCAGGGCTTCAATCAATGATTTTTAGTTTGTCCCTTATTTGTGCTTTAGAATTTTCAGTTTGAAGTCAATAACCTTTTTGCTTTGCTTTTGTTATGGTCATTTGTAAAGACTTTAGCAGCTATGTCAATTTATCCAATACAACTTTCAGCAGTGACATAAAATGCTCTTCATCTGCACATGTAAGTACAGCTAGGAATATAGCTAGTACGGTCTGGAATTTAATTCTTATTTTTACTTAATTTTAATGAATTAAGCTTAAATAGTCACATATATCTAGTTGCTACCACATAGAAAAGCACAGATCTTTACTACCTTATTTTAGCTTTGAATGTAGTTCAGTGCATCCCTTAAGTTAGTTCTAGTACTTTGAAGGACATAGGTCTTTATGGATTGGACAAGAGACCTACAAAACAAGAAGCCAATGGTACTAAAAAGATGACAAAAATGAGTGAGAAAATCCAGTAAGGAGTGTGGCAGACTAACAACACATATAATTATCCTATAAAATAACAATATTTACCTAATCAAAGTGGGCCAGTGGATCCAGTCAACTGTAGTCATGCTAAGTTGTAAAATTTATTTCAAGACCTTCTAATATTTCAAGAGAAGCACAAATCAAAATTTTAAGTAAATTTTTTCAACTCTTAGGTGTGGACAATATAATGCTTATAGAATATTATGCATGTCAAAGAAGACATCTAGAAGTTGCCTGTAATAAAGCATTAAAGATGTGTATCACTGCCCTAATTAGGTACAGCTTATGTGTGTGTGCTCATCTTAATCACATGCCTTTTACTAGGTCTCTTGACACTAATGATAGGATTAACTAACAAAAGGATGTCTGTGGCATCATACCTGCATTTCAGAAGGCTACCTCTTTATCACTTCACAATAGTCTTTGATTAGTGTCTTAAAAGAAGTATTCAAGATATCAATGAAAACACATAAAATCTTCAATTCTGATGAATTTCCTTATCACTCATTGATGCTCAGTGTCAGTAGCAATGGCAATTTGAAACTTGAAGTTTCTTCATCTTCAAGTTCCAGGGTCACATCAGAATTTAATTTCTGTTCAGTAGTAATCTTTTTCTTACAATGAACAGGTAGAGATACTTGAAGACTTGTTCTAGGTATTCCTATGAAAGATTATCAGCATCATCAGCAGCATCATCATAGTAATATATTAAATGGAGAGGAAAGAGTTAAAACTAAATGCATGTATGACTTCAGCTGCTTAATTACTATTTGCTTAATAACCCACCTCATGCAAGAACTCTTTCAAGCATAATCCCATAATTACTTAGCAAACAATCATTTATTAGAACAACTATGTTCACGACTCTGCACCAGACACTAAGGAAGGATGTTAAGAAATAGATAACAGGGTCCCTAACTTCTAGGGAAGTTAAGATGCTGAGAAAGAACCCCATGTGAAAACATCAAGAAGCATATCAAAATGATGTAGCACAGAGACTGTACATAAGCTATGGGGTTTTATATTTCATTTGTTTCTCATTTAATAAAATTTTTAGGATTGTCTTGCAGTAACAGGCATAGTGCCCTATTCTAGATTTAGTACTGCAATCCTGAAATTCTCAAAATTGAATTATGTGTTTGTTTTTTGGAAGAAGGTTACTCTATGTTCCTATGAAGGAAGCAGTCAGGACATCAATTGAAATGTCTATGGCTTTTTTTTGGTTGTTTTTTTTTTTTTTTTTTGGTACTGGGGATTGAACTCAGGGGCACTTGAACACTGAGTCACATCCCCAGTCATATTTTGTATTTAGAAACAGGGTCTCACTGAGTTGCTTAGCACCTTGTTTTTGCCTGAGGCTGGTTTTGAACTCGCTGTTTCCTGCCTCAGTCTCCCAAGTAGCTGGGATTACAGGCATGCGCCACTCAGCCTGGCTGAAATGTCTATAATTTTAAGTTTTCAATGATTTAAAGTCTAATGACAGGAGCCAAAGCAAAATGTGAAAAATTCTGCAAATGCTCCTAACGCCTACACTTAATTCAAATTGCTCACTTATTTTTCAAACAGTGTATGAAAGTGTATGTCACTTAACAAGGGGTTGAAAGAATAGTGCAGCCACATATCACTCTGCTTAATACTTAACCTTAAACAGGAAAACATTTCGCCAGTATATCAGAACACACAGTAAACTCAAAGGAGCTCACATTTCTCTCTGAAGCCACATTTCCTTCTTTACTGAGAATGGGAGACTTTAAAGTTCTAGACACACAATAATGACATTGCATTGGTGATTAAATCTTTAGTTTCAAGATCATCTCCATTAGATTTAATTTTAAAGTTACAATAACCACCAAATGTCCTTTAAATCGCTGTCACTAATTTCTTCACCTCCTAAATTAAAAGGCTTATTTCTACAAAAATGTTCTTTACTGTAAGAAACATGAACTTCTCTGAATGACTCATTTCAGCTTTTCTACAAGGTGGCCCTATCTAATGTCTGGTCTTCTGCTTGATTTGCTATTTTAATGTATTTTAATATAATTTCACTAAGGTTAGACTGACTTGGACAAACTACTGAAATATCAACATTATTAATTCTGTCTTGAATTAATTCAGGTACTATTTATTATTAATCACACTTTCTAGGCAAAATAAATAATAATGCACAGGATTGTAATGTATAAAATGATTTTCAATTAAAATAACTATTTTGGAGTTTCAGCATCTGTATTCTTGCTGAGTCTTTAAGAATTATGTCTGGTTTCACCACAACTGTAGGTTGGAAGAACCCACAGAATGTATCTATCAGTTCACAAACTCCTGGGAAATTTCAACCTATTTCTCCTACCCAACACTTTTCTAAAGGTGTCTTCTTATGTATGTGTTCTCAGAACTCCACCAAGGTGATGGGACTGGCCAATGGGATTTTGATTCCAAGATAACATTGCTTTTTGCCTGCAATTTTACTCTCAAGATACATTTCAGAAAACTTAATAACAATTGATACTAATAATGATTCTCCACAGATAGCTCGCAGATTCCCTGACAAAAGAGTTCCACCAGAAATGCATTATTATTGCATGTCTTCTTTCACATTATTGAACGCTCTCTTCTTGAATTTTGAGTATAGGACATGCAAAATAAGAATCAGATAATATGGTGAATGAATTTAGATATATATGCAAAAAGAGAAACCAATACGTAGAACTGAGAAGACAATTCGAAACTTGATGAACCATAAGTAAGCAGAATTGTTACAAAAAATGTATTAGGATGCAGGAGAAGAAAGAAAAGGGAAATTGATCAGTTGGCAAGGATAAAAGCTATTGAGGTTGAAAATGGAAATCATTCAGGTCTCCCTAATATGGAGCAGGGCAGAATGCCCTCCACTGAGCCAGCTCCCAAGTTGCTCCACACCTAAACCCTAAATTTCTTGAAATGGATGAGGAAAAGCTATTTAAAATTGTGTACTGATATTTCATGGACCTGCTAGGAAAGTTGACTCTCATTTTAAAACTCTGTATCCATCTTACAAACATTTTCAATCATGTAGGCTAACCTGAGTGTCTATTATTTGTCCCATAGGTCTTTCTTCAATATGCTGTTCTCACACTTCTCTATTAGTCCTTCATGGGAACCAAATGCTTGTAATTTTTGTAAAGTGACTTCTTTCTAATTTATACTCCATTATTACTGTCATGATTGCATTCTAATCTTTCATTTTTACATTTATCATTACAAATTTGAAGGTTATTTGTTGAGTTGTAACAATTCAGTAAATCTCTGAAGTCATGCATATCCATCAAAGTGCATTTTCCTGTGATAATATTTTGAATGATTTCTCTCTCAACATTGAATATTTTATCTAATTACCAGTTAAATCTCAGAACAGTCAGTCCTCCCTATCTGTGGGTTCCATATCTATGGATTCAATCAATCATGGGTCAAAAAACCTTTTTTAAATTGTATCTGTACTGAACACATGTAGACTCTTTTTTGTCATTTTTCCTTTTATAATACTATGCACTAAATAGTATAGTAATTTTATATAGTAGTTACATTTTTATATATTAAAAGAAATCTAGATACAATTAAAATAAATACATGAGAGGATATGTGTAATTTATTTTTTTTATTATTGTATACAAATGGGATACATGTTATTTCTCTATTTGTACATAGAGTCAAGGCATACCATTTGTGTAATCATATGTTTACATAGGGCAATGATGTTTGATTATTTTTTTCCCTTCCCCCCCACCCCTCCCACCCCTCTTTTCCCTCTATACAGTCTTTCTTTCCTTCATTCTTACCACTCTCCTTATCCCTAACCCTAAACCTAACCCTAAACCTAATGCTAACCCCTCCCACCCCCCATTATATCCTCATCCGCTTATCAGCGAGATCATTCGTCCTTTAGGTTTTTGAGATTGGCCTATCTCACTTAGCATGATATTCTCCAATTTCATCCATTTGCCTGCAAATGCCATAATTTTATCATTCTTCATTGCAGAGCAATATTCCATTGTATATATATGCCACAGTTTCTTTATCCATTCATCAACTGAAGGGCATCTAGGTTGGTTCCACAATCTTGCTATGGTGAAATGAGCAGCAATGAACATTGATGAGGCTGTATCTCTGTAGTATGCTGATTTTAAGTCCTTTGGGTATAGGCCAAGGAGTGGGATAGCTGGGTCAAATGGTGTTTCCATTCCAAGCTTTCTGAGGAATCTCCACACTGCTTTCCAGAATGGCTGCACTAATTTGCAACCCCACCAGCAATGTATGAGTGTTCCTTTTCCCCCACATCCTTGCCAACACCTATTGTTGCTTGTGTTCTTGATAATCGCCATTCTAATTGGGGTGAGATGAAATCTTAGGGTAGTTTTGATTTGCACTTCCCTTATTACTAGAGATGTTGAACATTTTTTCATATATCTGTTGATTACTTGTACGTCTTCTTCTGTGAAGTGTCTGTTCATTTCCTTAGCCCATTTGTTGATTGGATTATTTGTATTCTTGGTGTAGAGTTTTTTGAGTTCTTTATAGATTCTGTAAATTAGCGCTCTATCTGAAGTATGGTTTGCAAAGATATTCTCCCACTCTGTAGGCTCTCTCTTCACATTGCTGATAGTTTCCTTTGCTGAGAGAAAGCTTTTTAGTTTGAATCTATCCCAGTTCTTGATTCTTGCTTTTATTTCTTGTGCTATGGGAGTCCTGTTAAGGAAGTCTGATCCTAAGCCAACAAGTTGAAGATTTGGACCTACTTTTTCTTCTATAAGATGCAGGGTCTCTGGTCTGATTCCGAGATCCTTGATCCATTTTGAGTTGAGTTTTGTGTAGGATGAGAGATAGGGGTTTAATTTCATTCTGTTGCATATGGTTTTCCAGTTTTCCCAGCACCATTTGTTGAAGAGGCTACCTTTTCTCCATTGCATATTTTTGGAACCTTTGTCTAGTATGAGAAAATTGTATTTATTTGGGTTTGTGTCCATGTCCTCTATTCTGTACCATTGATCTACCTGTCTATGTTGGTACCAATACCATGCCGTTTTTGTTACTATTGCTTTGTAGTAGAGTTGAAGATCTGGTATTGCAATACCCCCTGCTTCGCTCTTGCTACTGAGGATTGCTTTAGCTATTCTAGGTTTTTTATTCTTCCAGATGAATTTCATAATTGCTTGCTCTATTTCTGTAAGGTACATCATTGGGATTTTAATTGGGATTGCATTGAATCTGTATAGCACTTTAGATAGTATAGCCATTTTGACAATATTAATTCTGCCTATCCAGGAACATGGGAGATCTTTCCATCTTCTAAGGTTTTCTTGAATTTCTTTCTTTAGTGTTCTGTAGTTCTCATTGTAGAGGTCTCTCACCTCTTTTATGAGATTGATTCCCAAGTATTTTATTTTTTTTCGAGACTATTGTGAATGGGGTAGTTTTCCTAATTTCTCTTTCTGAAGATTCATCACTTATGTATAAAAATGCATTGGATTTATGAGCATTGATCTTGTAACCTGCTACTTTACTGAATTCACTTATGAGTTCTAAAAGTTTTCTGGTGGAATTTCCAGGTTCCTCTAAATAGATAATCATGTCATCAGCGAACAGGGATAGTTTGAGTTCTTCTTTTCCTATTCGTATCCCTTTAATTTCTTTGGTTTGTCTAATTGCTCTGGCTAGAGTCTCAAGGATGATGTTGATTAGAAGTGGTGAAAGAGGGCATCCCTGCCTTGTTCCAGTTTTTAGGGGGAACGCTTTCAGTTTTTCACCATTTAGAATGATATTGGCCATGGGCTTAGCGTAGATGGCCTTTATAATGTTAAGGAATGTTCCCACTACCCCAATTTTTTCTAGTGTTTTGAGCATGAAGGGATGCTGTATTTTATCAAATGCTTTTTCTGCATCTATTGAAATAATCATGTGATTCTTAACTTTAAGTTTGTTGATATGGTGAATGACATTTATTGATTTCCAAATGTTGAACCAACCTTGCATCCCTGGGATAAAACCCACTTGATCGTGGTGCACTATCTTTTTAATATATATTTGTATGCGATTTGCTAAAATTTTGTTGAGAATTTTTGCGTCGATGTTCATTAGGGATATTGGTCTGAAATTTTCTTTCCTCGATGTGTCTCTGTCTGGTTTAGGTATCAGGGTGATATTGGCTTCATAGAACGAGTTTGGGAGGGTTCCCTCCTCTTCTATTTCATGGAATACTTTGAGGAGTATTGGAATGAGCTCTTCTTTAAAGGTTTTGTAGAACTCGGCTGAGAACCCATCTGGTCCCGGACTTTTCTTGTTGGTAGGCTTTTGATGACCTCTTCTATTTCATTGCTTGAAATTGGTTTATTTAAGTTGTGTATGTCCTCCTCGTTCAGTTTAGGTAATTCATATGTCTCTAGAAATTTGTTGATGTCTTCGAGGTTTTCTGTTTTGTTGGAGTATAGATTTTCAAAATAGCTTGTAATTATGTTTTGTATTTCAGTCGTGTCTGTTGTGATATTTCCTTGTTCATTCCGAATTTTAGTAATTTGAGTTTTCTCCCTCTTTCTCTTTGTTAGTGTGGCTAAGGGTTTATCAGTTTTATTTATTTTTTCAAAGAACCAACTATTTATTTTGTTAATCTTTCCAATTGTTTCTTTTGTTTCAATTTCGTTGATTTCGGCTCTGATTTTAACTATTTCCTGTCTCCTACTACTTTCGGTATTGGTCTGCTCTTCTTTTTCTAGCGCTTTGAGCTGTAATGTTAAGTCGTTTATTTGTTGATTTCTACTTCTTTTTTTGAATGCGCCCCATGAAATAAATCTTCCTCTAAGTACTGCTTTCATAGTGTCCCAGAGATTTTGATATGATGTGTCTTTGTTCTCGTTTACTTCTAAGAATTTTTTTATTTCCCTCCTGATGTCTTCTGTTATCCATTCATCATATAATAGTGTATTATTTAATCTCCAGGTATTGGAGAAGTTTTTTTTTATTCTGTCATTTATTTCTAATTTCAATCCATTATGATCTGATAGAGTACAAGGTAGTATCTCTATCTTCTTGTATTTGCTAACAGTAGCTTTGTGGCATAAAATATGGTCTATTTTAGAGAAGGATCCATGTGCTGCTGAGAAGAAAGTGTATTCGTACTTTGTTGGATGGTATATTCTATATATGTCCATTAAGTCTAAATTGTTGATTGTGTTGTTGAGATCTATAGTTTCTTTATTCAATTTTTGTTTGGATGATCTATCCAGTGGTGAGAGAGGTGTGTTAAAATCGCCTAGTATTATTGTGTTGTGGTCTATTTGATTTCTGGAATCGAGAAGGATTTGTTTGACGTACGTGGATGAGCCAATGTTTGGAGCATAGATATTTATGATTGTTATGTCTTGCTGATTTATGCTTCCCTTAAGCAGCATGTAATGTCCTTCTTTATCCCTTCTGACTAGATATCCCTTCTATCCCTTTTGACGTCCACATTATCTGAAATGAGGATGGATACTCCAGATTTTTTGCTGTGTCCGTGTGCATGGTATGTTTTTCCCCATCCTTTCACCTTTAGTCTATGGGTATCTCTTTCTATGAGATGAGTCTCTTGCAGGCAGCATATTGTTCGTTTTTTCTTTTTAATCCAATCTGCCAGTCTATGTCTTTTGATTGATGAGTTCAGGCCATTAACATTCAGGGTTATTATTGTGATATGATTTGTATTCCCAGTTATTTGACTCATATTTGTTTTTGATATGATTTGGTTTCTCCTTTATTTGGCTATTCCTTTAGGCTAGTGCATCCTGTTGCTAATTTGCATCATTGTTTTTCATCTCTTCCTCATGGAATATTTTGCTGAGAATGTTCTGTAATGCTGGCTTTCTTTTTGTAAATTCCTTTAGCTTTTGTTTATCATGGAAGGATCTTATTTCATCGTCAAATTTGAAGGTAAGTTTTGCTGGGTATAAGATTCTTGGTTGGCATCCATTTTCTTTCAGGGCTTGGTAAATGTTGTTCCAGGCCCTTCTAGCTTTTAGGGTCTGGGTTGAAAAATCTGCTGATATTCTTATTGGTTTCCCTCTGAATGTAATTTGATTCTTTTCTCTCGCGGCCTTTAAAATTCTGTCTTTATTTTGTATGTTAGGTATTTTCATAATAATGTGCCTTGGTGTGGGTCTGTTGTAATTTTGTATGTTTGGAATTCTATAAGCCTCTTGTACTTGGTTTTCCATTTCATTCTTCAGATTTGGGAAATTTTCTGTTATTATTTCATTGAATAGATTGTTCATTCCTTTGGTTTGTTTCTCTAAGCCTTCCTCAATCCCAATAATTCTTAAATTTGGCCTTTTCATGATATCTCATAATTCTTGTAGATTCTGTTCATGATTTCTTGCCATCTTCTCTGTTTGGCCAACTTTGTTTTCAAGATTAAATAATTTGTCTTCAATGTCTGAGGTTCTGTCTTCCAGGTTTTTTATTCTATTGGTTATGCTTTCTATGGAGTTTTTAACTTGGTTTATTGTTTCCTTCATTTCAAGTATTTCAGTTTGTTTGTTTTTTTTTCAGTATCTCTAACTCTTTATTGAAATGATCTCTTGCTTCCCGTATTTGGTCTTTTAACTGTTGATTGGTGCGATCATTTAATGCCTGCATTTGCTCTTTCATCTCTTCCTTCAATACCTGCATTTGCTCTTTCATCTCCTCATTTGCTTCCCTGATCCTTTTAATTATGTACATTCTGAACTCCCTTTCTGACATTTCTTCTGCTGTGCTATCATTCGGTTTTATTGATGTAGTATCTAGGTTTGTTTGGGACATTTTCTTCCCTTGTTTTCTCATATTGGTCAGCTGTCAGTGGGACCCTGAGATATTGCAGATTTCCTCTATTGGCTTATAGTGTCCTGGTAGATTTCCAGTTTATCACCTTCCCGCATTCAGTAGCCTGATGTCTTGGAGGAATTTGATAATGCAGTGCATCTGAAGAAAGCTGCCCCTAGCCCCCTACTGGTTCCAGGGTTTGGAGCTGGCTCTGTGCGGAAAGGCTCTCACTGGGGGCCTGCACTGTGCAGCTGGCCGTGTGGGAGGAGCCCACCGCCAGAGTGAGGAAGGCTACCTGGGGAAGACTCTAGCTGCCCTGCCCTGCTCCAATAAGTCACCTCTATCTGGGCCTGCCACCCGGGCCGAGCTTTACCCAGTGGGCAGACTCACCCATGGCTCTATTTCAGTCCAAGTCTCTCAATGCCTCCCCTTCTTAACTCCTAGGTTCTGGAGCCACTGGGGGTGCAGTCACCCTCTAGGCCGCCATCTTGGATCGCCCCGTGGAAAGAGCCTGCGGCCGGAGTAGGCAGAGCCGCCTGAAGAGGTCTCTGGCTGCCCTGCCCTGATCCCAGAGGCTGCTTGCAGATCGAAACTCTCCGTTGGTTCGGGGACTTGTAGCTGGCTCTATGTAGAAAGCCTCTCACTGGGCGGTCTGCTCCGAGAACCTAGCCTTGAAAGGCACCTCCCATTGCAGGGGTCCAGGCTGCTTGGGGAAGTCTCTGGCTGCCCTATCCTTGTCCCTGAAGCTGCTTGCGTGCCGGAGTACACTGCGCTGGCTCCAGGACTTGGAGCTTGTTCTGGTCAGAAAGGCTCTCACTAGGGGGTCTGCCCCGAGAACCTGGAGAAGCTGGCTGTGTGGGCGGGGCCCACTGCTGGAGTGCACAGGGCTGCCTGTGGAAGACTCTAGCTGCCCTGCCCTGCTCCGATAAGCCACCTCTATCTGGGCCTGCCACCCGGGCCGAGCTTTACCCAGTGGGCAGACTCACCCGTGGCTCTATTTCAGTCCGGGTCTCTCAATTCCTCCCCTTCTTAACTCCTGGGTTCTGGTGCAGTCCCTTCTAGGCCGCCATCTTGGATCACCCCTGATATGTGTAGTTTATATGCAAATAGTATGTCATTTCACAGCAGATATTTGGTCATTCATAGATTTGGGTATCTGCAGGAAATACTGAAATCAATCCCCTTGGTATCAAGGAAAAACTAAAATTTTACGTACAACAGGAATCTCTCATCAAAGTCTTAGATTTGCTTTTGACAAAACACATTCATAAATAAAGTGATATATAACAATGGATATGAAATTCATTATTTCTGTACTAGAATAATTTTTCACTCACTAATTTTTCTAAAATATCACATATCTAACATTTTCAAGAAACAATGGATATAGAGGAAACAAAATCAGTTTAGATTTTACTACAATATTTTTCTTAACATTTATATTTTTTAAGTAAACATTCTTTCAAAGCCTTCATTGCTACATTCATTCTTCTCATTCATTAATACATTTATTCTTCTAGCATTTTACAAATGTGTACTGTATACAAGATGCTGGAAAACATGATGAAAAACGATTTGCCACTGATCTTTTTCATTTTTATTTTTTGCCACCAGTGTTCCTTTTTGTTTTATAACTGGTATCGCGGCAGTAAAAGATGTATTTTAAAATGTAAGTGTTGTAGCTGGGCATGTTGGTACATGCCTGAAATACCAGCTACTTGGAAGGCTGAGGCAGGAGTATCATAAGTTCAAGGTTAGCTTCGGCAATTTAGGGAGATCCTGTCGCAAAATAAAAAACAAAAAGGCCTGGGGGTGTAGCTCAGTGGTAAAGGTCTACTGGATTCATCCCCAATACTGCAAAAACAATTAAATATTAAAAAATAAAACTTAGGTGGTATTACTTTTTCAATAAGGTAGAATATAGAGTTATCACAGTATATATTGCTGTATTCATAATCTAAGTGTGGAGACCTAAGAAACGGAGGAAAAGCAAAGGCAAAGCGCCTCCTGTTATGGGGTACAACTTAAGAACAGACCGATCACCAATGAGAAGTCCAAATTTGAGAGTCTTTATTAAGCTGGCTGGCTGACTGTCTCACACAATGCCCCAAAAAATGGCTGTTGGGAGAACAGCCCCAACCATAGGGTTGTAGGTGTTCTTTTTTTTTTTTTTTTTTTTATAATATGTATAGTTATACTTTATTTAATTCATCAATTAATGAGCGAACCAAGGAAGTTGAAATTCTGATTCCAAAATTATTTCAGGAATAGGGTTTTATAAATTTATCAGAAAATGTGGTAGGAAAAATATTATTACAAGAAGACTGCTTTTAGCTAGAATTGAATAATGTTCTCTATAACAATAAAACTATACTCTTCTGGGCTTATCTTTCTTATCATAAACAAATATTTAATATATCCAATCACTAACAAAATAGTAAATGACCAAGACAAGTATTATTCTCCAACAATTAAATAATTCTGGAATCAACTTATAAATAATGCCCCAGTATAATAGAAAGATTGCTTAATATATTCTTTTGGACTTACTTCCAGTTTCTCAATTATTTTCTTCTTAAGGGCATTTGAAAGTATTTATAGTGCAATTAATATTAATTAATTCTCTAGAACACTATTCCTAAGGAAAATCTTTTACATACAAGCATACTAAGACATTAGATGAAACTTTTTTCTTAATATTCTGAAGTTTGAAATCAAAAGGTGCATATTACAACAATGAGAAGAACAGGTTTTAAGGTCTGTATGTGTTTATTTTTTTTAGGTCTTTGACCAAGTTTTCCATGAGAACTGCTAATATAATATTAGTAAGTGCTTCTACAAGAATTCATAAACAATTAGGGGAAAAAATGCTAAGAAATTGCCATGAATATGTTCACCATGGAGGTAGTCATATGCTAAAAATTATCTGGCCACTGTTTAGACATCAAATAATCTTTTAAAATGGTGAAATTGTTTATTTTAATTCTTTTATTTTTTAAATTTATTTTTATTGTAAACAAATGGGATACATGTTGTTTCTGTCTGTACATGGAGTAACAGCATACCATTTGCATATTCATACATTTACATAGAGTAATGATGTTTGATTCATTCTTTTATTTTTTTCCTTCCCCCCACTTCCTTCCCCCCACTCCCCCACCTCTCTTTTCCCTCTATACAGTCCCTCCTTTCTCCATTCTTTCCCCCCTCCCACCCCCCATTACGTGTCATCATCTGCTTATCAGTAAGATCATTAGTCTTTTGGATTTTTGAGATTGGCTTATCTCACTTAACATAATATTCTCCAATTTCATCCATTTGCCTGTAAATGCCATAATTTTATTATTCTTTATAGCTGAATAATATTCCTTTGTATATATATACCACAGTTTCTTTATCCATTCATCAATTGAAGGGCATCTAGGTTGGTTCCACAATCTGGCTATTGTGAATTGAGTAGCTATGAACATTGATGTGGCTGTATCTCTGTAGTATGCTGATTTTAAGTCCTTTGGGTATTGGCTGGGATAGCTGGGTCAAATGGTAGGTCCATTCCAAGCTTTCTGAGGAGTCTCCACACTGCTTTCCAGAGTGGCTGCACTAATTTGCAGCCCCACCAGCAATGTATGAGTGTACTTTTTCCCCACAAGGACCTGTAGGGGTTCTTATACCAAAAATTACATTAATCATAAGTGTCTGTTGCTATGATTCGAAATTACAAACTAACATCATGAGATCATCAACAGAGGGGGAAGTGGGTCACCTAGGTACAAATTAAAGAATGGTTACTAACATCCACACAATCACCATTTACATGGTACATTGGTTAGGAGCAATAGGGATTAAAAGAGAGCAATTTTTCATCACATAAGAATTGTCATTTTGTATTGCTAAACGTGTCACACTAAGTAACTGATGATGGGTACAGAGGTGGGGTGTTCCCATGGGAGAAGCTTATTTCCTACATAACATGAAGTCTCAGAGCAAAATGGAGTCTGTCTGGCCTAAAGCATTCTCATGGAGCCAGATCAGTCGGCCCATCACACTCCCATCTAATCCTATCTCTTAACCTCCTGCCATGGCTCCTGCCCCAGCTCCACTGAGAAATCGAAAAGTTGGGAGAGCAGGGAGATAATTGAATAAGAAAAGGATTGGAGAAGAGATAGGTAGGTGATGAGGTGGGGGGCTTTATCCACACAATTCTTAAATATTTCAGTTACAGAAATTAGAATGGGAACATTAAAACAAATAACACTAAAGATTGCTTATCTCTTCCTTCCCCCTATCTTTTCACTTCAAGCATCACGATTAGATATGCTGTTCAACATCACAAGCAATCAAAGCAAGCAAATAAAAACAACACATAGATCCCATTTTCAGCCAAAGAAATTGGCAATGATCAATAACATGTGGCATTAACACAGGGAGATTGGCATTCCAGTACACTGGTGATGGGGTGTAAATTGTCACTGTTCCTTTATCAGAAGTCTTAAAATATATCTGCTTTTCCATTCAATAATTCTATTTCTAGGAATCTTTTTCTAATGATTTGCCTTTTCACTAAAACATCTAGATTATAAAATGAGGTAAATAAATGGCTGTGAATTTTGCCCATACATTTGAAATGAGAATTTTATGGAGAAAGGACTTTAATTAGTGAACATGCTTTGGCAAAATAATTATTTTTTCTTCAGTAGTAATTGTATGCAGAAACTGCATGTTTTCTAGTTCTGTAGATTCTGCTTAGCATTCTTTAGAGTATTAATTCATGTAATGATGTTTAGGAGAGTTCCTCGATAAAAAATGCTCTGGTCCCTAGGAGGAATAAAAAGTCCCAGAATACTGTGTAATGATTAGTGATGATAATGACTATCACTTGATCAAGGAACTTGTGAGCCTTTGTAGCAGCTTAATTCACAGAAGTTCCAAATGTGAATCACCCTGAAATTTTCATTAATTGTAAAATAGGTGAGTTAATTATGGTATGTTTATAGAATGAAATGCAAAAACTTAAATAAATTGTAGTCATGTACCTTATCAATGAAACTCCTAGGAAGTAATTTGATGGAAAGAAGTCAAATAGACCAAAATAATAAAAAATAAAAAATATATACTCTATGCTGTATACATGAAGTTTAAAAATAGACAAATGAATCTGATGTTAAATTCAAGATAATGGTGAAGAGAGTGGTGATCAACCAAAGTACAAAATTTCTATGATCAAACATCCATCAGAGACATTCAGCTTCAACATCCAGACAGTCCAAGTCAAACTGATATAGTAAACATGTGTTCTAATGTATATATGTACTTAGGGGTTTATATACACCAGTTAGCCTTAAAAAACTTTCTGACTCATGGCTCTATACAACCAACTTTTAGACCTTTGATGGAAATACAGTCTTTCCTAAAATTGACCCAACTGAAAAAGGAACTGAGAAGGGAACAGCAACAGGCTTTTTCTTTCATCTTTCCATTCAACACTTGCCCTCTCATACTTTATCAAACAGAATCACATTTTCCAACACTCCCAAATCTCAGTACTGATATGCCTTGGAATGAAAGATGATGGTGAAGTCCCCAAAAAAGCAAGGGGGAAGAAAAATTTAAATATTGATATTAGAGACAACCCATTTCATGAAGGCACCATAACATAAGGTTTTTCCACATTTTTTAAGGAAAAAAATGACATTAGAATGGAATAAAAACCAGCTAAGAACAATAATATGGATCAATGCATATAAGGAATGAATATAATTTTGTTTCTTGTATTTAGTAAGTACCTACCAAAAATTATGTGTGTGTATGCATATATGTGTATTTATGTATGTTCTGGTAACATACACAAATATGTTCTGATAACATACATAAACAATACAATTATAGTTGTTTCAAAATAAATTTCTCAAAACTTGGGTTCCAATGATACAGGAAATTTAAAAAGCTAAAATGCAAATAGATATGTAGATAGTAGTTGTTGCAAAGACACAAGAAAAGGTGTTTAGTAAAAGATTCATAAGAATAAAATGTAAATATTTTAATATTTTAGAAATGGAATGGAATGGAATTCTGAAGCAGAAACTAAAAATTTTAACTGGCTAAAAAGGCTTTGTTTAGATGTCTTAAAATTTATTTGGTTGTTATTAAATTATTAGTGTAGTTAGGTTCTGTTGGATACATTTTCAAACATGACAGTTTTATTTTAATTATTAAGAATTAAAATGTAACAAATTGTATTCACTGCAACATATGATAAAATAAATAAAGTGTCAGTTTAAAGTGTACAAGGAGATAAATTATTTTTGAATTTTTAAAAAAAGAATATGAGCAAAATTTATGAAATGATTCCTCTATGCTATTATGGTCTATCATTAAACTAAGGGAGAATAGAGATTTGCCAGGTAGGTTAATAAATATTACTTTCCTTTAGAATTTCCCTCACAAATTTTTTAGTGTTTTCATTATTATCTTCAGCTTATTTCTTATTATGACATAATAGAAATAGAAATTCTATATAATCTGCAAAAAATTTATTGGACATATCTTTTATGAAAAGGTCTTCTTGGTATAAACCTCTTCTTATTGAATGTTGGAGATAGTTTCTTCATCCAAATAAATTCTAAATTCCCTTTGAAATGAGAATGAGATGATAAGAGCTATCTAATCTATCTTATTTTCCTTTATGATTTGCCTGTTAGAAAGTTCAGAGCTAAATTTAGCACTTAACTCTTCAGTATAATAATTTCTCCCTTCACTCACTTCATGACTTTGGATTTTTAAAATTTTTCTTTTAATGGTCTTTTTGTGTGTCTCTTAATCTAATTTAAATCTCTTTAAAAGTAAATGGCTGAACTTTTCTTGGAGATTATATGAAAAAAAAAAAGTAAGTGACTGCATTACATTGTGGTGAGAGCACATATTTTGAAGTCATACTGCCTCTGCCCAAATCTGCTCTATTCCTTTGTGTGGTATGACCTTGGGCAAACTTGAGATTTCCTGTCATTGCCTTTGCTCTGGTAAGATAGAAATGAAAAGAGGAACTACTTCATAGAGCTGTTCTGAGAATTAAATGAATTATAAAGCATTCGAACAGTGTCTGACATATAGTAAATTCTTTTTAAGTGTTTATTAAATACATATTCCATAAATAATAAATAAAAGGGAGACTTAAATCTTCGTGAACTCTGAAAATCATACATCATATTTCATCCTCATTAATCACATGCCGAAGTAAGTATTCTTTTACTCTGAAAGTTTTATATTATGGAAAAGGTACAAAACTGCATTCATGAAGTTTTTAATGATTACTAAGTATATCAATGCAATAGTGCATCAACTTGAGTTAAGACTGGTCAGAGCCCAACTCACATATCTATCTCCACTATTAAAAAACAATTAACAATTTTTTTTTGGTCAATACTGAGAGTTGTTCTCATTCTCATCAGTAATCTTAGGAGACAGCAATGCCAAACTTAGATATCCCAGTTCTTATTGTGCTGTTTGCTAAATAGGTTACAGCTCTTTATATATAAGCTCAGTTGTACACTTGGCATATATGGCATTCAAACTAAGTCTGTAAAGAATGTTTGGGACTGACTCAGGTCTCATATTTTCAGCAAAATTCCAAAGCTGTGAACAATGTATGGGATATACCACCCAGGCAACACTAACCAAAATGGAGCAGATCCAGGCAGTGTATCATGTCCCCAAACAGTGTATATTATGGAAAACTGGAACTTTATAAATAAAATTTTAAAGGGATTTCTAGAAATACAGTGTTTTAACTCCTCTTCCTGGAAGGAGGGGATAGGCAGTCTTCTGCCCCATTTAAGGGAAGATATGGATACACCAAGAGTACCACTTATTCAAATCAGGATGTGTATAAGGAAATGTATATCATTGCCAAACAAGAGGTTTTTTGGAATCCATTTTGCTTCTGTCATTTGGGTAAGGTGAGAACTCTAGAGAAAAATCTGATTATAGGAAAGAACACGATAGAGAAGGTTGCCATTTATACTGAAATGTTTAAAAGCAGGAAACTGACTTGGACTGCCTTCAAGGCAGGAAGATTGAGAAGTCAAGTTAGGAAAACTGCCTCCACGGTAGGGTGAGAGAAGGATGCATGAGTTTATAGTAAACAAAATACACAATGCAGCAGAAAGGAGGGTCTTCAGGACTCTGTCAAAGAGGGAGATCCGCCAGGAGAAGACAAAGCTGCAGTACATGTCACCAGGGATTTAACAAGACCTTTGGGGGAGATGGCAAAATCCTACAAAACTACCAGATCATTAACATGGTCATTAAAGACAGAAAATGCCACCCAACAGAAAACCCTGATGGTTAACACCATTTGTATCTCTTTCATAATTCTTTCCTTCCCACCTTTTGTCCCAATCCTGCAGGAGAGAGGATGGATGGGCAATGGAAGGTTAGGTGAAGAAAAATGCTGGGAGAAAGGATTACTCCCTCGCCACCATCTGTCTCATGAAGGGTCTTAAAAGTAAATGTAGATTATACCTGAACTGATGAGAGGGGGAAAGTTCCTAATGGACTGTGAGAATTAAATTGTAATTCAACTGATACCAAACATATTAACAACTGGAAATGGGACTATTTTGATAGTAAGATAAGATGGGAAATTTATAAGATCTGTTGGAGAACTGTCTGAAGTCAGGCCAGGGAGATTTGATAGATTTTGGTTAAAAGTGAGCAAGGAGAAAAATAAAGGTTCTTCCTGCTTATACTTGAAGTTCAGTCTAAATTTACCATATGGACAAGGTTATATAACTCACGTCACCAAGACCAAAGATAATCTGTCCTTCTCAGGAAAGTTCTTCATAGGTTGTGATATGAAAAGGGAGTTGAAAGATAAGTTCCACTTATACATTTTATAATACAAAACCTCACCAGTCTGAGGCATTTATTCATGAAGATTTTCCTAGCAATAAAACAAGCTACCCACACAATTTCCCATTAACAATTAAACATTCAGTAATAATTCCTCCACCCACCCTCCACTCAGTTTTGCAAAGCAAAAAAAAAAGGTTTTATATTAATATGCATGTACATTTTCACTTATTTAAAATCTGTCATGAAAAATGACTCTTCCTGATAAAAATAATTCAATCCATTTATTCAGATTCTCACATTAACAATACTATAAAAAGAATTTGCCATCTAAGTCTTCACCCATTTTGTCCATTACTGTCGCCGTCCAGCGGGACATAAAGACATGTACACCTCAGATTGTCATGAAGCAGCAGCATCTTTAATCGGATCCCAACAACAACAACAACCCAAAAAGCAGTCTCACCCTCAATATATAAGCAGTCTCATGCATAAGCAATTTCGATCAGATATGTCCACCCAATCCTGTTGAAGGTCAAGCAATCATGAGCTCAAGCATACATGTAGCCAATTGTAACAGCTTCCTGTTTTTCTCCACCCATACCAAGCACGCCCTTTGGCTCCCTGCCAGTCCACATCTCCCCGTTTGTTTATAAAAAGACCTTGCCTGTCTTAGGTTGTCCATGACAGAGCAACATCCTTACCCGTCATTGGAAAATGAAGCTTATATCTTCATTCCCTTCTTAGGTTGATATGAGCTCTTCATGAATCTTACCCGTCTCTGACTACCGGTCTAGCATAGCTAAACTTGGGGGGAGATTCCCACATAACCTGCTAAGTCGTAGGAGCCATTTGGGAAGGGTGCTAAGTCAGGAGAAAAGGGTACAGTAGGTAACCCTAATGTGGAATTAGTGGTAAGAATAGGAGGATATAGATTGGAAGAGTTAGTAAGGGGCAAAGGGCAAGGCCATGCCTTTACTATCCCCCATAGGTAACACACGGCTCCTCCATTAACATGGTGAGGGATCATCAACAACAGCAGTTGGAGGAACTTCCACATCTTCTTCTTGTTCTTGATTTTCTATTGAGGAAGCCTTGACCAATTTTTCAGGCACCCAAATTGGTGATTGTGCGTCCTTCGTGAAAACACAAACAGATCCTCGGGTCCAGATTAATACCGGATCCGGGCCTTTCCATTGTCCCGATAGAATGGCCTTCCAGAGCACTTGAGGTAGATGTTTCTTATTAGGCTCTGAATGACGGTCAGCAGCCGATCGGTCCTCAGAATCAAGATTTTAAAAATTTAAAATAAGCAAGGCAACAGATAATTTGTCTTTTGGGGATCTGTATGATGCTCCTATTTCCCCTTTTTGTTTATAAAGCATGTTTTTATGTGTTAAATGGGCATGCTCAACAATGCTTTTGTCCAGTAGGATTATAGGGAATTCCTGTGACATGTTGAATACCAAAGGTGGAACAAAATTGTTTAAAGTCCTGGGACGTATATCCAGGACCATTATCTGTTTTAATTTGTTTGGGGACCCCTAGGATGGAGAAAGAATGTAAACAGTGTGTTATTACATCTTTGGTTTTTTCTCCAGCATGAGCAGAGGCCATAATAAATCCTGAAAAGGTATCTATTGACACATGGATGATTTGTAGTTTTCCAAATTCTGAATAATGAGTTACATCCATTTGCCAAATATGATTGGGCTGAAGCCCTTTTGGATTTACTCCTAATGAGGGGTTAGGAATAAGTGTAGCACATTTAGCACAAGACTTGACTATGTCCCGAGCTGTTGCCTTAGTAATCTGATAGTGCAAATGTAGAGTAGAAGCATTTATGTGAAATTTGGAATGAAAATTTTTTGCATTTTCAAGTGCATCAAAGATATGTGGGTCTCTGGTGGCCATGTCTGTTAAATCATTGTGTAAACTTAGAGAACCTGGAAGGCCAGTATGAGCCCAAACATGCCCAATAAAAAAAGGGATTTTTTCTGTCCCAAATAAGTTTTTGTAAGGATTGTAAATATTTAGTAATAGTGGAGGTGAGGGAGATCAGACCAGTTAATTCTGAATTTTGAATAGCATTAACAACATATTTGCTATCAGAGAACAAGTTAAAGGGCTCATGGTGGGTTTTGAATACTTCTATTGCTACTAATAGTCTGTTTGTTGTGCAGATAGAGTATTAAACAGCAATTTTTCTGTAACATTATTTACAGTAATAGCACCCATACCATTTTTTGATCCATCAGTAAATATAAGGGTAGTTCCTATAATAGGTTATTTTTGGGTGACTTTAGGGAAAATTATAGGATGTTGACTCCAAAATTGGAGAAGAGGATCAGATGGCAAATGATTGTCAAACACAACAGAAGTACTAGTAAAGACTATAGCTCATGAATTTGAATTATTAATAAGATATTGTATCTGATCAGTAGTATAAGGAGTAGTTATTGTCGAGGGATGTAACCCAAAGGTGGAAAGGGATACTTTTAACGCCCTAAGGATTAATTCTGCCACAGATTCAGTAAACAAGGATAAGACCTTGTTAGGGGCATAATTCATGTGAACCCCATAGAATAGAACCCTTTTACCAAAACACTCTTGTGGGTAACTTATTTGTGGCCAAGACAATGAATGATAAAGGCTTAGCTAGGTCAATATGGAAAAGATGAACCTTTTCCATAGCTGTTTTAACAAGCTTGAGAGCTGTTTGAGCCTTAGGGGTAAGCACCCACTTAGAAAGGGAATCAGAATCACCTTTAAGAGTGTAAAACAGGGGGCCCAACTTGAGGTGGGTAAGTGAAGGTAAGGTCTAATCCAGTTAATGTCACCTAATACTGCTCTGGCGGAGGTACAGAGGTCCAATCCTGTGCTTCCTCTTATTTGTCTAATTGGGGAGTCAAGGGGTAATGGGTCCAAGGTACAGAGTGGATAGTCCCGTATATTTGTGGGCCCCGAGACCGGGGGCCCTGATTCCCGTTTTTTGGAGGTAAAGGGTTACCATCTTTGTCTCTAGTTGATTTACAGTTACTTGCCCAGTGTTTCCCTTTTTTACATCGGGGACATAATTTTGGCACAGGACCCTGGGGGCAGTCCTTTTTTATGTGTCCATATTGTTTACACTAATAACACTGTTGGCCTGGGCAGGAGTTGGCATTGCCTCTAAGACCCTGTGCAAGCGCTGCAGCCATCACCTGACCTTGAATAAAAGCCTCATTAATATCCCTACAAGCCTTTAAATAAACTCCAAGGTCTTTGTTTTTCCAAGGTCTTATTGCTTCTTTACACCATTTATTTGCTTGCTCATATGCAAGCTGTTTGACTAAAGGCATAGCCTGGTCTACATCTACAAATATATGTCCTGCTGTTTGAATCAATCCATCTACAAAATCGGCATAGGGTTCAGTGTTGCCTTGAATAACCTTACATAACTGACCTTGAAGATTGCCAGCACCTGAAAGCGTTTTCCAAGCTTTAGTGGCAGCAGCACTAATTTGTTGATACACACCGGGGTGGAAATTAATCTGATTACCTTGCCCTTCATATGATCCTTGGCCTGTCAGCATGTCTAGATTCCATTGAGGATTGCCCGCAACTGCATTACATCGGGAAGTATCAGAACATAACTCCTGGTTGGCCACCTTCCACATAAGATATTGTCCCCCAGATAAACATGCTTTTGATAAATTACCCCAATCAGTTGGAGTAAGATTTTGATTTGCAACATTCTCTAATAAAGAAATGGTAAATGCAGCTTGTACTCCATAGGACATAACTGCCTCTTTTAACTGTTTCACTAATTTTATATCTAATATTTGATGATATCTCTGATTGTTTTGATCTTCAAATACCAGGAATATTGGGAACACTGAACAAGATTCTACATCAGCCCACTGTCTGGGGGCCACCCCTGTGCAGCAAGTACATGCGCCCCTACAACTTGGAAGAGAGTGGTGACCTGGATTATACGCCAGAGGGCGTGGTGCGGTAGGGGCTAAATGCCACTGAGAGAACTTCTTTTCTAGCTCTGTCTCAGATAGTTCCTGTTCTTCAGAGTCATATCCCTGTTCTGATTCTGAACATCTACTTTCTCTTTCAGAAGGTTGACTTGATTGTTCTTCTTTTACAGTTTCTAATATCTCTTCTCCTTCTCTTAGCTATTCTCGAAATTTTGGTTTTTTGGAAGTCAGACAGAAACAAACTAATGTCCATATAGGCAAAGTACCAAGAGGGAGAGGCTTTAAGAGAGCCTTCCATGTGAATCTGTGAAATTTAAACAGGAACCAAACAAAAAAAAGTAACAAAAATATTAACACAACTAACACCTTACAAACATTCATTTACTACAGGATGTCCTTTGCTGTCTCTTGGGACAGCCTTCTGTTAAGTTCCCTCACTAGGGGAGCCTTCCGTTAGTACCTTAAGGCCACTGTTTCCTCGAATAGGGAAACCTGCTAGTTGACTGCTAGTTGACTGTGCTAGTGAAAAATTTTCTCCCTTATTACTTACCTAAGCGCTCACTGTTCCCCATACGGGCCACCAAATGTCGCTGTCCAGCGGGACATAAAGACATGTACACCTCAGATTGTCATGAAGCAGCAGTTTCTTTATTCGGGTCCCAAAAACAGCAATAAAACCCAAAAAGCAGTCTCACCCTCAATATATAAGCAGTCTCATGCATAAGCAATTTCGATCATATATGTCCACCCAATCCTGTTAAAGGTCAAGCAATCACAAACTCAAGCATACATGTAGCCAGTTGTAACAGCTTCCTGTTTTTCTCCAGGCATACCAAGCACACCTTTGGCTCCCTGCCAGCCCACACATTACTCCATTTTAGTCTATTTTATGAAGCTGGGCTCTCCACTTAGTTCAAGATAAGTTTTGTTTTATTCTGTTTTCCCTGAAAATCTCTCTACTTTGACAGCCCACCAACCTAGCCACACATTTCTTCTCATCAGTTTTCCACACTTCTCTATTTCCAAGACCTCAGACTAAATTGTCCTTCTCACCTTAATCAGATACCACTGCTAAGTTTGGGCTTGTTTCTCATCACACATTGTAAATGTTTTTAGTTTTCTGGTCCCCAAGTTCATTCCACAGTTTATCAACTTCCTGAATTTTTTAACAAGTTCCAGAATCCATGTCAAAAAATATTATAGTGCTTCATTCCTACTGAAGAGTTTCTCCATTTAAATTTTGGACCACAGTTGACTATAGTTAACTAAAACCACAGAAAGAAAAACCAATGTGTAAGTGGGGATTGCTGTACAGTGACAAGGGTCGCTGATACCTGTGTTTTCTGACCTCATTGATCTTTTCTGACCTCATTGATCTTTACTGAAATATATATATATATATATATATTTGTATATATACAAATATATATATATTTGTATGTGCATGTGTATGTGTGTATGTATGTATGTGTGTGTGTGTATATATATATATTTGTATGTGCATGTGTATGTGTGTATGTATGTATGTGTGTGTGTGTGTGTGTGTGTGTATATATATATATACCATATATATATATGGTTCCAAAGCAAATGTATAAGGTTGACTTTTTTCTTTTCATGATTTTTCACTATCATTATTTCTTATGCATAAAAATCTTTATGGTATCATGAAGTAAGCATAGTGGTATTGTATCTTAATTTTCCAAGATAAAATATAATATACTATATAATATAATATAAAATACATCCATAACTTGTGGAACTGGTCTTTTATATTTCTGCTTTTTGAGGAAAAATGTATCTCTGCTTGACAGTGTCCTTCCTCTACCTAACATATTGATGGCTTCTCTCCATACTCCTTACTTTAAATCTAACACTCGATCAGTCGTTGTATTCTCTTGTATTTCTTCAGTTTCTTCTCCTGTTAGGGTAATGACTCTCCTAAAATCAACACTAGTTCTACAATTTCTTCAAACCACTCTGTTCTTTATCCATCTTTTCATCATTTTGAATTTCTTCACAAATATGTCTTCACAAACTTTAACAGAGTCTAGCAATCACGTTCTTGAACTTACTAATCTAGTAGTTCTTTAAAGTTCACCAGTGACACCCAATTTTGTCCTCTTCTCTCTTCTTCCAGTTGTTCTGGGCTACACTTCTTCAGATTGAATTGTCTCCTCCAAGAAAGGCATGCTGATGTCCCAACTTCCAGCCTTCAGAATGTAACTGTTTTGGAAATAAACTCTTTACCAAGGTAGTTAACTTAACTTGAGGCCATTTAGCATAGGCCCTAGTCTAATATAATAAGTATCATTATAAAAAAAGAGAAATTTGATGGAGATAGACATATGTAGAGTGAAGATAATGTGAAGACACACAAGGAGAAGAATGTGGCATAACTAAGATAATTGATCTGGAAGCCAAGATCTACCAAGGATTGCCAGAAACCACCAGAAGCTATAAGAGGCCAAGGAGGAAATTCTCCCTAGAGTCATCAGAGATAGGATAGTCCTGCAGAAACATTAATTTTGGACTTTTAATCCTCAAATCTATAAACAATAAATTTCCATTATTTTAAGCCATTCAGTGGTTGGTATTTTCTTACAATAGACCTAAGAAATTAAACCAATACCCTCTATAGCAGTCTTTATTGTAGACCATCTGCTTTATAACTCTCTTCTCCCTTGATGTGCAACACCCTGATAACATCCTGATCTCAAAATTCTCATCTTCAAATTCACTACTTCCTAAAATATTACCCTGTCTCACTCTTCATATCACATTATCTCTTACTTATGCAGTCTTTCTTCAATGTTTCAGCCCCAAATCATCCTATTATCCTTTATTCCTGTAAAACATTTCAATTTTTGTTTCTTGCTAACATTTGCATTTTATAATTTTTTTCTATTTCTAACTATATTTTTACTTATTCAAACCAGGGGTCAGCATATTTTTTTTCTTAAAGAGAGTAAATATTTTAGGCTTTGCAGACTGTGAAGTAGTTTAGCAAAGTACTAAACTCTGTTGCTGTAGTACAGAATCAACCATAGACAGTGCAAAAAGAAAGGACATGGGTATATACTGATAAAATTTTATTTACAAAAGCAGACAGTCAAAATGCTGGCCATAGTTTACCAAACCCCATCTAAATTATAAACATTTTGAATGCATATTATTGCTCTTTATTTACATCTTGCAGAGCTTCTAGTATTTTGTCTTTCAAACCAAATATGATCAATAAATGTATCTGGAATAAACCTACACTTAAATATTTTCACTTTTCATTCATTTTATCAGCTTAAAGTTTAAGAACAAAATGTATAATGAAATACAAAACCAACCAGATTTACGTAATCTAGGCAGGTGACTAAATGTCTGTAGGAACACTATATATTGTTTAAAAGAATAGGATTCCTTCCTTCTCTCTTTAAAATATGGCAAAAGTGCTTACATAATGGTGGGACATTAGAAGAGGTTTCTTACAATATGAAAATTAGAAGACAACACACAAGTGCATAACTGTTTTAAGGAGGAAGTATAACACTGAAGGGTATAGTGTTTAAAGAAATTATTCTACAGTGGATCATGTGTCAGCCATTTATTGTTTCATTTTATTGTCATTTATTGATATACAAAAGACCTTCTCAATACTTAGTGGCTTAGAAGAATAATTTATTCATTCTCATGATTCTTTGGTTTGAGGGGTGATTTCTTTACTGGTTTCACCTGAGCTTGCAGATGGGGGCTGCTTTCTGATGAAGTATTGATTGACCAAAGAGGAGGACAAATCGATGTTCATTATATATAAGGACACTTTAGTTTTTATCCACATGACCCTCATATTCTTTTTTAATTGTTTTGTTACTTGGGTTTTTTTTAGTTATACATGACAGTAGAGTCCATTTTGATATAATTATACTAGCATATCTTATACTAATTAGAACCCATCTTGTAGATGCACACAATGATGAGATTCACTGTGGTGTATTCATATATGTACATAGAAAGGTATGTTAGACTTATTCTACTCTATTCTTTTACTATCCCCCCTCCCTTTCCTTCATTCCCAATTGTCTAATCACCTGAACTTCTATTCTTACCCTCCCCACTTATTGTGGGTTAATTTCTGCATATCAGAGGAAATATTTGACCTTTGTTTTGGGGGGGATTTGGCTTGTTTCAATTAGCGTGATATGCTCTAGTTCCATCCATTTACTGGCAAATACCACTACTTCAGTCTCTTTATGGTTGAGTAATATTACATTCTTTGTATATACCACATTTTCTTTATTCATTCATCCATTGAAAGACACCTAGGTTGTTTCCATAGCTTGGCTATTGTGAATTAAGCTTCTGTAAACATTGATGTGGCTGTGTCACTGTAGTATACTGATTTTTAAGTCATTTGGCTATAGATGAAAGAGAGGGATAACTGAGTCAAATGGTGACTCCATTCCAGGTTTTTTGAGGAATCTGCATACTGCTTTCCATAATGGTTCCACCAATTTGCAGTACCACCAGCAACATATGCATGTACCTTTTCCCCACTACCTTGCCCACATTTATTGTTGCTTGTATTCTTAATAATTGCCATTCTGATTCGAGTGAGATGAAATCTCAGTGTAGTTTTAATTTGTATTTTCTAATTGCTAGAGACATCCAACATTTTTTAATGTAATTGTTGAATGTTTATGCAATGTATAAAGCTGCTCTCCCGCCCTTTCAGGTGCAGCCATTTTCCCCGCCTCCCAACCACTTGTCAATCTGTGAACATCCTAGCTAGCTATTGGTTCATCAGTCAGCTTGCAAGTATCCTTCTCCCATATTGGTCCCCTGTTAGCCCTGGAATTCAATTGTTTACTATAGCTTCCCCCCCATCTTTTCCCATCCTTCTGTCTGTCCTCCTCACTTTCTCTATCCTCCTGGCTTTCACACTCTCTCTAGCACATGCCCTTTCTCTTTCCTTTCTCTTTTCCTCTCATTTTCTCTCTTACCCTGCAGGGAGACACTCTGCTTGCTTAATAAACTCCCTTATGTGATTTCCTGTGCCCGGCGTGGTTCCATGGGATTTCCCTACAGTTAATATTTCTGCTTTTGAGAAACATCTGTTTAGTTCCTTTGCCCATTTATTGATTGGGTCATTTGTTTTATTTGTGTTAAGTTTTTTTAGTTCTTTGTATATCCTGGAGATTAGCGTCCTATGTGAGTTGTAGGTGGTAAAGATTTTCTCCCATTCTGTAGGCTCACACTTCATTCTTTTGATTATTTTGTTTGCTGTGATGAAGTTGAGTTTGATACCATTGAATTGTTGATTTTTTATTTTATTTCTATTGCTTTAGGAATCTTGTTAATGAAGTCAGTTCCTGAGCCAACATGTTGGAGTGTTGGGCCTAACTTTTCTTCTAGTAGGTACAGGGTTTCTGGTCTAATTTCTAGGTCTTTGATCCACTTTGAGTTGAGTTTTGTGCAGATTTAATTTCACTTTGTTACATATGGATTTCCAGTTTTCCCAGAACAATTTGTTGAAGAGGCTATCTTTTCTACTGTGTATGTTTTTGATGCCTTTCTCTAGTATGAGACACTTATATTTATGTGGTTATGCATCTGTGTCTTCTATTCCATTGGTCTTCATGCTTGTTTTGGTGCCAATACCATGATGTTTTTGTTACTATAACTCTGTAGTATAATTTAAGTTCTTGTATTGTGATATTTCCTTCTTTGCTTTCCTCACTAAGGATTGCTTTGGCTATTCTAGGTCTCTCATCTTTCCAAAAGAATCATATTCTAATTGGAAATACAACTGACTTTTAGAAGGCTGCTATTATCAGACTTTCCAGAGGGCTATGGTATGAACTACAAAGACTTTTCAGGCATGAGCTTCAGAAGTCTCCCAAGAGCAATTCTGCCACATCTTGGTTGGTCAAGGAAATTCACAGGCTAACCTTTGTTCCAGAGGTGAAGAAATTTGACTTTTGAAGGAAGAAAAGGAAAGGTCACAATGCAAAGTCATATGGATGCAGGGAGGAATGGTTCATTGAAGCCACTGTTGTAATACCTCTCAACAGAATGCTTTCAAAGAAGCAGAATTGACTGGCATTTGGAGTTTGTAAAGAGAAATTTTAGGAGAAAAAGACAGGACAATTAGATAAAGATGAGATGATAGGATTTGATAAATGCCAGGCTTAAGATTTCAAATTTATCCCTGAGAGTGAGAACTCAGTGGATATTGATCATAGAAATCCTCTCTTACGAATAATTTGCATTCTTAAAAGGTGAAATCCATAATTTCAGTGTGATGCCATATTTTTTGTTAGTGGTGTTTTATTGTTTGCTTGTTTGGTTTCTCTGTGGGGGTGGGGGTGTAAGAAGGACAAAATAATGATGTCTGGTTTCCTAACAAGGAGCTGGTCTTAAATCATAACATTTCTAATTGTGAAAACATTCCAACAATGAGTATACTGCCTCAAAGTTATGAAAAGATTTTGAAAGACTCTTTAAAGCTAATCAAAACAAAACTTTATATTTACCTGTGATGTCATCATTCATCACAAACCACAGGAGATTATAGACATGTAACTTTCAGACCTCACTCTTGTGAGATTTTCAGCTATTCCTTGCCATTCCCTTACTTTCTATTTATTTGACCTGCCTTCTGAAAACTAATAGAAGCAAACAACATTTTCCTTTATCTTACTTCTCATAGTGGGCCACAGTTCTCAGAATATGTTTAATTCAAACTACCTGATTTAGTTATTAGAAAACACACAAGCACTACCTTTATTCTGGGTGATTCATGAATAATAAACTGTTGGAGGATGCAGCATAAAGATGAAGAATTCCTGCTTAAGGTCACATCCCAAGTATATGGTTAGTCAATCATTCAGCTCATTCTTTTTAATCTCTGATTTTACACAAATGCAATTTGATCAATTAAGTTGACTACAGTGGGGAAATTGTAAAGTTGTAGTTTCATGACTTCTGTTGAAAAATGTACATGATACATATTTACATATGTAAGTGTAGTGCTGTAAGATAAGAAAGAATCTGAATATATTTTTTAATCTTATTCAAAGTACATGTCTACAATTTTGCTATCTTTTTTGAATGGCTATGCCAGATTATCTGTATAAGCTCCTGTGGAAAGCCCCTGGCTTGCTCAGCACAGTATTTTGAGCAATACACAGCACCAACAGTAAAAGGATTTGTTGACATTCCTACTGTTGCTACAGGGATAAACCAGATAGCAAATCTTAGTATAAAGAATATTAACACTCAAACTACTTGGTCTGAATTTAAGACAGATGTAATTCTATAACCTTCCATGTGTTCTCAATATGTCTAAATCCTAACATACTTAACATCTCAAAGTACATCTCTGCAGAGGAATTGGGAAGCTATCTCTGCAGTCATAAAATGAGGTTACAATTTGCTATTATTCAAATTATGTATTTTAGGCTTATTATTCATGTGGATTTGAAATGAAACTTGTTTGAAAATATCATGAATATTTTATGAAGCATGTATGTGTGTGTGTGTACATTTCATGTACATGATATAACAACATTTACCATGGAAATACATCACTACTAAACTGTTTTACTTTTTCCAACATATCAAAAGATAAAAAAGAAAACTGCTTACTTTAGTTCACTGAATAATAGGAGGACTTAGAAGCAAAACAATCTGAAGCTCATATTAGACTTCTCTTTTTTATATAAGCTAGCTAAGAAAACTGAATATTATCTGATTTCTCAGGTATTTCATAGCCCTGAAAAAATGAAGTCACAATATTTAAATAGTGCTAAAATTCAGGAGGGAGTGGTGAGATAAAAATAAAGACCATGCAATTATATGATCTAATATCCACTAGGTATTTAATTTTTTTAAATATTAAGAAAAATTTTAAAAATTTACTTTTCTTTTTAGGCAAAGTACAGTGTAAAGTGTATTTTATATAAGGAATGAATTAATTTTACTTCAGCTATCATGCCTAAAAAACAGATGTCATTAATCACACATTTTTAATTCCATTAAACTTGTGTCTAAATCAATCTTTTCTTATAAACTTCAGTATCTTGAATGTCATAGAAAAGTCAAGTGACAGATTGCTCTGTTTCATTCAAAAGAGACAATCTATGAAGATACACGTGAAGATTTTAGGATAGTGTTGGTTGATGATGTACAAATCCTTATTTATAAGCACTCTGTGGAGTCACATAACTTTTATGCAGCACACAAAGCTGCAAAGATAAGCTAATTTAAGGACCTGTATCAGGACATATTCTAAGAGAATTTAAAGTAACCATGGCAACAAGTTACCAACTCCTAACAACCTCAATGATGAATATTTACTCAACCCACTGGACACCTACTACGCCTTCACTGTCTCTAGGGCAGATAGTTCCTATTTGAGAGTTACATTATCCTTATTGCTATTTATTCAGTTGTTCATAGCTCTGTGCTCCCTTACCATCATCCAAGGTACCATCTTCTTCCTTGTAACATATCCACTTAGGCAACCCCATTTATTTTTTTCAGTTCTGGTTTCTGTTCTGAACTCTTCCATGGATTTATTACTCTTCTATCCTGAGGCATAAATTCTTAGTTTATGAAAATGCCACTTACTGAGGGGTTACACTTTGTGGTGTACCATATCATCTTTTTTTCCCATATATTAACTTGCCTAATTTTCACAATAAACTGATGAATGGTGGCACCCTGCCTCTCTGGGTCAAATCCTGGCTCTGCAACTTATTAGCTGTATAAACTTGGACAAGATACTTAACTCTGTGCTCAAGTTTGCCACCTGAAATTGAAAGTAAGGTATATGTTTCATGGGGCTACTGTGAGAATTAAAAGAGTTAGTGTGTGTAAGGCACTTAGAAGAGTCTCATGCATATTGCAATAGCTGGCATATTTTGATGATATGATGTTATCTCCAAACCCTGTGAGGAAATGGTTGAGAGAAACTAAGTAATTTGCCAAAATGACATCAATAGAAAGGGAAGGATATGAGATTCAAATGCTGATTTGTGGACTCCTAACATTTGTTGGCTTCTAAACCCTATTTCCTTTCTTCTTTGGACAAGTCTTTTATCATTAATTTTTAGCATTAATGCATAAAGCTCTTTTGTGTAGCTTGTCTCATTTGGTCTTCACGACTCCTAGGGTTAAGATGAGCTCCACATATTACACCTTTTTTAAAATTATTAATCTGAAGAAATTGAGGTTTAGGAAGTTTATGTAACTTAAATCTGAGCTCACAGAAACAAAGAAGTCAGTGCGGGTTGAAGTTTAAACATTTCTGAATCCTTAAAATTCTACTCTTCATTCATAAAGCAATAGAAATAAGGGAATGAATTAGTTAATTTCATTAACCTGTCTTTGAATCCATTTCCTCACCTGTATAATAGGAATTGCATAATTATTTCATAGGGTTATTATGATAATTAAATAAATTAATCTGTGTAAATCTCTTAGAACAGTACTTGGCATATAGTAAAAGCTAATTAATTAATTAATTATAGGTGTTAGGCAAGAAATCAAAGGAAGAGAAAGGAATTTTGAAAAAACAGAAAGTAAAATCTTTTACTGTTCTCAGCAGATTCAATGTCTAATAAGGTTTATTGCTTTACCTTTCATAATTAGTTTTTGCAATTCCTTTGGAACGTTTTTCTACATGTGATATAAAGATTTTTTCCATACAGCAATTGATTGTGCATCATTTATTGAAAACATTATCTTCCCCCACTGTTCTGCAATAGTCATTATTGTCATCTGTTAATATTTATTTGTGCCTTTTCCTAATCCATCACTATAGCCCAATCTTGCATTCCCAAACAAATATTGACATGCTTTGTAACATAATATTAATTTATATTTCCTAGAATTCTATATTAATGTTATAATACAGTATATATTCTTATTTTTTAGTGTTTTTATCTTTCCCTCTGCACAATCATTTTGAGAAGCATCAATGTGATAACATGTATCAGTAATGATAACAAGTATGAGTAGTATTCCATTATGTTCTATTCTATAATTTGTTTATCATCTTTTGAAAGTCATGTGAATTTCTTCCAGTTTAGGCTATTAAAATAAAACTATGAATAGTAGCATGCAAGTCTTTATATGTAACATGCTTCTTTTCTCTTGAGTAAATGGGGGAATGTCTAGATCATGTGATAGGTATACGTTTAACATTTAAAACGATTTTTAACCTTTAGTGTTGAAGATTGAACACAGGGCTGCTTTACTACTGAGCTACATCCTCAGACCTTTCTACTTTTTACTTTGAGAAAGGTCTTGCTAAATTGCTGTCACTGACCTCAAACTTCCAATCCTCCTGCATCAGTCTCCTGAATAGATATGATTACACCATGCTCCACAACATTTAAAACCTTTAAGAAACTACCAAACTATTTTCCAAAGTGATAGTCACAGTTTAAATTCCCACCTAGCAGATGAGATGTCTAATCCTCCTCATCTCTGCCAACATTAGGTGTCATCAGTTTTTTAAATTGTGCCTAGTAATTGGTGAAAAGCAATACCTGATCATCGTTTTAATTTGTATTACCCTAACAATTAATAATCTCTTACCTTTTCATGTCTTTGCTAAATGAATAGCTTCCTTAGTGAGATCTCTTTGATCTCCCCATTTATATTGAGTTACCTTATGGATATAAGTAATTTTAAAATGTTCTAAAATACTTTCTTCCAGTGCGTGACTTACCTTTCTCATTATATCAGTGAAGTCTTTTGATAATGTCCAGTTTATCATTTTGTTTTTATGAATTGTTTTTCAGGCTGTAGATAATATATCTTGACTAATTAAATTATTCTGTCATCTTTGTTCAAATGCTATTTTTTGCATTTCAACATCTATTGGAAACCAGTTGTCTATGTATGTGTGACCACATTTGGATTTCATTAATCAGTATATATATACTTAAGTATGTAATATATTAATTTGATCAATATAGTAGCTCAACAGGAAGTCATAATGAGGCAAGAAAGTCTAACTTTGTTTTTTTTTTATTTATTTTTATTGTAAACAAATGAGATACATGTTTTGTGTAATCATACATCTACACTGGGTAATGGTGTTTGATTCATTCTGTTATTTTTTCCTTCTCCCCACCACTCCAACCCCTCTTTTCCCTCTGTACAGTCCCTCCTTCCTCCATTCTTGCCCCCTCCCACCCCCCCATTATGTGTCATCATCCACTTATCAGCAAGATTCCTCCTTTGGTTTTTTGAATTGACTTACCTCACTTAGCATGATATTCTCCATTTCATCCATTTGCCTGCAAATGCCATAATTTTCTTATTCTTTATAGCTGAGTATTATTCCATTGTATACAATTTCTTTAACCACTCATCAATTGAAGTGCATCCAGGTTGGTTCCACAATCTGGCTATTGTGAACTGAGCAGCTATGAACATTGATGTGGCTGTATCTCTGTAGTATGCTGATTTTAAGTCCTTTGGGTATAGGCCAAGGAGTGCGATAATTGGGTCAAATGGTGGTTCCATTCCAAGATTTCTGAGGAATCTCCACACTTCTTTTCAGAGTGGCTGCACTAATTTGTAACCCCACCAGCAATGTATGAGTGTACCTTTTTCCCCACATCCTCGCCAACACAAATTGTTGCTTGTATTCTTGATAATCGCCATTCTAATTGGGGTGAGATGGAATTTTAGGGTAGTTTTGATTTGCATTTCTCTTACTACTAGAGATGTTGAACATTTTTTCATATATCTGTTGATTGCTTGTAGATCTTCTGCGAATCGTCTGTTCATTTCCTTAGCCCATTTGTTGATTGAATTATTTGTATTCTTGTTGTAGAGCTTTTTGAGTTCTTTATATATCCTGGAAATTAGTGTTTTATCTGAACTATGATTGGCAAAGATTTTCTTCCACTCTGTAGGTTCTCTCTTCACATTGCTGATAGTTTCCTTTACTGAGAGAAAGCTTTTTAGTTTGAATTTATCCCAGTTATTGAGTCTTGCTTTTAATTCTTGTGCTATGGGAGTCCTGTTAAGGAAGTATGATCCTAAGTCGACATGTTGAAGATTTGGACCTACTTTTTCTTCTATAAGATGAAGGGTCTCTGGTATGATTCCAAGGTCCTTGATCCATTTTGAGTTGAGTTTTGTGCAGAGTGAGAGATAGGGGTTTAATTTCATTCTGTTGCATATGGATTTCCAGTTTTCCCAGCACCATTTGTTGAAGAGGCTTTTTTCTCCATTGCATATTTTTGGCACCTTTGCCTAGTATGAGAAAATTGTATTTATTTGGGTTTGTGTCCATGTCCTCTATTCTGTACCATTGACCTACCTGTCTATTTTGGTACCAATACCATGTCGTTTTTGTTACTATTGCTTTGTAGTAGAGTTGAAGTTCTGTTATTGTGATACCCCCTGCTTCACTCATCATGCTAAGGATTGCTTTAGCTATTCTGGGTTTCTCATTCTTCCAAATGAATTTCATGATTGTTTGCTCTATTTCTATGAGGTATGTCATTGGGATTTTAATTGGAATTGCATTAAATCTGTATAGCACTTTTGGTAGTATGGCCATTTTGACTATATTAATTCTGCCTATCCAAGAACATGGGAGATCTTTCCAACTTCTAAGGTCTTCCTCAATTTCTTTCTTCAGTGTTTTGAAGTTTTCATTGTAGAGATCTTTTACCTCTTTGGTTAGATTGATTCCCAAGTATTTTATTTTTTTTGTGGCTATTGCAAATGGAGTTGTTTTCCTCATTTCCCTTTCAGCTGTTTTGTCGCTTGCATCATCATTTTAATTTGTATTACCCTAAACATGCTTTAGATTTATGCATGTTGATTTTATAGCCTGCTATTTTACTGAATTCATTGATGAGTTCTAGAAGTTTTCTGGAGAGTTTTTTGCATGCTCCAAATATAGAATCATGTCATCAGCAAATGGTGACAGCTTAAGTTCCTCTTTTCCTATTCATATCCCTTTAATTTCTTTAGTCTGCCTAATTGCTCTGGCTAGAGTTTTGAGACCAATGTTGAATAGAAGTGGTGAAAGAGGACATCCCTGTCTTGTTCCCATTTTTAAAGGGAATGCTTTCAGTTTTTCTCCTTTAAGAATGATGTTGGCCATGGGCTTAGCATAAATAGCCTTTACAATGTTCAGGTATGTTCCTACTATCCCTATTTTTTCTAGTGTTTTGAGCATGAAGGGGTGTTGTATTTTGGCGAACGCTTTTTCTGCATCAATTGATATGACCATATGATTCTTATTCTTAAGTTTATTGACATGATGGATTACGTTTATTGATTTACGGATGTTAAACCATCTTTGCATTCCAGGGATGAACCCCACTTGATCATGGTGCATGATTTTCTTAATATGTTTTTGGATACGGCTTGCCAATATTTTGTTAAGGATCTTTACATCTATATTCATCAAGAATAATGGTCTAAAATTTTCTTTCCTTGGTGTGTCTTTGCCTGGTTTGGGTATGAGGGTAATATTAGTTTCATAGAATGAGTTTGGTAGAGTACCCTCCTTTTCTGTTTCCTGGAATACTTTGAGAAGTTATTGGAATGAGTTCCTTGAAGGTCTTATAGAACTCACCTGATAATGTGTCTGGTTCTGGGCTTTTCTTGGATGGTAGTTTTTTAATGGCTTCTTCTATTTCATTGCTCGATATTGATCTGTTTAAATTGTGTATGTCCTCCTAGGACAGTTTGGGAGAAGCATATGTCTCTAGAAATTTGTCAATGTCTTCAGTACTTTCTCTTTTGTTGGAATACAGATTTTCAAAGTAGCTTCAATTATGTTCTGTATCTCAGTGGTGTCTGTCGTGATACTTCCTTTTTCATCACGAATTTTAGTAATTTGAGTTTTCTCTCTCCTTCTCTTTGTTTGTGTGGCTAATGGTTTGTCTATTTTGTTTACTTTTTCAAGGATCCAACTTTCTGTTTTGTCAATTTTTTAAATTGTTTTGTTTTTTTCAATTTCATTGATTTCAGCTCTGAATTTAATTATTTCCTGTCTTCTACTATTTTTGCTGTTATTCTGTTCTTCTTTTTCTAGGGCTTTGAACTATAATATTAGGTCATTTAGTTGTTGACTTTTCATTCTTTTCTGGAATGTGCTCCATGTAATGAATTTTCCTCTTAGTACCACTTTCATAGTATCCCAGAGATTTTGATATGTTGTATCATCATCCTCTTTGATCTCTAAGAATTGTTTTTCTCCTCCCTGATGTTTTGTGTTATCCACGTTTCATTTAATAGCATATTATTTAGTCCCGGTGTTGGAGTAATTTCTGTTTTTTATTTTGTCATTGATTTCTACTCTCAGTCCATTATGATTTGATAGAACACAAGGCAGTATCTCTATTTTTTTTATTTCCTAATGGCTGCTTTGTGGTATAACATATGGTCTATTTTCGAGAATGTTCCATGTGCTGCTGAGAAGAAAGTGAATTAGATCATTGACGGATGGAATATCGTATATATGTCTATGAAGTCTAGATTATTGATTGTGTTATTGAGTTCTATGGTTTCTTTCTTTGGTTTTGGATTGGAAGATCTATCTAGTGGTGACAGCAGTGTGTTAAAATCACCTAGAATTATTGTGTTGTGGTCTATTTAGTTCCTGAAATAGAGAAGGATTTGTTTGATGTACAGGGATGCACCGTTGTTTGGGGCATAAATATTTACTATTGTTATGTCTTCCTGATTTATGATTCCCTTAAGCAGTATGAAATGTTCTTCTTTATCCCTTCTGACTAACTTTGGGCTTGAAGTCCACTTTATCTGATATAAGGATGGAAACCCCCACTTTTTTACTGTGTCCATGTGCGTGGTAGGTTTTTTCCCATCCTTTCACCTTTAGTCTGTAGATGTCTTTTTCTATGAGATGAGGCTCTTGCAGGCAGCATATTGTTGGGTCTTTCTTTTTAATCCATTCTGCCAGACTATGTCTTTTGATTGATGAGTTTAGGCCATTAATGTTCTGGGGTATTATTCAAATATGATTTGTATTCACAGTCATTTGGGCTTATTTTAGGTTTTTAACTTGGCTTGGTTTCTCCTTTGAGTGGATTTTTCTTTAAGGTAGTTCCTCCCTTTGCTGACCTCCATTGTTGTTTTTCATTTCCTCCTCATGGAATATTTTGTTGAGAATATTCTGTAGCACAGGTTTTCTATTTGTAAATTCTTTTAACTTTTGTTTATCATGGAAGGATTTTATTTCATCTTCAAATCTGAAGGTTAGTTTTGCTGGATATAGGATTCTTGGTTGGCAACCATGTTCTTTCAGAGCTTGAAATATGTTGTTCCAGGTCCTTCTAGGTTTTAGAGTCTGGGTTCAGAAGCCTGCTACTACCTGTATTGATTTCCCCCTATATGTAATCTGATGCTTTTCTCTCGCAGCCTTCAAAATCCCTTTTTATCTTGAATGTTAGGCATTTTCATTATAATGTGCCTTGGTTTGGATCTGTTGTGATTTTGTGAATTGGTGTTCTGTAAGCCTCTTGTATTTGATTTTCCATTTCATTCTTCAGTTTTGGGAAATTTTCTGATATTATTTCATTGAATATGTTGTTCATTCCTTTGGTTTGTATCTCTGTGCCTTCCTCAATCCCAATAATTCTTAAATTTGATCTTTTCATGATGTCCCATAGTTCTTGGAGATCCTGTTCATGATTTCTTACCATCTTCTCTGTTTGGGCAACTTTATTTTCAAGATTAAATGTTTTTTTCTTCATTGTCTGAGGTTCTGTTTTCCAAGTGCTCTAGTCTTTTGGTGATGCTTTCCATTGAGTTTTTTATTTGGTTTATTGTTTCCTTCATTTCAAGTATTTTTTTTTCTTTTTTTTTTTTTTTTGAGAATCTATCTCTTTGTTGAAATTGTCTTTCACTTCATGCAGTTGCTCTTTCAACTGCTTATTGGTATTATCATTCATTGCCTGCATTTGCTCTCTTATGTCATCCTTTGCTTTGCGAATCATCTTAATCATGTATAATCTGAAGTACTTTTCTGACTTTTCTTCTATTATACCATCATGGATTCTATTACTATAGAATCTAGATTTGTTTGGATCATTTTCTTCCCTTGTTTTTTCATGTTGTTCATTTATCTTCCCCTCTAGCTGTGCAGATATGAGGTATTGCACATTTCCCCCTCTAGGCTTATAGTGACCCTACAGTTTTCCAAAACCTTTTCTTTAAGGGGAGATCAATATTAGCAGTGCCCAATTCAGACACTATGCAATCCTAGACCAAATAACCCCTATGAGGACATTAACAAAATTGTCATAATAAACAGAATGAGTTCATATATTATCTTCAGTATAACAAACAGATGTGCAATAAGGTCTGCAGTTTCTAATGGAGAACAAAGAGGATCCAGAGGGATGTGGGATGTAGCTGTTAATGGGATAAGAAAAGAATATACAGAAGTTCTAGATAATAGAAAGGGTGAAAGTATAATCAAAAGAAATTGGATGTTATCATGTAAAAAGGGAGAAAGAGACTCTGAGGGAAGAGGTATACAAAAGGAAAAGAGAGCAAGAAAAGTAAAGAATTAAAAACTTAAAATTGTTCAATACAGAGAAGAAAGAAAATCTGCACTATAACAGTCATATAGTATTCAAATCTCCCAGTCTTCAGTAGCCTGATGCATGAGAGGTACCTGACAATGAGCTTCAGGTCTCCAGCAGGTGTCTCAGGATGGGATTTGCCCCATCTAAGGATCGGAGCTACAGATTCCAGGACTATCCAAGATGGCCTCTCTGGCTTCCAAATGTGTTGGCAAATGGGGAGCTGCAGCTCAGAATGTGGACGTGGTCAGCTGGAGGTCCTGGCGGCGGGGTGCAGTTGGTCAGGCAGGGGTCCTGTAGGTCGGTGTGTTTGATGTGGTTGTGGGATCCTGGAGGCCAGGTGCAATCAGTCAGTCTGGAGTCCCTGTGATAGGGTGCAGTCAGTTGGTCTGGGGGTCCTGGCAGCAGGGAGCAGTCAGTCAATGTGAGGGCCCTGGAGGCAGGGAGTGATCAGTTGGGCTGAGGGATCCTGGAGATGGGGCTCAGTCAGTCCAGCCAGGGGTCCTACAGGACCTGGCTGTTGTCTCAAAATGGCGGCAGCCACGTGTAATCAAACCTGCAGGTACTGTAACAGTGAACTTCCAGGCAACAGCAGGCAGTTGGCGCTCCACTGGCAGTTGGCGATCAGTTTGCTGACTATCAGGAGGTGAACCTCATGTGGTAGGTAATGAATAGGTATAAGGCAGGTGATGGACAAGCAAGAAGAAGCAGGCAAATGGCAGATGATAGGTGCCTGACAGTGAGCAATCTGCACTCAAAAAAGGCATCGATATGCTGGCAGACTGCAGGTGATCACAGTAGACAAATGGGGTAAATGGCAGGGGATCCATAAGCAGCAAAAACTGCCTTACCAAGAAACAGATATCCTCTGCTTGAAACCGGAGTTACGGAGTGACAAGGAACACAGCCTCCCTGTAGTCCGCCATCTTGGATCTCCTAACTTTGTTTTTATTTTGAAAAGAATTTAGGTTATAGTTATTCCTTTGTATTTCCAAATACATTTTAGAATCAAATTATATACTCTTATACACTTTTTAGGATGAAATAAAAAAACATATTTTTATTGAGATTCCACAGGTTCTACAGATCAATTAGTGGAGAACTTGTATCATAAGAATATTGAATGCTCTAATTCATCAATGTGGATTAGAGCATTCAATATTTATTTAGATCTTCTATAATTTTACTCAACAAATATTGTAGACTTTAGGAGTTAGTATATAGGTTTTATAGATATCTTAGAATTACTGGTCAAATGTTTGATAATCTTATATTAATTTAAATGATATGGTTTCTAATTTCAATTTTGGTTATTGCTAGTTTATAGAAATAAAATTGATTCTTGTATATTGAACTTAAACCATTTCTTGAAGTTTTTCTTTTGAAAATTAGATAGTTGTGTAGCCTTAAGATGAAATATTGATTTAACTTTTTTGCATAAAGATTTGGAGTTTTCTTGATGAGATGACTTTAAATTCTGAATTGAGTTTTTTTTTTAGTAGAATTCTCTAGAAAATTCCATTTCTGTAGAGATTATCACTTTCTTCTCAAGACCCTGACACTGCTGCCTACCCTCCTTCAGTGAGACATGGAAACTGTCTCCTATTATATCTTGGTAGTCTTACATACCTTCTCTTAATAGTAATAGTTCCTTGCTGTCTGAAGTTTAATAACTTAAAGCTGTTATAATTTCAGCTTTTGTTATCTCACCCTGAGACAAAGCAGAAGTGTCAAATACTCCCAAAATATACTGTCCTTTATTTAAAAGAATATCTCCTTTATCTTGTCTCTCTACTGAAGTCACAACTTTGCACTAGCTTTTAAAAAACAGATCAAAGCAAATTATTTGCTTTCAATCTGAATTCATAGGAAGTGTAATATTCCCATCTATCGTTTTATAATCCTAGCATTGTTTACTATAAGAATGACTTCATATTACAGTTGGCAGCCTGATGCAAAAATACATTGTGTAATATCCTTTGGGGTTTGGTATGTGTTTAAATCTAGTATTCATATTCAGTTTCCAAGCCATATTATTCTCTATGCTTTTAAGTCATCAGTGTAGGTAAAAGATAAATAAAAAACATCCTTTTCTATTAGTGTAGGAGAAAATAATTAAAATCAAGGAAAAGTTATTTCCTCATTCATATCACTGATACATCACTGGATGAAAAATATTTTGTGTTCAGTCTTCTACCCTATTCCTATATGATACCAGTAAATGTAGATTCAAACTCCTCATCAAAAGATTTTTAAAGTTAATGACTAGCAAGAAGAACAAACCTCATTCTCAGTGAGTTCCCCAAACCAAAGTTACATATAATTGAGGAAAAATTATAAGTTCATCTCATGTCTCAGATAAAATACATATATTGATATTGCTAATTGTGATCTATATCTATATGTATATAGACTAAAACATGTGAATCAAGGATGTGGTCAGAATTGGGGAGTAAAAATTATTTTAAAAGTCATAAAATTTTGTATTCACGCATAAGGAAGAATGGAAGTATGACTTTTGCTAGTAAATGGATGGAACTGAAGAACATCATGCTAAGTGAAATAAGCCAGATCTAGAAAGTCAAGGGTCAAATATTTGTTCTCATATGAGGAAGCTAGAGCAAAATAAGGGGAAGAAAAAATGGGGTGGGGAAGAATCCCATAGTAGTAGAAGAGGGATTAATAAAGTAAAGCAAGGAGATTGATTGGAAAAGGAAGGAATGTTGGAATGAAAAAGACCAAACTGTCCTATGTATATATGTGAATATACCATAGGAAATCTCATCTTTATGTATAGCTATAATACACCAATTAAAAAAAAAAAGAAAAACTAGTAGGGAACTAGAGGAGGGAGAAGAAGAGGGAAAGGGGAAGTACTGAGGACAGAATTGAAACAAATTAAATTCATACTTGCATAATTATATCAAAATGAACCTCCATATTATGTATGCACTAATAAAAAAGTCAGGTTCAGTTCCTGTCCTACAACTTTGAACAGGTTATTTGACAATGAGTATATTAAAACTTCTATAAAGTCTTTGTGACTTTTATCTATGAAAGAGAAAAAGTATTTTTACGATTTTGTAAATTGTAAGGAAACACAAAGATAAAGTCAACATAGACTCATAATATTGTTGTTTATAATTTGCAATCTAATTATAGTCCTAATTTTTATCCCCTTTCAGTCTTGGACTGAGAATAGCATAAAATTATATAATCTTTAGAAACAGAGAAGTTAAGCATATTGGATTTCAGGGAAAAAATGGGCTTGAATGCTATCCATGTATTTTATAAAAATAGAATCTGAAGGCAACACATCATTAATGGCTTTGAGTGGTAAAAATATGAGAAAAATTTAGGTGTGTAATTTAATTCCTGTCCAAACACATCTGATTATTCCTAAGCAAACTGAAGTTAGAAGTATTTTGAAGTAAATGTACACATAAAAACAACAATTTTTTCTCATGCAACTGTAACTTTCATAACATCAAACCAGATGTTTATAAACATCAAATCAGAAAGTTCAGAATACTGTATACTGAAATCAATATATGTAAGTGGCATTTCCAGATCAAACACACTTTTCATACTATACAACTTTTGGAACCACATTTTTTTTCTATTTTATAAATATTTTCTTGAATAAACAAATTTTATTCTTCAGGGAGCATGTTGTCAATAGGAACAATAGCACTGCATTGAGGTCACAAAGCAAAGTGTGGTTCCCATTCTGTGTTTTCTCACTTAAAATTCATGCAGTGGTATTAGTGAATGTGGATACAATCTCCTAATCAAAAGACGTATGAATCTAACCCTCAGTGAATGTCACCAGTTCCACAAGCCAAATCTTAGTATTAATTGAGAAAAATTACATTTATATTGCCTCTTAGATAAAATATAAATAATAATTTTGCAAATCATGATCTACATCTCTATCTCTATAGACTAAAATGCACGGATCAAGGATGCAGTAAGTTTTGGGGAGTAAAAGATGTGTTGTCTTCACTAAGAAATCCTCGGTGAAGACAGCAAGTCAAATCATAACACAGACTCTCCTGCTTCCAAATTAGATCTAGACAGCGAGGTTGAAAGCAGGATACACAGTCCCTGACAGTGGTGGCCAGAAGCAAAAACTGGAGGTGCTAGAGAAGTTAGGCAAAGTTACCTGTGCCCTCCCCTACTCAGCAATTGTGGTGGGAAAAGGGGATGAACTGACAAAATCCAGATTACTCTTACTGATCCAATTTTTGAAGGAAAATAGGAAAAAGAAAGATGCTTCAAGAAATAATTTCTGGAGCCCCAGGAACAATATCAAAGTTGAAATCTTCCACTTAAAAACACATTTTGTTAGGTGTGGGGCCCCAAAGAGCTTGTAAATTTATCTTTATGAAATGGAAGGAAAAAAAAAGTGAACAAAGAATTTTCATAAGCATCAAAAGCTCATTATTTTCAGGAATATGTAGATGTAAAATGTGTCAGTCCAATGCAATAATGCACACCTATAATCTCAGCTATTTGGGAGGCCGAGACAGGAGAAACTCATGGACACAGGGATTTAAGTCCAGCCTGGGAAATACAGAGGAACCTATCTCTCTAAAAAATTGCATCTGCAAGTCTTTGGATATTCCTTCTTTGGGTGAGTGTAATCCTCTTTTGCTTAAATGATTATTCCAAGCCTATTCCATTGGCTAACTGTTGTGTACTTGTTGGGGACAGATAGTTGTTCTTGTTAATTCATAGATCTGTAGATCAAAAAAAGTCATGATTGAATAGGTATATTTAAGTAATTATTCTGAATGGGGTCATTCATACCTAGGTCTAATTTAGGTACCCATATTCCTGCAGTTTAAGCTGAGAGCATAAAGAGATGAAGATTTGGAGGTTTTGGAAGAGATAAGTGCTTTTTGCTTGTGAGAAGAATGCAAATAATTGAAGTTCAGTAGGTTGACTTTGGTAATTCTAAACTCTGTAGACTGACTCTCCCTCTGATAGAGCCTAATTCCCTGCATTTGGATGTGGTCTATATTTAGTGACTTACTTTTACTGAATAGATTCTGGCAGATATGAAGAAGTAAACCTCCCCTTGTACATAAAGGAAGATTTGTGATTTTTCCATCATTCTCTCTCTAATTTTCACCAGGAGAAAACTATTTGCCATGAAGTGAGGACACTCGAGGACACTCTATCAATCCTGTGGCCTACTTATGTTGTTGGAAACTGAGCTCCTGGTCAATCTGGGGAGAACTTGAACATCTCTGCTAAACCCAGCTGAACCTTTAGCTTCTAACCAGTTTGAGAAGAAAATCTCATAATTCATGGGACATTGATATTCAAAAGATCTCTGCCTCAGTAGAAAGATATAACCAGCCATAAACACTATTTTTTCACCATCTAGCAAGATTAATATTAATACCTGAAGATTCAAACTGTTTTCAGATAATTTAATTATGTCCCAAAACAAAGTTCAAGAGTATTTCTAGGATTCCAAAAACAGAACTCAGTAATGTAAAATTAATGCTATCTGGCATCTACTAGAAGTTATTAGACAGTCAAAGACCCAGTTATCTGTGATCAATAACAAGAACAAAAGCTCAATCAAAATAATGAAGAGACACAGATGACAGTGCACAAAGATATTAAAGCAGTCATTATCACTACATTCAAATGTTTAAGAATTCAGAGGAAGGATTTATTGTACCAGACATATACATGCAAAATAAAAATTAATCACAATAAAATTTTAGAGCAGTAAAATATGATTTCTAAGGTGAAAAAAGACACTAGAACTGAGTGTAATTTGACATTGTAGAAAAAATGATGAGAGAACTAGAAAACATGTTAGTAGAATATTTATAAAACAAAACAAAAGAAGAAAAATAAAAAGAATGAAAGGAACTCAGTTCTGTGGGACAACATTGAGACCCAACGTACATTCACGTGGTAGGAGAAGCTTAAGGACAGGAGAGAGAAGAGAGATGCAAAAGATATTTGAAGAAAATGGTAAAAGAGATCCCAAACTTGGTGAAAATAATAAACCCCACAGATCAAAAGAGCTTAATGACTCTTAAGCTAAAATAGATGAAGAAAATTACACCAAGGTACATCATAATCAAATTGCTCTGAATCAATGATTAAAAAAAAAAAAACAGGCAAAAGAAAAAAGAAAACAAAAGACACATATACAGTAGAACGATATAAGAATGACAGTTGAATCTGGGCATGGTGGCATATGCCTGTAATCCCAGGTACTCAAGGACCTGAAGTAGGAAAATCACAAATCCCTGGCCAGTGCAGTCAATGTAGTGAGTCCCTGTCTCAAATAAAAAATAAAAATGGCTAGAATGTAGCTCAGTGGTAAAGTAAGTACCCCTGGGTTCAATCCCCAGTCCAATACCAAGTTAAAAAAAAAAAGAAAAAAGAATGAGAGCTGAGTTCACATCAAAAACAATCTAATTCAGATGACAACTGAGAACCATCTTTGAAGTACCAAAGTAAATGACTACCAATCTATAATTATTTAGTCAGGAAAAAATATCTTCCCAAAACAAATGTAAAATAAAGGCATTATTAGAAATTAAAAAACTGAAAGAATTCATCACTATCAGACTTCTCTGTAAGAAAAAGTAAAGGAAATCAGACGGACAGAATGGCATCACATATAAATCTGTATCTAACAAAGGAATGCAGAGAAATGTCAATAGAAATTGATTATTTATTTTTATTAATACTTCTATATGAATCTCTTTAAATGGTAATTGACCATCTAACACAAATATTGGGTTGCTGGCAGAACAGTGTACCCTCACCACAAAGACATGCAGATTTTAATCCCTGGAACCTGTGAATAGGTTAGGTTGCACCGAATAGGAAAATTCAGATTGCAGATGGAGTTAAAGTTATTAATCAGTTGACTTCAAAATAGGATGCCTACCCTGGATCATCTGAGTGGGCTCAATGGGATTACTAGGGTCTCTATAAGTAAAAGAGAGGCAGAGAGGGGGATTTCAGAGGATGGCAGTATAAGAAGGCATTGACAGGCACTGCTGATTTGTAGACAGGAACAGTGCCAGGAACCAAGGCATAGGGGTCACCTCTAGAAGTTGGAAAAGGCAAAGAGACAGATGCTCCCTTAGAGCTCCTAGAAGAGCACAGCCCTGTGATACCACTATTCTAGCTTAAAGAGACCTATCTCAGATTCATTTTTACAAACATCAGAATGAATGTGTAAAAAAAAAATAGCGTACACACACAAAAAAAATTGAATTGGAATAATTGGACTACACTCTTGTATCTAATATCATACCTGGACTCTAAAACTATACCATTACTTGAAGTAGATTGTTATCATTTAAATATGTAAGCAACAAATCCTAAAATTACCAGGAAGATCACAAAACAAATCATTATCTGAAAAATAAGTTGTGATAAAGTGAAATCATTAAAGATATGCAAGAGATGGAGGAAAAGAAAATGGGAACAAGGAACAGATGGGACAAGTAGAAAATATTTTGTTCTGACAATAAAATCTAGTCATACTGCTTAATACACTAGTTATATAGCTTTTAAATGTGAAACAACAGATATCGTCATAAATGCACCAAAAATTTTGTCATATGTTTATTAATCAATGAATACTTTAAATAAAATCTCCCTAAAATGAAAACAAACAACTCAGAGATGGATCAAAATAAAATTTAAAATTGGAGAGGGCACTGTAAAGAATTAGACTATAAAAATAAGAATAATGATTTAAATTACATTACAAATCTTGACAAAGTAACTAAAAATCAATGAACAGTGGAGTGAAATAGGAATATGTGTGACTGGAGATGTCTTTGTTTATCAATAGTAGGAGTTAAACAATACCACCTCGAGCAAACTGTGTTTTACCATAAAAACTAGTTTCTATATTTATAGTCTTTTTGACTTAGCAGAAAATTTAGGTATTTTGTATTAATTTCAGTAGGTCTTACATTTTCATATCTAGTGATTTTCACACATTAAACTTAAGACTATTTTATAAAATGATTATTTTATTTTATTTTACTTGAAGTGACAGCACCAAGTGTCAGAATCTCATTCCTGTTTCTTTTGATGTGTGTTGGGGTGGGTGAGTGAAAGTTTATGTGTCTGAGTAAAGCTTGAAGTGAGGTGCATTTAAAATTGATAATATTTATTTCTAAGAATTGGCTTCAGGGTTATTTTTTCCCCTCTTTTTAAAAATTTGTTCTTTTTAGGTATACATGACAGTGGAGTGTATTTTGGCATATTATACACACATGGAGTGTGACTTATTCTAATTAGGATCCCATTCTTGTGGATGTACATGATGTGGAGTTTTGCTGATGGTGTATTCATATGTGAATACGGGAAAGTTATATCCAATTCATTCTGTTGTCTTTCCCATTACTATACCCCCTCCATTCTCAGGGTTATTTTCTTATCTTCTTTTTCTTATATTGCTAGAATTTCTTAAAAAGAGCATGTTAAAATTAATAAAATGGCCATTTAAAAAGTAATATAATCTAAAACAAGTCAAATTGGTCAGACTCATCTTTTAAAAAAATATTCATTTTGCCTACAGAAAAAAAAAAAAAAGAGAAATCATTCTCTATTTCCTAAAAGAGGCTATATGAGAATTAAAAAAGAATGGATAAGAAAAGTCAGTGTGAACTAGGATACTGTCAATGAGTTGTTAGTTTGTGCCTTTGTCAATATATGTAGAGACTTTCAGTCAAAATGTCATGCTGAAGAGTCATCCCCTTCCTGTTTTAAAGTTAGAAATGAAGAAAAAAATATAATTTCAATACATACAGAGAGACAAGCTGATTAAAAGGAACCTGAAAATGCTAGAAATAAAGGGAGTACCCAGAGACTCAGCATTGAGTCAGATGTGAAGCTGAGCTGTCCACAAGGACCTGGTGGGTTCTGTGGAGTCACTAACCTGGACTGGGATCCATGATGAAGCAGGAGCTTCCCTCCTGGGCCACATGTACCACCAGGCTGAACAGTAAAAGCCTGAACTCTGTCTAAGGGACTGATTAGAGACAGAAAACAGCAAAAAAGCTGGTGGACTAGGTCAGGTAACAGAGATGCCTTGGATAGAATGGTAGCAGTGTTGGCCAGGCACCTGCCTCTGGCCAGAAAAGTCCACAGACTTGACAGTAGGTGAAACAAGAGTCAAAAGAAACAGGATCGTCTTAAGACCTGATATATGATAAGAGCTGAATAAATTCTAGGAATTATAATTGTTAATCACATATTTTATTTGGAGAAATCAAAGACTAGCTTCCTTCCAACATATTTTGCATAGTAATATTCTAATCAGACAATGCTAGAGGTGAAGTTAGTTAGCTTGAATGTCCCAGGTCAGAGGTCCAAGTTAAGAATCTACCTTAAGTGATAGCTCTTTATTCAAACATCTCTCAAGAGGAAAGCTGGCTTAAGAGCTCTCTTCTTCTGAGATCAAAAGCTGCATGTAGAAATAAGAGTTATAGTGGAGTTGATATCTTCTGATCTTCTAAAATACAAGAGTCAATGCTCAAATTATACTAACAAGCATAAAACAGATCTTCACTCAGAAAATTTGTTAGCAAAATAAAAGCAAATCAAGTTCTGAAAGCTGAAGAATATTGAGTATCATAGCTAACATTTCCTCATTTTTACTAAGTTAATGCTATCAATCCATCACTCTTTCAAACTCATCTCCCCTATCTACAAACAAAGCAAAAATCATAAACAGATTTCACCCTATAGATCAAGTGATTGATATCATTGCCTATGAGGTACCTCAATTTATATTCCCAAGCAACACATGAAATTTTTAGTTTCCCCACATTCATGACAACACTTGGAATCATAATTTTTTACTCCAGTCCTTGTTAAAGATGTGTACTGATATTTCATTTTTATTTCCCTCATTACTAATGAGTTTGAACTCAATTTCATATATTTTCCAGATTTTGAAAGAATCTGTTTTGTGAAGTAATTGTTTCAAGTCCTAACAGCTTTTACTTTAAAAATTAAGGTTCTCCATATAGATTAAGAAGTACAAAAATGAAGATAATAAGGATATTGTATATACATATACATATACCTGCATATATACATGAAAATTATATATGTATATGTATATATTTTTTAAATCTCAAAAGAGAAAATAACTAACATTTACTGAGACCTAGTATGTTGTACACTAAAAGGTTTTATGTATGGTTTTCCTTAAGTATTTTTCAAAAAAATTAAGAAGTACCTGTTGTCTGTTGTCAATAGTGGAGACCAAAGGGTTTAAACAAATTACAGAATTTGCCCAAGGTGGCATAGCTGGGAACAAAGAAACACCTTTATTGCAATAGCATGCTTCCTAATCATGAATACAGGTAGTCTGGTGGGGTTCTCTGACCATAAGGACAGGACTAATGGAGAAGATCAAGATAAAAGAAACCAAGATTTCCTTTTATCTTCCGTGAGAAAATAAACTTTAACCCCCCACAGATGTTGTCACAGGGAAGAGTTATTTATTAAGTTTATATCACAAAGAATTGAGTATTTCCTAATACACAATATGTGACACACAAGACATTCATATTTCCTGAAATATAAAGTAATTTAATTTTACTTTTTCTATAACTACAGAGAATTTTTAATTTGTCAATGCAAAATTGTCTTTACTCAAATCTTAATTATAGGGGAAGGAGACAATAAAATATTGTCTAAGTATTCCACATCAATTAGACAGTTATTGTATAATGCAGCGCATGGCCTTGTAACACCTTTTCTGTAAAAGAATTGCTTGCTTTAAATTTCAACAAGCATAGAAGTTGACAAAGGAAAGCTGGTTTCTTTCTTTTTAACAATAATTTACACCTGAAGACAAGCAAGCAAATTAAATAAATAAATCTGGTAACAACTCCACTCCTACATCAAAGAAAAAAAAATCACACTACTAAACTAAAATTAATATGATGCAAATTTATCCACAGGTTTACATGCATAAAAATGTACATTTTCACACATACATTTTCTCATTCTCTCTCTCACACACAAAAACACATATTCTGAAATAAATATATTTGCTGTGTAAAAAAATGTAGAAATATCTACAGTGAGAAATCTAATCTGCTTCCTGTTCCATATATACCCCTCACCCCCATGAATAACCCTGGTTTGGGCTATAATTTTTAACATGTATTTCTGAGAGTTCTTTTTTCTATTTCCTCACCTTCAGGTTATATCAATGTGTCATACTTCTCTGAAGAATTGGAAGCTCACATCTGCTCTTGGGAACTTCTCCAGTGTTTTAGTCAGCTTTTTCACTGCTGTGACTAATGGACCTAACCAGAACAACTGTAAAGGAGGAAAAGTTTATTTAAGGGCTCACAGTTTCAGAGGTCTCAATCCATTGACATCAGGCTCCATTGCACAGGTATCAAGGTGAGGCAAACATCATGGCAGAAGAGTGTGGCAGAGGGAAGCAGCTCACTTGATGAGCAGGAAGCAGAAAGAGAGAGAGAGAGAGGAGAGAGAGAGAGAGAGAGAGAGAGAGGAGAGAGGAAAGAGGAGAGAGAGAGAGCGAGAGAGAGAGAGACTCTATTCTCCAGATACAAAATAAATATTCCACAGTCATGCACCCAATGAATTACCTGCCTCTAGTTACCACTCAGTTAATCCCATCAGGGATTAATTTACTGATTATGTTAAGACTATAACCCAGTCATTTCTCCTCCAAATCTTGTATTGTCTCACATGTGAGCTTTTGGGGGACTCTGCATCTAAACCATCCAGTCCTGATTTGGCTTTTCTCAATCAGGTTCTCCGAAGGAGCAGGTAATACAGGAGAGGTGCTGCTTCCCTATAGCCTCACTATAGCTAGAATGTATAAAGAAAGCAAATCTCAAGTCCAATCTTTCCCTACATGGAAACATTTTATTCTATGAGCACAAAAATATATATAATCTGTACGCAAGCTCAGTGTAGTCCCTACCTCCTCTTTATAGTTTCTGACAAACAACTCCTATAAAAATAATTGTTCAAGAAAAATATAAAAATATACTAGAGACAGGATGAGTTAACATTTGAATTGTGCTAGGAGACAGAATTCTCTATTAAGTAGAAAGAACAGAACAGAACAGTTTTCATCTTGGGTGGTTCTATGAAGGTTCCTACTTGACTACATAAATATAACCTATTTGCAAAGGCTGAAGTGCTGTCACACATCTTCTGGTTAACTCTATATTTTAAACAACACTTATTTTGCAATTGAACAATTATTTCTGTCATCCCTTTTTAAAAATTTGTTCTTTTTAGTTATACATGACAGTAGAATGTACTTTGACATGTCATACATACATGGAGTTTAACTTCCCATTCATATGGTTGTACATGACGTGGAGTTACAATGACCGTGTATTCATATGTGAACACAGGAAAGTTGTCATCCCTTTTCTTAAACTACTTTTTTAACAACCAATATCTCCAGTGCAGACTCAGTGAAATATTTGCAGCTTTTGCTTTAATTACTTATAAAATATGGATTAATAAGAATATTTCAAATGCTAATTAACTGCATCACAGTCTATTCCCAAGTATTTTAAAGAACACTAAGTTGGCAAACACAGTAACTAGGGAGATTTCAATTCCTGCATATTCCATATTCCATAAGCAATAATGGGTCCTATTGCAAAATTGATTCTGGTCTAAAAAGTAAAAATGTCTCAAATTGCGGCAATGATGAGAAGTTTTCTGGATGGCATATGTGCAGCGCAATTTGATTCTTTGTGTATGTTAGTCAGCTTTCTGTTTATTCTGTTACTCTAACAAAATACTTGAGATAATCAAGTCTAGTAAAAGGAAAGGCTTATTATAGATCATGGTTTCAGAGGTTTCAGTCTGTGGCCACTTGAATCTATTGCTTTGGGATATAGTAGCGCAATACATCACTGACAGGAGCATGAAGCAGAGGAGATCTGTTCCTCTCATGACAGTCAGGAAGCGGAGAGAGAGGAAGTGGAGAGGCCAGGGTTCCCAAATCCCATTCGAGAAATGCCCCCGATGAACTAACTTGCTTCCGTTAGGCCCTACCTTTGAAAGTTTCCACCACCTCCCAATAATGCCACAGACAGGAAACCAAGCCTTAAGGATATGGGTCTTTGGTGGAAAGTCAAAATCCAAACTACAGTATTGTGCTACCCTGTGATACAATCAGAGGAGATGCTTCAATAAGTTGTGTTTGGCTATTGCTTTGCCATCTGCATTATCCCCCAGAATGTTCCAAACCTCAGACATATTGTAGACAGGGAAGTTCAAATGTCAAATTTCCTAAAACTTACAGCCAAAGTTTTTTCCTTCTTTTTCTTCTACAGACTTCTGCTCTTATACTTTATTAGCTTTAGTATCAATGATTTCTTTCTTACATTTTCTTTTTAGGACAGTGAAGCTTTATTGCAGATAATGGGCTCATACATTTAAGAACAAAAAGTTCTTATTGCTTTATTTTTTCTTTAGTAGCTTGCACCCTTTGGGTAAAATCTAAATTTTAGTCCTTAAATACCATTGGCTATTAATTTCGCCTTTCCTAGACAGCAGAAATTGCTGCCAAGAGAGCTCAGAATTTCAATACAATAGTTACTTCTTTGCTTTCTCCTGAAAGGAAAATGCCAAGCATATTTTGATAAAGAAGCATTTTCCTAAACATGAGAAACATTGTTTTCTGTGAGACCTCTGTCTTTTTAATAGAGAAAATCACAAGTTTATTTTCTAAAAGTGTTTTTGTACATTTGCATCCATGATGTCAATTTTTAGCTTTTATTTGGGGCATCTTGCTTAAGAATCTGGTTTAGAAATTAAAGCAATGAACTCACTCTTTTCTAAATATATTGAAGGATAAGGAACTCCAGGAGGATTTTTTTTCATTTTGTTCTTGCTGTTCTTAAACATACATTTAGTGTATAATTATTGAGAGAATATTTTGCAAGTTACTGGTCTAGAATCCAAATACCAAATATTCAGTGAGAGTGGAGAAAAGTTATAGATATACATATATAAATATATATATATATAAAGTTATATATATATTTAAAAAGTTACATATATATATATATGGAGAGAGAGAGAGAGAGAGAGAGAGAGAGAGAGAGAGAGAAGGGGGAAGAAAGCCTCTGCATTCATGGACTCATGGACTTCACTTTGGGATGGTTCACTTGGTACACTGATTCACACCATGCATTCCTCTGCAGTTATTTTTTTTTTAATTAAAATATGTAATGTTACAGAAGAATTCCAAGTAAGTTATGTGGACTTATGTGGACAGTTCCTTCTCTAGGACAACTTAGGTCAACCCTGTCCCCTCCTGAGCATGGGCTGCACTTACTGATTTGCTTTCAAAGAGTAGATAATGAACAGTCAGGCATGAAACTTCCCAGTGAAGAAGTCTAGCAAGGGCTAATTCAGCTGGTGATTAAATGTCATGACATCAGTGATAAATTATAACTCACGTCAATACCTGGTACCCTTAATCTGATATAATAAAAGACTTTACTTCTGCATTGTTCCTTCCAAATAGCCAAAATAACTCCAATCTAATCATGAAAAAAAAAAAAAAAACAAATTCCAACAGAGGTGAATTCTACAAAATACCTGACCAGTACTCCTCAAAACTTCCATGATCTTCAAAAAAGGAAATTTAAAGAAAGGATCACTGTTGAGGGAAACTAAGGAGATGTGACAACTGAATATCCAATACTTCAATGGGATTTCAGATTAGAAAAAGGAATTAGGGAAAAGCTAAAGATACATAAACTCAAATTGTTGAGTTCAGTTAGCAGTAATGTACTAATACTGATTACTAAAGTGCAAAAATAAATGTAATGCAGGATGATAACAATGGGGCTAAGGGTGAAGGGCATATAGAAACACTATTATCCTCTTAACATTTCTATAAAATTAAAACTATTCCAAAATAAATGTCATGTGAAACATGTGAAACACACACACACACACACACACACACACACACACACAGGGAAAAGAAAAAAAAAGCACTCCTTCATACTTACCTATGTAGTTGATTTTTTTCAATACAAAAGCTTCTCAACCTACAATGAGGTTATATCCTAATGAACTCATACTAAATTGTAAACAATGTAAGTCTAAAATGAATTTAATAATCCTAACCTGCTGACATCATAGTTTACTTCAGCCTAACCCACCATAAGTGTGCTTAAAATCCTTCTGAGTTGAGGAAAATCATGCAACACAAAGTCTATTGTTTAATAACAAGTGTTGAATATCTCCTGTGACTGATGGGGAGGAGATGCAGCTCCCTGCTACCCAGCATCATGAGAATATCAATCATAGTGCATATCACTCACCCAAGAAAAGATCAAAATGCAAAGTACATTTTTTTATTAAATTCATGTCACTCTTGTACCATTGTAAAATCAAAACAGTCTAAATTGAATCATCATTAATAAGGGTCCCTCTATATTCTTATTCTTTGGATAGATTTTCATTGGGTGCCATGTTCCTCTCTTGAAGGACTGCCTTTATTTTTTCTTGTGCTTCTGGCCTGCTAAGGATTAATTCTTTTATTTATTTATGTATTTTCTAAAAAAAAATCTTTATTTCATATCTAATTTTGAAAAATCTTTTTATTGGGTAAAATTACTCCCCCCCTCCATATTTTTTAAGGTATCTCATCACTATTTCTTAGTTTATATTATTTAAACAAGAATTTTGCTGTCATCTTTGTTTCTGTGTACATGTGGTTTTTGATGTTGTTTTGTACTGGGGATTGGACCCAGAAGAGATTTACCACTGTGTCACATCCCAGCCCTTTTTATTTTGAGAAAGGGTCTTACTAAGTTGCTTAGGACCTCACTAAGTTACAGAGCCTAGCCTCAAATTTGTACTGCTTCACCTCAGCCTCCTGAGTCACTGGCATTGCAGGCATGTGCCACCACACAAATTATGCATGTGTTTCTTTGTTTTTTTAATCTGGATGCCAATAATATTTTTCTATTACTGATTTAAAGTGAGCTGATTAAAATGTGACTTGGTGTAGCTTTCTTCATGTTTTGTGATGGGGTTTATTGAGATTCTTTTGAGTGAGTTGAATGGTGGTCCCCATACATTATGAACACCATCCTGCACTTGTGGACATGGCCTAATTTGGCTAAAGGATCTTTGCAGATACAGTTAAGGCAGGGATCTCAAGACGAGATCATCATGGATACCCTAAAACTGATTACTATTGTCCTTCTAAGAAAAGAGAGAGAGTAGAGACACACAGAACATGGACATGTAATAAAAGTGGGATTGGAATTATGCAGCTGTAAGCCAAGAAGTTCCTGGAGTCCTAAGAACTGGATGAGGTAAGGAAGAATCCTCCCTTAGGGCTTTCAGGGATTACAGCCTTACAGACACCTTGATTTAGAAATTCTGGTTACCAGAGATGTGCATGAATAATTTTATGTTGTATTAGACTATCCAGTTTGTCGTAATTTGTTATGGCAAACCTACGAGACTAATAGTTTGATCAATCTTACATCCTTAATCAAATTTGGAAAAAAATATTTAGCCATTATTTCCTCAAATTGCATTTATTCTCTCCTTCTTTGGGGACTTCAATGACATGTACTTAGCCATCAAAAGTTTCCTCAAAACTTTCTAATGCTGTGTTCATTTATTTTTGTCTTTTTTTTCTTTCTGTATTTAATTTTGTATAGTTTCCACTGCTGTTTCCAAGTTTACTAATCTCTTCTGCATGTAAAATCTACTATTATTCCCATCCATTATATTTATCATCTCAGACATTGCAGTTTTCAACTGTACAAATTTATATTGGGCCTCTTCTAAAATATCCTGCATACCTCTATATATTCCATCTTTCTCCTAGCCTCTTGAACATGTAGAACACAATCATAGAAACTTGTTTAATGCCTTATCTCCCAATTCAACTTTCTGCAACATCTGGGTGTGTTTCAAGAAGTTTTTTTAAATTGTCATTATGGGTTATATTTTTCTATTGCTTTGTATGCTGATAATTTTGATTGGATGCCAGAAATTGTATGTTTTACATTTTAGGTGCTGTTTTTATTTCTCTAAATATTCTTTGAGTTTGTTCTATTTGCTCTATGAGGAAACAAAGTTACATGGAAACAGTTTGACACATTGGTCTCCTGCCCGCCCCCCTTAAGCTTACTTAAAAGGACCAGGGTAGCATTTCCTTTTGGGTTAATTTTCCCCAGGACTGGGGCATCTTAGTACTGTAAGCAATTCTCTGTGCATGATGAAGCAATCCATTCTCTGTTGGAACAATCACTCTATTCCTAACTCTGGGAGATCTTCAGTTACTGTTTCTTCTCCTGGCCTCAAGTAGTACCCCAGAAGTTCAACTGACCAGAACTATGCTGCATGCTCTGCAGACAATCTGAAAACCTCTGGAGTTCTATCTGTGCAGTTCTATCCTGTGTGCTGTTATTCTCTGTGAACTCTTGCTACCTTGGCTTCCCTGGAATCATATTGAAACATATTGAACTTAAGAAGGTCATTTCCTTTGGCCAGGCCTGGCTTTCTTTTTCCTTGGCTTGAAAACTTTCTCTAGGCAGTCAACTGGCTCTTGTGTTTCATCTCCCTCAGGTAATGCTGTCTTTCTTTGATGGTGTGCAACATCTTCAGTGCTGTTGATTCCTAAATCTCATCCAGATATCTTTGTTGCCTTTAGATGAAAAAGCAAATCCCATTACATCTTACTCCAATTTGACTAGAATAAAAATTCCTCCTTACTTTTGATAGTATGTTGGGTACTGCAGATAAAAACATAGAGAGTCTCTAAATAAAGCTGAATTCCTCCAAATATAAACTTTCCTTTAGAAAAAAGAAAAATAGCTGCGTATCATTTTGACACTATATGGGGTTTAAGCTTCTTTAGTGTCTGGTTCACATATTCCCCCTATTTGTCAAGCATGGTACTTCTGATGTTTCAAAGGAAAGCTGAGAAATTTTACCAAGCCCCTCTAATTTTTCAGGATATGTACTGCTCTGACTCCCCATCTGTGGCAGCTGCTATTCTTTGCACAGTTCTTCATCCTCCAAGATGAAGTTATCTGGAGTATAGCCCTGTGTATGAGCAGTTTGGGAGAAGCTAACTATTCTAAAGAAATTCTTTGCAGACTTGGGAATTACATGCTCTGTGGACTCCTCTGACAATTTTTTTAAATCTCTTCAATTACCAGCTTCCCTTGCAAACTCCTATACTAGTCTGTTTCCTCAGTCTAGAAAGACTGCTGCTCATTGCAGGACTCACCCGCATCCTAAGGACCTCAGATCTGTTCCCAGGGAAAAGGCCTGATATACATGGAACTCACCTAGTATGTTTCCATCTTTCAAGAATCATATCTGTTCTAGTTTATGCATTCTTCTTTTAGTTTTTATCAACTACTTGTTTTCTATATTTTGTCCAGCTTTAATAATTACCATTGGCAGGAATTTTAGTCTTTTACTCTACCATGAAAACAACCAGTCTTCTCTCTGTAATTTGGAAAGCTTTTAAAAAACACCAATGCTTGGGCCTCACTCCAAATCAATTAAATCCCAATATCTGCAAGTGAGGTCCAGGCATTTGTACTTTTAAGTTCTTTCCAAGTCATTCAAATATGCATAGAGAGCTGAGAACCACTAGTCTAAGTTGGCTAATATTGATAGCTGGCCTGTATTTCCTTAATCTAAATCAAAATTCTGGTAGTGCAGATCTTAGAAACAAATTTGGTTATAAGAGATTCAGTGGATGGGTGAAGAGCTCCTCATTCTGATGGGCAGCAGAAATTTCTTGCAACAGCATCCCATCCCTTTCTCTAGCTGCAACGCATTAATGGAAATTTCCACAGAAACGCCTTTCTTTTGTTGAGTAAGTTGTACTCATGTTGATCACCAGAGTTATAACGGAGAAGGAAAACTGGCATGGCTTTTCTACCTCCTTTCAACTCACCTGCAATCTTTCCTGCTGTTCATTTCCATTTCCACACATTCTGATATCTGGGCTTTTCTGGAGTTCTGACTGAAAAACATGTATTTGGAATATTTCTTTTTTGACTACATGGGGTTTCAAATTTCTTGAAAATGGAGGGTTAGAATCCTAAGAATTCACTCTGTCTTATTAATTTCAAAACTGTCTTCAATATCCAAAGCCTAGTATAGGATCCTTTTTAGCTTTATATCATACTTATGAATGTATTATTAATTTTGTATTTCTTTGGTAATTGTAATGAGTCTGGGTTGAATATAAAAGGAGCAAGTAATAAAGAACTGATAATTTTAGGCTATAAAACAAAGTATTTTGGTTCAGACTAAATGAAAAAATTTTATTCCCATTGAGCCTATAGTATTTCTTCTCCCTTTCCTCAACTCTTAGGGAAAAAAACAAAACAAAACATATAGATCAAAGGGATCAATGACCTTAAGAAGGGTAATGTCAAATGATTCAATAAATTTCAATGCTTAAGTTATAAATATTCATGAATATATCAGCAAATTGCCAATTTCCTTCTCCTAGACTGGTTTACTGGGGATACCTGCCATTTTCTTTGCTGGGAAACTTCCATTAAAATGTCTATTTAGGAGAAAATGAAAAGGCATAGATAAAACCTACAGTTTTCTTTTGGAAGAAAGACAAAAAGCAAACTGTTTCATTATTAAAACATTAGCTACTAACTGATTATTAGCTTCTGAATTACAACTCTTTGTTAGCATTAAGATCCATGCTGTCTAAGAAACACATGAGTTATTTTACCTTCCATGAAAGAACAGTAGGTGAAAAATGCTAAAATTCATACTAATGTGACTTGATAAATTATAACCCAATGTTGAGATGCTGGTTCTTACAAATCATTTTTCCTTTTCATTCCTGCTTGTGATTGGATAAAATATTTTGTCTTTGTCTTGTTAAAATGTGACTCTTCTGCTCTGGGGAGACTGGCCCAGAGACCCAGTCCCAGCCCAGCCAGACCCCAGCCTGAGATCTAGCACCCGTGTTGCAGTTGACCCTCTGTCAACACCTGGAGGTGTCTCTGCCCACTAGCAGGGATTATACCCCACCTGGAGGCCACCATCCCTAGAGGGGCAGCACCCTTCTTGGGTCACTGCGTTATCAAGTTCCTCTCAGACATCGGGCTACTGAAGACTAGAAGGTTTGAACAGTACTGTATAGTTTTATTATAGATTTTATTAGTAATATTATGATTATTCCTACTATACCTACTATTATTCCTACTTTCTTTTCTTTTATTAATATTTTTCTCATTCTCTTTTCCTCTTATCTATTTGTCTCTTTGGAGACTCCTTCTACCTTTTCACATGCTAACAACCAATTTCTTTTAATTCTGCTTTCCCTACACCTATGACATATTACCTCTATAGACACACTTCTTATCTCAGTATACTACACCCCTACCTATCCTCTTTATACACCATTAGAAATCGTGGTCCTTATTGCAAACCTGTTGGCTAAGCTGTAGATAATAATCAAATTAATAATCTCTCTTTATTAAGACAATATGGTTAATATCTTTAAAGGTAATATTTGAGTTAAGGATGCATATTGTTTGTATGGTGTGCTGCTTATGGATCTCTCACTTTAAGGCGAGGTATTGGAAACCTGAGAGTATCCATCCTCATATCCAATAAAGCAGATTCAAGTCAAAATTAGTTAGAAGGGATAAAGAAGGACATTTAATAATGCTTAAGGGAAGCATAAATCAAGAAGACATAATAATCATATATATTTATGCCCCAGACAGTAGCTTATCCATGTACATCAAACAAATCCTTCTCAATTCCAGAAACAAAATAGACCACAACACAATAATACTGGGTGACTTGAACACACCTCTCTCACCACTGGACAGATCTTCCAAACAAAACTTGAACAAAGAAACCATAGATTTCAATAACACAATTGATAATTTAGACTTAACAGGCATATATAGAATATTCCATCCATCAATGAGTGAATACACTTTCTTCTCAGCAGCACATGGATCCTTCTCTAAAATAGACCATATGTTATGCCACAAAGTTACTCTTAGTAAATACAAAAAGATAGAGATACTACCATGTATTCTAACAGATTATAATGGAATGAAATTAGAAATCAATGACAAAATAGAAAACAGAAACTACTCCAACTCTAGAGATTAAATAATACACTATTGAATGATGCATGGAAACAGAAGACATCAGGGGGAAATAAAAATATTCTTAGAGGTAAATGACAACAAAGATACAACATATCAAAATCTCTGGGACACCATGAAAATTCATTTCATGGAGTGCATACAAGAAAAGAAGAAAAAGTCAACAAATAAATGACCTAACATTACAGCTCAAAGTCCTGGAAAAAGAACAGATCAACACCAAAAATATTAGAAGACAGGAAATAGTTAAAATCAGAGCTGAAATCAATGAAATTGAAACAATTGAAAAAATTGACCCAATAAAACATTGTTTTTTTCAAAAATGAACAAATTGATAAACCCTTAGCCACACTAACGAAGAGAAGGAGAGAGTAAACTCAAACTACTAACATTTTGGATGAAAAGGAAATATCACGACAGACATGATTGAAATACAAAACATAATTAGAATTTATTTTGAAAATCTATACTCCAACAACACAGAAAATCCCAAAGACCATCAATAGGTTTCTAGAGATATATGTTCCACCCTAATTGAATCAGGAGGACATACACAATATAAATAGATCATTTTCAAGTGTTGAAGTAGAAGAAGTCATCTTTTGATGACTACCAACAAAGAAAAACCCGGACCAGATGGATTCTCAGCCAAGTTCTACAACACCTTCAAACAAGAGTTCATTCCAATACTCCTCAAAGTATTCCATGAAATAGAAGAGGAGGAGACCCTTCCAAACTCATGTAACTAATATCACCCTGATACCAAAACCAAAGACACATCAAGGAAAGAAAATTTCAGATCAATATCTCTAATGACCATAGGTGCAAAAATTCTTAACAAAATTTTAGCAAATCACATACAAAAACATATTGAGAAGATAGTGCACCATAGTCAAGTGGGTTTCATCCCAGGGATGCAAGGTTGGTTCAACATCCAGAAATCAATAAATGTAATTCACCACATCAACAGACTTAAAGTTAAGAATCACATGACTATTTCAATAGATGCAGAAAAAGCATTTGATAAAATACAGCACCCCTTCATGATCAAAACACTATAAAAAATAGGGATAGTAGGAACATTCCTCAATATTTTAAAGGTATCTATGCTAAACCCACACCAACATAATTATAAATAGAGAAAAATTGAAAGCATTCTCCCTAAATACTGGAACAAGAAAGGGATGCCCTCTTTCACCACTCCTAGTCAACATCATCCTTGAAACTCTAGCCAGAGCAATTAGACAGATCAAAGAAATTAAAGGGATATGAATAGGAGATAAAGAACTCAAACTATCCCTATTTGCTGATGACATGATTCTGTATTTAGAGAATCCAAAAAAACTACACTAGAAAATGTCTAGAACTCATAAATTAATTCAGTAAAGTAGCTGGATACAAAATCAGCACACATAAATCTAATGCATTTTTATTCATAAGTGATGAATCCTCTGAAAGAGAAATTGGGAAAACTATCTCATTCACAATAGCTTAAAAAAATACTTGGGAATCAATTTAACAAAAGAGGTGAAAGACCTCTACAATGAGAACTACAGAAAACTAAAGAAAGAAATTAAAGAAAATCTTAGAAGATGGAAAGATCTCCCATGTTCTTGGGTAGGAAGAATTAATATTGTCAAAATGGCCATACTACCAAAAGTGCTATACAGACTCAATGCAATTCCAATTAAAATCCCAACGACATACCTCATAGAAATAGAGCAAGCAATCATGAAATTCATTTGGAAGAATAAGAAAGCCAGAATAGCTAAAGCAATCCTGAGCAGGAAGAGTGAAGCAGGGGGTATCACAGTACCAGACCTTCAACTATACTACAGAGCAATAGTAACAAAAACAGCATGGTATTTGTTGTTTACCAAAATAGACAGATAGATCAATGGTACAGAATAGAGGACACAGAGACAGAACCACATAAATAATACAGTTTTCTCATACTAGACAAAAGTGCCAAAAACATACAATGGAGAAAAGATAGTATCTTCAACAAATGGTGCTGGGAAAACTGGAAATCCATATGCAGCAAAATGAAACTATCTATCTCTCTAACCCCTATCTCTCACCCTGCACAAACTCAACTCAAAATGGATCAAGGACCTCAGAATCAGATTAGAGACCCTGCACCTTACAGAACAAAAAGTAGGTCCAAATCTTCATCATGTCGGATTAGGACAAGACTTCCTTAACATAACTCCCAAAGCACAAGAAATAGAAGCAGGAATCAATAATTTGGGTAGATTCAAACTAAAAAGCTTTTTCTCAGCAAAGGAAACAATCAGCAATGTGAAGAGAGAGCCTACAGAGTGGGAGAAAATCTTTGCCACACATGCTTCAGACCCAGCACTAATCTCCAGAATCTATAAATAATTCCAAAAACTTTATAACAAGAATAAAAATAACCCAATTAATAAATGGGCTAAGGAAATGAGCATATACTTCACAGAAGAAAATCTTCAAGCAATCAACAGATATGTGAAAAAATGTTCAACATCTCTAGTAATAAGAGTAATGCAAATCAAAACTACCCTAAGATTTCATCTCACCCCAATTAGAATGGCTATTATCAAGAACACAATGGAATATTATTCAGCCATAAAGAAGAATAATATTATGGCATTTGCAAATAAATGGATGGAATTGGAGAATATCATGCTAAGTGAAATAAGCCAATCCCAAAAAACCAAAGGCTAAATATGTTCCCTGATAAGTGGACGATAATATATAATGGGGGTGGGGAGTGGGTAGCCAGAGAAGAATGGAGGAACTTTAGATTATGTAGAAAGAGGTGAGGAGGGGGATATGAAAAATGGTGGAATGAGACAGACATCATTACCCTATGTACATGTATGATTACATGAATGGTATGAATCTACATCATCTATAACCATAGAAACGAAATGATGTACCCCATTTGTGTACAATGAATCAAAATGCAGTCTGTAAAAAATAGGGAAAAATATGTAATTTTAAAAAATGAAAAAAAAAGAATACAAGCAACAATAGGTGTTGGTGAGGATGTGGGAAAAAAGGTACACTCATACATTGCTGGTGGGGTTGCAAATTAGTGCAGTCATTCTGGAGAGAAGTGTGGAGATTCCTTAGAAAACTTGGAATGGAACCACCATTTGACCCAGCTATCCCACTCCTTGGCCTACACCCAAAGGACTTAAAATCAGCATACTACAGAGATACAGCCACATCAATGTTCATAGCTGCTCAATTCACAAGAGCTAGATTGTGGAATCAATGTAGATGCCCTTCAATTGATGAATGGATAAAGAAACTATGGTATATATACACAATGGAATATTACTCAGCCATAAAGAAGAGTAAAATTATGGCATTTTCAGGTAAATGGATGCAGTTGGAGAATATCATGCTACATGAGATAAGCCAATCCCAATAAACCAAAGGCCAAATTATCTCTCTGATAAGACGATGATACGTAACAGGGGTTGGGAGGGAGGCAAGAATGAAGGAGTGATGGATTGTATAGAGGAAAAAGAGGGGAGTGGAGGGGGTGGGGGGAAGTAAAAATAACAGAATGAGACAAATATCATTACCCTATATACATGTATGATTGCACAAATGGTGCAACTCTGCTTTGTATACAACCAGAGAAATAACAGTTGTACCCATTTGTGTACAATGAATCAAAATAAATAAATAAAAAAAATTTTTAATGTGACTTCTTTTTCAACAGATATAACAACCACTGAGTCATTTAATCCACTCTTTTCAGGACTTGTAAAAGTTTCAAAACTCAGCAAACCCTGGGAAGAGCCAGAAAAAGACTGAGAAGAAAACACAATACATGAACACAAAATATGATGAATGTATTTTTAAAAATTCAAGAATATTTAGAATAAAGTGAAGTTCTATGAAAGTTTAGTAACTCTTACAAGTATCTGAAGTATGATCAAGAGGTTCTTGACCACCTGTACTCCATCTTTCTAGAAAACTGAACAGGGAAAAAAATGTGCTTAAATCAATCCATGAAGACTTCTATTAGATAAAGGGCCTCATCTCTCCTCTATCACTAATTAGCAACTGAATGACATTCAGAGTTATCCAATGTCTCTGAAGGATACTAAAATAGGTGTGCAGGAAATCCCTGTCAGAGCTCCTTAAACAAAGGGCATCCCAGGTGCATATAATGGTTGCTTTAGAAAAATTTACTGAACTGACTCTTAAAACCTTTTCTACCATATAATGTATGATCATCATGACTGACAGAGGAGATCATATTTAAAAGAAACTTTACTAACACCTGCTTGAGGCTGCAATCACATAGCTGAAAGAGGATTGGGAAGAATTAAGAATAAAAGGACAGGAAGTAAGGAAAGAAAAATTTTTTTGTATTTTTAAAAAGTTTTAAAATATTTTTGTTTCAATTAGCTATACATAACAGTGGAATGCACTTTGATACATCCTATATAATGGAACATAATTTCTCATTTTTCTAGTTATCTACGATGTAGAATTCCACCAGTCATATAGATATATATGTACACAGGGTAATAATGTCTGATTCACTCCTGTTCGTTCTCTCCCCATGCCCCTCCCCTCTTTCAGTCCCCTCTACTAATCTAAAGTAACTCTATTCTTCTCTAGCTCCCTGCCCCTCATTGTGAATTAGCACCTGCATAGCAGAGAAAACATTCATCTATTGGTTTTGGGGGATTGGTTTATTTTGCTTAGCATGATATTCTCCAGTTCCAAATTTTTTTTTTTTTTTAAAGAAAGTGATGAGGGAAGAAATCATATCCAATGCATCAGCATCTCTAAATCTGTTAAGGCACTGACAGAGCTCTGAAATGAATAGCTTTAGCCCAGTTCAGTGGATGTATTATAAACATCGAAGAAACGTTTTTGTCTTTTTAATCAGAATATTCTATGCGCTGTATATGGTGACACACACCTTTACTCCCAGCGACTTGGGAGGCTGAGGCAGGAGGATTGCAAGTTCAAGGCCAGCCTGGACAACTTAGTGAGATGCTCAGCAACTTAGAAAGATGCTTTCTCCAAAATAAAAATGGAAAGGACTGAGGATGTAGTTAGTGGTGATGCACCCATGGTTTCAATCCCCACTACCCAAAACAAGAAAACACCAAAAGGTTTCATAATTTTGCCAGTAAAAATATTCCTCAAGGTAAACTCTAAGGAAAAGTATGGTAAGTCTCAAGAACCTGTGTAACAAATAAAGGATGAGCAATTCAATTTCTACCAACACCAATAACAAACCAGATGAAATCAACTTATTCTAATCAATGGTGCGACAGACAGAATCCCTTTGTAGTAAGTGCAGAAGACATGTTTGGGTAGCCCTAGGATGGCGGCTGGCGTTGAGCCAAGAGGTGGTGCATAGTTAGTGTTAACACAGCGTGATCTACTTTTGCCTGATTAGTTAATGTCTCCTCTGCACTAGTGGTCAACAGATATTCCTCATTCTTTCTTGATTGATACTGAGGGGCGTGCCTCCATTGTGCTAATCCTAAGCGATTGGCTGCCTTAGGTATATAAGACACACACCTATAGAAGCACCATCACATAAGCAGCACCTCTGATAGATTGCAGAAGGCAGATGACAGATGACAGATCGCAGTACGCAGGATGCACCATAGACACGCCTTTAGCACGCACCTTTAGGACACAGGATGTAGGATGCACCTTTAAGAAGAAGCAGCAGAACTCTAAGAAGAAGTAGTATCTCTGAAAGTGTAGCCTCTCCGATAAGCAAAGATTCTCCTTTAAGCAAAGCCTTTTCTTCCTCTCTCTCTCTTTTTCTAAAACTTCCTCTATAAGCTAGGGAATCAGCAAACAAGCAAGAAAGCAGTCCACTAAAAGAAAGATAGTAGAAGTAGTTCATTTTCAGTCCAACTCCGATAAATACCTGCGCAATTGTTGCTGCAGGCGGTAACAATATCTGCGCAACTGTTGCCGCGGGTGGCGACAAATGGTGGCCCGTACGGGGAAAGGGAAAAATGGAAATCAGCATGGTGGGGAAACTGGGGAACCTCGCGGGAATAGGGTGAGGGAAAGTAGGAGCCTCGCAGAAGTCTGTGGCCAGAGCGGTTTAAGGGTGAGGGATAGCAGGAAGAAAGGGTCGGTCAAAGACCCAAATGACTAAAGGTCAAAAAAGACATGACAGTGAAGGAAATCACTGCATGATCATATATTCAAACTCTAGCAGAAATAAGCCCAGGGTTTATAGAGGAAAGGCTACTCAAGCTGCCACAATGGGAAAGAGAACAAAGTGAGGAAGAATTGAGTGGTAGTGACTTAGAAAACAATTACTTAAATTTAAGAACAAGGGAAAAGGGTAGGAGAGAGCTAAATCTAATACAAAGAACCCCAAAAAGGAATAACTGAGTGGTAGTGAAAACTTAAGAACAAGGGAGAAAAGGTAGGAGAGAGCTGAATCTAATACAAAGAACTTCAAAATTCGTGGAACCTGCCTGTATTTGAGGAAACTTTGAAGAGGCAGTTATGACTGATTGGAAACAGTTGTGCAGAGCAGTGTTATCTGGAGGACAATATCTGATTTGGAGAGCTCAGTGGCAGGAGAGGTAGAGACAGCTATGCCTTTGGTTATCCAGCTAGCGTATGAAAATGCTAACAAATTTTGCCAAGAGGCTATCAGGGCCTGGAAAAATAAAAAGGACCTTTCTATCTATATAAAACTTTATAAAGATATTAATGAGGCAGTGATTACTGGAAATATAATTGCTGCAGCTATGAGAGGTGCTTCTCCTTTAAACACCTTTGGAGGGGCTCGCCCTAAAGGCTGCTTCCTATGTGGACAGCTAGGCCATATCAAAAGGCAATGCCCTAACAAAAGACAAGAGATAACTGCAGTAAAATCTGTTACACCTTGTGCCCCAGGTCTCTGCCCAAAGCGCAGAAAAGGAAAACATTGGGCTAACAAGTGTAAATTAATCACTGATGTTGAGGGCAAGATGTTACCAAATTATTTAAGAAACAGGGCACAGGGCTCTTCGACTCAAGGCTCACAAAGTACGGAGTCTTAGAGGGGAACAATGTCAGATCACGAATTCAGATGATTCCTCGACACAATCCTTTCTACCCCTAAAAAATAACCTATTCCTAAAGCCCTGAATGTTTCTTCTAATGGTACTTCTGCAGTAGTTACTCACCAAGATACTACATCTCAAAAATCAGCTCAAATGGTAGAAACTGAAGCAGCTGTCATAGCCCTTGTAGAGTTTAAGGAGTAGCAGATCTTTTTGCTGATAGTGATTGCATCACTCAGGCGACTCCCAGATTGGAGTTGCTGGACCTGTGGCCCCTCAGACTCCAGCATTCAAACTCAGATGGTTTTCATATTTTCCTCAGTAAAGCAAGCGGCTTGTTTTCATTCTATGTAACTCATTATCTAGTCTCTCATGTTGGTAAAAGGCTTTTTGCCTAGTCATCTATGACAAATGGACGTTACACATGACCCCAGTTTCAGGAAACTTAGATTTATTCATGTGTCTGTTTGTGTTAGCATTTTACTGCATGTGTAAGATGTGCCTATGCCAAAAAAGGGAAAAAACGCACTTGCCGCCTTAGAAGCCGGAACTGCTTGGTTGTCTCAAATGGACGACTGGTAGTCAAAGACGGGAAGGTCTTGTGTGGCTGACATATCAACCTAAGACAGGAGCCAAGACAATAGCTTCTTGGTTATCTGATGACAGGTAAGAATGTCAGTGGGACATGTGGACGCCTAAGACAGGCACAGTCGATCCAGATGTAGTGATAGCTATCACACATCCGTTACTATTCTTCACCTTTTTAAACTAAAAAGGGGGGAGATTCAGAAGACATGTTTGGGTAGCACTAGGATGGCGGCTGTCGTTGAGCCAAAAGGTGGCGCATAGTGTTATCACGGCGTGATCTACTTTTGCCTGATTAGTTAATGTCTCCTCTGCACTAGTGGTCAACAGATATTCCTCATTCTTTCTTGATTGGTACCGAGGGGTGTGCCTCAATTGTGCTAATCCTAAGCTGATTGGCTGCCTCAGGCATATAAGACACACACCTATAGAAGCAGCATCGTATAAGCAGCACCTCTGATAGATCGCAGATGGCAGATCACAGATCGCAGTACGCAGGATGCACCATAGACACGCCTTTAGCACGCACTTCTAGCACACACCTTTAGGACACAGGATGTAGGATGCACCTTTAAGAAGAAGCAGCAGAACTCTAAGAAGAAGTAGTATCTCTGAAAGTGTAGCCTCTCCGATAAGCAAAGATTCTCCTTTAAGCAAAACCTTTTCTTCCTCTCTCTCTTTTTCTAAAACTTCCTCTATAAGCTAGGGAATCGGCAAACAAGCAAGAAAGCAGCCCACTAAAAGAAAGATAGTAGAAGTAGTTCATTTTCAGTCCACCTCCGATAAATACCCGCGCAATTGTTGCTGCAGGTGGTAACAATATCCGTGAGACTGTTGCCGCTAGGCGGCGACAGTAATTCCCCTAAGCTGTTCATTAGAACACATGGTCATTCCAGTAGAAAACAGCAGGGCATTTAGGAATATGCTCTTTCACTCTAACGAAGATAAGGAAGAACAGTAGAAAGAGAAAGCATTCCTAGCACAGTGTGACATGTCTCAACTAAAACCATAGGCATGAGATCAAACCACAGAAGTGCTGTGCCTGTCTCAAAAGTGAAAAATGATGGATGAGGACAAGAGAAATCTGAAGAAAAACTGAGTTTATACCAATCTGCAAACTACTATAGGAAAAGGCAGTTAAATTGTGTTCTCTGATCAAAACAATAAAATGCCATCAATAAACTAAGTGAGCACCAGACCTCACAAGGCACAGTTTATAAGCTGCATCCACCGACTCCTCAGACTCCACAAAGATTACTTCACACGAGAAACTACGTGTGCATGTACATTTATCGCAGACATAAGGCTGTCCTCACACAAACATTTGACAAAATCGTTCCCTCTCTGGGTTAAATATAATTTAATTATTTTAAATAAGCAGGAAATTTTAATAATTACCCACAAATCTCATTGTCAAATCCAGTGAAATGCCTTTGACAGAGTTAAGAAGGGTAGTCTACAAGATAAATTATGGTATAATATTAAAAAATCTGAAAGAATGCCCAACAAGGTTGTCTATGTGTACACTTAAGAATAAAAAGATTTTTTTAAAAATTGGATTAAATTTTAAATCTTATTTGAGGAAATGTAATTTGATAGGGAAACTTATGATGTGATTCCTGAGTTCTGTAATTGTATGTAAATCCGAAGTGGACTAAGAAGATCCTTTTCAAGGTAAAAGGAGACTGGTACTGTTTCACAACTTTTTGTAAGTAAGGCCTAAATTAAATCATGCCACTACTATGAGCTTTAGTCTCATATAGACATTCTGAGGATTATGTTGGGTCTTTTCTGGCTAAAATTTAAAATCACATTTAAGGGGGCTGAGGTTGTAGCTCAGTGGTAGAACATTTGCTTAGCATGTGTCAGGCACTTGGCTCAATTTTCAGCACCACATATAATTAAGTAAAATAAATGTCCATCAACAACTAAAAGAAAAATTTTTAATCACATTTAAACCATGACTCTAATGAAATAGCAGATTATACATATTTAATTCAACATTTTGTATACTATACTTTTGGAGAGAGTCAAAGAGGCAGTCCAGCAGAAATGAAACATTGGAAATTATAAATTCAGGGACATCCAATCATACATGTATTTCCATTATCGCTTTTCCATATATTATCTATTTTTAATCCTCCATAACCTTGTGATGGTTACTTTTATGTGTCAACTTGACTGAGCTAAGAGATACCCCAATAGTTGGTGAAACATTATTTTTAGGTGTGTCTTATGAGGGTGATTTTGGAAGAGATCAGCACTGATTCAGTAGTCAGAATAAAAGGAGAATGACCTTTACCAGTGTGGGTGAGCATCTTTGATCTACCTAAGGCCCAAATAGAAGGGAGCAGCAGAAGACCAATTCTTCTTCTTCCTGAGTGGGATCATCCATTTTCTTCTCTGTTGGCCATTGGAGCTCTTTGTTCTTGATCTTTCAGACTCTAGGTCTTAAACCTGTAGCCCCTTTGGTCTCAGGCCTCCAGCCTGGGACTGAAATTTATGCCACTAGCTCACTTGTTTTTCAGGCCTTTGCCTCAGACTAACGTACATCACCCTTTTTCTTTTTCCCAATTCTCCAGTTTTCAGACAGCCAATCTTGGAACTTTTCACCTTCCATAATCATGTGAGCCAATCCTGAAAATAAATATCCTCCTATTTTTATATCTCTATCTATGTGTCTAAGAATCTATCCAGTTGGTTCTACTTCTGTAGAGAACTCTGACTAATATACATATATATAGTGTATTATATACAGTATATACTGTATATATATAGTATATTATATATATAGTATATAGTATATATATATACTGTCATCTCACTTAAAGCCTTTATTGGCAGTCTGTTTGGTTTATGCTTGCACTGGTGTAGCAATAATAGATTAGAACACACCCTCTAAGGTTGTATCCATTCTGAATTATTTATAAAAATCAAGACAACTCCATGGAACTACTGCATTTAAATTAGGTAATTTTTGTAATATATTGTATTCACTCTATATTTGTTAATCTCATGAAGCCATGATAAATGCCTACATTCATTTTTTTTCTTTTTTTTATTATTTTTTTAATTTTTTTTTTGTTTATTTATTTATTTTTAACGTTTACATAGGGTAATGATGTTTATTTTTTTCCCTTCCCCCCACCCCTCCCACCCCTCTTTTCCCTCTATACAGTCCTTCTTTCCTTCATTCTTACCGCTCTCCTTAGCCTAACTCTAAACCTAACCCTAAACCTGATGCTAACCCCTTCCAACCCCTATTTTATGTCCTCATCCGCTTATCAGCGAGATCATTCGTCCTTTGGTTTTTTGAGATTGGCTTATCTCACTTAGCATAATATTCTCCAATTTCATCCATTTGCCTACAAATGCCATAATTTTATCATTCTTCATTGCGGAGTAATATTCCATTGTATAAATATGCCACAGTTTCTTTATCCATTCATCAACTGAAGGGCATCTAGGTTGGTTCCACAATCTGGCTATGGTGAATTGAGCAGCAATGAACATTGATGTGGCTGTATCTCTGTAGTATGCTGATTTTAAGTTCATTTTAAGAATAAAGCTAAGTGGCCCGACTTCATAATAGTGAAGTTGTAGGCACTTCTTCAGAGGATGATTGAGGGTGGTCAAAAGGGAGTTCAGGTAAGGCAGCCCTGGAGAACCAAGAGAGTCCAACTTTCCTGTTGGAAATCAACTCAGTGCTAAGTTTGGAGAGGTATTCATTAAATAAAGAATAATCTCTTGTATGAAACAACCATTGTATTTAAGAGAAGCTTCATCCATTTAAACTAAGTCAAACTAAGGAGAATTACTTATCACCACTTAAAAAATGTAGACTTTTGATATAATCAATTCAACCTACTAAAACACTTCTAGTGTTCCACTTGATTTAAAATCGATTCAATGACTAGAATAATGCTCAACTCCCAATTTATGATTGAACTTTGATCAAAATTTTGTCTTTAGGGAAATAAAAAAAGAAAAGAGATTGGCATCCTCCATACTAAAGTCTAAGGAAATAAAATCAAATGCTAGTGTGCCAACAGCTTTCTCTATTAATCAAAATGTTTGTGTCAAGAATCAGTCTCTTAGTTTTTAAGTCAGAGGAAGCACTTTTAATTCATGTTAAAACAAGTTGAAATTAATGCAAGCATCTGAACCTATCTAAATTCCAGCATCCAAATATTCAATCTGATGACTTGCAAAAAAAATTAATTTCCAAAACTGATTATTCTTATAGAAACACATTACAGTGAATTTGCATGCATGCACTAGGGAAGTGTTAAGTCACACAGGTGACCAGGAGAGTGTTCTACTCAACTTTATCACTGCTATGACCAAAATACCTGACGAGAACAATTGTAGGGGAGGAAAAGTTTATTTGGTGCTCACAGTTTCAGAGGTCTTAGTCCATAGACAGCTGATTCTATTGCTCTGGGCATGAGGTGAGGCAGAACATCGTGGTGGATGACTTCAGCAGAGGAAAACAGTTCAAGACATGGAAACAAGAAGCAGAGTGAGATGGGATGTGCACCACTCACCAGACAAAATATAAACTCCAAAGATAAGTCCTCAATGCTCTACCTCCTCCAGTCACACTCTACCTGCCTGCAGCTACCACCCAGTTAATCTCTATCAGTGGATTAATGCACTGATTAGATTAAAGCTCTCATTACCCAATCATTTCACCTCTAAACTTTCTTGCATTGTCTTACACATGAGCTTTTGTGGGACACCTGATATCTAAACCATAACAAGAAAAAAATGTTTTGTGGCATATAATTGTATCTCAGATATTCCGATAAGGTCGAATCCTGTGCTTGTCTTGCTTAACTACACCATCAGTCTATGTTATTATCTTTCTTAGCTACTGAGGATAAGCATACCTTTTCTCTTGCCACCAAATGTCACTGTCTCCTCTTCAACCAGGAAATTCTAATGCTAATCATTATTTGCTAAGAGTTATTTGTATTCATTATGTAACTTTACATAATGTCATTTTTATATCACATTTTGTTCATTCCTATGTAGAGGAAAAATAATTTTTGTTCAGTAGTGTACAATACTGTTGCATACTACACACAAGTAGGACCAATTATGAGTTCATAAATTGTCATAGAGCTAGATATCTAGTGTTTTGTAGGCTTTGTATTCTGCAGAAAGTCTTAGCAGATGTTATATATGTGTTTAAGTGGATCAGTAGTATTTGGAGAATAAATTATTTTACCATTTACAAAATACTAAATTCAACACATTTTCAGGAGGAGAATATATTCAGGTGATCTGATATTTGACTTCAGGGGAAGCATTAGTCCAAAGAATGTTATCTAAATATAATCAGTAACTTGTTATCTTAAAACTGATATTTTTGAGGAACTATCCTTGCTAGCTACAAAAAGCTGATAAGATCTCAGATATATAAATTCATCTGTTTGGGTTCAGCTCTTGCTTCTATCATTTGCTAATTGTGTGAACTTGGGTAAGTTAAATACTGTGTGTACTTCTAATTTTTCTCACTTGTAAGTTGGAGATAATAGTATTATTTCACAGGCTTGTTATGAGTATTAAATGAATTAAATTTTTAAGTGTTTACCTCCTGACATGTAGTAATTTCTAAATCAATTTTATTGAAAAAAAATGAACAAGTTCAAGCATGGTCATACCTGTAATTCCAGTGACTCAGGAGGCTAAGGCAGGAGGATTGCAGGTTCAAGGCCAGCTTTGGCAACTTAGGGAGACTCTGTCTCAAAATAAAGAATAAAAAGGACTAGGGATGTTGCTCAGTGGTAAAGCACTTCTGTGCTCAAAACCCAGTCCAACAAATTTTATTTAATTAAAGAAAAGAAAAAACAAACAAGGAAAGATAAGAAAGAAAGAAGGGAAGGGACATGGAAGGAGGGACAGGGATGAAAAGAAGAGAGGAGGGGAAGGAAATAATTTTAATAATATGAAAAAAATTTATTTTATTAAAAATTTGTTTAAATTATTTAAAAGAGAATTACCCTTTTTAAAAGTGAAAGTTGATAGAGTCATAATGTACATTCAGCTAACATGTCTTTATGAAAAGCTTACAAAATTTGATACCCAAAGGAATAGGGAGAGGTGAAAAACATGTTGGCAGAGAGCTAATAATTTGTCAAAAGGAAAAATTATGACTTTGTAACTAACTGCAAAGCAAACCTTGACTCTACACTTACTGAATGCAGAAAGAACAGTACTTGCCTGCCCTTCTAACAAAGAAATTAAAAGGAGGATAAACTATTATCATCCAAAACCAACATGCATTTAGCAAAAGTTACTAGCATTTATGAGTTTATAAGTTTAGATTTGCCTTGATTCTTGTTTCAAATATCACTATATCTTTAACGTGTTTTAAGAAGGTTTTATAAAACCTTCTTGTATAAAAATATGTATATTATTTTCATTGAAATGATCTCAATACAACTATATTGAATGTAGATCTTTTCAAATGCCTACAAAGAGTACCTAAAGATCCTTGGTTTGTAATACTTAGGCAATAATAAAATATATATGCCATCTAGTGCTAAAACCATTTACTAACCCACAAACAAATAAAAGGTCTGGAGACACACAAACCTGAGCCTGTGTTCAATGGATCTGGCAGTCTACTGGTAGAAATTTTGTTGTGATAAAGTAATATGTTCCAAGTGTTTTAGTTGTTTCTACTAATAACTTTAATAGGCACTTTTGTGATAGACTTATTTACTTTTTATTTTTTTATTTGTTTATTGGGTACTGGGGATTGAACTCAGGGGCACTTGACTACTGAGCTATATCCACAGCCCTATTTTGTATTTTATTTAAACACAGTGTCTCCGGAGTTGCTTAGTACCTCATGTTTGCTGAGATTAGCTTTGAACTCTTGATCCTCTTGCCTCAGCCTCCTGAGTCACTGGGATTACAGGCATGTGCCACCACATTGATTTATGATAGACTTTTAATGCAAAGACTACTCTAACAAAGTACATAGAAATTAAATATTTTGTGAACATAAAGCTGATGCAATAGGATTTCTTGATCTATAATGGTAGGTAGATTAGTAATCTAATCATATCATGAACCACTAAAATCTATAATGGATAAGCAAAACCTGGAATGATGAACATTAATTCTTTTGTATCAAATATGATAACTTTGGTTGCAAGTACCAAAACATGGTACAAATGATTTCGAATGGTATGAAAACATATTATTGTCTTTCAAGAGTAAGGAAATATTCCTCATCTCATTGGCCACACTGGTCACCGTACTAACCCTGAAAGCTTAATCACTATCACCATCATCTATCTCACTAGGAACTTGTTAGGAATGCAAGATCTCCAAAATCACATGAGGTACTGATCCAGAAAGTCAGGGCATGACAATCTGTACAGTAAGAAACCCTGCAGGTAATTCTGATTCAGGCTCAAGTTTGCAAACAGCTGTCCTGATCTAATGACTGGAGAGGAAGAGATAACTATGATTGTTTTAAAGTATAAGAATAAATATCCTGGAATTGAGGATAAGGGCCTTCCTGAGGAATGAATAATTGAATAAAACCAGTATTCCATTGGCAAAGAAGGTATGAGAGAATGGGAGTACATAGGGGTGAGTGGATTAATACTGAGAATGCAACAATCATTTTTTCATATTCTTCTCCTGTTATAATGCAATAGAAAGACCATAGCCTTTAAATCAAAACAGATTGAGTTTGAAAACCTGATTCTACCCCTCAGTGGAATAAATGGTAAGGGCTTCATTTCAATGCAACTCTGCTTCTCATCTCTGAAATCAGAATAATAATGCTTTTCTCAAAAAGATTTCATGACTGGGATATAGTAAGCACTGAATAAATTATAATTTTTCATCACATTTGCATTAGACCTACCAATAAGCAAGATTAACACTTCTGTGCTTTCTTTTTTTATAAACCATTTCTGAGGACAGCCTGGATGTATCAGCAAAAATATAGCCAATTGTGTCTTTTTATTATTTCCTCATACAGCAAGAGTGCTACCTTAACATTATCAAGGTTGTTTTTTTTTTTTCTACAAATGGATAAAAAAATAAAACTAGGCCATCAAAAGGATTCAACAGTAGATTTCAACAGACATGTCTGAATATTTGAGACAGGAATGACATTTTATTGTTTGATAAAATACAGATTATTTCCCAAGATTCTATCAAGAAGACAAGTTTGTAGAATCACCAGACATAGCAAATTAAAATAAAAGTAGGACACTCAGTTAATTTTGAATTTCAGAAAAGCAGAAAAGTTTTTTTTTTTTTTTTTTAGTGTATCTCAAATACTGGATGGAAAGTATGCATATTAAAAAGGTTCATTGTTTATGTGAAATTCAAATTTAACTGATGTCCTATACTTCATCAGGCAACCCCATTAATATTTTCTATGATATGATTCCACTACTAAGATAAACTATAAAAATCAGTTGGGAAGATTTGTCAGGAAGTTTAATCTTCCCATACTATTACTACTACTACTACTACTACTACTAATAATAATAATAATAATAATAAGGTTCTCACAATATTTTCAGGCTCAATTTCCTTAGGTGTGAAAATTAGGCTATTGGACTAAAGGACATATGAGGTTCTCTCTTATTCTACAATTCTCTTCCTGTGAATGTGGGAAGATTTACAGCAATCTGGGGATGATGTGAAAAATTCCAGTTTTCCTTCATGTAACAATTTTTTTATTTTCTTATAGATCATTTACATCTGCCAACCCTTGGCAAAATAATGTAAGTGATATCATGTTTATGTATAAAACTTGATTAAAGAAAGTCTGTGGTTAAATACAAGTCATTAAACAAAATAGAGAAGCAAACAGATACAGTTGATTTCAATTTATAATATTCCACTTAAGAAAACAGATTTAATTAAGCAGAGATAGTAATGGGATAAAATTAAGGTACAAGGTTCTAAAGTATATTTATTTACAGATATATAAAATTGTGTTTTTGAAGGTCAAATATCCAACATCAGAAATTTTATATGGTTCAACCTCAAATGCTTGAGGAGTTAAAGCTAGTTCCTTAAATTGAATTTTGTTTCAGTTTTATGATTTATAACTTCATACATAAAAGTTTTCATACATTCTAGTAAAATGTAATTTAAAAACTAGAAACAATTAGAAGGTGTCCCAATGGATAATCATTAAGTTTAAGCATAGTCCCTATATGCTATGGAATATTATTTAACACTTAAAATGATATTTATGTAATCATTTGTAACATTTTTTAATAAAAAGCTGAAAAAAGTCAAAAAGCAAACTACAAATATAGTATATTCTTAACTACTATATAAATTCACAGAAAGGTCTCAAGAAATGCATCAACATATTATGAATGGATTTTCTATGTAATTTTCCATCTGAACTTAATTTTCTACCATAAACATCTAATTTTTATAAGATCGATTGTTTTAACAAAAGCATATGATTCTTCTGTTCAATGGAATGTGACCAAAGTGAGCAAATGTCAGTTCTACAGAAGTAGCTTTTCACGCTTTTTCTATCTCATGTGCACTTTTACTCTTGCTATGAAGACAGAATACTCAAATCAGGAACTGTGTCTTCAACTAGATCATGCATGGAAGTATATGACAACAAAATCTGAACTTGACTAACAGCATCAAACAGATCCACCTCAGCTCACTTAAAGAGTCATCAGTGGAAAGCAGGTATTTATCGCTGCAATAGGAGTTAACCACCAATAGGGCTTAATTATTTTTATGGAGCTCCATGGCAGCTCCATAGCTAAGTTGACTAGCACAGGGATGAAGAGTTAGCACAGGTTATATTGGGGATGTCTGTCACACAAGGGAAGATATTGGGCATACAATTGGATGTGTGAGTCCTACCTGGATTGAGAAGTATGCTCTGCTATCATTCTCCGCAGTATCTGAAGCCTCTATTGTGAGGTTTACTCTCTGCATCTTCACTGGCCTCATCCCAAAGCTCTCTAACTCTTCAATGTGTTTAACTCCCTATTGCCTACTCACTTCTTGGCTTAAATCCTCTTCCAGTTGTTCTCTCCCTGCTGAGGGGTGGTAGTTTCAGGTGCATGATTTTTCTAGTGCCATTTTAGGTGAAGCATCTGGTTAGAGGCATGATCTTTGGTAACACAGAAAAATGAGGCAGAACTTTACTTAAGTTCAATGGATGATTTCATCATAATTCCCTTTATGGTTTAGATATGAGGAATCTCCCAAAAGCTCGCACATGAGTCAATACAAGAAATCTTGAGACATGAAATTCTTGGGTTATAAGAACCTTAAAAAAATCAGTTTGTTAATCCCCTGATAGGGATTAACTGAGTGGTGACTATATGGTGGTAGGGTGTGGCTAGAAGAAGTGGGTCATTAGGGTCATGCCTTTGGGATATGTATTTGGTGAACTGAGCTCAGTGTCTCTCTCCCTCTCCCGCTCTCTCCCTCTCCCGCTCCTTTTCTTCATCCCCTCTTCCTCTTTGCCCATTCCCCTCCCCCCTTACTAGTAATGTCCTGAGATGCTTTCCTCCAACACAACCTTCTGTCATAATGTTCTGCCACACCTCAGGCCCAGAGAAATGGAGAGGACCCTCTATGGACTGAGAGTTCTGAACCCATGAGCCCAAAATAAACTTCTCCTCCTTTAGGTTGTTCTTGTTAGGTCTTTTGGTTACAGCAGCATAAAAGCTGACTAAAACATTCCCTGAGGTCCCACCTAGGACTGACCAAATGTACTGACTTTTATTCCTAAAACTCATCATTCCATTTTTTCATCTTATTATTCCATCTCTTTATTGGAATTTTGATCAAAGTAGAACAAAACATTTTGCTCTGTATAGCACTTTTTCATAGTCTAGTAATCAAGATATAAATTCCAATTTCTAAGTGCTGAATAGTGGATTTTATAATCAAATAGCAAGGGGCATGCGTATGAAGCTTGTTTGGATTCAAAACTGTTGTGCATTTTATATTTCCAAGAACTTATTTTGTGATTTAAATTGTATAATTTGGGGCTTTCTTTTTCTCACTCTCTTCAAAGCAGCATTTTCTTTGTGAGCATTATTATGGTTACCTTCAGCAGCAGATGTACCCCCATCCAAAGTGTTGTTTCAACATTGAGACCAGAGCCACATACATGCTAAGGCAGTAGGAAAAGTTAAACTAATTATATAACAGAGGTGTCAGAGGAGATCAGGGAAAATCTCTTAAAAATGTTCAAAAGGGCTTGAAAGAACAAGGAAAGACTGGACTGTGTTTTAATTGTGGTTGGGGTGGGGCTGGTTCGAGAGTCCCTGTGGGTGAGCAGGGTCTCACATGGTTTGAGTCTCCCACTGATACCAAAGGAGGGAGCATCCAGACTTTCTCATCAGCTTGCCAATATGCAGGCCATTGACTGTCCTGGCAACAGGAAGATGAGTGAGAATTAAAAACTGTCAGTGATCAAACATCAAAAAGGCCTGGAGCTGGCATGTAGCAAGATCTGGAGAGACAATAGAGACAGATGGAAGAAATCTTTCATATTGTCTTCATACTGCAAATTGTTATTTCACTTAATTAATATTAGCATTAGTTAAGATTAGTGATCCCCCCCAACCCCTTTTAAACTAATAAATGAACCAGTTTTAGGGAAACGTAAAGCAAGAAGAAAGGAATGGAAAGAAGGAAACTAACAGTTCAGGAGCTTGTAATGTATTCCAATTGCTGCAACATATGTGGTGGGAAATTTGCTGAGATAGTTGTGTTTTGTTCTAAATTGATTTGTATATTTTTCTGTTCTCTCCACACTAACTTGGTAACCAAGGTTTTGTCATTCCTTTGCCCAAGGGAGGGATTTACGTGGAAAGTCTCAAGGCAGAGTTGTCTAGAGACAATGTTTTCTTTTCTTTTAAAGGTCTACATTATGAGCACACTACTAAATCATATTGCTTTAGGTCAGCTTTTTTGCTAGTATGACCAAAAGACCCAACAAGAACAATTTACAATTTTAAAGGAGGACAAGTTTATTTGGGGGCTCAGGGTTTCAGAGGTCTCAGTCCGCAGATGGTTGACTCTATTCCTCAGGGCCTGAGGTGAGGCAGAAAATCATGGTGGAAGAGTGTGGTGGAAGAAAACAATTGTAGACATAGTGCCAGGAAGCAGAGAGAGAAAGAAAGAGAAAGAGGAAGAGGAAGAGGAGAAATAGAAAGAGAAAGAGAGAGACAGAGAGAGAAAGAGGGAGACCACTTGCCAGATACAAATTATAAATCTCAAAGGCATGCCCCCACCCAGAGACCTATCTCCTCCAGCCACACCCTACCTGCCTATAGTTCCCATCCAGTTAATCCCTGTCGGGGGATTTATGCACTGATTGGGTTAAGGATCTTATAACCCAATCATTTGACCTCTAAGCCTTCCTATATTGTCTCACACATGAGCTTCTGTGGGACACCTCATAACTAAACCATAACACACATCTAAAAGACAGGGACAAGGTGAGGTGGATGCTTGAGGAAGTGCTTAATGTCAGGGGGAGATAGGAGGGTCCTTCTGGGAACTGGAAGTGGAAAAGAATTATGACTGAATGAACCTCATTCCCTTTAAATTCCCAGAGAGAGTAGCAGGTCTTAAGCAGAACGTGATTAAGTCTTGCAAGTTACAAGGCTGGTCTGTGCTCTTACACCTCAGAAACATACTCTTGAGTAGGGCATGGTAATACACGCCTATAATCCCAGTGATTTCCAAGCCTAAGGCAGGAGGTTCACAAGTTTGAGGCCAGCCTCAGCAACTTAGATGTCCCTAAATAATTTGGTGAGAATATCACAGAGTACATGAGAATTGCAAACCACCACGCATATTGAACCAAATTGAAAGGGAAAAAATAGGTCCATAAATGTCCTTTAATGAGCATGCTCGGCAAGCAGTGGCTGAGAGTAAGCTAACACCTCAGAGAACTCCCAGTCCCTGAATTTTGGAAGTACAGAGTTTATAAAGGCAAAACACACAAGAATATTTGAGGCACACATAAGTCAGAAAGACCCTGTTGAAACCAGATATTTTGATTACACATTTTAGAGTCATTTTGTTATACATCGGGGCCACAGTCAGGGACCTGGGAAGGTCCTACTGTACTGTCAACACAGATACAGCATCAGGAGACTGAAAGGCAAACATTATAAGCAAGCATACAATGGAGTCAGGTCATAACAAAATGACTTTACTTTGGTTCTTTTCCATTTCAAGAACCTGTTCCAAAGTAAAAAATAAAGGGGGATATAGCTCAGTTGTTCAGTATCCCCGGATTAAATCCCAGGTTAAAAATAATAATAATAAAAAAGAGCCCCTTGAGTATACTTGAAGTCATCTAATGGATGGTAACCTACAATGTCAAAGAATGAAAATATTAGCAATGACCAGTGTTTGGAAATCAGAAAGCCTTACTTTAGTGTTGTATCCTATTGATGGTACTGAGAACTTCCAGAGTGAAAGAGGGGGAGAACCAATAATTCCAATGCCTGAGCTACTTGTGTATCTGGTATGATGGGAACACAGTCATATTTCATTTGATTTTAAGAAAAAAGAAGGCTACAATATTTCTTCTACACCTAAATTTGAATAGAAAAATTCACTCCTAGCATATTTGACTACTAGGATTGACAAAGGAATGACTGATGTTCAGAAAGGGAAGAATGGTCGTGCTGACTTTTTATTTGTTGTTGTTTTTTGGTATCAGTGATTGAACCCAATGGTTCTTAACCACTGAGCCACATCCCAAGTCCCTTTTATTTTGTATATTAAGACAGGGTCTCAATAAGTTGCTTAGGACCTTGCTTAGTTGCTAAGGTTGACCTTGAACTGGTGATTGGTTTGCCTCAGCCTCCCCAGTTGCGGGGAAAACAGACATTGGGGACAATACCCACCTGGTGCTGACTTCTTAAAGTATTCCATCATCAATCCAGCAAACAATTAGCACAAAGAAAATTCACAAAATAATGTGAGTTAGACATTGTCCTCAACATGTCCTTTTTCTCTCAGGGCTGTGGTTAGAATTCACTGGAGGTACAAATAGTGCATAGAGAGAAATTTGCCAGCTCAGAAACCTTGCCACAATGCCTTTTTTATTATAAGCCAGTGGAGAAACTGAGTCAGCACAGGCTGCTATAACAAAATATGGTGGGTAGCTTAAACAACAGAAACAAATTCTCTCATTATGGGGGAGCCTAGGGAGTAAGTTCATGGTCAAAGTGTCTTTGGGTTCCTGATGAAAACCTTCCTAGCTTGCAGATGACCACCTCTCACTGTATTCACATGGCAGGGAGAGGGCTCTGGTGTCTCCTCTTCTCATAAAGACCTGGCTCCTATCAGATTAAGCACGCACCCTTGACACATTTAACCTTCATTCACACTTCACAGATTCTTTTTCTAAATGCAGTTACATTGGAAGTTAGGGATTTACTTCAACATGTAAGGTTGAAGGGCTCAGAGCATTCAATCCATAAAAGAGGTCAGAGATGCTGAAGGATTTACATACCAACTATCAACATATGCAGGCTGTTAAATACTTCCATAGGCTGTCATAAATTTAACACAGGTTCATACATGTGATCTTGAATAGTAGTAGATTTTCTTCTCTCATAAGACTGAAGAGTGTTCCATATGGGCACGTGTGTCACATTTTCTTTATCTGTCCATACATTGTTGGACACTTAGGTTGGTTCCATGGTTTGGTTAATGTGAACAGTGCTGCAATGAACTTGGAACTGTAGATGTCTCTTCAACACACAACTTTATATCCTTTGGATATATACATTGTGATAGGATTTCTGGATATGGTAGTTGTAGTTACAACTTTAGAGGAACCTCCATGCTGGTTATTATAATGCATGTACTAATTTACACTTCCTTCAACATTATTTCAGATACCTCTTGGCCTTTGGTAAGTCTTCTCCTGAGAAATGTTTTTTTCAGGTCCTTTGCCAATTTTTAAATTGTATTTTTTTATGCTATTGAATTGTTGGAATTCCTCGTATTTTTTATAATAACCCTTTATCAGATATAGGGTTTGCACATACTTTCTATTATTAGGTAAAGAGTTGTCTCTTCACTGTTGATTGCTTCCTTTTCTGTTTGGAGGCATTTTAGTTTGATATCATCCTGTGTGTCTATTTTTGCTTTGGTTTCCTATATTTTGGGTATCATATGCAAAACATCATTATCTAGATCACCATTGCTTTCACCCTATGTTTTATTCTAGTTCTTTCATACTTTCAGGTCTTGCATTCAAGTCTTTAATCAACATTGAGGATATTTTTTCATATGTTGGGAGGTAAAGTCTGACTTTATGCTTCTACATGTGAATGGTCAATTTTACCAACACTGTTTATTGAAAAGGCTGCTTATTCTCCATTGTCTGGTTTTTTTTGACAAAGGTACTAAAACTATGGAGAATAGGCAGCCATTCATCTGTTGAAGGACATCTAGGTTGGTTCCATAGTTTGGCTATTGTGAATTGAGTTGCTATAAACATTAATGTGGCTGGGTCACTGTAATATGCTGATTTTAAGTGCTTTGGGTATAAGCTAAAGAGTGGGATAACTAGGTAAAATGGTGGCTCCATTCCAAGTTTTCTGAAGAATCTCCTTAATGCCTTCCATAGTGGTTTACACCATTTTGCATTCCCACCAGCAATATATGAGTATACTTTATCCCCAAATCCTTGCCAAAATTTATTGTTGCTTGTATTCTTTTTTTTATTGTAAACAAATGGGATACATGATGTTTCTCTGTTTGTACATGGCCTAAAGTTATACCATTTGTGTAATCATAAATTTACATAGGGTAATGTTGTTTGATTCATTCTGTTATTTTTTCCCTTCCCCCACCCTTCCCACCCCTCTTTCCCTCTATACAGTCCTTCCTTCCTCCATTCTTGTCCCCCTCCCTAACCCTAACTCTAACCTTAACACTAACCCCTCCCACCATCCACTATGTGTCATCATCCACTTATTAGTGATATCATTCATCCTTTGGTTTTTTGAGATTGGCTTATCTCACTTAGCATGATATTCTCCAATTTCATCCATTTGCCTGCAAATGCCATAATTTTATCATTCTTTATGGCTGAGTAATATTCCATTGTATATATATCACAGTTTCTTTATCCATTCATCAATTGATAATTGCCTTTCTGACCAGAGTGAGATGAAATCTTAGTTTTGATTTGCATTTCTCTACTTGCTAGAGATTGAACATTTTTTTCAAATATTTGTTGATCAATTGCATATCTTTTTCTGTGAAGTGTCCGTTCAGTTCCTTAGCCCATTTATTGATTGGGTTATTTGGGTTTTTGTTGTTGTTGTTGTTGTTGTTTTTGATGTTGTGTATTTTGAGTTCTTTATATACCCTGGAGATTAAGGCTCTATCTGAGGTGTATGGTAATAAAGATTTTTTCCATTCTGTAGGCTCTCTCTTCACATTGATTGTTTTCTTTGCTAATAAGAATCTTTTTAGTTTGAGCCCATCCCATTTATTGATTCTTGATTTTACTTCTTGTGCTTAAGGAGTCTTGTTAATAAAGTCAGTTCCTAAGCTGTTGTGGTGAATATTTGGGCCTACTTTTTCTTCTATTAGGCATAGGGTCTCTGTTCTAGTCCTTAAGTCTTTGATCCACTCTTTGAGTTGAGTTTTGTGCAGGGTGAGAGATAGGGGTTTAATTTCATTTTATTGCACATGGATTTCCAGTTTTTCCAGCACCATTTGTTGTGAAGAGGTTATTTTTTTTCTCCAATGTCCTTTTAAATACATACACACTGAAACCTATCCTTGAACATAGTAAAAATGGAAATTTTGTCATTTTGCTCACATCATTAAATCTGTTAAATAAATCAGCATTTAGGAAATGGTAGTATTGTGGTTTTCACCAAATTTATCACATAAGGACCCCTTCTCACTGTAATTATATACCCTTACTTAAAATCAGGCATGTGTATCAAGAGAAAGGCAATGACTCTTACAGGCAACAAACCACTGTAGAGTTCTATGTGAATTACAATATACACGTATTTGTGAATATTCTTAATTAGCTGACAGAAAATACAAACGATAGTTATCCCCAATGCTCAGTGACCCAGTTTCTCCTAACATGTTACAGACTGAATTGTAAGTTTGTGGACAGAACTTCATGAGATGCACCACAGCAAGAATAAATTATAAATTAACTGTAGAATATAAATTATCTATGTGCCATTTGAGGGCATGAACATTTTCAAAAGTATTAACTAATGAGTGACAGAGGAGAAAGAAGTTTCATACAGAAACATGTTAAGAGACAGAAGAAGCTTCATTTTCAGATAGAAATTGAATTTACTGTATGTCTTCATTTAAATGTAAGGCCTTTAATTTTAATTAACTTTCAGTAATCCCAAAAGAGTATTTTTCTGTGAAACTCCATGCTAAGTCAATGGGATGATGACTCATACTCTCTTAGAAACCTGACACATCACATTACTTTCACTTATTCTCATGGCATACAGATTGTCTCACGTCTGATAAGTCAACAATAAAACTTCCTGGAGATGGGCTAAAATAATATGGGAAGAATAATTGTCTTTATATATAAAAACTTTTCAGGAAACATCTATTTTGAATGCAGAAAAGAGAGAATAATAAGTCGCATTAGCTGATCTCTTCTACTTATGTTTTATTAGTGTTTCATTATATAAGTGCATCTATTATTCTTGTGTTTCATGAAATCATTGATTTTATTTAAGCAAATTAGTGAAGATATTAACTTTAGCAATAGAAAATATCTACTATTGCACATTCCACCCCCAACTGCACCAGCTAGGGAACTTTCCTAAAATATGGAAGTATTGAAAAATGTGTAAAATCAATTTAAAAAAAAAAAAACAATAGAATGAATGAACTCAAAGAGGAACATAATCAAATCAAGCAAAATACTTGCTTAAAGATCAGAGGAATTACTCACAAACATTATATTCTTTTCCCCTATGAAAATTCTTACAGTATGAATAACTGGAGATCATTTATTATATGATTTCCAGTTAAAAGAAAGTTAATAAAATTATTTTTCATTCAAGTTAATTTAGTAATAACAGATTTTAAATCCTCCAAAAATATTTTGTGATAATTTTCTAGGTAACATCCTGGCACTTTTCTTACTTTTCAGCTTCATGCATAAAAATGTCAGATAGCTAGAGTGATCCCTTAGAAGTTTTAACAAAGCCCATTTCCTTCTGTTTCTTCTCTGTGCTTAGGTATTTTCCATTTTTAGCATGTCTGTGGACACCCAAAACATCTAGTGAGACATGAACTTCTAAATTCAATTTATTTTTCATTTGGAATAAAGTTAAAAAAAAAATTTTGAAAGGTTTTGTACTTTGCATTTTCATGCCATGCATAAAGCATAAACCAAACTTATGAAAACCAAATTGCTAATATAAGTTGGGAATAAATGTGACTATAGACCTATTTTCCTTATGGATAGCAACTCTACCAGGTTGAATGTAGGGGTGAAAATGAGGACACCAAGTTCCCTGACATCTGGTGCTGACCTGGTATAGGATTAAGACATAAAAGAAAATGTGAAAAAAATTCTTACCCAAGGAATTCTAGGTATTCTGGAATGTAGAATGGTAGATCACCAAAGGGGTTCACTCAAAAAAATCTTTATTTTTTTTAACTTAACCACTTACATGTAATAACTGATCCTAAAAGAGTAATCACCTGTGGCACATATTAGGTTTCTAGGGTATTTTTCTACTACCTTGAACATTGCTAATGCTTCCAGATCAAATCTGGTAAATACCCTGAAGTATTGAATATCACTGTGGATCAATTGAGAAAGAAGTAGTTCCTAAAAGAGGTAAAAACACAACAACTTCTGAGCTATACTAGGAGGGGAAAGAGGAAGATATTAAACTTAAAGGCATTCTTTCTCCTTGGAGATAGGGTTAGCTCTGATGTAGACAACACACTTAACGTATTTTCAAAATTTTTGCCATTACATAAGGTGAAAGATCAATGCAGAAAACATTCTTTTTAGAATTTCAATCTTCATTAGCTTAACTGAGTAAATACAGTTGTATTTACTTAGATCTTAGATCATTCATAAAAAATACCTTATGTTTTTATATTCAAGTCACATTTAAATGACAGAATCAAACCCACATATACATCTACACATCAGAAGAAAAAAGAATCAGTCATCTTTTAAATTTATTTTTATTGTAAACAAATGGGATACATTTGTTTCTGTTTATACAAGGAGTAATGGCATACCATTTGTGTAATCATACATTTACATAGGGTAATGGTGTTTGATTCATTCTGTTATTTTTTTCTTTTCTCCCCACCCCTTCACCCCTCTTTTCCTTCTATACAGTCCCTCTTTCCTCCATTCTTGCCCACCTCCCACCGCCCATTATGTGTCATCATCTGCTAATCAGTGAAATCATTCGTCCTTTGGATTTTTGAGAATGGTTTATCTGACTTAGCATGATATTCTCTAATTTCATCCATTTGCCAGCAAATGTCATAATTTTATTATTCTTTATAGCTGAGTAATATTTCATTGTATATATTTCATTGTATATGATTATAGATGCAAAGATCCTTAACAAAATATTGGCAAGCCGTATCCAAAAACATATTAAGAAAATCATGCACCATGATCAAGTGGGGTCATATATATATATGACAGTTTCTTTATGCATTCATCAATTGAAGGACATCTAGGTTGGTTCCACAATCTGGCTATTGTGAATTGAGCAGCTATGAACATTGATGTGGCTGCATCACTGTAGTATGCTGATTTAAAGTCCTTTGGGTATAGGCCGAGGAGTGAGATAGCTGGGTCAAATGGTGGTTCCATTCCAAGTTTTCCAAGGAATCTCCACACTGCTTTCCAGAGTGGCTGCACTAATTTGCAACCCCACCAGCAATGTATGAGTGTACCTTTTCCCCCACATCCTTGTCAACACCTATTGTTGTTAGTATTCTTGATAATCGCCATTCTAATTGGGGTGAGATGGAATCTTAGGGTAGTTTTGATTTGCTTTTCTCTTATTACTAGAAACGTTGAACATTTTTTCATGTATCTGTTGATTGCTCGTAGATCTTCTTCTGTGAAGTATCTGTTAATTTCCATAGCCCATTTGTTGACTTGGTTATTTAAATTTTTGATGTAGAGTTTTTTGAGTTCTTTATATATTCTGGAAATTAGTGCTCTAACTGAAGTATGAGTGGCAAAGATTTTCTCCTACTCTGTAGGTTCTCTAGTCACATTGCTGATAGTTTCCTTGGCTGAGAGAAAGCTTTTCAGTTTGAATTTATCCCAGTTATTGATTCTTGCTTTTATTTCTTGTGCTATGGGAGTCCTGTCAAGGAAGTCTGATCCTAAGCCGACATGTTGAAGATTTGGACCTACTTTTTCTTCTATAAGATGCAGGGTCTCTGGTATGATTCCGAGGTCCTTGATCCATTTTGAGTTGATTTTGTGCAGGGTGAGAGATAGGGGTTTATTTTCATTCTGCTGCATATGGATTTCCAGTTTTCCCAGCACCATTTGTTGAAGAGGCTGTCTTTTCTCCATTGCATATTTTTGGCACCTTTGCCTAGTATGAGAAAATTGTATTAATTAGGGTTTATTTCCATGTCCTCTATTATGTACCATTGATATATCTGTCTATTTTGGTGCCAATACCATGCCGTTTTTGTTACTATTGCTTTGTACTATAGTTGAAGTTCTGTTATTGTGATACCCCCTGCTTCACTCTTCATGCTAAGGATTGCTTTAGCTATTCTGGGTTTCTTATTCTTCCAGATGAATTTCATGATTGCTTGCTCTATTTCTGTAAGGTACGTCATTGGGATTTTAATTGGAATTGCATTGACTCTGTATAGCACTTTTGGTAATATGACCATTTTGACAATATTAATTCTGCCTATCCAAGAACATGGGAGATCTTTCCATCTTCTAAGGTCTTCCTCAATTTCTTTCTTTAATGTTTTGTAGTTGTCATTGTAGACATCTTTTACCTCTTTGGTTAGATGATTCCCAAGTATTTTATGTTTTTTTGAGGCTATTGCAAATGGAGTTGTTTTCCCTCATTTCCCTTTCAGCTGTTTCGTCGCTTGCATATAAAATGCTTTAGATTATTCGTGTTGATTTATAGCCTGCTGTTTTGCTGAATTCATTGATGAGGTCTAGAAGTTTTCTGGAGGAGCTTTTTGATTCCTCTAAATAAAGAATCATGTCATCAGCAAATAGTGACAGCTTAAGTTCCTCTTTTCCTATTCATATCCCTTTAATTTCTTTAGTCTGTCTAATTGCTCTGGCTAGAGTTTTGAGACCAATGTGGAATAGGAGTGGTGAAAGAGGACATCCCTGTCTTGTTCCCATTTTTAAAGGGAATGCTTTCAGTTTTTCTCCATTAAGAATGATGTTGGCCATGGGCTTAGCATAAATAGCCTTTACAATGTTCAGTTATGTTCCTACTATCCCTATTTTTTCTAGTGCTTTGAGCATGAAGGGGTGTTGTATTTTGGCAAATGCTTTTTCTGCGTCAATTGATATAACCAGATGATTCTTATTCTTAAGTTTATTGACATGATGGATTATGTTGATTTACGAATGTTAAACCATCTTTGCATTCCAGGGATGAACCCCACTTGATCATGGTGCATGATTTTCTTAATATGTTTTTGGATACGGCTTGCCAATATTTTGTTAAGGATCTTTGCATCTATAATCATCAAGAAAATGGTCTAAAATTTTCTTTCCTTGGTGTGTCTTTGCCTGGTTTGGGTATGAGGGTAATATTAGTTTCATAGAATGAGTTTGGTAGGGTATCCTCCTTTTCTATTTCCTGGAATACTTTGAGAAGTTATTGGAATGAGTTCCTTGAAGGTCTTATAGAACTCACCTGATAATGTGTCTGGTTCTAGGCTTTTCTTGGATGGTAGTTTTTTAATGGCTTCTTCTATTTCATTGCTCTATATTGATCTGTTTAAATTGTGTATGTCCTCCTAGGACAGTTTGGGAGAAGCATATGTCTCTAGAAATTTGTCAATGTCTTCAGTACTTTCTCATTTGTGGAATACAGATTTTCAAAGTAGCTTCAATTATGTCCTGTATCTCAGTGGTGTCTGTCGTGATACTTCCTTTTTCATCACGAATTTTAGTAATTTGAGTTACTAAATTACTCCTCTCCTTCTCTTTGTTTGTGTGGCTAAGGGTTTTTCTATTTTGTTTGCTTTTTCAAAGAATCAACTTTTGTTTTGTCAATTTTTTCAATTGTTTCTTTTGTTTCAATTTCATTTATTTCAGTTCTGATTTTAATTATTTCCTGTCTTCTACTACTTTTGCTGTTATTCTTTACTTCTTTTTCTAGGGCTAATGAACTATAATGTTAGGTCATTTAGTTGTTGACTTTTCATTCTTTTCTGGAATGCACTCCATGCAATGAATTTTTCTTAGTTCTCCTTTCATAGTGTCCCAGAGATTTGATATGTTGTATCATCATTCTCATTAACCTCTAAAAAATTTTTTATCTTCTCCCTGATGTTTTCTATCATCCATGTTTCATTCAATAGCATAATATTTAGTCTCCAGGTGTTGGAGTAATTTCTGTTTTTATTTTGTCAGTGATTTGTACTCTCAGTCCATTATGATTTGATAGAACACAAGGCAGTAACTCTATTTTTTTGCATTTCCTAAGGGCTGCTTTGTGGCATAATATATGGTCTATTTTCGAGAAGGTTCCATGTGCTGCTGAGAAGAAAGTGAATCTACTCTTTGATGGATGGAATATTCTATATGTCTATTAAGTCTAGGTTATTGCTTGTGTTATTGAGTTCTATGGTTTCTTTGTTGGTTTTTGATTGGAAGATCTATCTAGTGGTGATGACGGTGCGTTAAAGTCACCCAGAATAATTGTGTTGTGGTCTATGTGATTCCTAAAATGGAGAAGGATTTGTTTGATGTAAAGGGATGCCCCATTGTTTGGGGCATAAGTATTTACTATCGTTATGTCTTCCTGATTTATGTTTCCCTAAGCAGTATGAAATGTCCTTCTTTATCCCTTCTGACTAATTTTGGCTCGCAGTCCACTTTATCTGATATAAGGATGGAATCCCCCACTTTTTTACTGTGTCCATGTGCATGGTAGGTTTTTTCCCCATCCTTTCACCTTTAGTCTGTGGATGTTTTTTCTATGAGATGAGTCTCTTGCAGGCAGCATATTGTTGGGTCTTTCTTTCAATCCATTCTGCCAGTCTATGTCGTTTGATTGATGAGTTTGGGCCATTAATGTTCAGTGTTATTATGACATATGATTTGTATTCCCAGTCATTTGGGCTTATTCTTGGTTTTTAAGTTGGCTTGGTTTCTCCTTTGAGTGGTTTTTCTCTAAGGTAGTTCCTCCCTTTGCTGACCTACATTGTTGTTTTTCATTTCTCCTCATGGAATATTTTGTTGAGAATATTCTGTAGCACAGGCTTTCTATTTGTAAATTCTTTTACCTTTCGTTTATCATGGAAGGATTTTATTTCATCTTCAAATCTGAAGGTTAGTTTTGCTGGATATAGGATTCTTGGTTGGCAACCATGTTCTTTCAGAACTTGAAATATGTTGTTCCCGGCCCTTCCAGCTTTTAGAGTCTGGGTTGACAAGTTAGCCACTATCTGTATTGGTATCCCCCTATATGTAATCTGATGCTTTTCTCTCGCGGCCTTCAAAGTCCTATCTTTATTTGAATGTTAGGCATTTTCATTATAATGTGCCTTGGTGTGGATCTGTTGTGATTTTGTGAATTGGTGTTCTGTAAGCCTCTTGTATTTGATTTTCCATTTCATTCTTCAGTTTTGGGAAATTTTCTGATATTATTTCATCGAATAGGTTGTTCATTCCTTTGGTTTGTATCTCTATGCCTTCCTCAATCCCAATAATTCTTAAATTTGGTCTTTCATGATGTCCCATAGTTCTTGGAGATTCTGTTCATGATTTCTTACCATCTTCTCTGTTTGGGCAACTTTATTTTCAAGATTAAATATTTATCTTCATTGTCTGAGGTTCTGTTTTCCAGGTAGTCTAGTGTTTTGGTGATGATTTCCATTGAGTTTTTTATTTGGTTATTGTTTCCTTCATTTCAAACATTTCCATTTGATTTTTTTTGTGAATCTCTACCTCTTTTTTGAAAAGATCTTTTGCTTCCTGCAGTTGCTCTGTCAGCTTATTGGTATTATCATTCATTGCCTGCATTTGCTCTCTTATCTCATCCTTTGCTTCGCAAATCATCTTAATCATGTATAATCTGAAGTCCTTTTCTGACATTTCTTCTACCATTGGATTCTATTAATATAGAATCTAGATTTGTTTGGATCATTTTCTTCCCTTGTTTTTCATGTTGTTCACATATCTTCCCCGCTGGCAGTGCAGATATGGGGTATTACAGATTTCCCCATATAGGTTTATAATTGTCTTATAGGTTTCTAAAACCTTTTCTTTAAGGGGGAGGTCAATATTAGCAGTGCCCAATTCAGACTCTATGCAATCCTAGACCAAATAGTACCTATGAGGACAGTAACAAAATTGTCATAATAAACAGAATGAGATCAAATATTATCTTCAGTAAAACAAACAGATTTGCAATAAGGTCTGCAGTTTCTAATGGAGGACAAATAGGATGCAGAGGGATGTAGATTGTGGCTGTTTGTGGGATAAGAAAAGAATATACAGAAGTTCTAGATAATAGAAAGGGTGAGATTGTAATCAAAAGAAATGGATGTTAGCATGCAAAAAGGGAGAGAGACTCTGAGGGAACAGGTAAACAAATGGAAAAGAGAGCAAGAAAAGTAAAGAAATAAAAACTTAAAATTTTTCAATAAGGAGAAAAAAGAAATCTACATATACATATACATATAGTAATGAAGCCTCCCAGTCTTCAGTAGCCTAATGCATGAGAGGTACCTGACACTGAGCTTCAAGTCTCCAGCAGGCATCTCAGGATGGGATTTGCCCCACCTAGAGATCGGAGCTCTGGCTTCCAGGATTATCGAAGATGGCCGCTCTGGCTTCCAAATGTGTTGGCAAATGGGGAGCTGCAGCTCAGATTGTGGGTGTGGTCAGCTGGAGATCCTGGAGGCTGAGTGCAGTTGGTCAGGCAGGGGTCCTGGAGGTCAGGTGTGTTTGGTGTGAGTTGCGGGATCCCGGAGACTGGGTGCCATCAGTCAGTCTGGGATCCCTGTGATAGGTCACAGTCAGTTGAGCAGTCAGTCGATGTGAGGGCTCCAGAGGAAGGGAGTGATCAGTTGGGCTGAGGGATCCTGGAGATGGGGCTCAGTCAGTTCAGCCAGGGGTCCTACGGGGCCTGGCTGTTGTCTCAAAATGGCGGCAGCCACGTTTAACCAAACCTGCAGGTACTGTGACAGAGAACTTCCAGGCAACAGCGGGCAGCTGGTGCTCCACTGGTGGTCTGTGGTCAGTCTGCTGGCAGCTGTCGGACAATCAGGAGGTGAACCTCGGGTGGTGGGAGATGGGTAGGTGTAAGGCAGGCAATGGACAGGCAAGAGGCAGGCAAATGGCAGATGATAGGCTCCTGACAGTGAACAACCTGCACTCAAAAAAGCCGTAGATATGCTGGCAGACTGCAGGTGATCACAGTAGACAAATGGGGTAAACAGCAGGGGATCCATAAGCAGCAAAAACTGCCTCACCAAGAAACAGATATCCTCTGCTTGAAACCGGAGTTACGGAGCGACAAGGAACACAGCCTCCCTCTAGTCCACCATCTTGGATCTCCAAGAATCAGTCATTTAAGAAAAGAGAGATAAAAATGTGAGAAAAGTCTTTACAGCAGATAATCCTAGCCTATTAATTCCTACTGAGAGTGGTGCGATCTTTGAAATGCTCTCATTTTATCCTGGAAGATATTTCAGAGAGCTGAAAAACCTATTTAGTAATTATTCTAACTTAGAAAATAATTGTTTTATGAAAATGTGTAATATTAAAAAAACATTTAAGAAAACAGCCTGATAGATCATCATTTCAACTGTCATCAATGTGGCAATAAGCTCTCTCTGCTAAGGTTAAACTCCTGTGGGCTGTTTTTGGGTGCACCTGAGCACTGAAGCAAGGTGCCTCATCCACACAGAGAGATTAATCAATGGCTGTAGTGTCTTTAGAAGAGGCAGACAGATTCCAAGGCAGGAATTTGGTTCCTATAATACTGTATGATCAGTGATGCACATGGTACAGTCCTTGGGTCAGTAGCAGTAACATGGCCTGTGTATTACGCAGAATAATATCCACATCCCTTTCCCTGAAACTTGTGAACATATAAACTTACATGGCAAAAGGGACTTTGCAGAGGTAATTAAAAAACAAATAACCCAATCAATAAATGGGCAAAGGAACTGAACAGGTACTTCACAGAAGAAGAAATGCATATGGTCAAAAAATTCATGAAAAAACGTTCAACATCTCAAGCAATTAGAGAAATGCAAATAACTACACTAAGATTCCATCTCTCTCCAGACAGAATGGCAATTATTAGAAATACAGGTAACAATAAATGTTTCCAAAGATTGGGGGGAAAAGGTTCACTCATACATTGCTGATGGGACTGCAAATTGGTACAACCACTATGGAAAGCATTATGGAGATTCCTCAGAAAACTTGGATGGAACCACCATTTGACCCAGTTATCCCACTCCTCAGCTTATACCCAAAGAACTTAAAATAAGTACACTACAGTGACACAGCCACATCAATGTTTATAGCAACTCCATCACAATAGCCTAGCAATGGAACCAACCTAGGTGTCCTTGAACATATGAATGGGTAAAGAATAATGAGGTTATGGCATCTGCAGGTAAATGGATGAACTGGAAAACATCATGCTAGTGAAATAAGCTGATCCCAAAAAACCAAAGGTTGAATGTTCTCTCTGATATGTAGATGCTAACCCTAAGAAGATAGGGTAGGAAGGGGAAGTATAGAAGTTCATTGGATTAGATAAAGGGGAATGAAGGGAAGGGAGGGGAAGGGAATAGGAGAGACAGTACAATGAATTGGACATAACTTTCCTATGCTCATGTATGAATGCATGACCAGTGTAACTCCACATCATGTTCAACCACAAAAATGGGATCAATATGGTAATGGTTAGACTCCATGTATGTATAATATGTCAAAATACACCCTACTGTCATGTATATCTAAAAACAAGAAATAAAAAAGAAGAGTGCTGGATTATTGTAGTGGACACAATGTACAAGATATCTGTTCTCTTTGGTTTTTCACTGGGAACCAAACCCAGAGTTTCTTTTTTTTTACCATTGAGCTATATTCCTAACCCTTTTTCATTTTGACACAAGGTATTTCGGGTCTCAGTAAATCACTGAGACTCGCCTTAAACTTGTGGTCCTCCTGTCTCAGTCTCCCAAGTTGCTGGGATTATAAGCATGTGTCAACACACTTGGTAGAAGGGTCTTTATATATGAAATAGAGAGACAGGGGTCAAGATCAGAAAGAGACTTGAAGATACTTCACTGTTGGTCCTGAAAATGGAGAAAGAAGCCACAAAGCAAGGAAAGAAGGTGGTTTCTGGAGGAGGAAATGAATTCTCCAAATATCTCCAGAAGGAAGTCACCTTGATTTTAGGACACACAGACCTAATTCTGTTTTCTGATTTTCAGAATTGTAAGGTTGTGCTGTTTTAATCACTATTGTGGCAATTTATCATAGCAGCAATAAGAAAGTAATACACCCTGGGAACTTTTCAGAAACATGAATTTGCAGAAACAATCAAGACTTATTGAATCAAAAATGTAGAGGCAGTTTCAACAAGCCATTTTAATAAGCCCTTCAGGTGATTTTGATGCACACTGAATTTTGAGAACTACTGCTATATTTCAATTCTTATATAATGAGCATTGTTTAAATGTACAATAGGTAATATGCATTTTGAGTTATATCACACTAAAGAAATTAATTACAATATGAACTGTTAAATTAAGATTGAGGCACCTATAAAGTTATCTACTGCTGTATAACAAATATTTGCTCTAAAATATTTCTTTTACAGTTTCTCTGGTTCAGGAATTTGAACACAGTTTAACTGGGTCCTCTGCTTCAGTGTCTCTCACAAGTCAGTGTGCCAACCAGTGCTGTGGCTTAGCTGAAGACTCAGGTGGGGAAATATCTACTTCTAAGCTTATTTACATGAGGTTAGCAGAACTGCATTTTTTCGGAGGCTCTGGAGTAAGGGCTTCTGTTCTTAATGGTCAGAAACCTTATTTTCTTGGCATATGAACCTTCCCAAAAGGGCAAGTTGCTTCATAAAGGCAGCAGTAAGAAGAATTTTCTGGCAATCATCAAGCTATTGACCATAGACTTTAGCTATCTAGATGGAAATTGTTGTCCAGTAACCTAATCCAAGAAGTAAAGTTCCACCAGCTTTGCTCTATTATATTTGTTAGAATCCAGTCATTGGTTTAGCCCACATTTGAGGGAAGAGAAATACACTAGGGGAGAGTGCCAGGAGTTGGATATCCTTAGAGGCCACCAGAGAGTCTGCTTGCATTAACCTCAAAATAAGAAGAAAACTCCATGAAATATTACAAGGTTTTTACTAGTATTCCCAACATTATCAATTTTTTTCTGATTTCATAATTATTTTAGAAAGATTCATATCAGTAATATTCCTACTGCTGTACGACAACTACAATCCCCCTTTCCTTAGATGACTTAACTTTCACTGGGACAACATTCTACAAGACACTATGTATTGACTTTCAAGAAAGTTCCTATGTCTTTGACATGTAATCTCTTATGTTAAATATATTACTAATACATTCAATAATTACAGTGATTAGCAATTAAACAATTCTTGTGTAAAAGCATGTTATGAGTTGAAACTTTTTTTTTAACTAAAGTAAACTAGCAAAAAGTTATTCAGAAGTACTTTAAGGAGATTTATATTATGTGATTTATAATCACAAGAAAGCAGTAATACATGTGATTCATAATTAAATCCCTCAACTTTGAAAATGTAAGTATTTCAGTCAATGAAACTAAAAATGTGTCAAATGAATGTGTATCTTCATCTTAGGAACTCTTTTTCTGTTCTCAGACCTATACTAAAAAGACTTTTCAAGTGTGGAGAGTAGAATAATTCATCTTATGTGTTATCAAGTGGAGAAATTATTCACCCTCTGTGTAAATTTTTGAGGTTAAGTAGAATGCAGATAGTCTAGATTGAAATTGGAGGTTGTGGGCATTAATCAATAAAAATAAGGGGAATGACTCCCACTTTTGTGTATTACTGAACTCCCTAACACCTTTGTAGAGTCCATCTAGCTTTCAAGTCTCCAGGAGCTATTGTTATACCTAGAACACTATTTGATGATTTCTTTGTGGCATTGGAGGTTAAAAAGGGGACACTGGAATGGTTATCCTTGAAGACTCCTAGATTCCCCAAGGTGGGTTGATGTGTGACCATTAGAAGATGTTCTAGACCTTGTCAAGTAGAGCATAAATTGCATGGTGTTCTATCAGCCCTCCTACTGAGGCCAAGTTTAGAAAGCAGGACAAAAGGACCAGGCTTTAAATAGATGCCATAGAAGGACTCAGATCCTGAACTATAAAATGTGCAAGAGGGAAGGGCAGCCCCTTCCCAGGCTATACAGTGCAAGATGGACACCACAGGTGGGGAGAGATTGCAGTATAAAGATATTTCCTTTTTTTAGTTTTTTTTTTTTTTTAACAGACTGCATTTGATTCATTGTACACAAATGGGATACAAGTTTTAATTTCTGTGGTTGTACACAATGTAGATTCCCACCATTCCTGTAATCATACATGTACATAGGGTAATGATGTCTGTCTCAATCAATTATCTTTCCTACCCCCATCCCCTCCTACTCCATTTCCCTTTATACAATCCAAAGTGCCTCCATTCTTCTCTCACCTTGCTGCCACCACCCACTATTATGTATCGTCATTCACTTAGCAGATAAAACATTTGGCCTTTGGTTTTTGGATTGTCTTATTTCACCTAACATGATACTCTCCAATCACGTCCATTTACCAGCAAATGACATAATTTTATTCTTCTTTGTGGTTGAGTAGTATTCCATTGTGTATATATATCAGTTTCTTTATCATTCATCTGCTGAAGGGCATCTATGTTGGTTCCACAATCTAACTATAGTGAATTGAGCCACTATAAACATTGATGTGCCTGGTTTACTGTAGTATGCTGATTTTAAATCCTTTGGGTATAAACCAAGGAGTGGGATAGCTGGATCAAATGGTGTTCCATTCCAAGTTGTCTGAGGAATCTCCATACTGCTTTCCAGAGTGGCTGCACCAATTTGCAGCTCCACCAGCAATGTATGAGTGTGCCTTTTCCCCACATCCACACCAACACTTATTATTGCTTGTGTTCTTGATAATACCATTCTAATTGGAGTGAGATGAAATCTTAGGGTGGTTTTGATTTGCATTTCTCTAATTACTAGAGGTGATAAGCACTTTTTCAAATATTTATTAATCACCTGTATGTCTTCTGTAAAGTGTCTATCCAGTTCCTTGGCCCATTTATTGTTTGGTTTCTTTGTATTTTTGGTGTAACGTTTTTTTAAGTTCTTATAGATTTTGGAGATTAGTCCTCTATCTGAAGTGCATGTGGAAAAGATTTTCTTCCACTCTGTAGGCTCTCTTTTCACATTATTGATTGTTTCCTTTGCTGAAAAAAAGGTCTTTAGTTTAATCCATCTCATTTATTGACTCTTGCTTTTATTTCTTGCACTCTGTGAGTCTTGTTAAGGAAGTCTGGTCCTAAGCCTACATGAAGATTTGGGGCCTACTTTTTCTTCTATTGGTATAAGGTCTCTGGTCTAATTCCTAGGTCCTTTATCCATTTTGAGTTTAGTTTGTGCAGTTTGGGAGATAGGGGTTTAATTTCATTTTACTGCATATAGATTTCCAGTTTTCCCAGAACCATTTGTTGAACAGGCTATCTTCATTGTAAGTTTTTGGGCACCTTTGTCTAGAATGAGAAACTGTACTTATGTGGGTTTGTTTCTGTGTCTTCTGTACATTGGTCTACCTGTCTATTTTGGTGTCAATACCATGTCATTTTTGTTACTGTGTCTCTGTATTATAGTGTAAGGTCTGGTGTTGTGATACCTCTTACATCACTGTTCCTGCTCAGGATTGCTTTGGCTATTCTGGGACTCTTATTCTTCCAGATGAATTTCATGATCTCTATTTCTATGAGAAATGTCATTGACATTTTAATTAGAATTGCATTATATCTGTTCAGCACCTTGGAAGTATGACCATTTGGACAATATTAATTCTGTTTATCTAAGAATAGGGAGATCTTTCCATTTTCTAAAATTTTTGTTAATTTCTTTCTTTAGGGTTCTGTAGTTTTCATTGTAGAGGTCTTTCACCTCTTATGTTAGATTGATTCCCAAGTATTTTAATTTTTTGAGGCTCTTGTGAATGAAGTGGTTTTCCTAATTTCTGTTTCAGAAGATTTATCACTTATGAATAGAAAGGCATTTAATTTATGTGTGTTGATTTTATACTCTGCTACTTGCTTAATTCATTTATTAGTCCTAGAAGTTTTCTGGTGGAGTTTCTTGAATCCTCTAAATATAGAATCATGTCACCAGCAAATAGTGATAACTTGAGTTCTTCTTTTCCTCTTTGTATCCCTTTAATTTCTTTGGTCTATCTAATTGCTCTGGCTAGTGCTTCAAGGATGATGTTGAATAGAAGTGATGAAAGAGGGCATCCTGTCTTGTTCCAGTTTTTAGGGGGAATGCTTTCAGTTCTCCTCCATTGAGAATGATGTTGGCTGTGGGCTTAGCATAGATGGCCTTTACAATGTTGAGGTAATGTTCCTAGGATCTCTATTTTTTATAGTGTTTGAGCATGAAGGTTGTCATATTTTATCAAATGATACTCTGCATCTATTGAAATAATCATATGATTCTTAACTTTAAGCCTGTGATGTGGTGAATTATATTTATTGATTTCTGGATGTTGAACCAACCTTGCATCCCTGGGATGAAACCCACTTGACTTTGGTGCACTATCTTCTCAATATGGTTTTTGTATGTGATTTGCCCGAATTTTGTTAAGAATTTTGTGTCTATGTTCATCAGAGATATTGGTCCGATGTTTTCTTTCCTTGATGCATCTTTGTCTTGTTTGGGTATCAGGAAGATACTGGCTTCATAAAATGAGTTGGAAGGGTTCCCTCCTTTTCTATTCATGAAATACTTTGAGGAGTATTGGAATGAGCTCTTCTTTGAAGGTCTTGTAGAACTCAACTGAGAATCCATCTGGTCCTGGGCTTTTCTTGGTTGGTAGGTTTTTGATGGTTTCTTCTATTTCATTGCTTGAAATCGATCTGTTTAAATTATGTATGTCCTCCTGATTCAGTTTGGGAGGATCATATATCTCTAAAAATGTGTGGATGTCTTAATATTTCTATTTGTTGGAGTATAGATTATGAAAGTAGCTTTTCATTATGTTATGTATTTCAATGGTGTCTGTTGTGATATTTCCTTTTCATCACAAATTTTAGTAATTTGAGTTTGCTCTCTCCTTTTCATTAGTGTGGTTAAGGGTTTATCTATTTTGTTTACTTTTTCAAAGAACCCACTTTTGTCAATTTTTTAATTGTTTCTTTTGTTTTAATTTCATTGATTTCAGTTCTGATTTTAATTGTTTCCTGTCTTCTACTACTTTTGGTATTCTGTTCTTTTTCTAGGGCTTCAAGATATAGTTGTTAGGTCATTTAGTTTAGTTTAGTTTTGTTTCATTTTCTGTTTTTTATTTTTATTTTTTGGTTAATAAACCATTTATGTGCATTATGTACTCTATGCAATGAATTTTCCTCTTACTACTGCTTTCATAGTATCCCAGAGATTTTGATACATTGTATCACCATTCTCTTTTACCTTTAAGAACTTTTTTATTTCCTCCCTGATGTCTTCTGTTATCCATGCTTCATTCAATAGCATATCATTTAGTCTCCAGGTGTTGGAGTAATTTCTGTTTTTTATTTTATCACTGATTTCTAATTTTATTCCATTATTATCTGATAGAATACAAGATAGAATCTCTAATTTTTTGTATTTATTAAGGACTACTTTGTGGCATGACATATAGTCTATTTTAGAGAAGGATTCATGTGCTGCTGAAAAGAAAGTCTATTTGCTTGTTGATGGATGGAATATTCTACATATGTCTGCTAGGTCTAAGTTATTGATTATATTATTGAGTTCTATGGTTTCTTTGTTCAGTTTTTGTTTGGAAGATCTATCCAGTAGTGAGAACAGTGTGTTCAAGTCACCCAGAATTATTGTGTTGTGGTTCATTTGGTTCCTGGAATAGAGAGGGATTCGTTTGATGTACATGGATGCATGGTTGTTTGGGGTATAAATATTTATGATGGTTATGTCTTGCTGATTGATGATTCCCTTAACCAGTATGAAATGTCCTTCTAGTATAAGACATTTTCTGTAGATATATTTGATACTGTTTAATACTGGAGCAAAGTTGCCTCTTTTCCTCGGTCAATATTCCTTCTCAGATGCTACTTTGTATGAAGAATGATTAAGGGCCAGGACAATCCCCCAAACACCTTTATCCTTGGAATCTTTCCAATATTCCTTCAATGGGCAGTATAACTCTACAGAGTGAACAAAGAAACAGTGCATTCCTTCTTAGTAAAAAAAAAAAAAAAAAAAAATTAACTGTGTGAACCCTTGCAATAGAGATAAAAAATGGGCTAATGGGTTAGTATATATATTTTAGTAAGGTATTAAACAACCAATTTAACTTCATCAGGAGGAAACAGAAGTTTTCTATAAATGAATAAATGCCTTTTAAAACTCTTGCACTAGGTGTGATGGTGCACACCTGTGATCCCAGAGGCCTTGGAGGCTGAGAGAGGAGGATCACAAGCTCAAGGCTAGCCTCAGCAACTTAGTGAGGCCCTAGGCAAATGAGTGAGATCCTGTCTTAAAATAAAAAAGGGCTATAGATATAGCTTAGTGGTAAATTTCCCCTGGGTTAAATTCCCAGTATTCACACCGCCCCCATAAAAACTCTTGAAAAACTATTACAGTACTTTGAAATTAGGTTAGTAGGAAAATTAATTTATAACATGAGATTTTTAGTAGCACCTTACAATTCAATAAACATAGGAAAATCTTTAGAATGAAGACCAAACTACTGATTGGTTGTTTTCATTAAAATATTTCAAATCAAATTAAATACATATGACATCTATAAGAAAAACTTTAACTCTACCTTGTGCTTTAATTTAGATAACAAAAAGAGAAAGTTAAAATGATTCCAACATTTTGCAATTAAACAAGAAACTTTAAAGCAATGAGTTGTTGGAAAGGAAATACAACTATATTTATACTCTGTAATATTGCCACTCTTTTTCAGTAACAAGACATGTAGAACAAGTCAGTTTTCCACAAATAGAAATAAAAGTTAAATTGTGTAACATGTCTTTCACGACTAGACTGCTAATAGGAAAGCAATGGTCAATACACACTTTTATTTTCCCAGGAAGGAAGGTTATTAGTAGGACCTTCAGGTGAAGATCCAAGAGCAAAATGCTGTAACACAAAAGACTAAAATGCACACAGAACGTCTGTTCAAGTCTCCATCCAGAAGGTATTTTTTCTCCAATTCTGTTTTCCTGTTATTTCTCTGAAATCCTGTATCAGCTCTCTTTGGTTTCTTCAATGGTAGCAAATGACTCAGTTTCAGTGACTTGCTGCAAGTCAATTTTGTTTGTAATTTTTTCCTCTCTGCTATGTAGTGTCCCAGTTGTACTTCATCTTCTCTTCCCTTCAAATCCAGGTGAAATAAATACCCCTTGTCTGGATATGGCCCTTCTGTTATAAATAGGAAAGAGCAAATATAGCTTCTCATAATGACTCTCAAGACTGTTTGAAGGCACACACATCACTTTCAAAGCCAGTCAGCTAGCCAAACCTGACACCAATAGGGCAGGGATGGGGAATCCACCAACCAGGTAAAAATAGTGCACCATATTAAAACCTGTAAAGATTGTCACACCCAAACAGACAATCTGGCACCAGGAGGGATCTGCTTAGGCTTTGTTTTATGTAGACAAAGGAAGGATTTGGAATTGAGTGTTTAGATTGTAAGTATTCTTCCTCCACAGAGATAATTCACCTCTGCCAGAGTGCAGAGCTGCAAATCCACTCTAGAAGCAGTGGATCAACTTCCTTTGACTCCCTGTCATTCTCTTTCTATACCAGAGTTTTACTATGAAAGCAATAAGTGATCATGACAAAAATTCTAACAGCAATAGAAAGCAACACAGTGAATAATAAAACAGTCCATTATATCCCTCAGTCCTTCTTCCCCGTGATACTCATTACAGACATATCCTCAAATATTCTAAAAATGAATCATTTCTAGAATACTCTGTATGAGTCTCCTCATTTGAAAATTGAGAATGCCACCTCAAATGATTGTTATTAGCTAAATGACTTAAGGTATGTCCAACGTGTAGAAGCATTCCTTGCACACAGTAAATACACGTGTGTCAGCTACTGTTCTTTTTGCTAAGCACAGCTCTAAAGGCATTGCATGTATTCACCTCATCCCATGTTCCAATACCACCATCCTTACATCACACACATAGGCTTTATTACACAACTCCATCATCTTTGAATATTAATTCAAATATACCTCACTCATTTTTGAAAGGTCTTATGGTATTCCACTGAGTAGATTTAACATAACCTACTTAAATAGAAGTCTTTCTTGAGGGATTCTTACTTTTTTTCTATTATACAGAACACAGAAGCAAGCTTGTGCTCTAAGATAAATTATTAGGAATGGAATCACTAGGCCAAAGTTATGCACTTTCAATGCTAAATAATTCTGCCAACTTGTCCCTGAGATAGCCCTTGGGGCTTTTACCAAGACTGTGGTTCTAGTTGGACTGCACTTTCCTCCCTCTCTGAAATAAGACATGGCCACGTGATTTAATTTGGACAATAAAACTTTAGAAATAATGTTACATATTTCATTCTAACCTAGTCTCTCCCAATCACAGTGAAAAGCAATGTTCCAATAGTGGCTGCTCCATTATCTTGGTTCATACATGAAGAAAAGGAGTCTCCCTCCACTGCTGATCTGAGGACATAGAGTGTAATGGAAAAATATAGCTTTCTAACTTTACATCCCTAAGGATTAGGATTGTTGGTTTTCACAGCTACTTTAGCATATGCTGATTATGACACTCTTCTGTCATAGTCTGGCAATATAAAAGTGTATATTATTTAGATGACATAGGCACAGTTTCCAAAATGATCAATGTTAAGACAACTGCTTATTCCTGGCTACACGAAATAGGGAATATATGCAAGTAAACATAAGTATCATTTTATCAAGCAAATAAGTAAATCCATTAACTGTTAAGGACACTCAACATTATAACTGTTGACTCTTTATGCTGGGGTGCTCATCTCTGTCCAGCTTCCTCTCATATGGTATCCCAGGTAGAATTCTAAAGTGACTCTCATGATTTCCTATCCCAATCCCCAGGGCTGTGAATGTCATCAGATATCACACTGATTACATTATATTGTGTGAAAAAGGGGATTATACAGATGTAATTAAGATCACTACTCAGTTGAGTCTTAATTAATTAAAAGAGATTTTCCATGTGGGTTTAATCTAATCACATGAGCCATGTAAAAGCAGAGCCTATTTCCCAGCTGATGACAGAGGAGGAAGTCAGAGATCTGAGGCAAGAGAAAAGCTGAGTCTGAAGTTCTCTGCTATTATGTAGAAGGACCACAAGGACCCAAGAGTGACTTGTAAGAACTGAGAATGGTGACAGTGAGAAAATGGGAACCTCAGTCCTATGAACACAAGGAGACAAATTCTGCCAGCAACCTGGATGAACATGGCAGCAGATCTTCCTGAGAGTCTCCAGGGCATGGTGCATGGCCAGTACTTTGCTTTCAGTCATTGGGACCCAGAGAAGAGAAATCAACAAAACTCTTTTGGCTTTTCCAGTATAGAACTTAGAGATAAAAAGGGTCTGTCTCAAGCTTCTCCACATGTGGCAATTTGTTATTAGCATGGAAAATTGATATGTATGGTCTACCTGTAATCCACAAAAATACACTTTGGGATGCTACATGAGAAGGGTGGTTTGCTCCCTCTGTGACCTCTTCACACACTTCTCCCCCAATCAGAGAACCCCAGTCAGCCTTGACCTTTCTGGATGAAAGTCAAATACCCATCTGTTGTATAGCCTCGCATTTAAAGAATACATTTAAAGACTACTTACAGTAGTCTCTCAAAGGAGCCTTCCATTTGACATTAGACTGAAAACTTCGAACAAATATTTCTAGCAGGTAAGAGGAGGAACTGCACAGTTCATGAATATTCTCCTCAAGAGATTCATCATTCTAGTGTCTAATTGCCATGGATGAACTGTTAGCTTTCATTTCTACAACTTAAAGATGGGTGGAAGATAAACTTGTGTTATACTCATCCAAAAGTGATGTGCTACTTCACTTTGGAATGGTGAGATATGTCATATATTATGTTGTAGTGATGTTAGTCTAGAGATTATTATGAGAGGCAAACCCATGTAAAGTGACTAATACATTATAATACACATTAAATATTAGTAATTAAGTATAATAACCCACATTAAAAAAATTTCAGCATGAGATCAAGTCCATACCTAAGAGGGACATTAGGTTTTTTCCTTCTGGTTCACAGGTCTGTCTCTACGTTTATTCTTCCTAGTAAGAAGCCAGGTATGCTTTTTTCCATAAAATGCAGAATATTTTACTGAATCTTATATGTTTTCAAATAAAATCATTTAATTAAAAGACATATATGAGATTTATTCACCCTATATTTTCTTTGATGTTGGGGTAGGCATATCTGATCTTTATTTTTTCATTTCAACAGGATTTTCATATAACTAACATAGTTGTCTTATTGTATTAAGAAATGAAATCATACAAATCCAAATAACACATATTTTATGCAAGTTTGTTTAATCCTAAACATAAACTAACTTTCATAAACCATATTGTGAAGATCTGCTCTTAATTCAGAAAATAGTAACTAGAGAATGCCTATTATCAATATGTTGCCTACTAAATAGAAATTCTTCTTGAGATATTTGTTTCATTAAATGAAAATATCAGAAAAATATCACCAATAAAAATTGGTGTTACCCCACAGAGTCTAATGAAAGAACATAAGAGATTTTTTCCTCATAGGTAGAATCATGTTTAATTAAATGTAAACTAAACTATTGCCTGCGTGAATCTTGTTAACCACTAACAGATTAGTAAAGACACATTTTAATATGCTGAACAAGTTGGGCATGGTGGTACATGCCTGTAATCTCAGTGACCTGGGAGGCTGAAGCAGAAAGATCTCAGTTTTGAGATGGCAGATGGCATCAGCAACTTAGCAAGACCCTAAGTAATTTAGTGAAACTGTTTTTCAAAATAAAAAGATAAAAAGGGCTGGGGATGTGAGCCACTTCTGGGTTCAGTAATATCACATATCATCCCCTCAAAAAAAAATAACAAACACTGAACAATTCATTTTTAGACATTTTAATATATTCATGAAACATTCCTGGTTTGAAATTTAGAAAACTCAGACAAAACTATAAATAAGTAAATTATTATTTATACAAGAAGTTTGTTAAAATATCAGTAACTATTGCAATGTACATGCACTTTATAAAGAAGTTACTAATATTCCTTTTTGAATATTGGAGTTCTTAGGAATAATCAAATTGTAAACTACTACCTGTTCTAGGGAGCGGAGGGAGTACTATAAACAATATATGACAACAAAAAAGCATGTTCCAAGAAGGAGAGATCCCTATTCCAATCAGTCATACTGTAATAGTTTCCTTCTTTGTAATTATGTACATTTCAAAGAAAAGTATGTCTCCCGTAAGTTTCAAAGAGTAGTTGTAAGGTTGATGTTTCTTTCTCACATTGTGTCCATTATATATCATAATGTTGAACCAAATACTTGTCACTTGAATTTATTTAGGTACAAATAAATCAACAAAGTTTACTAGAATGATGGAATTGCCAATGGGAGTCTGAATTCCATTTTGTGATTAAACAGGACAATATAATATACCGGTTATGCCAGTCATTCTATGGCATGTTGTATTTTATATATCTTTTCCAAACAGAACCCTATAAACTTCAAAATGATATACTATGTTTAGTAGGTGAAACAGAAAAATTTTCAAACTGTTCTGATGTCTTCCTCTCTGAATTGAATTGTCCCTGTCCAAACATCTTTCCTGATCTGAGTAGAAAGACTTGAGTGTATTTTATATTTAGACAAAATCCCCAGAGCAGTTGATCCTTTGTAGTCAGTAGTATATTGATTCGTGGCTTAGGGATTTCCAAATTTTCTGACATTTTTTTTTCCACGAATTTGTTTATGATCTCCATGAATATCAGGTAGCCTCTTTAATACTCCTAGAAATGGGGGCTTGACATACAAAACACTGGAGATTCATTTAAAGTATACAGTGGCCGGTAGGACCCGGTGGCACACGCCTGGAATCCCAGCAGGAGAATCTCAGGTTCAACGCCAGCCTAAACTGAGCAGTTTAGTGAGATCCTGCTTCAAAATAAAAAATGGAGAGGAGAAGGGAGCTGGGGTTGTAGCTCAGGGTTAGAGCATTTTCCTAGCATGTATAAGGCACTGGGTTTAATTCTCAGCACCACATATAAATAAATAAATGTCTATTGACAAAAAAAAAAAAAAGAAATGGGGGCTTGATCTGGTTGATGATACCATGTGTTTACTGTCCCCACCAAAGGCGAGAGCCACGTCTATCTTCATGTATCATTGTCAATACCGCTAAACTAACTTTATTGTGTACTTCCAGGCATTTCAGTTTAAATATAAAATTATAATTGTTCTTGCTGCACATCTCCTTTATCGTAACAAAATGTTTAGAGGAAATGTTTATTTCTTGAGTGATCTTTTTAGACAAATAAGGACATTTTAGCCAGATATCACCTTGAGGTCTGATGAAGGATGTCAGTCTACAGTTTGAACTGAGGTGTGAAGGGAGGCCTACTTCATAATTCATGGCTCATTTTATCATGTTATTTAGGTCCCGAGACTCCACGAATGTTTAAATTTTAACTTTATTTTGGGGACTAAAGGAGAGCAGTCTATGCATTAACCTTCATGGAATGAAATGGGTATTTAATGGAATTAAAAGAGTTCATGTAAAGGTATCTTTCATTTTAAGATTGAATGTGGGTGAGGGGAATCCTATGAGAATAGAATGGAGATCAGTGGAATAGAGGAAGGGAATAGAAGGGGTGGTAGGAGGGATGGGAAAGGAAGGAACTGGGGAATAACATTGACCAAATTATGCTATGTATGTATATGAATATGCCACAAAGAATTTCACCTTAATGTATATCTATAAAGTTACAATCAAAAAAACAAAATATAAAAATAGACAAGGCAAGTAAAGTAAAGGAAGAGAAGGGGGGGATGGGATAGGAAGAAGAATACTGGTGACTAAAATGGAACAAGTTATATGATTATGATTATAATCAAATGATTATATCAAAATGAAGGCCAATATTATGTATAACTATAATGCACTAATAAAGATATTAAAAGCATTAAACTATTCATCAATTTTTAGTTTTAAATACTTAATTATTTTTACTCCGTGTAAATAAAGGTCAAAGAACACAGATGAATGAGAATATATGCATATATATTCTTTTTATTTATTTTTTATTTTTACAGACTGCATTTTGATTCATTGTACACAAATGGGGTACATCATTTCGTTTCTATGGTTGTACACAATGTAGATTCATATGTGTACACAGGGTAATGATGTCTGTCTCATTCCTCCATCATTCATGCCACCACCCCATCCTCCTCTGATTTCTCTCTAAATAATCTAAATTTTTTCAATTTTTCTCTTACTCCCCACCCCCCGACCACCATTAAATATCATCATTCACTTATCAGGGAAAACATTTGGTCTTTGGTTTTTTGGAATTGGCTTATTCACATAGCATGATATTCTCCAATTCCATCCATTTACCTGCAAATGCCATAAGTTTATTCTTCTTTATGGTTGAATGATATTCCATGTGTGTATATACCATAGTTTCTTTATCCATTCATCTGCTAAAGGGCTTCTAGGTTGGTTCCACAATCTAGCTGGTGTAAATTGAGCTGCTATTAATATTGATGTGGCTATGTTACTGTAGTATGCTAATTTTAAGTCCTTTGGGTATAAACCAAGGAGTGGGATAGTTGGGTCAAAAGATGGGTCCATTCCAAATTTTCTGAGGAATCTCCATACTGCTTTCCAGAGTGACTGCACCAATTTGTAACTCCACCAGCAATGTATGAGTGTGCCTTTTCCCCCACATCCACACCAATACCTATTGTTTGTGTTCTTAATAATAACCATTCTAATTTGAGTTAGATGAAATATTAGGGTTGTTTTAATTTTCATTTCTCTAATTACTAGAGATGTTGAACACTTTTTCATATATTTGTTAATCGCCTGTAGATCTTCTTCTGTAAAGTGTCTGTCCAGTTCCTTGGTCCATTTATTGATGGGGTTCTTTGCATTTTTGGTGTAGTTTTGTAAGTTCTTTATAAATTTTGGAAGTAAGTGCTGTATCTGAACTCCCTCTTTTCATATTATTGATTGTATCCTTTGCTGAGAAAAAAACTTTTTAGTTTGAATCCATCCCATTTATTGGTTCTTACTTTTCTTGGATAGACAGAACTAATATTGTCAAAATGGCCATTCTACCAAAGGCACTATACAGATTCAATACAATTCCAATTAAAATTCCAATGATGTTCCTCATAGAAATAGAAAAAGCAATCATGAAATTCATCCAGAAGAATAAGAGACCAAAATAGCCAAAGCAATCCTGAGTAGGAAGAGTGATGCAAGAGGTATCACAATACCAGAACTTACACTATACTACAGAGCAATAGTAACAAAAACAGCATGGTATTGGCACCAAAATGGACCAGTAGACCAATGGTACAGAATAGAAGACAAAGAGACAAACCCACATAAACACAGTTACCTCATACTAAACAAATGAGCCAAAAGCATCCAATGGAGAAAAAAATAGCCTCTTCAACAAATGGTGCTGAGGAAACTGGAAATACATATGTAGTGAAATGAAATTAAACCCCTATCTCTCACCCTCCACAAAACTCTAATCAAAATGGATCAAGGACCTAGGAATTAGACCAGAGAACTTGTACCAAATAGAGGAAAATGTAGGCCCAAATCTTCATCATATAGGCTTAGGATCAGACTCCCTTAACAAGACTCCCCAAAACCAAGAATCAATAAATGGGAGAATATATTCTAGTGATATGCATCCTTAGTATTATATCAAGTTTTTGCTAGGAAAAATTAAAAAGTTGCCCCCATGCAATTTTGTTTACAGAAACATAATCATGTAATATTATTGCAGCAATTCTTTCCTTTTACATTTCTTTCCCTAAGCATTTACGTTTCTTGTAGAGTCCATATTGAAGTGGATATTATTAATAAAACAAGAAAATCCTGAAACTTACATACCTAAAGACATTGATTCATCCCAGTGAGACCAATTGTAATACCACTCTTCCAAAAATAAATATTGGTTAGCTAAATATTGCATTGAAGCAATAAGACTACACTTCATTTTTAACTCTTAAAAATACTGTTCATTAGTTCTTAGTTTTATAACAACATCCTTTAATTTGATTTAATCAGTTTAAAATTAGAACTATTTTATACTTAAAGAAAACAAGACCAAAATGTGTGTGTGTTTCCTTTGTGGTAAAATGCTAATAAAGCAATTAAATATAATGATGATACTGGACAACAATAAATGTGAATTTGAAAGAGGTGTGTGTGCACACGTGTGTGGTGCATATGAATTATAATGAATTATTATGCTTTTAATTTGCAAAATGTTCTTAATTTGAGTAATTCAGAATCATCTCAAAATTATACTGTACTTTAAGAAAAAAATCAGAAAAAAAATTCCTTATAAATAAATATAGAATGGAGTTTTAAATGGTTCTAAAGAAGCGTACTGTGATTTCATTCTCCATTCTAATGAACTTGTAGCCTTTCGGTATCATTCTATATCTTAGGCATTGAGTTCTTTGAACATGCTAATGTATATTAAATATTTCCTATGTAGAAGAACTTGCCAAAAAAGAAAAAGAATAAAAAATAGACATTAATAAAGATGGAAGAATTGAAAGCCAAGGAGATAAGGCAACTAAAACCTCACATCTGCTTTATAAGAGTTCCTGGGCTTGATTACAAGTTTTAAGCATCAACTTTTGTGTTCTTTATTATAGCAAATAGTTTTCTTCCAATGATATTTGAAACATTTTTTTTTAAAAAGAGCATTGGTCTGACACCACTAGAGATTTGTTCGCATAGTAATTCTTAAAACTCAAAGAACATGAGAAAAATAATGGCATGAAAAAATTGCAACTGATATTTTAAAAACATTATTTGTTTTGCTAACTTTCTGATGGGATTTATCTATCTATGCTTTGGATTAATCAGTTACCTGCTACCTTCCCTTCTACTATCCAGTAATTGAAGTAGAACTACACAGTTTCACAAATTCATTGATATTAAAGCCCATGCCTATAATTTCAAAGTGGGCTTTCACATCTGTCTAGTTTTAACTTTCCTACTTTTCATAAACACTATCGAAGTCTTTCTATCTCCTTAGAACTTCCATCCTACCATCTTTCTCACCATTATTAGGAAAGCTCACCAAAACTCGCAGAAGATGTTACAAAGATTTTGCCACTTCCACTATACATGACATGAGGGAACGAGCCATTTTCTTTAGAATGTTTCCACCAAAATTGGCTTCAGTGGGTGAGAAGGCTTTGGAGGCAGCCTGGCTACTCACAACTGGGAAATAATGACATGTCAGATGAGTACATTCTTGTGTCATCTCCTCCTCTTCATCATCCCTGTAGAAAATATAAAAATGCATTTCCTACAATCTTGAACATAACATCAATTACTCTAACTTAAAACTTTGGCACAGAACAGGGTGGAGAGATAATACTCAGTGCCTGATAAGTTTCATGTGGAAATCTCTCCTCAAGAGCTATTTTGTTTTCAATGAAAAAGGAAAAATAGTGTGCTCATATTTTACATATGTCATATATTTCTATTTAATATGTTCTATTCCTTGATAACTGAGACTCATGGAATTGACACATTGAACTGAACAGTGAGACGGTCCCCTTTTCTGCATGGTTAGATTTTAAAGAACACATCTCTGATAAATTTTCTCTACTTTGAATTGTTGTCTCATACTACACAGCAGAGTATACACATAGTGTGAAAGATCAGCAGGAGACTATTGTAAAAGTCATATGCAAACATGTGAACATAGAACCCTTCTGAGATAGTTCTCATTAACTCTGCCCCATCAAGCCTTTTAGTGTAGGAGTGTCAAACCAATTAAATCAGAGCTTAATACAGAGTGAAGCATTTAGCTCAAGGTGTCTCCTGAACAACTGTAACCACCTCTCCCAATATATGTAGAAGGACCTATGTGCCCATGGTGTTACTGGTAGAAAAAATCCTATTCTTGAAAAAATTTCTTCCACTCTAAAAATTAACATGACCCTATTCTTTAGGATGTTGAGAAAATTGACCAGCATGTAGGTTGAATAATTATTAATAAATCAGTTCATTATTAATTGGCCATATGGTAATTAATTAGCTATTAATTTCTGGTATGTGTCAGTATAGAATCAAGGGAATTCCCACCTTTTAAAAACCACATTGTCTCATATTGAATTAATTCCATTTGTAGAGCTTCTAAGCAAAAATGTAAAATGGAAGAAATCTAAATGACAAAATGCAAGAATCTTAATCATTGTTACACTTGTTTTCCCCTTATAGATTCTAAAAATTAAATACAGAAAATTAAATTATATATCTTATGCAGTATATTTGTCTAGATAACTTGTGGTTCATGAGAAAAACCCAATGACTAAGCTAATCAGAATTGGTGAACAATAGGAATAGGGGACTTGAGACCATGTTCACACCTAAAATGGGACTTGCAGAGTTAGGTAGGTGGGTCTCCTTTCTAACACCAAGATGACTGTTGTTGATTAACAGTATGATCAGAAGCCAGACAGAGACATCTAAGGTCCCTGGCATTGTGTAAGCAGCAGGCTGGGAAGGACAGATATCAGTGTAAGCACTGCCTACTGAACCAAGTAGACCTGTGAGGCTAATCCACAGTGAGTATTAATATGCCCAGAGGAGAGCTGTGGTCAGAAAATCAGTGTCTCTCCTGAGGGAAAGAGAAAAGTTCTGGTGAGGCCACAGCCGTGACTTTTGTAAGGTATAACAATCACTTTGGGGTGTTTCTTTGGAAAACAGTAACAAGATTTGCTGATAGTGGGTGGAATTATCATATTGCGAAACAGCTCCAATTTTATCTCTGTATATCTACCTCCTTTACAATGTGACTTTGCAGCTCCTCATATCAGAAGCTAGAGTCCATTTTCCCTTCTAAATCTTATCTGGCCTTGTAACTTGTTTTGGTCCATGGAATGCAGCAGAAGTGATGGTGTGCCAGTTCCAAGTCTAGGCCTAAAAAGGCTTAGCTTGCCTCTGTTCATTCTCTTGGAACCCTGACCAGTCACCATGAGAACAAGCCCTTGCAGGATGATGAGCGAGCACACAGAACCAAGATGAGCAGCCCCTGCTGAGACCATGCTAGACCAGTCAGTCCGCAGCTAACCAGGCGACTGACTGCAAACACACCTCAGCTGAGTGTAGCCCATCTTAATGACCAGAAAGATTATGAGCTAGAAAATAAATTGTTGTTTTAAAATGTTAAATTCTGTGATTTTCTTTTTACATGGTAAAAGCTAACTGATGCAGAAATAATTGGTTCCTAGAATTGAGGTGCTGCCATAACAAAAATCTAAAATAAGTGCCATGGCAGTAAGCACTGAGCAGAGGATGGAAAAATGGCAAACAAACTCTTAGCAAATGCTGGAGAAAAAAATAAAGCAAATTGTTATTGGAGGTTAGAAAAAAAAATGGTGATGTGTGTTTTTTAGAATAAAATAATTGGCAAAAGTATTGCCTATAGGAACTTGAAAGACAGCCAATGCATATAATGAACTTTTGATTTTGGCTAAAGAGACCTCCACAGAATGTAGAAATGTCAGATGGTTGGTCCTAGCTGCATATAGGTACAAGAAGAAAGAAATGGTCTAAATAAAGAACTGGCCAGCTTGCAAGGAGGATTTTGAGGGAATACAGAGGGGACAGAATTTTCTGGGTGGGAAAATAAAATTGTTTTTTATCTTTAGTCTTTCCAGCCACAAAAAAAAATTCTCTAAGTAAAATGAGGACTGAAGAGAATGTTCAAGGATGTAGCTACACAAACCCTTAAGAAATCTAAAAGAATTTGTATGTTGTCTACTGAACTCTCAAGTAGAAAAAAAAGATTTCCATGTTCCCAAAAGCATGGTCTTACAGAAGTCCAATCTCAAAGTAACAGCAAATAACACCATGTGCAAAGGCATATCTTGAAAATAATCATGGGTATGATAGAATGTACTAGGCACAAAGCACATGTAAGTTTGCAAGAATTTGGAAGCAACTGTATAAAAGGTCCCATCAACCTAGCTTTAAAAGATGATTTTATTCAAATTGCCAAAAGGTATCTGGGATCCCAAACTTCTACATCAAGAAACAGGCTTCCAAAGGCTTCCAAAGGCTAAGATAGGCAATTAAAAAGAAAGGAGATTCTAGAGGGCAGAGTCAAGAGCCCAGATGGTGAAAACAATGTCTACAAAGAGCAACCAACTGGGGAAACAATCCCTAGGAGCATAACCTTACCTTAATCTAAGGGTATTTTCTATTCCTGGTAGGATAGCCTAACATTTTCCCACCCAGGTTTAAAAATTGCTGTGGAATAGTAACTATTACAAACATCCCAATTTTTTCTCTCTCTTTTAGAATAATGGTATGTATTAAAATTACCCCATTTTTTAATTTGTTGTTTTTAGATTTATATGACCATAGGGTATATTTTGAAATTATACATACATAGGGCACAACTCCTTATAATTTTGATCCTATTCTGTGGTTGAACATGATGTCATGTATTCATGTTTGAGCATAGGAAAGTTATGTCCAATTTATTCCACTGTCTTTCCTATTCCCATCCCTCCTCCCTTGCCTCTATTCCCCTTTATCTAATGCAATGAACTTCTGTCTTCCCTATTATGTGTGAGCATCCACATATCAGAGAGAACATTCAGCCTTTGGATTTTGGGGATTGGCTTATTTCACTAAGCATGATAGTCTCCAGTTCATCCATTCACTGGCAAATGCCATAATTCCATTCTTTTGTGTGACTGAGCCATATTCCATTGTGTATATATGCCACATTTTCTTTATCCATTCATCTGTTGAAGGGCACCTAGGTTGGTTCCATAACTTGACTATTGTTAGTTGAGTTACTATAAATATTGATGTGACTGGGTCACTGTAGCATGCTGATTTTAAGTCCTTTGGGTATAAGCCAAGGAGTACATTGTACATTTGATGTTGGTGTTCTTTTTATGTTAGTCTTTGGGTCATTAAGATCCACATCTGATGACCTTTATCTGAACTTTACATGAATAATTGAATTTTAGAATTCTAGCAAGAACCGTGAGGTATTCTGGAATCCTAGAATAAGGAAGAATATATTTGGCCTGGGTAGGAATGTAAAAATCGTGGTCAGAGGTGAACTGTGGCAAATGTAAAAGAGAGCAAAATCTTTTATTTCTACATTTCTCTTTGTATTTTTTTTTTTTTTTTTTTGCGGTGCTGGGGGTCTAACCCAGGGCCTTGTGCATGCAAGATAAGTGCTCTACTGACTGAGCTATCTCCCCGGCCCCTACTTTGTATCTTTTATCATGAAGAAATGGATTCCCTGTCCCATGTCTTGAGTCGGGCTTGCCCTGACTGACTGTTGGTTAACTGAATGAAGTTAAAAATGATAAGGTGTCAGAAGCTTAGGCCTCAAACCAGGTTAGTTTCCTCTTGTTCTCTTAGAATCTGCCCAGTCACCTTGCTTAAGCCCAGTCACCAAACTTAAGCTCCTGCTTAAAGTTGGGAGAGCACACTGAACAGCAAGGATCCATAACAGCCAAGGTCATTCTGGATTAGGCAGCTCAAGTCAATCAGGCAACTGACTGTACTTACCTGCCTGAATCCAGATGAGTCCAGAATAACCACCTATCTAAACCCAGACCTAAGTGCTGACACACAAATCAAGACCTATATAGACAATTGTTATTTTAAGGCACTTGGTTTTGAAGTGGTTTGAGACACAATGAAAGTTGACTTTGGATGTGTCCCCTAACTCTTTTCAGCTTCTGTTGTCCACACAGAAAATAGTGAGACAAAGACTATGCACCTGTTATGTTAAGCTCTTAGGATAACTCCATGTATACAATAGGTGTTCAATAAATATTAACTATTATCCTTCTTATTAGTATTTCTAAGAGGAAATTCTGAGTCTGTTTCAATAAAATACATTTTATCATTTTTCTGCATCTAATTGGTTCTAATTAGTTCATCATCCAAGGCAGCTTATATATATTATCTTTTTAAAATTATTATTATTTTTATTTAGCTTTTAATTTTTTACAGACTGCATTTTGATTCATTGTACACAAATGGGGTACATAATTTTGTTTCTATGGTCATACACAAAGTTGATACATACCATTCGTGTAATCACACATGTACATAGGGTAATGATGTCTGTCTCATTCCACCATTTTTCATACCCCCCTCCCTCCCATTTCCTTCTACATATTCTAAAGTTTCCCCATTATTCTGTCATTCCCCACTCCCCACCCCCATTATATATCATTCTCCACTTATCAGGGAAAACATTTGGTTTTTGGTTTTATGGAATTGGCTTATTTCATTTAGCATGATAGTCTCCAATTCCATCCATTTATTTGCAAATGCCATAATATTATTCTTCTTTATGACTGAATAATATTCCATTGTGTATATATACCAGAGCTTCTTTATCCATTCATATGTTGAAGGGCATCTAGTTTGGTTCCACAATCTAGCTATTGTGAACTGAGCTGCTATAAACATTGATGTGGCTGTGTTACTGTAGTTTGCTGATTTTAGGTCCTTTGGGTATAAACCGAGGAGTAGGATCAAAAGGTGGGTCCATTCCAAGTTTTCTTAGGATTCTCCATATTGCTTTCTAGAGTGGCTACACCAATTTGCAATTCCACCAGCAATGGAAATGTGTGCCTTTTCCCCACATCGCCAACATCTATTATTGTGTTCTTGATAAAAGCCATTCTAATTGAAGTAAGATGAATCTTAGAGTTGTTTTAATTTGCATTTCTCTAATTACTAGAGATGTTGAACACTTTTTCATATATTTATTAATTGCCTGTATGTCTTCTTCTGTAAAGTGTCTGTCCAGTTCCTTGGCCCATTTATTGATTGGGTTCTTTGTATTTTTGGTGTAAAGTTTTGTAAGTTCTTTATAAATTTTGGAAATAAGTGCTGTATCTGAAGTGCGTGTGCAAAAGATTTTCTCCCACTCTGTAGGCTCTCTCTTCACATTCTTGATTGTATCCTTTGCTGAGAAAAAACTTTGTAATTTGAGTCCATCCCATTTATTGATTCTTGCTTTGATTTCTTGTGCTTTGGGAGGCTTATTGAGAAAGTCTGATCCTAAGCCAATATGATGAAGATTTGGGCCTACTTTGTCTTCTATTAGGTGCAGGGTCTCTGGTCTAATTCCTATGTCTTTGATCAATTTTGAGTTGAGTTTTGTGCAGGGTGAGAGCTAGAGGTTTAATTTCATTTTACTGCATATGGATTTCCAGTTTTCCCAGCACCATTTGTTGAACAGGCTATCTTTTCTCCATTGTATGTTTTTGGCTCCTTTGTCTAGTATGAGGTGACTGTATTTATGTGGTTTTGTCTCTGAGTCTTCTATTCTTTACCATTGGTCTGCCGTCTATTTTGGTGCCAATACCATGCTGTTTTTGTTACTATTGCTCTGTAGTATAGTTTAATGTCTGGTATTGTGATACCTCCTGTTTCACTTTTTCTATTCAGGATTGTTTTGACTATTCGAGGTCTCTTGTTTTTCCAGATGAATTTCATGTTTGCTTTCTCTATTTCTATGAGGAATGTCATTGGGATTTTAATTGGAATTGCATTGAATCTGTATGGTGCCTTTGGTAGAATGGCCATTTTGACAATGTTAATTTTGCCTATCCAAGAACATGGGAGATCTTTCCATCTTCAAATGTTTTCTTGAATTTCTTTCTTTAATGTTCCGTAGTTTTCATTGTAGAGGTCTTTCACCTCTTTTGTTAGATTAATTCCCAAGTTTTTTTTTTTTTTTTTTTTTTTTAAATCTACTGTGAATGGAGTGATTTTCCTAATTTCTCTTTCAGAGGATTCAAGACTCATGAATAGAAATGCATTAGATTTACACATATTGCTTGTGTATCCTGCTACTTTGCTGAATTCGTTTATTAGTTCTAGAAGTTTTCTAGTGGACTTTTTTGGATCTTCTAAATATAGGATCATGTCATCAGCAAATAGAAACAGCTTTAGTTCTTTTCCAGCTTTAATTTCTTTGGTCTGTCAAATTGCTCTGGCAAGTGTTTCAAGGATGATGTTGAATAGAAGTGGTAAAAGAGGGCATACCTGTCTCGTTCCAGTTTTTAGAGGAAATGTTTTCAGTTTTTGTCCATTAAGAATGATATTGGCTGTGGGCTTAGTGTAGATAGCCTTTACAATGTTGAGGTATGTTCCTACTATTTTTTTCTAGGGTTTTAAGCATGAACGGGTGCTGTATTTTATCAAATGCTTTCTAAGCATCAGTTGAAATAATCATGTGATTCTTACCTTTAAGTCTATTGATGTGATGAATTATATTTATTGATTTCCAGATGTTGAACCAACCTTGCATCCCTGGGATAAACCCCACTTGATCATGGTGCACTATCTTTTTAATTTATTTTTGTATGTGATTTGCCAGTATTTTGTTAAGGATTTTTGCATCTATGTTCATCAGGAATATTGGTCTAAAGTTTTCTTTCCTTAATGAGTGTTTGTCTGGTTTTGGTATCAGAGTGATACTAGCCTCACAGAATGAATTTACCAGGGTTCCCTCCTTTTCTATTTCCTGGAATACTTTGAGGAGTATTGGTATCAGTACTTCTTTAAAAGTCTTATGGAATTCAGCTGAGAATCCATCTGGTCCTAGGCTTTTCTTGATTGGTAGGCTTTTGATGGCTTCTTCTATTTCAGTGTTTGAAATTGATCTGTTTAGATTGTGTATGTCTTCCTTTTTGAGTTTGGGAGGATCATATGTCTCTAAAAATTTCTCGATGTCTTCGATATTTTCTATTTTTTTGGAGTATAGATTTTCAAAGTAGCTTCTACTTATTTATTTCAATGGTGTCTGTTGTGATCTTTCCTTTTTCATCACGCGTTCTAGTAAATTTGAATTTTCCTTTCCTTCTCTTCATTAGTGTGGCTAGGGGTTTACCAATTTTGTTTCCTGTTTCAAAGAACCAACTTTTTGTTTTGCCAATTTTTTTTAAATTGTTTCTCTTGTTTCAATTGCATTGATTTCAATTATTTCCTGTCTTCTACTATTTTTGGTGTTGATCTGCGCTTCTTTTTCTAGGGCTTTGAGGTGTAATGTTAGGTCATTTAGTTGTTGACTTTCTATTTTTTTAATGTATGAGCTCAATGCAATGAACTTTCCTCTTAGTACTGCTTTCATAGTGTCCCAGAGATTTTGATATGTTGTGCCATTATTCTCATTTACTTCTAAGAACTTTTTAATTTCTTCCCTGATGTCTTCTGTTATCATTGAATCATTCAATAGCATATTATTTATTCTCCAGGTATATGAGTAGTTTTTGTTTGTTATTTTATCATTCATTTCTTTTTTTTTTTTTTACAAATTTTATTTTATTTTATTTTATTTTTTTTTATTTATTTTTTTACGTTTACATAGGGTAATGATGTTTCTTTTTTTTTCCCTTCCCCCCCCCCCCTCCCACCCTTTTCCCTTTATACAGTCCTTCTTTCCTTCATTCTTACCGCTCTCCTTAGCCTAACTCTAAACCTAACCCTAAACCTAATGCTAACCCCTCCCACCCCCATTATATGTCCTCATCCGCTTATCAGCGAGATCATACGTCCTTTAGTTTTTTTGAGATTGGCTTATCTCACTTAGCATGATATTCTCCAATTTCGACCATTTGCCTACAAATGCCATAATTTTATCACTTCATTGCGGAGTAATATTCCATTGTATAAATATGCCACAGTTTCTTTATCCATTCATCAATTGAAGGACATCTAGGTTGGTCCCACAATCTGGCTACTGTGAATTGAGCATCTATGAACATTGATGTGGCTATATCTCTGTAGTATGCTGATTTTAAGTCCTTTGGGTATAGACCAAGGAGTGGGATAGCTGGGTCAAATGGTGTTTCCATTCCAAGTTTTCTGAGGAATCTCCACACTGCTTTCCAGAGTGGCTGCACTAATTTGCAACCCCACCAGCAACGTATGAGTGTTCCTTTTTCACCACATCCTCGCCAACACCTATTGTTGCTTGTGTTCTTGATAATCGCCATTCTAATTGGGGTGAGATGAAATCTTAGGGTAGTTTTGATTTGCATTTCTCTTATTACTAGGGATGTTGAACATTTTTCATATATCTGTTGATTACTTGTACATCTTCTTCTGTGAAGTGTCTGTTCATTTCCTTAGCCCATTTGTTGATTGGATTATTTGTATTCTTCGTGTAGAGTTTTTTTGAGTTCTTTATAGATTCTGGAAATTAGCGCTCTATCTGAGGTATGGTTGGCAAAAATATTCTCCCACTCCGTAGGCTCTCTCTTCACATTTCTGATAGTTTCCTTTGCTGAGAGAAAGCTTTTTAGTTTGAATCTATCCCAGTTGTTGATTCTTGCTTTTATTTCTTGTGCTATGGGAGTCCTGTTAAGGAAGTCTGATCCTAAGCCAACAGTTGAAGATTTGTACCTACTTTTTCTTCTATAAGATGCAGGGTCTCTGGTCTGATTCCGAGGTCCTTAATCCATTTTGAGTTGAGTTTTGTGTAGGGTGAGAGATAGGGGTTTAATTTCATTCTGTTGCATATGGTTTTCCAGTTTTCCCAGCACCATTTATTGAAGAGGCTATCTTTCCTCCATTGCATATTTTTGGAACCTTTGTCTAGTATGAGAAAATTGTATTTATTTGGGTTTGTGTCCATGTCCTCTATTCTGTACCATTGATCTACCTGTCTATTTTGGTACCAATACCATGCCGTTTTTGTTACTATTGCTTTGTAGTAGAGTTGAAGATCTGGTATTGCAATACCCCCTGCTTCGCTCTTGCTACTGAGGATTGCTTTAGCTATTCTAGGTTTTTTATTCTTCCAGATGAATTTCATAATTGCTTGCTCTATTTCTGCAAGGTACATCATTGGGATTTTAATTGGAATTGCATTGAATCTGTATAGCACTTTAGGTAGTATAGCCATTTTGACGATATTAATTCTGCCTATCCAGGAACATGGGAGATCTTTCCATCTTCTAAGGTTTTCTTTAATTTCTTTCTTTAGTGTTCTGTAGTTCTCATTGTAGAGGTCTTTCACCTCTTTTGTGAGATTGATTCCCAAGTATTTTATTTTTTTCGATGCTATTGTGAATGGGGTAGTTTTCCTAATTTCTCTTTCTGAAGATTCATCACTTATGTATAAAAATGCATTGGATTTATGAGCATTGATCTTGTAACCTGCTACTTTACTGAATTCACTTATGAGTTCTAAAAGTTTTCTGGTGGAATTTCCAGGTTCCTCTAAATATATAATCATGTCATCAGCGAACAGGGATAGTTTGAGTTCTTCTTTTCCTATTCGTATCCCTTTAATTTCTTTGGTTTGTCTGATTGCTCTGGCTAGAGTCTCAAGGACGATGTTGAATAGAAGTGGTGAAAGAGGGCATCCCTGCCTTGTTCCAGTTTTTAGGGGGAACGCTTTCAGTTTTTCACCATTTAGAATGATATTAGCCATGGGCTTAGCGTAGATTGCCTTTATAATGTTTAGGAATGTTCCCACTACCCCAATTTTTTCTAGTGTTTTGAGCATGAAGGGATGCTGTATTTTATCGAATGCTTTTTCTGCATCTATTGAAATAATCATGTGATTCTTAACTTTAAGTCTGTTGATATGGTGAATGACATTTATTGATTTCCGAATGTTGAACCAACCTTGCATCCCTGGGATAAAACCCACTTGATCGTGGTGCACTATCTTTTAATATATATTTGTATGCGATTTGTTAAAATTTTGTTGAGAATTTTTGCATCGATGTTCATTAAGGATATTGGTCTGAAATTTTCCTTCCTCGATGTGTCTCTGTCTGGTTTAGGTATCAGGGTGATATTGGCTTCATAGAACGAGTTTGGGAGGGTTCCCTCCTCTTCTATTTCATGGAATACTTTGAGGAGTATTGGAATGAGCTCTTCTTTAAAGGTTTTGTAGAACTCGGTTGAGAACCCATCTGGTCCTGGACTTTTCTTTGTTGGTAGGCTTTTGATGACCTCTTCTATTTCATTGCTTGAAATTGGTTTATTTAGGTTGTGTATGTCCTCCTCGTTCAGTTTAGGTAATTCATATGTCTCTAGAAATTTGTTGATGTCTTCGAGGTTTTCTGTTTTGTTGGAGTATAGATTTTCGAAATAGCTTCTAATTATGTTTTGTATTTCACTCGTGTCTGTTGTGATGTTTCCTTGTACGTTCCAAATTTTAGTAATTTGAGTTTTCTCCCTCTTTCTCTTTGTTAGTGTGGCTACGGGTTTATCAATTTTATTTATTTTTTCAAAGAACCAACTATTTATTTTGTTAATTTTTCCAATTGTTTCTTTTGTTTCGATTTCGTTGATTTCGGCTCTGATTTTAACTATTTCCTGTCTTCTACTACTTTTCGTATTGGTCTGCTCTTCTTTTTCTAGCGCTTTGAGCTGTAGTGTTAAGTCGTTTATTTGTTGATTTCTACTTCTTTTTTTGAATGCACCCCATGAAATAAATCTTCCTCTAAGTACTGCTTTCATAGTGTCCCAGAGATTTTGATATGATGTGTCTTTGTTCTCGTTTACTTCTAAGAATTTTTTTATTTCCCTCCTGATGTCTTCTGTTATCCATTCATCGTATAATAGTGTATTATTTAGTCTCCAAATATTGGAGAAGTTTCTGTTTTTTATTCTGTCATTTATTTCTAATTTCAATCCATTATGATCTGATAGAGTACAAGGTAGTATCTCTATCTTCTTGTATTTGCTAACAGTAGCTTTGTGGCATAAAATATGGTCTATTTTAGAGAAGGATCCATGTGCTGTTGAGAAGAAAGTGTATTCGTTCTTTGTTGGATGGTATATTCTATATATGTCCGTTAAGTCTAAATTGCTGATTGTGTTGTTGAGATCTATAGTTTCTTTATTCAATTTTTGTTTGGACGATCTATCCAGTGGTGAGAGAGGTGTGTTAAAATCGCCTAGTATTATTGTGTTGTGGTCTATTTGATTTCTGGAATTGAGAAGGATTTGTTTGACGTACGTGGATGAGCCAATGTTCGGGGCATAGATATTTATGATTGTTATGTCTTGCTGATTTATGCTTCCCTTAAGCAGCATGTAATGTCCTTCTTTATCCCTTCTGACTAGTTATGTTTTGAAGTCCACATTATCTGAGATGAGGATGGATACTCCAGCTTTTTTGCTGTGTCCGTGTGCATGGTATGTTTTTCCCCATCCTTTCACCTTTAGTCTATGGGTGTCTCTTTCTATGAGGTGAGTCTCTTGCAGGCAGCATATTGTTGGATTTTTCTTTTTAATCCAATCTGCCAGTCTGTGTCTTTTGATTGATGAATTCAGGCCTTTAACATTCAGGGTTATTATTGTGATATGATTTGTATTCCCAGTCAATTGACTCATATTTGTTTTTGGCATGATTTGGTTTCTCCTTTATTTGGCTATTCCTTTAGGCTAGCACCTCCTGTTGGTGATTTGCATCGTTGTTTTTCATCTCTTCCTCATGGAATATTTTGCTGAGAATGTTCTGTAATGCTGGCTTTCTTTTTGTAAATTCCTTTAGCTTTTGTTTATCATGGAAGGATCTTATTTCATCGTCAAATTTGAAGGTAAGTTTTGCTGGGTATAAGATTCTTGGTTGGCATCCATTTTCTTTCAGGGCTTGGTAAATGTTGTTCCAGGCCCTTCTGGCTTTTAGGGTCTGGATTGAAAAATCTGCTGATATTCTTATTGGTTTCTCTCTGAATGTAATTTGATTCTTTTCTCTCGGGGCCTTTAATATTCTGTCTTTATTTTGTATGTTAGGTATTTTCATAATAATGTGCCTTGGTGTGGGTCTGTTGTAATTTTGTATGTTTGGAGTTCTATAAGCCTCTTGTACTTGGTTTTCCATTTCATTCTTCAGATTTGGGAAATTTTCTGATATTATTTCATTGAATAGGTTGTTCATTCCTTTGGTTTGTTTCTCTAAGCCTTCCTCAATCCCAATAATTCTTAAATTTGGCCTTTTCATGATATCCCATAATTCTTGTAGATTCTGTTCATGATTTCTTACCATCTTTTCTGTTTGGCCAACTTTGTTTTCAAGATTAAATAATTTGTCTTCAATGTCTGAGGTTCTGTCTTCCAGGTGCTCCATTCTATTGGTTATGCTTTCTATGGAGTTTTTAACTTGGTTTATTGTTTCCTTCATTTCAAGTATTTCAGTTTGGTTTTTTTTTCAGTATCTCTAACTCTTTATTGAAATGATCTCTTGCTTCCCATATTTGGTCTTTTAACTGTTGATTGGTGCGATCATTTAATGCCTGCATTTGCTCTTTCATCTCCTCCTTCAATGCCTGCATTTGCTCTTTCATCTCCTCATTAGCTTCCCTGATCGTTTTAATTACGTACATTCTGAACTCCCTTTCTGACATTTCTTCTGCTGTGCTGTCATTGGGTTTTATTGATGTAGTATCTAGGTTTGTTTGGGACATTTTCTTCCCTTGTTTTCTCATATTGGTCAGTTGTCAGTGGGACCCTGAGATATTGCAGTTTTCCGCTATTGGCTTATAGTGTCCCGGTAGATTTCCAGTGTATCACCTCCCAGCCTTCAGTAGCCTGATGTCTTGGAGGAATCTGATAAAGCAGCCCATTAGAAGAAAACTGCCCCTAGCCCCCTACTGTTTCCACGGTTTGGAACTGGCTCTGTGCGGAAATGCTCTCACTGTGGGCCTGCACCGTGCAGCTGGCCGTGTGGGAGGAGCTCACTGCCGGAGTGTGGAAGGCTACCTTGGGAAGACTCTAGCTGCCCTGCCCGGCTCCAATAAGCCACCTCTATCTGGGCCTGCCACCCGGGCCGAGCTTTACCCAGTGGGCAGACTCACCCGTGGCTCTATTTCAGTCCGAGTCTCTCAATGCCTCCCCTTCTTAACTCCTGGGTTCTGGAGCGACAGGGGGTGCAGTCTCCCTCTAGGCCGCCATCTTGGATCGCCCCGAGAAGAGAGCCTGCAGCCGGATTGGGCAGAGCCGCCTGAAGAGGTGTCTGGCTGCCCTGCCCTGATCCCAGAGGCTGTTTGCGGATCGAGGCTCTCCGTTGGTTCGGGGGCTTGTGGCTGGTTCTATGTAGAAAGTCTCTCACTGGGCGGTCAGCTCCGAGAGGCTAGCCTTGAATGGCACCTCCCACCGCAGGGGTCCAGACTACTTGGGGAAGTCTCTGGCTGCCCTGTCTGGACCCTGAATCTGCTTGCGTGCCAGAGTACGCTGAGCTGCACTGGCTCCGGGACTCGGAGCTTGTTCTGGTCAGAAAGGCTCTCACCAGCGGGCCAGTTCCGTTCCGAGAACCTGGAGAAGCTGGCTGTGTGGGCGGGGCCCACCGCCGGAGTGCGCAGGGCTGCCTGTGGATGACTCTAGCTGCCCTGCCCGGCTCCGATCTTATCATTCATTTCTAATTGCATTACTTTATGGTCTGATAGGATACAGGGTAGGATCTCTATTTTTTTTTTTTTTTTATTTACTAATGACTTCTTTGTGGCATAGCATATGGTCTATTTTGGAGAAGGATCCATGAGCTGCTGAGAAGAAAGTATATTCACTTGATGACCGATAAAATACTCTGTAAATATCCATTAAGTCTATATCATTGATTGCATTATTTAGGTCTATAGTTTCTTTGTTCAGTTTTTGTTTGGAGGATCTATCCAGTGGTGAGAGTGGTGTGTTAAAGTCCCCCACTATTAATGTGTTTTGGTCTATTTGATCCTTAAAATTGAGAAGGATTTGTTTGCTATACGTAGATGCTCCATTGTTTGGGGCATAAATATTTAAAATTGTTATGTCTTGCTGTTTTATGCTTCCTTTAAGCAGTATGAAATGTCCTTCTTTATCCCTTCTCACTTAGGTTTGAAGTCCACTTTATCTAATATGAGATTGGAGACCCCTGCTTTTTTACTGGGTCCATGTGCATGGTATGTTTTTCCCCATCCTTTTATGTTTAGTCTGTGGATGTCTTTTTCTATGAGATGTGTCTCTTGAAGGCAGTATATTGTTGGGTCTTTCTTTTTAATCCAATCTACTAGTCTATATCTTTTGATTATTGAATTTAGGCCATTGACATTGTTGCTGAGCCCGCCCCCCACACCGAGGTCAAAGGTCTGTAGCTGAGCCTGCCTGCTCGCCTGCCCCCTAACTGCTGAGGGTTACTGCACCTGTCTCCATGCTGACTCAGCACACCCTCACTGGGGCTCTCTGGCTTCTTTGGAGGTTGGTGCAGGCACTTTGAATTATTCCTGAGGGTGTGGCCATCATCATTGGAAGGGCAGCTCCCTTCCTGAGACACCTACAGGAGAATGGAGGCCCTTTGACAGGTACTTCTATTTACTCACTTATATCCTACACCCTTTCCCCATTCTCTTGTTCACAACTAGAAATATCGTAAATAGTAACTGAACTGCTCCTGTATATTTTAAAAATGTTAAAGTCTTTATAGGGGCTATCTGGTTCAGGGCTACATTTTCTTTGTATTGGGTGCTATTGGTATTGATCTCCCCTTCAGAGGAGAGGTACTGGAAAACTGCAGGGTCATAATAAGCCTGCAGGGGGGAACTTCAGTATCTCTGATCTTCACTGCTAGAGGGGAATATATAGAAACAATATGAAAAAACAGGGGAAGAAATTGTCCCTAACAAACCAAGATGCTATTGTGATAGACTCCAAAGACAGCATGGCAGTAGAAATGACAGAAAAAGAGTATAGAATATGCATGATTAAAATGATCCGTGAAGCAAAAGATGAGATAAGAAAGCAAATGCAGCCAATTCATGACCATTCCAGTAGATAGTTAAAAGAGCAAATGCAGGAAGCAAAAGAACACTTCAATAAAGAGATAGAAATTCTGAAAAAAAAAAAAAAAACAGAAATATTTGAAATGAAAGAAATGATAAATTAAGTTAAAAACTCAATAGAAAGTATCACCAACAGAACAGACCTCATGGAAGACAGAATCTCAGACAATGAAGACAAAATATTCAATCTTGAAAATAAAGTTGAAAAAACTGAGAAGATGTTAAGAAGTCATGAACAGAATCTCCAAGAATTATGGGATATTATGAAAAGACTGAATTTAAGAATTATTGGGATTGAGGAAGGCATAGAGATACAAACCAAAGGCATGAACAGCCTGTTCAACAAAATAATATCAGAAAATTTCCCAAACCTGAAAAATGAAATGGAAAATCAAATACAAGAGGCTTACAGAACACCCGGTGCACAAAACTACAACAGATCCACACCAAGATACATTATAATGAAAATACCTCACATTCAAAATAAAGATAGAATTTTAAAGGCTGCTAGAGAAAAGCATCAGATTACATATAAGGGGAAGCCAATACGGATATCAGCAGATTTCTCAGCCCAGACTCTAAAAGCAAGAAGGGCCTAGAACAGTATATTTCAAGCTCTGAAAGAACATGGATGCCAACCAAGAATACTATACCCAGCAAAACTAACCTTCAGATTTGACAATGAAATAAAATCTTTCCATGATATACAAAAGTTAAAGGATTTACAAATAGAAAGCCTGCTCTGCAGAACATTCTCAGCAAAATATTTCATGAGGAGGAAGTGAAAAACGAATACAAGTCAGCAAAGGGAGGAACTACCCTAAAGGAAAAGCCAGTCACAGGACAAGTAAAAAGCCAAAAATAAGCCAAAATGAGCAGGAATACAAATCATATCTCAATAATATATTATCTTTAATACCATATAAAATCTTTAATATTTTTAGTTTTTTTTAACTGAAAGAAGAAACATAAAACTTGTAATACCAAGGGTGTACCATGTAATGTTCAATACATGTCTATTTTGCATAATATCTCAATCAGGTTAAATATATTTATCTTCTCAAACTTTTATTCATTCTTCATGGTAATAACTTCCAAAATCCTTTCCTCTAAGATATTGAAATGTACAGTACATAATTATTATCTATGGTCACATATTATGCAATTGTGCCCCAGTGCTTCTTATTACTATCTAATCTTAATACCCATCAAACTTTCCCCATCACCCTCTCTGTCCCTGACCTCTGAAAATCACTATTCTAATTTCAAATTTAATGAGACCAGTATTTTGAGATTTCACATATGAATGACATTGTATGGTACTTACCTTTCTGTGCCTGTCTTATTTTACTTAATGTAATGAATTCCAGTTTCATGCATGTTGTCACAAATGATAGTATTTCATAATTTTATGGCTGAATAGTATTCCATTGCATATATTTACCACATTTCCCTTTCTCCATCACTCAATGGACACTTGGGTTGTTTGCACTTCTTGGCTACTATACGTTCTGCTGCAATGAACATGGCAGTACAGATGTGTTTTCAAAAGACTGCTTTCATTTCCTTTAGATATATACTCAGTAGGGGAATTTCAGAATCAGGTGGTAGTTTTGTTTTTTTTATTTTATGAGGAACCACCATAACATTTTCCATAATGGTTATTGCTAAATTACATTCCCATCAACAGTGTGCAAAGGTTTCCTTTAGTCCACAACCTCTCTAGCACTTTTATCTTCAGTTTTCATGATAAGAGTATTGGGGTTTTCTATGCCTAACATAAGGTCATTTTCAAACAATAACAGTTTAACTTCTTTTCCCATTTGGATAACTTTTATTTCCTTCTCTTGCCTAATTTGATCTGGCTAGGACTTTCGCCATCATGATGAATAAAAATGGCAAAAGTGGGTATCTTTGTCTTGTTTCAGATCATAGAAAGCTTCTGGCTTTTTCCCATTCAATATAATGTTAGTTGTTGCTTGTTATGAATGGTCTTTATGGTCTTTATTGTGTTGAGTTACATTCCTTCTCTACCTAATTTGCTCATCATGTTTATCATGAAGGATGTTCAATTCTATCAAGTGCCATTTCTGCATTGATTGAAATGGTCATATGGTTTTTGTTCTTCATTTTGTTGATATGGTTCATCAAATTTATCGATTTCTTCTTTGATCAACTGGTCATATAACAGTACATTGTTTTCATGTATTTTCATAGTTTTTAAAGTTTTTCACATTGTCAATTTTTAGTTCTATTGCAGATGGTAAGAAAAGATACTAAATATGATTTCAATTTTTTTAAAAAAAAATGAGACTTGTTTTATGGCCTATTACATGGTCTGTCTTAAAGAATGCTTCCTGTGCTGACAGAATAAATGTGTACTCAGCAGCTGTTGAGTGGAATGTTCTGTAGAAGTTCATTAGGTCCTCATGGTCTTGGTACAATTTGACTATGATGTTTCCTTGCTGACTATCTATCTGGATGATCTGGCCATTGTTGAAAGCGGAGAGTTAAAAAGCCCCACAATATTGTATTAGAGTCTCTCTCTCTCTCTCTCTCTCTCTCTCTCTCTCTCTCTCTCTTTCTCTTTCTCTCTCTCTCAGTCTAATAATACTTGCTTTATATATTTGGGCACTCCAATATTGGGTTTATATATATTTAGAATTTTTATTTCCTCTTGCTGAATTGTCCCTTTGTCATATGCTGACTTTCCTTCTCTCTTTCTACTCTTTTAAAATTTGTTATATGATATTAGTATGGCTATTCCTACTTCTTTTGACTTCCATTTGTATGGAATATCTTATTCCATCCCTTCACTTTCAGTCTATGGGTGTTCCTCAACATGAAGTGAAACCCCCAATTATTTTGATTCCTTCTTAGAGTTTAGGAAATTAAGTAATGAAGATGTTGAATAATTGCAACCAGATCTATCTAAGAAAGTGGCCAAAGCAGGTTTTAAAACACTTTCAGTAGCTTTTCATTAAACCAAGGCTTCAGTGATTGACTGAATAATGGTTCCTATTTTTCACTCCCCCAAAGTATTATTACTCATCCATTGCCTTACCATGGACATAAGTCCATGGTTGGTGGCATGTATTTCCCTAGTCTTAGGTGGCATTGGTTGTGTTACCTGCTTAGCTGATCGGATGTTAACAGGTCATGAGTAGAGGCTTAAAGTATGATTAAGCACTTGAGCTTGTCCTCTTCTGCTGGGATAGCCATGGAAATAAACAAATCACAGCTGTTGCCTCTCTAGTTACACTCTATCAGAGCAGAGCTATCTGGACTCACAGGTATGGTACAATTAGAGGTAACTGACTGCATGAAAAGTAAATGCTCAGTGTGGTTTGCAAAAGAGATTTTGCAATTGTGTGTTATATGGCAATGTCTGATTCACTCAGTTTTCTAGAGTCTCCAAATGCTCAATGACATAACTAATAAAACATTTCATACCACTAAATTTGCTATAATCTCACAGGGTAGAAATAAGATAAATATATTTCAACCAGAAGGGAAGAAAATAACTCATATTTTTAAAAAAGTTTTATTAAAAAATTTTTTTCACACATGTATATAGGGTAATAATATCTGTCTCATTCTAACATCCTTCCCATCCCCACCACCACTCCCCTCTGCACAATCCAAAGATCCTTCATTCTTCCCTACCCACTCCCCACTATGGATCAGCATTCTTATCAGAGAAAACATTTGACCTTTAGTTTTTGGAATTGGCTTATTTCACTTAGCATGATATTCTCTAAAATAACTCTTTTGCATGTGGATAAAATTGTAGTCTCAAATTTGAGCTATTCTGCTTGGAAAATCTGTAGAGAAAGTTCTTGAATGAAGCTTAGCTCTCTTAAATTTGAGTAATAAAATACACTTGTACAGGGAGAGCTTGACTCAGCAGTTCTGAGATGTTCAGACTTTGCTCACTACAAATAAAGCTTTGGTCATCAACTGACTCTTAGTGACTTCTATGCCCTTTGACTATCCTTTGAAGATGTAAGAGTATCTTTTTTTACCTGGAGCCTAGAGCCATGGCAGATATTTTATGTTGACACAAAATATACACAGTGGGGTCTTGAGCCACATAATGTTAGTTTAACCTATGGAAGGGCTGGAGACTCAGTCACCAAGATCGGATTCGTGGATATTCCATGTCTTGACCAATTCCCAGTAAAATTCAGGAAATAAAGGCTCAGGTAAACTTCCCTGGTTGATAATATCCTATATGTGTTATTACATATTCAATTCTTACAATTTATAATTCTCACTGGAGTAAATAAGTGCTGTCTATGAGACTCCACTAGGAGAGGCCAACTGGAAATATACATATAGTTTTTGTAGACTCTGCTGTGCTGCCTTTCATTTTTACTGATTTTAATCTATCTCCTTTCTTTATAATAAACCATAATCATGAGTATAGCAGACTTCTTGAGTTCTGTGAATTCTAGAAAACCATTGAACATGTGGGTAGTCATGGGGACCACTAGAAACAATAGTAATGATTTCACAAGTTCTTAGAACCAGAAATAATTGCCAGGTAAAAAGTGAGTGCAGCAAATGTATTTTCTAGGAATGATTATTAGATACTAAGTGAAGCAGTACTGGACATCTTTGGTATGTCTTCTGAGTTTATAAAACTGTCTTCATAGCCAGGTATTCCTTTTATCAGATAATATGTTATTTTAAAATATGAATTCTGAAGTAAGAATAATTTGAATTAGATAGTCTCTCCTGAGAGTGTACAGACTTCTGAGATGATGTTGAAGATGTCGGAATCTTCTATTTACTGCTGTGCATTTTGAGCAATCTCAAATGAGCAAAATTATCCTTCATCATCTTAAACTAAAAGCAATATTTGAAAAGTATTTGAATTACAGAAATTTGATTGTTCATTGCTTTATATGACAGGACAGTCTAGTGAGGACAAAAATGATTCACACTCTATGTTGGAGTGGGGAGTGGTACAGACAACTTTCCTTTTTGGAAAAAAATACCAGATCTCTGTGTCAAAAAATGAGATAAGCCTCATTTTAGGGCTTATAGTTCAGAAATGAAAGAATAGTAGATCCACAATTTTTTCTTTTTCTAGAAGATGAAGAATTGAATATCGAGGCTCTTCTAATTGTTATTGGATAAATGATTTCTAATATTGAATTGTAAACATAGAAAGACTGTCAAAGTAATGAGAAAGAATTTAAGCATAAGAAAATGCATGTGGCCCTTAAAGCCTAAGTACTTAATAAGGGTTTTTTTTTTTTTTTTTTCATACAGTTTGCTCTGAGAAGCAGCAGTGCCAGGCAAAAGAGGGCTTATTCTTCCAAGGGTGGTGTAGGTCATGACTGGACTGCAAGATGAGGCATTTCCAAAGGTTCTAACATTGTTTCCTAATATGAGCATTAAACTAGTGTGTCTGGGGAAAAATTCATACAATTGTATGAATTTTTGTGCCTTTATATACTGATATGTATGCCTCTGTATAAAGATGCCCCTGGAGTTATGATGAAGTCACATCCTGATAAATCTTTCTTTACTGAAAATATTAAGAAAATGCACTTAACACACCTGACCTAATGAATATCCTAGCTAAGCAACACACTAAACTGAAGAGTGTTGGTTCCTCCCTCTTATGATCATGTGGCAGACTGGATGCTGTGGCTCCCTGTTACTGTCTAGCATCTTGTGACAGTGTCCTACCACATATCACTAGCCCAGATCAAATTAAAACACTGAAGTTGTGTCTCTTTCACACCATCATAAAATGAAAAATTGTAAGTTGAACCATCATAAATTAGTGACTATCCATATGTATATTATATTTCAAGACAAAGTTTATATGCATGTGTGTCTCTTAGCATGTGTGTTAACCACCTGCACCACTACTTTATTCTAAGGCACCTGCATCTCTCACTTGGATTATTAAAATAGCCTCCTGGAGATTCTTGCTTCCCTGAAGTTGATTCTCTACACAGCAGCCAAATACTTAATGAATCCATTCAAAGCCACCTGTGTCTTCTTGTGTCACTCCAGGTAAATTCTGAGAAGCTTCTTATGACCCACCAGGATCTATGTGATCTAGCTTCCTTCTCCTTCCTGAACCATTTTAACCCTCCTAAAGGTCCTCCTTATTTATCCTCACAAGCCCCAGGTACAATGCCTCTCCATACCAGTCTTTGTATTTAATACTGCTTCTTCTACCTCTAATGCTCTTTCCCTAGAAATTTTCATAGTTCATACATTCACTTTATTTATATCTCTATTCAAATGTTACCTTATCAAAGAGGACAAATAGGGACAATGTAATTTACCTGTACACTTCTATTCTTTCTCTTCACCCTGTTTCATATTTATGAATGGAACTAATCATCTGCCTTGCCCAATAAAATAAAAGTACCTTGATATTTGTGACTTATCAGTGCCAGAGACAAATATTTATCTGATCAAGTATGAATCTGGATGAGATCATTAAGTGAGGATCCTTACAGGCAATAAAAAAGGTTCTATTTAATCTAAAAAAAACAAAAACAAGCAAAAAAGTCCAACCTCATTAGATATCTTGCCTCTCTGAAGCAAAGATTCCTCCTTCACAGGTGTGTGACTCTGGAAGCAGACAGCCCTGGTTCCAACATTGCTTCTGACAGCTCCAAGCTGGGTAATCATAGTAAATTGACATCGTGATGGCAGTTATTTCATGATGTAGTTGGAAGAATCACAGGAGCAAACCCATTTAAGTCCCTTAGTTCAGACTTGGCATAATTCAAGTATTCAATATATCTTAACTGTTTTACTGTTTTGGATTTTTCTAACCCCTGAGGTATTTGTGAATCCCTGTACTCAGCATCTGAGAAAGAGAGTAGAGGTTCTTGCACACAGAACTGGACAACTGAAAAATGTTACTAACTGTTAAGTAGATTCTGGTTGGAAGATAGAGAGGCAGAAAATACTGGTTTACACATTTCTATTTCAGATAGGAGTGTTAACCAGGTTAAACCAATGTCAATTCTGGAGGAAGGGTGGGTTACAAGGGAAATGAAGAGTGCTGGTTGCTTCTTAAGATCATGTGACTGACTGGCTGCTGTGTTGGAGAAAATCAAAGGGGAAAATACTCTTCATCTGAATAGAGATAAAAATAAAGTGAAAGTATGAGCTATGGTAATATCTTCTAGAGGTAGAAGAAGCAGTATTAAATGCAAAGACTGATATGGAGGGGCATTGTGCCTGGGGCTTGTGAGGATAAATAAGGAGGACCTTCAGACTAGGTTAAAATGATCAGGGAAGGAGAAGCGAACTTAGATCACATAGAACCTGGCAGGTCATAGCAGAGGTAAAGGAGACTTAAAGAGAATGAAGTACAGGATAAGTAGTCTGACCATGCAAAACAGAGTTCAGATAACAGCAAAGAAGAAAATAGCAACAGCATAGTCAGAAAACCACCAACTATCAATAGAACAGAATGGAGTGAGAGGAAGAAGCTCTTCTGTCCAGCAGGGAAGGTAAATACCTCCCTTGGAGAAAGAATATTTTTCGATTACCTAGACAGACAATTGTTCAGTAATTCTTAATCAACTCTGAGCCATGAGAAGAGGATTTTTTTTTAAAGGATAGGAGAAGAGTTTCTTGTGTTTGTGACTAAATTATCTAGACATTAGATTCTACTGTTATCTGAATGCGATCCATTCTTCAAGCAAATTTTTGACACCTTATACTCTAAAGACTATAATAAAGTCTTTGAGTATAGATACATGTGCAACATATGTAGAATTCACATATTAATAATTTATCTTTAAACAATTGTTTGGGAGACATGAAATTAATACATTTACCAAGAAACATCTAATTTTCTAAAATAATTTAATATTTGCCTAAACATTTCAAAGTGAATATCTTCCTTGAACTTATTAACATTTCAGAATAAAATTAGTGTTGGAGAAAATCAAAGGGAAAAATCTCTTATTTTTAATAAGTCCAGGAAGAAAAATAATGAATAAAAGTTAAAATATTAAGAACTCAGAATGTATGCTATGCCTAATAACATTTACTTTTAAAAGTAAAAAAAATTTTTTTGAAAATTCTGAGACATGTTTGTTTCTTGCTGCCATAGAAGAAAAATGCACTGCTTTAACTATAAAGATTTTTATTTAAAAAGATATTATTTCAGCATCATGAATTCTGAATTTCCCAACTGCCATTCAGTTATTGAATAATTTTAAATAAAAAGGGCCAATTATCTAACATGGAACTTACTTTCTTCTCAAAGTAATTTTCCATCCTATTAGTTTTATATCACAAGTGATGCAGAACATACTTCAAACACTATGTATCATTTCCCAGTATAGTTTATAAAAATGCAAACTAATAGAGTTTCTTCAAACCTTGATTAATTTGTTACTTATTTGCAAACTGGCATGTATGTTCCAGTTCAGTCACAGACTATGTTCTATACAAACTCCTTTCAAGTCTAGCTGATTTGCAGGGAAAAAATCTTGCAATGCTCTTTTCTGAAATAAAATATGAATCTGAAGCTAAATGGATTCATCTGTAAAAAATCAGAGGATGTGTCCAAACTAGTAACATCAAGTACAAATACTATCTTTTCTGTTTTCCAGCTGTGCCAGTGACTAAGCCATAGCACCTATGATACTGTGTAAGCAGTAGTCTGATCTCATCCATTTTTTTTCTCCTGTTTTGGACATGGAGTAAATTTGACATTTACTCCATAAATAACTCTTGAGAGTATAACACTTTTTATGTCTGCCTTTATCTCATAGATACTCACTCACATACACAGCTGTACATATACTTAGATAATTCTATTAGGAACATCTCTGGTAAAAGGTCCCTTTTCTAAAAAGCTAAAGATCTAAACCACTTTATCAATAGCAAACAACCTAAGCAGCTTTCAACTTATCTGGCCACTATCACACAACTCTTTGCACAGATAAGAGTTTTCAGAATACAAACAGTGAATTCATCAACCAAAAAATTGTTAGTCCCAAAACACAACTGAATAGATCTTTCAAGAAAATCTCCAGCACAGTCAAGGATTGTGGCTCCTGAATAGCAGAACAACTGATAGTCAGGGTTAGTGAGCAAAAGGCTTAAGATTTCTGAATTTTTATCAGAAGTACACAGACCAATCCCACTAATACAGTGTGAAGAAAACCAGAACACCATTCCACATGGATTTGCCTTGATACTTTTAAGTATTACATAAAAGTATATTTTAAAGAGTTAAACACTGTCTCATTCATTTATTTACATTTATATATTCTCCACTGAAGCTACATCTAGTAATAATTCACTGGATCTATTTTGTATGAGGGTTAAAAATGTATTTCAATGATACATAATGCAGTCATTATTGAGATCCTCCAGGTTCATTCCAAAACACACTATGGTATGTGTATCACACAGATTTTCTAATTGTTTTCATGACTATTGAGCCAAAGGTATTCACGTGGAGAAGAAAGAAGACAATTTATTTATTAGATCAGGTTATCAGAAATTAAAGAAGTGTTTATTAGTTTTCAGCAACTAACAGAGATGTTATTAAACTTATTTATATTTTACTTATTGCTATTAGAGTTTAGATAGTACTCTAGCTCTCTAACATGGTTCCATTTAAACTATTAGGCAAATGAGTTTCATTATACTTGATTTAATAAAAAAATGAAGATACCCATTTATTTTGTTGTTATTTTAATTTAAGCTGATAAAATATCTGAAAAAGTTTAGTCAATTATAACGAGGATCAAAAATTTTAAAGTATCATCTCTAGTCATTAAATACTTAAGGACAGCATGGGATATTTTGATTACACCAAGTAGGAGTAATAATGAGAGAGCTTCGTGTCTGTGGCCCATCAGCAACCACAGGTCCTTGTGCTTCTCATTGCATTTATGGTTACATTATAACCTGTTCTAGAACATTAAGAACACCTATAAGTAAATGTGGTGCTCCTTGATACTGCTTCTTATTTCTCACTGAGCTATCTGTAATTTTATGATGTTAAATTTTAAGTAAATTGTCATTCTTGCCCTACAACATTAATGATTTATTCAGCTTTGTGAATTGTGAATTGAACCTAGAAAATTTTACCTAACAAAGTATTTCTCATTACCCAGAAACTTTGCTCTTCACTCTGGACTTGAAGAGATATGGATACCTTATTAGACACAGTCCATAAAGAAAAGATATGCCTGAGTTTGAGGAATGAATCTGGATCCCAAAACCAAAATTGAAAAGGAGATCAATGAAATAATATGAATTTGCTATTTCTTAATAAGCTTATGGTTGTTAATTAGACATTTGTTCTTCCAACTCAAAATTCTAACCCTAGTTCTTATTTAACATTTGAGGAGTTCTCTTTTCTTTGTTCCACTACTATTACTACTACTACTAATAATAATAATAATAATAATAATAACAACTTCCCTTTTTCTCCCTGGGAATTCTTCACAACTTTAATCCAGCTAAAATTTAAAGTGGGGAAGATATCAAGATTGCTGAAGGTCAGCATTATTATTCTGAAATTATTTCCTCTACATGCCTCACTGCAAACCCATTGAAAAGAATCAATACTAAACTGATAGCATCTTTTTTGTTCTTTTCAGATTGTGTAGGGCAGAAAAAAGTGTTTCTGATAGAGAATTGACTCTTCCAGAACAAAACCATACTAGGTAGCACTTACAAATTTACATGGAAGCATGTTTCAACATGAACACAGCCTGGATAAGCACCCTGTGATCAACCAAGGGTGGAATTTAGTTAACATTTTTATAAAAGAATTTTAAGAAAAAATCCCTAAGTTGAGAATATTCTCAAGTAATAGCATATCTACTCTTTGTATTTTTCTATTTTGACAGTGCTATGTCAAATCAATTACTTAATTTAACCACAATATATTCTGTGCTACAGTTATCTCTCAGGAAAATGGCATTGATATATTCACTTTACTTGAGAATTAAGCTTCTGTAATTCTCATTTAAATGTATCTAAAGCATTTGCTTCTTCATATTTTATGATATAATTTTGGTTTTTGTAATTTCATTTTGTGAAAATACTATGTTATTATTTATACTGAAAGCAAAGGCATCATGAAGATAAAGATCTATCAAAAACTATTTGCCACTAGCTTTTGATATAAATTTTATGATATTTAGACCACAAAACAACATTTCCATCAAAAATGGACAATTTATATTCTTAGGAAATTATAAACAACTTAATATCAAACTAAATTGTACTCCAAAGAAATTAATTTAAAATCATCATAATAATTTTATATCGTGACCATAGTCAAAGAAGATAAGAGTTGATAAACATTTTCAAGATTAAAAGCAAATTCTGTGCACATAGAGCTAAAATATTAATAATCATAAATAAGCAAACTTGGGATAACTATCCATACAACATTCTAGACCTACATTTGGTGGTGATTATCTGAATTTTTTTTTAGAATTGAGATATTTCACTGACAAAGTTTAAATAGAGTAATAATCTCTTTTAAAGGGAAAAGCAAGAATTCATAATTAGAGGAAGTCAACAAGCATTACGGGATAAAAAAAGTATTTCAGTAGCAAATTTTGTTAAGATTAAATTCTGGAAAGTTTTAGAAGCTAATAAATATTTCTTTTTAAAAATGATAGTACAAGTGGACTAATATGAATGAGCATTTGTCTCTTAAATCCCATGTGATAAATTCGTATTTTGAAGAACTACCAAGATATTTAAGATAGGGATATTATCAAAGAGCCCATATGTGATTTCCAGAAAGCAAAGCCGTTTGTTACCCTATGCCAGGTCAATGTTCCAAAAGTCAGATGAGATATACATAGAATTTATAAAGCACTTCCATCGTCCCCAATCGGAATGGAATTGCTAAAGCATCTCAGATTTTCATCACATTGTAACCTCAGCTTTTGTTCCCATTTTCTCTCTTGGGCAGAGAGCTGGCTCATGAGCCGTGCTTTTCACAACCCCAAGTTCTTTATCCCTAAATAACCAAATTCTCAAGAGAGCAGCAGACAGCAGGGAGAAGACGATTTATTTAGAGAACTATTATGTGAGGAAGAAAACAAGTTGCCATTTCCAATTTGAAACATAATTAGGAAGACAATAGCCTCCTGACTGATGTTCTTTGTTCCATTTGGATATTTATGTAGGCCAGTAATTGGAGTGTGCTTTTCTGTTCAATTTCACATTGTCTAGGAAAGGGCTTCTCATGCATGCTCCATGACTTTCTAGTTAGATTTAGAAGAAAACATCTTGCAGCTACTGTCCTGTGCTGCAGACACAAGTCACTGCCTTCTGCACACTGTCAAAATAAAACCAAAGTTTCAGCAACTGACAAACAGCTGAGATAACAGGATTGTAAGAAGGAAAAGATTGCAACATAGAATTTGGGTGATTGAAGTTTTTCTGTTATCGAAAAACTTTGGGAAAGTCAACTACCCTTTTCTCTGAAAAATTGATATACATATTCTAAAATCATTTGAAATATATGTATGTCAAAGCATTCATTCAAAGACAATACCACATATAAATAAGAATGGAGGCCCACAACATTTCAAGGAGAACTTTTGGGAAGCAGAGGGAATAGCTCTTTCCTTTCCCTTTATAAGCAGAGGAAAATAATTTCCTCACCCCTTGCCTATACACACTTTCCAGCTACTCATGTGAGAAGCACCTACTAGCTCTCATCACACTGCCCTAAACATAAGCAAAGGAGCAGGGAGGATTGATACACTTATTATTTATTACTAAGTAATTACTAAGAAATCTACCACTGATCCAAAATACTTCATGCAAATACTCAGGATAAAATTACTAAAGATAACTATTAAAAACAAACATATATATTGAGCAGCTACTATGTCTGACACATTGATTAAACCTCACAACTAATTGGCTGAATTCGAAGTTCAAAACTTAAGTATTTATACCAAGCACACAGTTATTAAGAACTGAGATTGGGTTGTTGGTCTTTCTCCTTGTTTCTTTCACAGCAATATGCTTTCCCAAGGGAAGTTAATGCCTTAATCTTAGTTACAATATCCTGACTTTACTGAATCAAGAATATCAAATTCTCTGCAAAGCTATCAATTTTTCAAGATATGAAATTTTTGAGGAGCAAATGATAGTCAACTTTTTTAATTGGATAGATTTTTTAAAAAAGTCTTTTCTTTGTCAACAGGCATCTGGACCAATGCTAAGCATGTGCCTACCAAGCAACTGGTAAGATCACATTTGTGAGCCTCAGGACAAAAACTTGTTGGTCAGCAGCTCTTCCAAATATTGTATAGACAGACCATCACTATGATGATTCACTAGCCCTTCATGATCCAAATCTAGAGTGTGATGCAACTTTTTGAAAGATACCTAGGTCATATAACAGACGCTGATACAATTAGAAATATATAAAACTAGTTCTACATCTTCTAAGCTTCATGAATGTCAGAATTGTTATCTAAGTATTGCTTTTCAAGTATTTACATGATTTGAACTTTAAAAATATCGATAAGCATTTTTGTATTTAATATTGTATATACATGTATTATTCAAGGTGAAATATAGTAAGCTCAGCTATAAAGAACTCCTGAATTTCAGTTGTTTAACATAATAAAATATTATGGATTTTTTCTATACATTAAATGCCAAAGATAGTTTAGGTTTGGGCTTTTATTTATTATCTTCATTCTAAGGTCCGGCTTCATGGAACAGCTGGTATCTATAGTATTGCTAGTGGCCATGGAAGAGAGAGCATGCTTAGAAAATCTTGCAATGGGTTTTAGAACTTATAAGTATATGTGGAATATTTTTATCCTGGTGACATTTCATTGTTTAAAGCAAGTCGTCACATGTTCATATAATCCTCCACTAGTTCAGTGAACCAGAAATATTTGATAAAAAACTCCAATGACACAAAGTCTGCTTACCAGGTTAACAGATATTTGGTTCATACTACTTTCTGCAAGCAAATACCTTCTCCATCCTTAAAGGAAACAACCCATGTAGTCACCATTTCAAGCTCAAAGTCCTGTATCTCTAGATAATGCCCAAAGTCTCTTCATCAGTTCCAGGTATATCTTCTCTTGACCAAAATTAACTAAACTGTCAAGCCTTCTATACTACTTCCTAAAATATATTGTATTCATAAGTTTAACATTGTAATTTGGGCTTTAAGTCATAGGATATGAAAGTGGGATTTGACAGAGCTAGGGAATGAATGAACATAACCTAGAAAAGGATACAGTGATGTACAGGACTTAGTACCCTCCCTTGTTCTAGAGAATGTGAGCAGATCTCTGTCATATATATATTTCACATTGAAAGTATGGTTTGTTGTTGCTGGTGGTGGGTGGACAGAAGTTTAAGTTTGAGTAAAGAAGTGTCCAAAGATGCTGAGATGAAATATGGGTGGACTGTGCTGGACTAACAGCTGTCAAGTCAACATCACTGCCATCTCCCTTGATAGTCTTCTCTGCTAAGCCCAGAAGAAGACAAGAATCTCATTCCTTGGAATTTTTTGCCTTGTATACTTTCTTGCATAGTTAGATTCCCTAACTCACAGTCACTCACATGAATTTTGGAAAGTGAATGGGAAGAAAATGATATGACTCACTGGAAGCAGATTCACCCAGACACACAAATAGATATGAGATGAGAAGTTCCGAGGAACCTCAGGGTGAACTTTTGCACAGTACCATTTAGATGCTATTGGTAGTCAAGAAGATGACCAGTCTTCATGGGAAGGACTCATCTAATAAAGCTGGCTAAGATAATTATCTGTAACTTCCTGGGGATGGTTGAGGTCTGAGTATCTCCAAAGATAGCCATAAATATCCACCTCTTTCATTCTGCAGGCTAGGGAGTGAGTGACAGCTCTCTGCCTTCCATTTTCCTGTCTTCTCACAAAATGAAATAATAGCCCTAATTCTGGATATTAACATAGACTCATAGAGTCGCTTCTATTTTTCCACAAATACTGATACTCTGAATGTTTCTTTATTGAGTGTCATGGGGAAGTTATTTGAAAGATGCTACAGATGGCATTCTGTTGGTTTTAAAGAAATAGATTTTTAAATTGTTATTTAAATATCCATAAGAAGATTTTCAAGCGAAAAAAGTATCTATTTTTATTCATATTGTTATTAAATTTTCAAATTTCAGTCATCAATAGCATTATATGGTTAGGAAAAAATATTTTTTAAAAAGTCATCCTAAAATTTTTCATTGAATCTCTAGGAAAAATATAAACCCACAAAAAAATAATGGGTAATATAGTTTTTGTATTGTTCTTAATTCTAGTTCATTTGAAACTCAGAGAAATAACATATGGTTTGAATAATAACTACTTGAATAACAATATTTTTGGGCTTCAAACCAAAATAAATAAAATCTACAAGGAATGACACAAAATTTCACTCTCAAGCATAAGGAATTGTAGATGAGGGACATGTAGAATTTAAAATTATCCAGCATCTTTTATAAATGACATGTCTGAAAATCTAACAAGTCGCTCCCATCCCTAACAGACTATCACATCCCCATTTAGCTTCTTATTTGTCTCTGTCAGGCTGATCCATGGGTTGAGTCCCCAAGTCATCAAAATGAGACTTGGCATTGATCACTGAAATTTATGATACTTTGAAAGATCATACCTGATTAATGGCACAGCCACATTTTATGTATTTCCATAGACACATTCATTCATAGTCAGTGCTGATAGCATGTTGAAATTGTGGGAGGAATTTTAGATAAATTGTAGACTGGCATAAATCCTGGGGTCTTTATCCCTTTATGATTAGAAAGCCTCCTCATTTCCTCAGGGAGTACTGAAGGCACTTTAAACTGCATTTTGGCCAAAGAAATGTTCTCTGTGGTAACACCCTAGCTAATGCTACCAGTGCGACTTCAGAAATATATTAAAGCTATCAAGCAATTAAAATATTTAAATTCTGGTCCTGTATCATAGTATAAATTGTATTCACTAATCATATCCTTTGATATTTCCCATCCTCTTTGAGCTTCCTCTACCTATACTAATGGGTTTCGCATGCTTGAGCCTCAAGTTTTCTCATGTGTAATACATAAATAGTTACAGTGTATCTTTCAAAGTGTTATTTGGAGATTAAATGAGATAGTCAAATAATCTACTTAGCCCAGTGCTGATTTTTAAGTAGCTATCAATGTAACCTATTCATTTCCTCATTCAAACAATATCCTATGATACAAATACTACAAGAAGATTGAAGAGATTCAACTATAGTCATCGAGCATTGCAAACTTGTTTTCTAACCTTCCCTATCTTGATGCCAGAATTTTTTGTTGTGGTGGTTCCAACTTTAGAATCTATAGCCTTTTCATGGTTTTCTTATTGCATTAGTAAACTTTGGAGTTGAATGATTCCATGCACAATTCTCGTAGGTGGTCTTTTTATCGCCTCACAAACTAACTTTGGACTAAGCTTCTTTCAGTTTGTAAAATCTAAGATCACAATCCAGGGTGGTATGGCCCTGGGCAAATGAAAGTAAAATCTGAACATCTAGGGAACAAAGTAAAAATCAATTAAGTGAACATAAAGGATACTCTTGGAAGTGATGTCCACATTCTTTGAGATTCCTTTTTATTTTTCCAATATTGGTTCCCTCATTTGTGTGTATCTAGTTAAAGTTTCCCTCCTTAAATCACCGCTTCCCACAGCAGTCTGTAGACCTCCCAGGTATCTCACATGTGGGAAACTTGAGGTCTGTTCTCACCTGTCTTCTTTTCTGCATTCCACAAAATATGAGCTCACCCTTCACAGCTGTCAAGAGCTTTGAAGTTCTCTTCATGTATCCTGTCATGCTATTAAATCGTTTTCCCATGTTATTTTCCTTACATAAACTACATTGTTTGGCCTGTAAAATTGCCAAAAGCGCAAAGGAATGCCTTTAAAAAATTTCAAAGACCCTTACTTTTATCATACAGAAACTTCAAGTCTTTGTAAGGCATACAAAACTAAAATTTGAAGTGAGAATTTGCACCTGCTACAGATCTTAACTTTCACACCTGGTGTATTTATTTTAAGGTATCCTTTTCTTCTTCAAATCAGGGATTTGTATTTTCCACAAATAATTTCTGAACTTTGCTGCCTGATTTATTTTTGATGATTAAAAAACAGGTTATCAAAGCCTCTGGATAAAACATCTTACAGAAAAAAAGGGAAACAGATGGTAATATAAGATGGCATTTACATAGACAATAAAGGCAATTAAAGGCAGAACATTTTTGATTCATCGCCTATCTTGATCATTTTGGTAAAGGGCTTTAAAGAACAAATAAAATGGCGACCAGATATGATCTGAGAGGTTTTCTAGACCTGAATGCCAAGGCAGGGTTAAAAACTGTGAGCCTAAATTAAGTTACTCACCTCTAAAAGTGAGCGAGTGCGCATGTGTGTGTGTGTGTGTGTGTTTTAAATGAATGAGATTTTTCTCTAACTCATGTAAACACAGCAGAAGATCTGCTTAAGAAATTTTGTTCTGCATTCTGTCAATGACTACAGATTCCATCTCTGAAAACAGGATCTGCCAACGCTGCTCAGTAGTAGTTTGAAACTGAAACTTTTTCAAAAGCAGTCATCATGGTAGGCAGGAAAACAGAGCAAAACAAACAAAAAATAAGTAAACAGTGTCTGAATTGACTTGTGTTCTAAATTCCATAGAATCGACTGTGTTCTGCTTAGTATCTAAGAGTCTCCTCACTTTTCCTCACTTTAAAAATGAAAACAAAGATCATCACTTTGCAGCTTTGGGGAACTCAAGACTAAGAAAATACTGAGTACCTGTTAGTTTTCTTCTACTAGCCTTTCCTAGCTCCCATAATGGCCTCCTTGCCCCACTAATGGTTTGTTTTTTGTTCTATCTGGAACCTTATCATTCAATTATTTTCTTATTGTGATCCTCACAGTAGTTGCTTTAGTCAGTTTTTTCACTGCTGTGACTAAAAGATCTAGGCAGAACAATTTTAGAGGAGAAAAAGTTTATTTGAGGGCTCAAGGTTTCAGAGATCTTAGTCCATAGAAGGCTGGCTCCATTCCTCAGACCTGGAGGTGAGGCTGAACATCATGGCAGGGAAGCAGCTCACAAGATGATCAGCAAGCAGAGAGAGAGAGACTCCACTCTCCAGACACAAAATGTATATCCCATAGCCACACCCCCAATAAATCACTTTGTCCAGCCAACACTCCACCTGCCTCTAGTTACCACCCAGTTAATCCCATCAGAGATTAATTCACTGATTAGGTTAAAGCTATGATCCAATCATTTCTCCTCCAAACCTGCTTGCATTGTCTTACAGGAGAACACCTCACATTCAAACTATAACATTAGTCCTCCGATTTCCATCTTCAGAGGAAGAAATGGGGATAAGAGGTGTATCAGTCAGGAAAACAGAAAGCACTCTAGGTATTTCAGGCAGAATTTGAACTCAGGTATTGTTTACACAGATGATGGGGAAACAGGAAAAAACTACCCCCAGTAGCAGAGGGAATCCGGGAATTAGTAAAAGCAAGAAACTCTTTCTCCTCCCCAGAGTTTGGAGTCAACTGAAAGGAAATCCAGAACCTGTAACATCCTGTGGAAGCCACCTCAAGTGGTCATTCAGACAGAAAGATATGTAGCCCCTATTGAAGGCACTGCCCATGTTGGAACAGGAGAAATGCTGGAATGTTCCCAGTAAGCACAGGGCTCAGACCTGGAATCTACATCTTCTAACACTTTCTTTTTTGTTTTATTTTTTGTTTGAGGTGGGGAGTTTTGTTTTGTTTTGTTTTGTATTTTTGGTACTGAGGACCGAACCCAGAGGTAAACTTTACCACATTCCCAGCCCTTTCTACTTTATTTTGAGACAGTTTCTCACAAAGTTGTTTAGGGCCTCTAGGTTGCTGAGGTTAACCTGGAACTTGTAATACTCCTTAGTCTCTAGTTGCTCAGATTAAGGCTTGTGTTACCATGCTCAGCTATAACTCATTTCTTATGAAATGGATACAATTTTTAAATGTTGTGGAAGGGTTTAGTAATCACAAATCACAACAGAAATTTAGGGTACTATATCACACCTTTAAGAGGAGTTCATTCTTGAGAAGCCCTTCAGATAAAAAATCATAAAGGATCCTTGGTCCCAGAACTTCCTTGACACTGTTACCTTCAATGATTTCATCCATTCTAATGGCTTTGGGTCAAACAAAAGTTTTCTTTGAATGAAAGGAATTTTAATGGGATTTTCTCATAGTTTTAATTATGACATCTTTGTCCCAATGGCATTCGACCATGAATTTTCATTTCCAAACAAAAAATCAGAAGAGTAAAAGAAACATAGAGTAGAATAACAGCTTAGGTAGACCCATTTTTCTGTTTTAATCTTATTTCTATGGTTGAATTAAACTTTTGAAAAAAATATGGAGCAAAAGTATTTGAAATAAGGGATGATAACATTGGACTTTTGAAATGTGGTTCACACCTACTTCATTTCTGAAGCTATAATCCTGGTATAATGTGTAAAGAGATTTGCAATGAAAGAAAGCAAATCTAGTCTGTATCAATTATTCATACATTTTAATTGGCAGTGAAACTAGCAAATGTATTCAGTGAGGGGTCTTTATTCCCACAAATGTAGTACATACACAATGGATGGAAAAAATAATCTACTTTTCAATACTCACAACATCTCAGTATGGATGCTTATATATAAAGTTTTCAAAGGATTTGTTGAAACCGCTGACCAAACTACACAAACTACAGTTGCACTTCTGCCAGCTACGAAGGGCTGTGCTTGAACTTCATTTCACAGTTTCTGGTTTACCCAGCCTTTGGGCCAGCACAATTCATACTTGTTACTATGCTTGAAAAGATCTGTTTCAGGAACTGTTACAGAAACAGAGAAGCTAGTACACATTATCCTAAAATGCCACTGTGTTTAACAGAAAAAAATCATCTGATTTCTTGAAGTTCTATGTGGCACACCATTGGTGTTCGCTTAAGGAAAATTTCAAAGTTTTAGCAACTAGAGGCTTCAAAACCCATTAAGCGTTAATATTTTCAGGGACCTGGAGTGTAACCAAGTTCTCTCCTTTCTTTGGATAATCTGTGAATAGGAAAGGACATTTTGTACTATATGCTTTGTAAATGATGAGAGATACTGAATTTTGTATTGAAGGAAAGTAGTCGTTTGGTGCAAAGCATAGATAAAACTGGAAAAATATGGTATTGTCTTAAACAAAGGAGTAATTTTATTTAATTCAACATTTTCTAGGCATCTACTGTGGTACGCCTCATGTATTTTTTTTTTCTACTTACTTCTCTGAATCTAAACAGTATGTTACTGTCCTATTTAGTTGTACATCTCTCTTCCTTTACAGTAAATTTATGGGAAGCAGTAACCCTGTTGATAACCTCAGTACCCAACAGAAAATGGCATACTGGTGGGCACTGAATAAATATTTGCTAACTGAAAAGGTGAAAACTTTTTGTAGAAGTCAAGATTGATAAAGAAATAGACCTTGCCATTGTAGAACTTTTGTCTATTATTTTATTCAATTTCAGGAAATTTTTTAAATACTCACTTTTAACATTAGGAAAAACTCAAGCTCTCCACGTTTTTTAAATGAGGAGACCAAAATGCAAAGTCATTTAGTTTGTCAACTGCAAAATTTTAAATAATTGAGCAGAAAACATCTGATTCTAAAGGAAAACTATATTTTAAGTGTTATTAAAAATGAAATCATCATAAACATATCTCCTAAAAATGAGAAGGGAAATAAAGAGACACTTTATTCATAAAAGAGACAATATTCCTTTGGATTTTATACTGATTTTGAAATTTGAAAATCAGGCTTTGAATAACAGGATTCTTGGTCTCTGAGAGACCTGACAAATGGTTTTCTTGAGAAATGTTAGTTTGGCCACATAAGATAATGATGCTTTGTTGGTGTGACTCCTTGTGACTCCACTATCAGCAGTGCATCATCACAATGTCACCTTGGCCATTGGGCCAGTCAAGAGGGATGAGCCCAGGCACTCACTGCTATCTCCCCTGCTGGAATGCAGCTATTACTAAGAGTTAGTGCACATTCACATGAGGGCCTGGGGAGATGTCTTAGCTTCTACCTATAACCTGTGTGTAAACGAAGAACTTTGATCTTTAAGTTGATAATTTGCACAGGCATAACATTTTGTAAATTTTTTAAAATAAATCCAAACACCTTCCCTTATGGGATTATCATCATATAATCACTGTATCTTGCTGGCTTCAAAAAAACAAACCCTTTATCATACTACTTGAGTCATTTAAAATAAAAATAAAAAGAGTTGACCCATATAGAAGATCATCTGAACAATGATATTACTTCTGAATTTTAACTAACAGGTATCAATGATTTGCAAAGTCACAAACTTTCCATTCAGGGCATAAGAAAAATGGAATGTACCTAGTGCAGTGTCTCTCTGAAATAGTTATTTATCAAGTTATAGATGACTGAGTAACAGATCATAGTTTTCCCACAGATTTTGTAGGTTTAAGGTTTTAATTGAAGCTCAGAATTCTTACTTGTAGTTCTTCGAACTGTGTCACAAATGTCCATCTTTGCCCACTGAACTAAAAAGGATATATAGTTTAGAGAAGAGGAAAAGAAAAGTCACCATCACATCTAAAATGCTGGGAGTCCAGAAATTAGTAATGGTGGACAAAGCCATTTCTTCACACGTATAGGATAATACACGTCCTCATGGATATTTAAATATCATGAATCAATATAGAACCATAATCATTAAATGGCAGATCTTTCCAGAAAACCCTGTAGATGAAATGGTTTGCCTATTAGGAAGGGCAACTATGGAAAGGAAAAGGAGGAGGGGGAATAACACTGGAAAAATCCCAGGATTCATAGTCTGAAGATCCTGGCTCCTCTTCCATGTAAGCAATTGAATTTAAGTCTGAGATAAAACCCAACCTTCTAGATCTGTTTTCTCAAATTAAAATGAGGATGAGTACTACAATCCTAATCTAATACACTATAATTTGGCATTACAAAGAAGTGTGAAGGAGACCTGTTTTTTTATTCGAAGAACTGGTGAAAGTTAAAGTGGGAAGAAATGCCCTAAAGTAAATACATCTGCTTAAATATAAATTGTGACCCTCACTTTCTTACTAGATAGTTAGGCAACTCAGAACACTGCATCAGCAAAATAGGTAATATAACAAGTTCTAATTCACAGTTTTGTTGTATAAATTTAAATGAGAGAATGTATATTAAAGAATAGAAATTCTTAAAAACAATTTCTACTATGAAGGGGAGAGAGGAGACGCAATAAGCAGGAGAACTCATACTTTAAAACACATATGAAATAAAGCAATAAGATGTATTCACAAAATAAATAATTTTTTTAAAAAATTTAAGGTAAAAAGGAAGGAAGAGAATCCTATAAGCAAAAACACACTGAGAATAGGAGGTTTTAAAGAAAAACCAAATCAACTTTAAGAAATTAGAAATATGATAAAACTAAGAGCTTGTTGAAATAATATAACATTGAATAAAGCTGGATTCACAGAGAATATATAAATTGAAAGTTGGATATGATTGTATTATCTAGGAAGCAAAACAGAAAGATAAAGATAGATGATACAAAAGAAACATGCAAGATAAAATGAGGTGACCCAAAGTATATTGAATAAAAGATTTAAGAGAAAAGAAAATAATTAATTGGGGACAGGAAAACTTCAAAGAAAAAATAATTGGAATTTTTCCAGAATTGATGAAGGAGGAATACTTGGATCAAGTAAGCAAATTGAATTCTGAATTCAATAAATATATGTAACTCTAAAGCAAGATATATTAGATCTGAAAACATTTTAAAGAAGATAAAATTATACATAGAAAAACTATCAGTACATACAAATGAATTAAAATTTCATGACAACTTACTTAGCAAAAATGAAAACAGACAATGGAAATAATATCTTCAAAAAGGTGAGAAAAAAATAACATTAGCCTAAACGTATTAAGTTCCAAGGAATCAGATTCAAATAATAATACAAAATAAAGGCACTCAAGGGAGAAGATGATTTACCTCTCATAGATTCTGATTGAAAGGTTGATTAAAGCTTTTGATAAAATAAATAAAAATTTAGAAGCAAGATACAAGGAGCAGCCATAGAAATTTCTCATTAATTTCTAGATAAATATGTAGAATTTTAGATAAATTTAATAATTTAAGCATTTAATTACACTGTCTTTTAGATAAATTTTGAACAATAAATTATCTAAGTAATAAAAGTTCATGATAACAAATTTATAAAGGAGTTAATGAAATTACCAAAAAAAATTTCAGACAACAATTTCAGAGTAATTGATGGAAAAAAAATTTTTCTAAGATCTCAAAATCTTTTTAGATGAAGTAGAGACAAAGCGTTGGTTAAATTTAGTCATATTACTAAGAAAACTTGACATGTTAAAATTTTAAGGCCAGTCACCAAAATTGAATGAATAACTCCCAAACAAGAAAATATGGAAAGGGAGAAATAAACTAATCACTAACAATCAAATGGAAGGCAGAAATTTGGAATAAACAGAAAAGAAAAACATATGGTAAAAAGAAAGCACAACATTGAAAAGTAGTCCAAATATAACAGCAATTACAGCAAATTTTATCAAAATCAATCTATTAGCTACAGGACAAATTGTCAGACTGGAAACAAAAACAATAGAAATTCTGTTATAATCTGGCTATAAAATTATTCAGAATAGACTAGGCCATGATATGATAACAAATTAATCCCACAAACTCAGTGGCTAAACTAGTGGTTGTTTCTCCTTCTAATGAACTTGAAAGACACTGGCTGGACTTTATCTATAAAACATAATCATCACCCCAAGAAATCCTGTTGTTCATTGACCAGGTCTAGTCACAACCAAAATGAATCTGGGGGAAAAGAGTGTCCATAATTTGGTGAATGCTGTATTTCACACACATTTAAGTATAACTCACAAGTTTAAATATAAAGGGATAGAACAGGATACAGTTGGCAAATATTAACCAAAAGAAAACCGGCGTAGTAATTTAATAACAAAGAAATTGGCATTTAAGTAAGAGAAATCATTTGAGGAAAGAGGAATAATTTAATAAAAAGATATAAAAATCTGTAACTAGGATTACAAACTAGTTATGAACATAACTATATGGTCTCAAAATGCACAAAGAAATAACCTTATAGAAATATAGGGAAAAACAATTCATCTACTGTCATAGAGATAAAATGCATATCTCAAAAATCCATTAATAATTATGTACATCAAAAATACATGTGTGTATCACATATAATAAAATTTTTAAAATTATCTGAATGAGAGGAAGCATGCAGAGCACACATATTAGATAAGTTTTGTGTTTGTTTGTTCATTGGTTTGTTTTTTGCAGTGCTGGGATCAAACCCAGGGCCTCATGCATGCCCACTAAGCACTCTATTACTGAGTCACAGTCCCAACCCTGCAGCAGTTTATGTTAATTTCTGTACATGAAAACATAATTTATGGAATGCATGCTTTGTCCAAGCACATAAAATTTATGAAAACTGAGTATTAAAAACTCTAAACAAACTCAAATTAATAATAACATTAAATACTCTTACAAAATGCAATGAAATTGGAAACAAGCAGAAAAGTCTATGAAGCACCAGTAAATTTGGAAATTTAAATCACATTATTTATTTATTTATTTTTATTAATTCATTTTAGTCAGACATAACTTTAGGAATTTTGTTTTTGTTTTATTGTTTGTGTCCCCTCCCACCCCAGTGAGGTTGAACCCGGGACACTTAACCACTGAGCCACACCTCCCATCCCTTCATAAGTTTTAGGACCTCACTAAATTGCTGAGGCTGGGTTTGAACTTGCAATCCTCCTTTCTCAGTCTCTTGAGTCACTGGAAATTCAGGCATGTGTCACTATTCCTGCCTAGGGTTCATTTTGACACATTATACAAGCATGGAATACAATTTGCTCAATTTTGGCCCCCAGTATTTTTCCTTTCCCTCCCATCCTCCCTCCCCCGTGCCCTTTCCTTTACTGTACTGGTCTTCCTGTTACTTATTTACAGGTATTTTTTTTTTTAATTAAAGCCTTGTGTATATACATAAAAGTGCGATTCATTGTGGTATATTCATATGTGTACATAGGACAGTTAGTCAGGTTCTTAAAATCTTTCTTTGGCCAAAGAACAAATCTTGATAGAAACAGTAAAATACTTGCAATAGAACAACTTAACCACATTATATACCAAAATTCATGGAATATAACAAACAGGTTTTAAAGCAGTATTTGTAGGCTTAAATATATTTATGACTCAAAATTTAGATTTCAAAAATCAGCACACACAAAAAGTGAAGACATAATGCTCAAAGATAGGAAAAGGGAGTCTGTGAAGACAACAGCAGAAAATCCCAGGAGAGAAGATTTAGGAGAAAATATCAGAGAAACCAAAAGAAGGGTTTGAGCAACATAAATAGAAGAATGGCTTACAAGCATGATTGGTTAAAAAATAAACTGAACATATGAGCAACAGATATCATGAATTATAAAGATGAAGATATAAAAAGTCACAGTGAAAAGTACAATGAACTTTATGACAAATGTAGGTATATTGAATATTTTTTTAGAAATACATAAATTTTCAAAACCAGGTGGATACAATAAGACTGAGAAGTGTAACTATGGACCAAATAGTTAAAATTCTATTCACAAACAAGCATCCTCAACTAAGAAATAAGCCCTTCTTATAATATTGCTCCAGAATGGGGAAAAAATTAAATATACTCCTAATTCATTTTATGATACCAAAAGGAAAAACTCTTGGTATTAAAACTGGGCAATGACAAAATCAGTAATCAAAATTGTAGGTTAATTAAACTAAGAAAGCAAACTATGCAAAAATACTAATTAAAAGAATCGAGTGAATCAAGTCATGGAATGACTTTTAGGATTGAGAAAGGCTTATATAGTAATGAAAAGATGTTTGAATTTTAGAATTTTTTTAATGCTACCTTCCACTTTAAGCTATCATATGATCACAAAATCAAAAGCGAAAAAGAATTTAATCAAAACAAACTCTCATTTTTGATCCAAAACTGATAACAAACCAGTAACATTAGAGAGTTTCCCTGGATATTTGACCAAAACTTATAGTAATTGTTATATTCAATGATAAAATGGTGAATTTATTCCTTTTAAGTCTAAAACAAAGCAGGAGTGCTTACTAAATATTGTACTGATTATAACATATAATCAAATTAAAAAGAAGACTGAGGAATTTTAAAAATGGACCCAGTAAAGGGAAATTGCTACTGTTAACAGATATATGAGGTTTCACTTGGAAAATTCAAGAGAATCTCTACACAACATTTAGAATCAATGAGAGATTTCAGTAGGGTTTCTAGATACAAGTAAAGCAAATGAAAACTATTTTTATTCATTAAAAATATTGTTATTAGGTATCTCATTTATCAGAATACCCAAAATATGCAAAGTACCTTAGAGTAGAAAGTAACTTTTTGGAGAAAATAATAACTTTTTGTTAAAAGACAAGAAAGAAATCAAGATCTAGATAAATTTTAAAAAACTGAGTGTTCATAAATGGAAAGATTCAGTATCATAAAAATGATACTTCTCCCTTAATAAATTTGTATTTAGTTCATAGAACTGATGCTCTCCACACAAACTGTATGAAGATTCTGAAAAGTAGATTTTAAAATTATTTTAAAGTACAAAGGGCAAGGAGAAGACAGGATAAGAGGGAATACAACCTAAAAAATTTTAAACATTTTATAGAGTTAATCTAAATACGCATATGTTTAAATGCATTTTAATTCAACATATGTTACATTTTATGTTAATTAAATATATATTTTAAATTTATGGTATATTTATTTTGTATATATAAACTTAGTGAATGTGATTAATTTTTAGTAACTGAATGTTTTAAAAATATCATTGAGAAGCACTTGAATAAGAATTGGTGCAGAAAAAAATACAAGTGTCATTATCAAAAACCACCCCATGAATATAAGAGTTAATGTGTGGCAGACATAGCATTATAAATCAATTGTAAAATGAGCACTGTTTGTGTTACCCTGGATCTGATTGAGTCAGAAAAATATATGAAAATTTAAACATAAGAAGTTTGATATAAATAAGTATTTTTAATTAATGCATTATAGTTATACATAATATTAGGGTTCATTTTGATATAATTACATAAGCATGGAATATAATTTGCTCTAATTCAGTCCCTAGTAGTTCCCCTTTCCTTCCTTTCTTCCTCCCATTTCCCTTCCTCTGCTCTGATCTTTTTCTACTTATTTTTCTATTTTTTTTACTTGTCTGTTATGGATATACATAAAGATGAAATTCACTGTAGTATATTCATATGTGCATATAGAAAAGTTTTTTTCAGATTCATGCCACCATTCCTCCCCTTTCCTGTCCCTCCTCCCTCCCCCTCTAATCCCTTCTTCTACTCCGCTGATCTCTCTTCTTAAATATTTTTATGATAGAAGAGTAACAAAAATCATGTTGAAAAGTCGCCAAGGAATACCCTAAACCCAAGGAAGGGAACTTAAGAAGGAAAAACTTGGAATGAGTGCCCTCCTCCCTCAAGCCTGGGACCCAAAGTTTTGGTTGCTGTCTCCCCATGTCACAGAAGTCCTCTGGAAGTTGCTTGGATTTTAGGCCTGAACTCTGCAGTATTTGCCTTGGAATAGTCCTGGAAAGATGGCATGGGGCCAGAGTTGAGCACTTGTCAGGGGACTGAGCACTCTGGGTGCACAGCTGAACATCAACAGTTCCCCACACACCTGTGTCACTGACCAACCATGCCTTAGGAGGCAGACACTGCAAAAGCACACACACCACAACTAGGAAGAGACATCCCCTGCCTAAGGAAATGCTTCTCAGAGCTCCTCTCATGGCACAGCTTAACCTCCCGTCCATTATAAAGGGGAAAGGTTAACAATTCCAGTTACTTTATATTAGGTAGAGGGGAGTGAAGCGAGGGGAAGGGGTATGGGGATAGGAATGATAGTAGAGTGAAATGGACATTATTACCTCATGTAGAGGTATGACTGCATGACAGATGTAATCCTACAATTTGTATAATCAGAAAAAATGAGAGATTACACTTCATTTATGTATGCTCTATCAAGATGTATAAATGCATTCTACTGTCATGTACAACTATTAGAACAAAAAAATTTAAAAAAATTTTTTAAAATCCAGTTCATTACCACAGAGCAGAACTAAAGTGTGAACTGAGAGGCAACAAGGTAATTGATATAAATCTTTATAATTTTAAGTAAGTAAATATATATCATACTCAATATCTGACTACTAAATCTGGAAATCAGAAATTGAATACTCATAATAAAATAGGAACATTACAAACTACAGTAAAATTAATTTCAGATTCTTAACCACCTACAATTCAGTGAAAAATTTAAAAGTTTAGAATAAAGTATAATCTTTTATATTAAGTCTAAATGGGTGCATATTATTTAATAAGATGTATGTAATAAGAATTATTTTGATAAATTTGAATATATTTAGATTAAAATTTTCTGTACAACAAAAGAAAATTTAAATAAAATTAAACTGCAGATTGAGAAAGGATATGTATAACTCAAAACTGACAAAACTTTAGGTTTAAAAATAAATAAGAAATGGCTCAATAACAGAATATAAGCAGTAAATTTAAAGAAGGAAACAATCAGAAACGTCAATAAATATGTGAAAACATACAGTCTTACTAGTCATTAGAGATTGTTAAATAAAATAATGAAAATACAATCTGTCTGTAAGTGAAAATATGAAAGACTAGAAATACAAATCTTTTTTGTTCCCTTAGTACCAGGGATTGAATTCAGGGCTGCTTCACTACTGAGCCACATCCCTAGCCCATCTTATTTTTTATTTTTGACACAGTGTCTTGCTAAGTTGCTTAGGGTCTCACTAAGTTGCTAAGCTGGGCCTTGAACTTGTGATCCTTGTGCCTCAGCTTCCCAAGTAGCTGGGATTACAGGTGTGCACCACAGTGCTCAGCAAAATGCAAAGTTTTGATGAAATTTTAGGAAAGGAGACACTCTCATGGAATAAGATTATAAATTGTTATATTCACTATTATGAGAAATAAACAAAATTAGTAGTGTGATATATCTCCTGTCCCAACAAGTCTACATATCCTAGAAAAACTTTCATCTGTATGTGGAAACATGTAAGATATTTATCTGTACATGGAAACATGTAAGATATTTATTTCAGCATTATCTCTAATAATGAAAAATTAGAAGCAACCTATGTATTTATAAATGAATGAATAAACAAATTACTGTACAGTGTACAATGAAATGTTACATGTACATTAAAATAATGTAACTGTATGTACCAACATAAAAATATCTAGAAAAAACATAAGCAAAATGCACATATCAATTTGTTTTTAAAGGAATAGCAGTCTGATAACATAGTCTTATATGCATAATTCAATAACATATGTACTTTGGGAATACATATAGGTATTAAAGAAAAAAAAAAGGTATTTAGCATTTACTTATGTAAACCACCTACACTGTTTTTTTCATGTTTGAGAAAGACATCCAATTACGTGGTTGTATGTCATAGCTAGACAGTATGTGGATAACCAATGACTGCAACTCTGTTTATTGACAAGTTTATTTTATGTTCTATTTTAAATGCCATTTTTATCATGTACTAAATTCCAGCATATGTGTTGGTACGTTACTTTATTTTCCGTCTCTTCATTCCTCAGTTTTTCAGTCACAGAGGCAATACCACACAGTTTTAGAACTATAACTTTACAGCAAGAGTTAATATGCAAATAGTAAATCTTTAGTCTTTTTCAATAAAATTACCTGAGCTAATCTTGCCTTTTCTTCAGGTGGTATTTTTCTTCCCTACAACTCTTTAAAGGATAGACTGAATCATACTCAAATCCATCAAATGTTTACAGAGTACCACTATGTGCTGGGATCGGTGTCATGTGCTATTCAAATTTAAAGAAAAACATTTCTATTAACATGGATTAACATTATAGAGGCTCAATTTTAAAACTGGGAGTAGTCAATGGAAAATAATTTTAAAATTTCTCACCTAGAAGTAAGATATTTACCTTAAAGAGACCAGTTTGAAAGTACTCTGCTCTCTTTTAACTTCTTCCTTTTATCTTGCTCCATGGCACTCAAAATAATGTATTTCAGAACATTGTACGGCAGTATACACAACGTTTATAGATCAGGTTAAAGGCTAAAATAATTATACATGATTTTTACCTCATTTGCTGACTTTAGAATCTGAACTGGGTAGGCTATCCTGGTACATCATTGTATTAATGCACAATTCCATGTTGTACACTTTAAGGAAGTATTATGAGGTATCTCCTGAAAAGTTCATGTGTAAGGCAATGTAGGAATGTTCAGAGGTGAAATGATTAGATATGAGACCTCTAGCCTCATCAACAGATCAATTCATTTGATGGACTAAAATTTTTAATGGACTACTGGATGATGTTATTTTTAGGAAGGTGGGGCATGGCTGGAGGAAGTGATCACTGGGTGTATAGCCTTGCACCTGATAATCTCTTTCTCTCTCTCTCTCTCTCTCTCTCTCTCTCTCTCTCTCTCTCTCCTTCCCTTCTGCTATGAGTTGAGCAGCTTTTCTCCACCACTCCCTTCTGCCATGATATTCTTCTTCATCTCAGCCTCAGAACAATGGAACCAGCTGACCATGGACTGCAACCTCTCAAACTGTGATGTTGTTATCGGTTCTTTTGATTAGTGACACAAAGCTGACACAAGAAAAGAATTAAATGTCTAAAACTTAATAGCAATATGTAATGTTTGAGTTCAATTTTACAACTTTGATGAAATAAGAGTTAGACTTTAAAAATAAAGAAAACATCCTGAGTGACAATACACAGGCAGGAATAAGATAAGGGTACTGAGAGGCCTAATGAACATACATGGTGGTACAAGTTGCATACTGGACAAGGGATTGCATTAAAATTGTTGTCTATGTGGATTGTGCAGTGTGCAGAAAATGCAGCAATACCTGGCAGACTTGATTACCTGAAAAAATGGTATTCATCTTCTTTAATGAATTTAGTTGGCCAATATCAAATAACTCCATATCTTAAGACTGAAAGGAACATGGGTCAGTAAGGTGCTGCTGATGTGTCCAATTTACACATTGGACAATCCCTTAAAGTGACCTGCATTTAGCCACAGAAACAGGAAAGGTAGAAATGTTGACTTCTAATGTTATTATATAAAAATAGTGATTGCTCTGTTCATCCTTCTCTAAGGGAATAGTTCTTTGTCATTATACCACCTATCAGTTATTCACTATTAGAAATAAGGACAGTTAACCCATGGGCTGGTAAGCATCAAACTCTGGGCTACAGAATGGTAAACTGAGACAATGTGAGACTCACGTGGCAACTTTACAATTATGAAGAGTAACCTATACTTTTTCTTCCCCTTTTTGAATTTCCATTCATTCATGTTTTAAACAATTCACAGAGAGACTCACATAAGCACAAATACTATAAAATATAGTATATGGAGAGGAAAATGAGCATTTAAAAAAATTTAACTATACTCTGATAACCAGAAAATCCTGAAACCATGGCATCTTAATACGTAAAGTCTTAAAGTATTTTTCAATTCCTGTAGAGTGTCTTTTACATAAGATGTTCCTTAGGGCAGCTCTCTGTCAATCAGTGACTTAAAAATACAGAATAATTTTATTGTGAGATGTTTCTTACTCACCGTGTTGACTCCAAGGTCACTAAGTCAAGTAATTGAGAGGTGGAAAACTCAAACCTATCCTCAAAGGCCTAGATCTACATAAAGCTACCTGATCAAGTCTAGTCACATGATTGAGACTAATTCTCAGCCAGCTAGTGGTCTTCTTGCCCACCAGAAAAGGGAGGATAACCAGGCATAATGAACTCTAGTCATACTACAAACATGTATGTAAAGTTAACAAATAATTAGCAAAGGAACACCTGCATACCAACATATTTAATTCCATGTTCATTTTCTAAAATGCACAGAAGTGAAATATGCCCAGGGACCCTTCCCCATCACTGACTCTCCCTGGAAGCAATTCTCCTTCTTCCAAAATGTGACCATAGTGATGAATCAAGCTGTCTTTAAGGGGGGGGGGACCAAGATGGCAGACTAGAGGGTGACTGCATCTCATGCCATTCCAGAACTCAGGATTCAAGAATGAGAGATATTGAGACCCCGGACCAACCTCAGAGCCTCTGGGTGAGTCTCTCCCACTGAGCGAAGCTCGGCCCAGGCAGCAGGCCCGGACAGTGGGCAGCTTATTGGAGCAGGGCCGGGGAGCGAGAGGCTTCCCCAAGCAGCCAGGCCACCCCTTCTGTGAACAGCCAGACTCCCTCCTGTGGCAGACCCGGTCCACAGGCAGCTGCTCAGAGCAGGCCTGCCCAGTGACAGACTTTCCGCGCACAGCCAGCCCCGACTCCCTGACCCAGTGGCGGGCCAGGGGCAGCTTTCTTCAGGAGTACTGCATTATCAAGTTCCTCCAAGACTTCAGGCTTCTGAAGGCTAGGAGGTGATATACTGGAAATCTACAGGGACACTATAAGCCAATAGAGGAAATCTGCAATATCTCAGAGTCCCACTGACATCTGACCAATATGAGAAAACAAGGGAAGAAAATGTCCCAAACAAACCTAGATGCTATATCAATAAAACCCAATGACAGCATGGCAGAAGAAATGTCAGAAAGGGAGTTCAGAATGTACATAATTAAATCGATCATGGAAGCAAATGAAGAGATGAAAGAGCAATGTGGGCATTGAATGATGAGATGAAAGAGCAAATGCAGGCATTAAATGATTGCACCAATTGACAGTTAAAAGAGCAAATATGGGGAGTGCAGATTGCTCACTGTCAGGCACCTATCATCCGCCATTTGCCTGCCTCTTCCTGTCCATCGCCTGCCTTACACCTATCCATTACCCAACGAATGAGGTTCACCTCCCAATTGTCCGACAACAGTCAACAAACTGATAGCTGACCGCCAGTGGAACACCAGCTGCCTGCTGTTGCCTGGAAGTTCACTGTTACAGTACCTGCAGGTTTGATTACACGTGGCTGCCGCCATTTTGAGACAACAGCCAGGCCCCATAGGACCCCTGGCTGGACTGACTGAGCCCCGTCTCCAGGAACCCTCAGTCCGACCAATCACTCCCTGCCTTTGGGACCCTCACATCGCCTGACTGCTCCCTGCTGCCAGGACCCCCAGACAAACTGACTGCACCCTATCACCGGGACCCCAGACCGACAGCACCTGACCATCAGGATCCCCCAATCACACCAAACACACCCGAACTTCAGGACCCCTGCCTGACCAACTGCATCCCGCCTCCAGGACCTCCAGCTGAGCACGTCCACACCCTGAGCAGCAGCTCCCCATTTGCCAACACATTTCAAAGCCAGAGTGGCCATCTTGGATAATCCTGGAAGCCAAAGCTCCGATCTCTAGGTGGGGCAAATCCCATCCTGAGATGCCTGCTGGAGACTTGAAGCTCAATATCAGGTACCTCTCATGCATCAGGCTACTGAAGACTGGGAGGCTTCATTACTATATGACTGTTATACTGTAGATTTTATTTTTTCTCCTTATTGAAAAATTTTGTTTTTATTTCTTTACTTTTCTTGTTCTCTTTTCCTTTTGTTTACCTCTTCCCTCAGAGTCTCTTTCTCCCTTTTTTGCATGCTAACATCCAATTTCTTTTGATTACAATCTCACCCTTTCTATTATCTACAACTTCTGTATATTCTTTTCTTATCCCATTAACAGACACATTCTACATTCCTCTGCATCCTCTTTGTTCTCCATTAGAAACTGCAGACCTTATTGCAAATCTGTTTGTTTTACTGAAGGTAATATATGAACTCATTCTGTTAATTATGACAATTTTGTTACTGTCCTCATAGGGACTATTTGGTCTAGAATTGCATAGTGTCTGAATTGGGCACTGCTAATATTGATTTCTCCTTAAAGAAAAGGTTTTGGAAAACTATAGGGCCACTGTAAGGTTAATCGGGGAAATATGCAATACCCCAGATCTGCACTGCTAGAGAAGAAGATACGTGAACAACATGAAAAAACAAGGGAAGAAAATGATCCAAACAAATCTAGATTTTATAATAGAATCCAATGACAGTATGGTAGAAGAAATGTCAGAAAAGGACTTCAGATTATACATGATTAAGATGATTCGCGAAGCAAAGGATGAGATAAGAGAGTAAATGCAGGCAATGAATGATAATACCAATAAGCTGACAGAGCAACTGAAGGAAGCAAAAGATCTTTTCAACAAAGAGATAGAGATTCTCAAAAAAAAAAAAGGAAATCTTTGAAATGAAGGAAACAATAAACCAAATAAAAAACTCAATGGAAAGCATCACCAAAAGACTAGACCACCTGAAAGACAGAACCTCAGACAATGAAGATAAAATATTTAATCTTGAAAATAAAGTTGCCCAAACAGAGAAGATGGTAAGAAATCATGAACAGAATCTCCAAGAACTATGGGACATCATGAAAAGACCAAATTTAAGAATTATTGGGATTGAGGAAGGCACAGAGATACAAACCAAAGGAATGAACAACATATTCAATGAAATAATATCAGAAAATTTCCCAAAACTGAAGAATGAAATGGAAAATCAAATACAAGAGGCTTACAGAACACCAATTCACAAAATCACAACAGATCCAAACCAAGGCACATTATAATGAAAATGCCTAACATTCAAAATAAAGATAGGATTTTGAAGGCCACGAGAGAAAAGCATCAGATTACACATAGGGGGATACCAATACAGAAAGCAGCTAACTTGTCAACCCAGACTCTAAAAGCTGGAAGGGCCAGGAACAACATATTTCAAGCTCTGAAAGAACATGGTTGCCAACCAAGAATCCTATATCCAGCAAAACTAACCTTCAGATTTGAAGATGAAGTAAAATCCTTCCATGATAAACGAAAGGTAAAAGAATTTACAAATAGAAAGCCTGTGCTACAGAATGTTCTCAACAAAATATTCCATGAGGAGGAAATGAAAAACAACAATGTAGGTCAGCAAAGGGAGGAACTACCTTAGAGAAAAACCACTCAAAGGAGAAACCAAGCCAACATAAAAACCAAAAATAAGCCCAAATGACTGGGAATATGAATCATATGTCAATAATAACCTTGAACATTAATGGCCTAAACTCATCAATCAAACGACATAGACTGGCAGAATGGATTGAAAAGAAAGGCCCAACAATATGCTGCCTGCAAGAGCCTCATCTCATAGAAAAAGACATCCACAGACTAAAGGTGAAAGGATGAGAAAAAACCTAAAACGCATATGGACCCAGTAAAAAAGTGGGGGTTTCCATCTTTGTATCAGATAAAGTGAACTTCAAGCCAAAGTTAGTCAGAGGGATAAAGAAGGACATTTCATACTGTTTAAGGGAAACATAAATGAGGAAGACATAACGATAGTAAATACTTATGCCCCAAACAATGGTGCATCCCTATACATCAAACAAATCCTTCTCCATTTCAGGAATCACATAGACCACAACACAATAATTCTGGGTGACTTTAACGTACTACTGGCACCACTAGATAGATCTTCCAATCAAAAACCAACCAAAGAAACCATAGAACTCAATAACACAATCAATAACCTAGACTTAATAGACATATATACAATATTCCATTCATCAACGAGCGGATTCACTTTCTTCTTAGCAGAACATGGAACCTTCTCAAAAATAGACCATATGTTATGCCACAAAGCAGCCCTTAGGAAATGCAAAAAAATAGAGATACTGTCTTGTGTTCTATCAGATCATAATGGACTGAGAGTAGAAATCAATGATAAAACAAAAAACAGAAATTACTCCAACACCGGGAGACCTAATAATATGCTATTGAATGAAACATGGATAAGAGAAAACATCGGGGAGGAGATAAAAAAATTCTTAGAGGTTAATGAGAATGCATGGAGCACATTCCAGAAAAGAATGAAAAGTCAACAACTAAATGACCTAACATTATAGCTCAAAGCCCTAGAAAAAGAAGAAAAGAATAACAGCAAAAGTAGTAGAAGACAGGAAGTAATTAAAATCAGAGCTGAAATCAATGAAATTGAAACAAAAGAAACAATTGAAAAAATTGACAGAAAAGTTGGTTCTTTGAAAAAGTAAACAAAATAGACAAACACTTAGCCACACTAACAAAGAGAAGGAGAGAGAAAACTCAAATTACTAAAATTCATGATGAAAAAGGAAATATCACAACAGACACCATGGAGATACATAACATAATGAAAAGCTACTTTGAAAATCTGTATTCCAACAAAATAGAAACTACTGAAGACATTGACAAATTTCTAGAGACATATGCTCCTCCCAAACTGAATCAGGAAGACATAGACAATTAAAACAGATCAATATCAAGCAATGAAATAAAAGAAGCCATTAAAAACCTACCATCCAAGAAAAGCCCAGAACCAGACAGATTCTCAGCTGAGTTCTACAAGACCTTCAAAGAAGAACTCATTCCAATAACTTCTTAAAGTATTCCAGAAAATAGAAAAGGAGGGTACCCTACCAAACTCATTCTATGAAGCTAATATCACCCTCATACCCAAACCAGGAAAAGAAACATCAAGGAAAGAAAATTTTAGACCAATATCCTTGATGAATATAGATGCAAAGATCCTTAACAAAATATTGGAAAACCACATCCAAGAACATATTAAGAAAATCATGCACCACAATCAAGTGGGGTTCATCCCTGGAATGCAAGGATGGTTTAACATCCACAAATCAATAAACGTAATCCATCATGTCAATAAACTTAAGAATAAGAATCATTTGGTTATATCAATTGATGCAGAAAAAGCGTTCGCCAAAATACAACACCCCTTCATGTCCAAAACACTAGAAAAAAATAGGGATAGTAGGAACATACCTGAATATTTTAAAGGCTATTTATGCTAAGCCCATGGCCAACATCATTCTTAATGGAGAAAAACTGAAAGCATTCCCTTTAAAAATGGGAACAATACAGGGATGTCCTCTTTCACCACTTCTATTCAACATTGTCCTTGAAACTCTAGCCAGAGCAATTAGACAGACTAAAGAAATTAAAGGGATATGAATAGGAAAAGAGGAACTTAAGCTGTCACTATTTGCTGATGACATGATTCTATATTTAGAGAATCCAAAAAATTCCTTCAGAAAACTTCTAGACCTCATCAATGAATTCAGCAAAATAGCAGGCTATAAAATCAGCACACATAAATCTAAAACATTTTCATACACAAGCAAGGAAACATCTGAAAGGAAAATGAGGAAAATAACTCTGTTTGCAATAGCCTCAAAAAACATAAAATACTTGGGAATCAATCTAACCAAAGAGGTAAAAAATCTCTACGATGACAACTACAAAACATTGAAGAAAGAAATTGAGGAAGACCTTAGAAGATGGAAAGATCTCCCATGTTCTTGGATAGGCAGAATTAATATTGTCAAAATGGCCATACTACCAAAAGTGCTATACAGATTCAATGCAATTTCATTTAAAATCCCAATCATGTACCTTACAGAAATAGAGCAAGCAATCATGAAATTCATCTGGAAGAATAAGAAACCCAGAATAGCTAAAGCAATCCTTAGCAGGAAGAATGAAACAGGGGGTATTGCAATAACAGAACTTCAACTCTACTACAAAGCAATAGTAACAATAAACGGCATGGTATTGGCACCAAAATAGACAGGTAGATCGATGGTACAGAATAGAGGACAAGGACATAAACCCAAATAAATATAATTTTCTCATTCTAGACAAAGATGCCAAAAGTATGCAATGGAGAAAAGATAGCCTCTTCAACAAATGGTACTGGGAAAACTGGAAATCCATATGCAACAGAATGAAACTAAACCCCTATCTCTCACCCTGCACAAAACTCAACTCACAATGGATCAAGGACCTCGGAATCAGACCAGAGACCCTGCATCTTATAGAAGAAAAAGTAGGTCCAAATCTTCAACACGTCGGCTTAGGATCAGACTTCCTTAACAGGACTCCCATAGCACAAGAAATAAAAGCAAGAATCAATAACTGGGACAGATTCAAACTAAAAAGCTTTCTCTCAGCAAAGGAAACTATCAGTAATGTGAAGAGAGAGCCTACAGAGTAGGAGAGAATTTTTGCCTATCATACTTTAGATAGAGCACTAATTTCCAGAAAATATAAAGAACTCAATAAACTCTACACCAAGAATACAAATAACCCAATCAACGAATCAGCTAAGGAAATGAACAGACACTTCACAGAAGAAGATGTACAAGCAATCAACAGTTATATGAAAAAATGTTCACCATCTTTAGTAATAAGAGAAATGCAAATCAAAACTACCCTAAGGTTCCATCTCACCCCAATTAGAATGGTGATTATCAAGAATAAACGCAACAATAGGTTTTGGCGAGGATGTGGGGAAAAAGGTACACTTATACATTGCTGGTGGGGTTGCAAATTAGTGCAGCCACTCTGGAAAGCAGTGTGGAGATTCCTCAGAAAGCTTAGAATGGAACCACCATTTGACCCAGCTGTCCCACTCGTTGGCCTATACCCAAAGGACTTAAAATAAGCATACTACAGAGATGCAGCCACATCAATGTTCATAGATGCTCAATTCACAGTAGCCAGATTGTGGGACCAACCTAGATGTCCTTCAATTGATGAATGGATAAAGAAACTGTGGCATATATATACAATGGAATATTACTCAGCTATAAAGAATAATAAAATTATGGCATTAGCAGGCAAATGGATGAAGTTGGAAAATATCATGCTAAGTGAGATAAGCCAATCTCAAAAAACCAAAGGACGAATGATCTCTCTGATAAGTGGATGATGACACATAATGGCGGTGGGAGGGAGGAAAAATGGAGGAAGGAGGGACTGTATAGAGGTAAAAGAGAGGTGGGAGGTGTGGGGGGGGAGGAAAAAAATAACAGAATGAATCAAACACCATTACCCTATGTAAATGTATGATTACACAAATGGTATGCCTTTACTCCATGTACAAACAGAGAAACAACGTGTATCCCATTTGTTTACAATATAAATAAATTTTTAAAAATGCTGTCTTTAAGTCATGAGCCAAATACAACAGTAGAATGTTAAACCCAATTAAATTTAAACTAAATTATAATATAAACTAATGTAAATATTCTGTTTATTATTTTACTTATAAAAAATCTTACTAGCATTAATATGCTATTATATTGTTATGCAAAATTGAATTTAAATTATATTATTTAAGTATATTAAAATATTGGTTAAAACAAGACATTGAAGTTTATCGTAAAATTTTGAGATTAATTCAGTTATTTTAATATTCTGTTTTGATAAGTTGGAAAGAGAAAGAGGTATATAATCTAGGCAGTTTGATAAGACTTACATGGGGATTATTCAAAAATTATGCATTTTTCTTTTTCTTTTTTCCTCCTGATTTCTTAAATAAGTTGAATTTCAGTTTTCAGTATATTCAGTATGCTCCCTATTATTATTATTTAAATATAGTACCTGAAAATAAAGACATGAAAAAGTGCTAATACCCTCACAGAAGCATTGGGAAGGGCACCAACAATTTAACATATGTAATGAATACGAACAAGTATAGATTAAAAACAAGATATTGGGGTGCATCATACTGTAAATACTTCTCCACTGCTTGCTGATACTTAGCTGTGAGCCCCACTGGAATTGGTTCTGGCCTAGAAAAGACTGTCTTGCTCCACACTCAAGCAACTCTTCATGGGACCAGCTGACATCTAATGACTTGTTCAGAAGAGAGTTCAACTGTGCATGGCCACCCCAGCCTGTCTCTCTGTGGAAACACTCTTTCTCTCCTTCCCTCCTGCAGGACACTCTTTGAATACTCCTTAATGAACTTTTTGCACATTAATCTTTGTTTCCGAGGCTGCTTCCCAGAACACTCAGTCTGCAACCTCTGTTTCACTCCATGCATGAGAATTATGAAGCTAAATAGGAATAATCTGAGAAGGTGTCTATTTCTGCTTTGACTTGGGTTGTTTGTGGATACTAGGGCTGGTAACACTTAAACACATATCTATACAAATAATCTGTGAATAAAAGACTTTTAACAACACCAAAAGTCCATGAGGAAAACATTTTAATGCTAGATAATTGTGGATATAACTGGAGTATGTTAACATTTTTCCTAACCTAATGTTTAGGTATTTAAATATACTCATTAATAGAATTTGGCATGACAAAATGGACATTAATAATGCAATGAGCTTAGGGAATAGAAGAATAAATGTTAGTACATTAAAAAGACTGCTTTGCCACATTAGTTGAGAGAACTCATTCATTAAATTAACTGCTTTTTTACTAAGAAATTTAGTTGGTTAATTACTTTTTTATAGTATAGAATGTATATTTATTCTGTTTATTCTTTATTTATCCCCGGGATCCCTGTGAGAGAATATGAGAGACAACTACAATTTGTTCTAAACATCATTTAATCCATCCCTTGCTCAAATATAACTAAATCGTTTTTATGAGAGAGGGATAAAAAGCCACTAGAGGTCTTCAGAGCCATTGGTCTTCTTGTGACATCTAACTCGATGATCATTTTCCCAGATGCACAGTACAGAAATTGATAGATTAATGACTTAATTTCTCTCCATGGAAGTCTCCCTTAAATGTCAAAGGTGAGAATAACCTGAACCTGTTGCATTTCTGCTTTCACCTGGGCAGGTTGTGGGCACATGACCTGGCAGGAGGAGAGAGGTGTGGCACGGCACTGAGGACAAGGGAGCCTTCTGTAGAGGTTCTTTAAACTTTTAAAGACACAGCTGTCTAGAATGCATTCCAGTTTGGAGTCTCCAAATCCAATCTGATTTCATCTCTCTGACTGAGAGAAAAAATATTGAACCTCAGGAAACTTAAAGGTGGATGAGTAGGCAACTGTTGTCTTTGCTGCTTAGAATCAATATCTTTACTCTTACATATTTCTGTTACAGTCAGTGGGAGAAAAAGTACAAACATTGCTATCTCTTACCACAACCAGTTTGGTAGCACAGTGGGAAGAGAGGAAGGATGATGCAAAGGGTAACTAGAGTACAGGTAGCCATTGCAGCAGGTGAGTGCAAAGCTGCCTCTCTTATACTGAGGTACCAACAGAAAACAAAAGCATCCTGTTGGCAATGTCTCCACTGATAACCCCCCTTGATGTTAGGAAAACCAGGGGTGCAGAGAAGTTCCAAACAGAGCATTGCATACAACTCAGCAGGTATACTCAATAGCACAGAGGAGGGGCAGAGAGTATCCATTAGAAAGATGAATAGATCCGTTTTATCAGCTAAAGAACCACCTTCTGTCTTCTTCTGTGCCCATGCTGTTCTGCTGCTCCACCATCACTTTGTTTTGACACAGTCCTTTTTGTTGCAGTTATTATTAGAATTGTATTTGCATTTAAGAGGTCTGAATAGCTCTTGAGAAACAAAACAACCCAGAAGAACTTAATATCTATCATCTAATCTCTTCTACTAGTGCCCGAATTCTCACTGCACACATTACTCCAATTCATAGTTTAAAGCAGTAAAGAATCTATAATCATCTGTGTCTACTTTTCTGGGACACAGTCCCCTGATATTTTGTTAAACATTATTCTGGATATTTCTGTGAAGGTGTTTTTTGAACACGACTAACAATTTAAATGATCAGTGTACTGAGTAAAAAAGAGTGCTCTTCATAACATGGGTGGGGCTTTTCTAATTAGTTGAAGTCCCTAATAAAAGAAACTGACCTCCCTAAGTTAGAAGACATTCTATTTGCAAAGGTAATTCATCCCTGAGTGCCCAGCTTTCTAGTTTACCCTGAAGATTTTTGGATTTATGAAGTCTCCAGAGATGTGTGACTAATTCAATTCTCTCTCTCTCTCTCTCTCTCTCTCTCTCTCTCTCACACACACACACACACAGACACACACACACACACACACACACACACACACACACATTGCATCTATTTCTCTGGAAAACACTAACTATACTTAATCTAAAATCAACCTTGACTACCTTGAAATCAAATGTTTTCTACACCAATGCTCCATGGGACAAGTGGACGCATCCTGGTTCTGTGGACCAGCATCCCTGAAAGATGACAAAGATAATACCCAAAAGGTACAAAGACCAGAACCATTTGCTATCTGTATAACAATTATGTTGACATTTTTTAAGTCTCGATTTTTTCAGTTAGAAAAGTAATTCAGAGAGGAGATAGTAAAATCTCTCTCCATTAAACTCAGCTTCAATTGTTTTAAGCCCCTAATCCTTTAGAATTTTTTTTTTTAATTCTAGGTATACTTATTGTGAAACTGTTTTATTAATATCAATATCTCTATATGATTTAATTCAACATTTCTCTGCATCTGGGCAGTTTCTATTTTTCAATATGATAGGTAATCCATTTGCAAATCAGTTGGTTTCTCTATAGTTGTGATTAATATATTAAAATTAATGTTGTACATAATATTTAAACTAACTTAGCTGATTTATTCAAGGTGATTTCAGGTTCTCCAAATAATTAATCAGCACAAGAATTTTTGCCCATGTTTTTTATAAGGTTTGATGTCTGTTCAAGTAAGTACTTATAATAGTAATCATTAGTAAGAAATCGTGTACAATAACAAATACCAAAATCTCTAATTTTTCCAATTTTTTATTTCTAAAATCCTCTAAGTTCTTTATTATATCTAAATGCAGTATGTTTTAATATAAGTTATATTAGAGATTAAACACTGATAATTTTGAAGACTTCTCTGCTCAAAAATACCCTCTCCCCTTACCAAAGAAAGAAGTATATTATTCTCACCCTTGGGCATTCAGATGGTAATTTTATTTATCAACTTGTCTAGGTTCTATAGTGCCCAGTTGCTTAGTCAAACACTAGTCTTATATAGGTTATAGTTAGGAATTTGTGGGTGTAAATTAATACTTACAATCAGTTGACTTTAAATAAGATAAATTGTGCTCCATTTTGTGTGTAGGCCTCAGGGCAAAGCCTTAGTAGCAAAGACTGAGGTCTCCCAAAGAATTTCTGCCTCAATACCAAAACTTATCTGTTTCCTGAATTTCCAGTTTGCTAGCCTGCCCTGTGAATTTGAGACTTCACAGCCTCCACAGTTGCATAATAGCATGAGTCAATGCCTTAAAATGTATTATGTTGGGAAGCTCATAATTTAAGCTTACCTGACTCATTTACTCAAGGTGATTCCAGACTCTTCCAAATATATATTTCCTGTTTTTTCCTATTGAATTTGTTTATCTTGAAAACCATAATAAAAGTATGCACAGGTAGTCAATATAGCATATATTGTAAAATTCAATATTCAACTTTTAAAACAGCTTTAAATTTGAAAAACTCATAAGAATTTTGTCATTTTGGCCAATAATTTCAGGGCATGTACTCCTTTTTTTACTCTTATAACTGGCACAGGAGTAAAATATATTAAACATTGAGTTGTGTCCCCATTCTTTCAGCAATTAGTGCCCTATTATCAGGACCCCCTCACCACTTTTTATTTGGTTTATTCCAAAAGAAGAGTGGTTCCAATTTACAGTTAGCTCAAACTGCCCTTTGGAGTTATTTCAAAGCCAAACACTTGGACTTGAAGTTATTCTATAGGTTAAAAAAGAAGACCTGAATATTAAATTTCCAGATGTCATTTGTTTTTCATCCATAGAATAAAAGAGTCAAGCTGCAAACTTGATAGTAATGAGTTTGAAGAGGATTTTCTTACCACTTGACCTAAAATATCCTTCTACAGATAACTTAGGCATTTCAGTTGGTAAAAGACCTGAGTTAACTATGATCTTAGTCAATTCAGGCTGCTTCTAAAAAGTACCATACACTGGGTAGATTATAAACAACAGAAATTTATGTCATACTGTCCTTCACACTGGAAGTCCAAGAACAGGATACCACCAGAGTGGGGCCTCCTTCAGATTGCACAAGAATGGTCTTCTCATATATCCTCATATAGTGGGAGGAGGACAAGAAAGTTCTTTGGGATCTCTAATAAAGGCATGGATCCCATTCTTGATGTCCACCCTCACAACCTGAATTATACCCCAAAGACAGTACTTCTTAACACCATCATGTTGGAGGTTAGGATTTCAATACAGGAATTTTTGAGACAATGCAAACATTCAGTCTCAACTATTAAATTCAAATGTTTATAATTCCCATTTTACATTATGGGTCAGGCAACAGAATTTCTTCCCCCAACACATCCATCTCCTAATCTCCAGAATTTTTTAATAGTTATAGTACATGGCAAAAGGCTACTTTAGAGATGTGATTAAGAATCATGAGACAGGGTGGTTTTCAAAGCAATCATAGAGGACTTTAGAAGTGAAAGGGTAAGGCAATAGAGAGGACAAGGAGCTGTGAGAACTGGACCAAAAGTCAGAGTGATGTGAAGGCCAGCCAAAGGCTGCAGGAATTTTCTAGATGCAAGAAAAGGCAAGAATCGAAACTCTTCTAGAGCCTGCAGAAGGAACACGTCTCAAATTCCTGTGAGTCCATTTTGGACTTTTGACCACTTGAACAATGAAATAATGCCCGTGATGTTTGAGCCACTGAGCTTGTAATTTGTTAAGCAATGGAAAACTGATGGACTTTCTTTTCCTTCTTTTCCTGTTTTTTCCTATTGAATTTGTTTATCTTGAAAACTCTTGTACCCCTCTGAAACCTCTCCCAAAAGATGTCTAAGTCCAAATTCATATAGTTACTTCAGGTTCATCAAACATTAGTTTCTTTGCTGTAAGTTCCCACAGCATACGACTACCTCAGAAGAACTAGTCCCTAACACATTCACCTCAGTTTGCCGAATGAGCACAGGATGGTGTTTGTCTTGTTCACAGCTGTGACCTCAGCACACACTCAGTGCCTGACATAGATACAGCAGGTTCTGGAAAAAAAAAATCACTGCAGGTATGAAGAGCTCTTGCTTCCCCCTTAAAGAACACAAATGAGACAGCTAGAAAATATATTTGCTTTTAAAGCTAATGATCTGAGGAAAGAAGGACTAAGTAACCGTCCTGTCAGTGTTCCCAAGGGCCTTCTCTTACATGAAATAAATCTGCTAAGGTAATTCAATAGTTACTACTCTCATGTTTTTATTATACTGGTTAGTATTCAACCTTTGGCAAGCTACCTAAATTTTCTGAATTCCTAAAATGAGGACAAATGAGACAAGAATCATTCTAGACTTCCTGAAATATGGATCATGGGGGAAGAGAAAGAGTTTATAAAAGGTTTAATTTAATTTAAGGAAACAAAAGCAGTATGCTAGTAATTGTACCTGGATATTTATGCAGCAATCACACTTTTTAAAACATATAAAAAACTTGGAAGAGTTTCTGGAAAATTGTAATATACACATTATATATATATATGAATATATATGTACATATATATATATTTCATCAATAATATTATTTCCTCAGGACACTAAATTTCAATAATATGTCAACTACACCACCTATGATTTGAAAATGGTTTGTCCCCTCCAAAACTTCATTGGAATTTGGCTACCCTCAATGAATGCAATTATCTAGGTTGTCTAGATGAATGTAAAACAGCTACGAATTTCTCTTCATATAAATTTACTCACCCCCACAGTTAAAAATGGGAGGAAATACAAATGAAAATCATGTTCCAGGAATAACTCCATGTAGTTTGAAACTCGGATAGGTCTGCAGTCACAAAGACTTAATGAACCTTTCTACAGTGCTCCTTTCTCAAACTGTTGTGACAACAGTAACATTATAGACTTATCGATATAAATAAACCAATACATTTACTATATTGAACTCTTAGTGACATAGATCATATGATTTCCAAGGAAATGACATTTCAGAACATTCAGCTTATAGAAGTAAATGCCCAATTTCACCTTCTTTCTCATTTTTCTTAATGCAAAAAAAGAAGTTAATTGCTCTGTTCTACTCAATTATTGCTATGAAGAACATTGAGAAACAGTGCATTTAGTTATTATAAATAAATCATTTAGGGTTTTAAAAAATAATTGAGTACCATGGGATCCTCAACTTTAATCTAAGGATTAATTTTTGCCAAGACCTTACTTGCGAATCTAACAAAATTATCTGAACTGATGAAAAACAGCTTCTCTGGCAACAATGTCTTTAATCTTCCAAACCACATCCTCATAACCAGAAAAATCATACCCAGATTTTATCATAACAAGAAAAATATATCGCTCACATTGCTTCATTATACTCTAAATTCTTTAACAAAGCATAATATCAAATTTCAAATTTTGCTTCTGTTTTATAAGCTCTTCTGATGTTTGAAAGGTAATTAGTTACAAAACTAATATAATACTCATAGAAGTAAGACTCACAGCTTCTCCACATGAATTCATTTTTCTTTTCTTTTTTTATTTTTTAATTATAGTGTATAAAATGAATATTCAATATGATGGTGAATTAATCACCCTTCTTCATCTTTAACCCTTCCTTTTGGAAACATTGTTTTTCCCAAGGTCTCACTTCAATTTTGCAGGAAAAAAATTTTAAATAAATAAAAACCATCATTTACATCATACTTAATATAGTTCTAGTTCATTCATTCATAGTCTTTCATTTCTTCCTTGCAATGACATTTCCAGAGGAGCCTCTGAGAAGTAAATAACTCATTACGTAATGAAATGCTATGCCCAGGTTTAAAATACTAAAATACCCTGTCCCCAGAAGCCTGGATCAAGGTGTAGATAGACTGGAGAAATACACATTAGTTCAGTCTGACTTGTCTACTGGGCCCTCACAGGGCTCTGAGTGAAGATGTATACACCATAATGAAACTTCATTAAGATTCAGCAGCTGGTCATTCCAACACAGGACTGTCCTGGTCAAGCCAGGCCCTCTGGTGAGCAGTTACGTCCACAGTGACAGCATGTGGCTAGTATCTGGGCCAACTTGGACTACCCTGTGTGCACACAGTCTGTGCACACTGGGTGAGAATGAGAGGAAGGGCCAAACTAGGAAGAATGTATTCAGGGATGATGATCAAAGAAAGGACCAGGTCTCCTGAGAAAGTTAGGTTCAGGCATTACGAAGACTGGTTATATTAGAAGCAGAGCCCCCGTTTCCTTCCTGGAGGAGGAGCATGAACTCAGATACAGATTTTAATTTTCTCAAGCTTCTTGAGTCCACAGAACCATTTGATGTGGCTTTTATCCATATTTAATACACAGAACAGGTTGTCTGTACTTTGTTCTTTGATTTCTTTTCCTATTTGAAAATTGTATTTCCTCCTGACTCAAATGTGCTTCCTCTCTTTGGGAACACACAGGATGCCACTGACTCAATACCAGAAGAATGTGTGTTTGGGGTTGTTTTGGCAACAGTGGGCATGGGCTGAGTGAAAGAAGAGAGTAAGGGAATGGACGGGTTCCCTACCGCTGGCTCAGTTCTGCTTCACCTACTAGCTGCACAGCCTTGGGCATTTCAGGATGGCATCTTCCTGCCTTTGTGAGGTGAGCAACTGATAGCATCTTACCTGCAAAGCATAGGTAGCTATATAATGTTTTTTAAAAGACCCTTTCCAAGTTAAAATCCAAAATTATGAAAATAGTAATAGCTCATACAATCAGTTGTCTGTTGTATCCCAAGATCCTCACTCATCATCTTTTATGTAGCATCTCTATTCCTCATCAGTGATACTCCTCACTGGGTAGTGTCACTAACAGTATTCCACAGAACAAAGCTCTTAGCAGAAGGTTGAGTAAATTGTACTGATGGAGCTCAGGTTGCCAGTCCTTCGTCTACATAATTCCTACCCCTGTGTTCTTTCCTTGGTGCCCTGATGTCCTCAGGTCTATGATTTATACTATGTGTGACCAATGTTCCCTGTAATCCTTTCAGATTGAAAGCAGCCAACCATGTTTCATAAGCAAGTCTTTGGTGACTGAGTATGCATGAGAGGAATTTTGTATTGCAATTAAAATTATAACAAAGTTAATCAGACACATATTTAATGATATGTATAACAGCTATTGTGCTACACATCATTAGGCATAAATGGTAAGCTATTCATATGAATAAAAATAATTATTTTTACACTGCTGAAGTAAGCATGACTGTAATCAGACAGCATTTGAGATGAGAAGGAAAAATTGTTAGAATAAAAATAATTGTCCCATTTATTAATTTATTACTAATCTCTAAGCATTGTGCTAGGTGTTTTATGTGCACTGTCTCATTTAATCCTTCTAAAGCTATTAATATCCTTTTCCATAGATGGGGATATTAAAGACATTAGTAATCTCTTTTCCATAGATGGGGAAACTGAGTAGAGAAATTAAGAAAAGTTTCTGGAGTTGCCCATCTAGAGGTGGTTGAAGTGTCATACCAAGTTAGGAAGTATTGTTTAAATAAATTAGTGTAAGAACACCAATGTTCATTCAGCTTGAATTACTAGTTGCAATATGTGTGTGTGCTCACATGCATATTATGAGCAGAATGTTTGTGTCTCTGACAATTTGTAGAATATTAGCCCTAACCCACAATGTGATGGTATTGGGCTCTTGGGAGGTGTTTTAGTCAGCTTTTTTGACGCTGTGACTTAAAGACTCAACCAGCACAATTGTAGAGAGGAAAAGTTTATTTGAGGGCTCACCATTTCAGAGGACCTCAGTCCATAGAAGGTCAGGTCACCTGGGGTCTCCAGATGAGACTAAACATCACGGCAGAAGAGTGTGGTGGAAGGAAGTGACTCACATGATAATCAGGAAGCAGAGAGAGGTCTCCACTTGCCAGATACAAATATATACCCCAAAGTCATGCCCCCAATGCCCCATCCACTCCAGTCACACGGTACTTGCTTTAGGTTACCACTCAACCCCATCAGCTGATGAGTTTGCTGATTGAGTTAAGGAGCGTGTAGCCCGATCATTTCTTCTCTGAACCTTCTCACAGGTGAGCTTTAGGGGGACACCTCACATTCAAACCATAACAGGAAGTCATTAGATTTAGATTTTAGATTAGGTTGTGAAAGTGTGACCCTCATGTCACACTAATTATAATTATAAGAAGAGGCACAAGATCAACTGTTCTCTTCCCCCCACCTCTCTCACATACACACACACACACACACACACACACACACACACACACAGTGAGAAGACAACTGTCTACAAGTCAGGAAGAATGCCCTCACAAAGCACCAAAGCTCCCAGCACCTTGATCTTGGACTTCCAACTTCAGAAGTGGAAGGAAAAACTGTCTGTTGTTTAAGCCATTGAATCCATGGTATTTTGTTACAGCAGACCACGCTGACTAAGCCAATAGGTAACTTTTCAATCTCCTGTATCAAAAACAGAGTCTAGGAAGTTGTTTTTCAGGAGGCAAAAAATATGAATACACTAGGACAGGCAACTTATACTTAGGATTGGGTAACAAAACAACCCAAAATTTCAGTGGCTTAGTGTCACGAATTGTTATCCACTCTACATAGTAGAGTGCTGGCTACTTTGACAGAGAGACAAAAGGACTATAAAACCTTAGTTTTTTTTTTTCCTTTTCAATGCTAAACGTCAGAGAGAATAAGGTTTGGGTCAGTCAGGAACTAGTTTGGGATCAGAGCTCCAGGCACTCAGCAAATAAGGACGTTTTCTTATTGATTAAAATAGAGCTCCAGAGAGAGAAAGCACTAAAGAAAAAGAAAATCACTAGCTTTGAAATTTTGCTCTGAAATCTGATTTTAGAAATCATTCAAGTATCACTTAATTTGCTCATAATCTTTCCCATTTCCACCCTTTCTTTGCCGTCACTGCCTAGAATCCTGAGATTAGCAGGTGGGAGTGTTCAGATATCCTGGTAAGGTATAGAGTAATGCTTTGGGTGGACTTTTAGATACTAATAGTGCTTATTTTCAAAGCATGCTATTACCCTGGTGATAGAGAATATACACACATTTGTAGAAACTGTGCTGTGGGATATGCAATGTTCAATAACATGAATCAAATATGGTATAGCAGAAAGCTAACAGTCCAGCAGGGCACAGGGGGGCGTACACGTGTAATCCCAGCAATTTAGTAGGCTGAAAAGGAGGATTGCAAGTTCAAGGCCAATCTTAGCAAATTAGTGAGACCCTGTCTTAAAATTTTAAAAAATAAAATTAAAAGGGCTGGAGATGTTTGGGGTGGGTATGATAAAGCATACCCCTCCTAAAAAATGCTAAATGGTCCATGGTCCACAATAGGAATAAACACTGACCATTGACCTAATTAGTTGGTGTATGCACTGATAATGGAAAGCTATGTTTTAAGAAGTCATAGATTTATAACACAATAAATTGGAAAAATTGAATATCAAATCTAATACTAAGAAGAATAAGCAGCAGTAGCCACCTTCATGTCTGATCAGAGAGTTAGAAATACTATTGAGAACAAGTGTTCTGAAATTTCCACAGTACAGAAGGATAGTTTTGAGCCAGAAATTCAAAGACTCAAGGCTTCTTGGGTGATGTAACTTATCTTAACGTACATAAGAAATAAGTGAGGTCTATCTGGGGCATTCGAAAACATAACTTGACATTGGTTCCTCCTCAGGCTTAAGTTCAATTAATTTTGTCAGCTTTTGAAAGCTTCCAGGAAGAGGATGAGGAAGGAGGGAGAAAGAAACACCCATGTTGCCACTCTAACTCAGGATATCAGTTTTGTGTGAGAAAATAATGAACATCATTTTGCCTCTCGAAGATCCAATTGACTCGGAATTCATGCAGCATAAAGGCGGCACTGCTGTGGTAAGATGTTTCACATGTCCCTAGAGGGCTGAGTCGGATGGACAATTTGGGCCTCAGGTTCCTTTGTTCTTTTTCTTTTTATCGAGGGTAGATGATTTAAAACCCTTGTTAAAGATTGAGGCAGGATCACTGAGAGTCCCTGGAACAGAGTCTCCTGGCATTTATTGAGGTTTTGTAACTCTAGTATTGTAATTGGGAGCCTTTTCTGCTTGAGCCTAGGTCCTTGACATCAATGGGCCCCTCTGCTTTTACCTCAGCCCTCCAAGCTTTATTCTAAATTCACTTCTTTTCTTATACCTCTGCCTCCAAACTTCCAACACAAAGCTCTTTCTGACAGTTATGTTTGCACTTCTCTGTACCACCTTTCTGACCCCTGTCCTGTAATCAAGTATGACTATTGGCAATTCCTGCCAACGAACTCAAAATATCAATTCTGCTGAGTCAGCTTTCCCTTCCCAAGTGCTTCCATGCTCAGAAGACCTGGAAACATGGTGCGAAGTAAGTCTGGGAGAAGTTGGATGAGTTGTTCAAGACTAACTTTTCATGGATAGAAAAAAATATGGAAAGAGAGAGATTCCTGAAAAGCATATGACTGATAGAACATAGAACAAGGCAAATGAAATGAGTCCGAGATCTGGAGATAGGAGACATAGTTCCATGGCCTATCATGTAATGACTTGGGTATCTTGTGCAAGATGCTGAATATATGAATTTTAATTTCATCATCAGCATAAAAAACATTTAAAAGCCTATTTCTTAGAATTTTCAAAATATTAAAATGATATAAAATGCAGTTGAAATCATCTGTATAGAAAATGGTTACTATAATTGCTATTATTATCAAATATGTATCCTATTGTTAAACACATTAAAATGAACAGAATAGGATATTTGGGGGCACTGGAGGTCAGCTTGAAAGTCTGATTTTGATATAGACACAAGAAAAGGAAGGAAACTTTTTCCAAGAAAAATGCACAATAACAAAATATAGCTCAAATCCTTTGAAGTTCAGCTGTGGATTTCCAGAATGGCATAAAACAAAACAAAATGCCAAAAGATATGAAAAGATTCCCTTTAAGTGAAAACATTTTGGAAACTTTTCTTCTTTTAAATTACTGAGATTTTACTCTATGATTTGTTCCATAGGTTATCTACTCATTGCTCATTTCTAAATATTAGGATTCAGAAATCCCCAGCAAATATATAATTCAACATGTAACTAAATGAATGTGTGACTGAGGGAGGATTTTTTTTTATTTCATTTGTTTCTATGGCACCTGTTTGAAAATTCATGTTGGCAGAAACCTAGCAGGTTTTCAGATAATCCTTCTAACTAAAAATATGAGTGGGTGTAAAAAAGGAGATCATTAAGATTATATAAGTGCATGTATCTTACATAAATGTATGTATGCATAGGTATGATAAACATATATATATATATATTCCTATATTTGTGATGTTTGTAAATGTACATATGGAATATCTAAAGGTAAAATAAATGTATATTAATAAAGGGCTCAAATTAGAACTCACAAAAACCCTATCATTTACTTCTCCTTGTATAACCCCGCTCCAGATACTGAGCATAACCAGAAGGCCAAGAAACCATTGACTATTTATTTTATTTTCTAAGGATAATGTGTTTCATAAATTTTCCAGTATGCTGTTGGCATTATGATACTGGAAAACATTTATTTCAATACATAATGAACATATACTATGCTAGAAATAGAGAAATAAAAAGGGAAACAAGCATGGGACAAAACATTTGCAGTAATGAACTGTACTTCTTTAAAAAATTGGATTTGTATATTTTACTTTTTATTTGTTCTTACTAGTTATCCATGATAGTAGAATGTGTTTTGACTTATTTTCCATATAGAGAGTATAACTTCTCATTGTTCTGGTTGTACATGATGTAGAATTACATTGGTCGTGTAATCATATATGCACATAGGATAGTAATGTCTGATTCATTCAACTATTTTTTCTATTCACTTTCCCCCTCCCTTCCCCCTATTCCCCTTTTGTCTAATTCAAAGTACTTCTATTCTTCCCTAACCTATCCCCGACCCCTTATTGTGAGTTAGCATCCACATGTTAGAAAAAACAATTGGTCTTCAGTTTTTTGGAATTGGCCTATTTCACTTAGCATGATATTCTCCAGCTCCATCAACTTACCTGCAAATGCCATAAATTCATTCTTCTTTGTGGTTGGGTAATGTTCCATTGTGTATATATACCACATTTTCTTTATCCACTCATCTGTTGAAGGGTACCTAGTTGTTGCCACAGTTTAGCTATTGTGAATTGATCTATTACATACAGTGATGTGACTGCCTCACTGTAGTATACTGATTTTAAGACCTTTGGATGTAAACCAAGGAGTGGGATAACTGGGTCAAATGGTGGTTCCATTCAAGTTTTCTGAGGAATCTCTATACTGCTTTCCAGAGTGGTTGCACCAATTTGCAGTCCCAACAGCAATGTATGAGTGTACCTTTTATTATTTCTTGTATTCTTGATACTTGCCTTTCTGACTAGAGTGAGATGAAATCTCAGTGTAGTTTCATGTCAGTTTAGGTTCTGACTTCTTTAACAAGATTCCTAAAGCCCAAGAAGTAAAATCAAGAATCAACAAGTGGGATGGAATCAAACTAAAAATTTTCTTCACAGCAAAGGAAATAATCATGAACATGAATAGAGAGTCTACTGAATAGGAGAAAATCTTTGACAACTGCACCTCAGATTATTAATCTCCAGGATATATAAAAAACTCAAAAAAATTAACACTAAAAAAACAAATAACTCAATCAATAAATGGGCTAAGGAAGTGAACAAATATGTCACAGAAGAAGAAACATAATCAATCAACAAATATATGAAAAAATGTTCAATATCCCTAGCAATTAGAGAAATGAATTGTACTTTGGAACATACAATATAGCAAGAGTACTGAGTGCACTTTGTTATTCAGAATAGGAAGTAGTTAATACTACCTGGGTCAAGGGTCAAGGGGTGCTGTCCCAGAAGCTGTCCCGACAATAAACATTTGTCCTCCTGAAAGACAGAGAAAGAGGAAGGAAAGACAAGGTTTTTTTCATGAGGAAAAATCATGTCCTAAACAACAGGGCTTAGGGAGGTAATGAGGGAAGAAAGTTCAAGGAAGCTTCTGGGGGCGGGGTTTGCCCCATGAGAAGATAATTAGATTACTACCTTTTTAGCTGTCTGGCATGGGTCACTACAGGAAGAGCAGTACATTTTCTTTTAGCATTTGACTTTTACTTTGACTCTATTCTTAATGAAATGAGGACCTCCTTTCTAATGTAGCTGCTTTTGCTTTGTCCATATATTTCTGTCTATATGAGATCTTTATGCTAAGACTGGTAATAAACTTCTAGTAATAATCTCCCAGTTGTTCCCTCATTCATTAATACTGAGCTCTACCTTTGTGCTGGTTTCTAATTGTAAAGGAAATCTTTCCATAGACCCATTTTTCTTCAAATTACTGCACGACCCTTATTTGAAATTCCAGTCCTATCACACTTGGGACAAAAAACAACCCTGGTCTGATTTCATAATTCCTAATAAATCCATTCTTCAACTGAAAGTGGTTACTTTGTGCCATTTGTTTCCCCAGCTCTACCTCAATGCCGCCATTGAGAACATCTGCTTGTCTCAACTTGTCTCAAGCTTTGCCTTTAACAAATGTCACCTACTCTTACACCAAGCAGACTTTTTCAGAATAACCCGACCCGAACCATTTCCCTTTAAAATTGTGGTTACTGTTCAAATATTTCCTCCTTGTCTTTCTTGCCTAGATCTTAATCATCTCTAGGATTAGAGCTACATCTTATGCTTCTCCCTGCCCAGCACAGTGCTTCTCACTAGCCAGAATAGTGCTTTGCATGTCTAATTCATATTTAATAACTGTTTGGTTTGGAATTTAGATTGAATCTCCACATTCATAAAACATGTCTTCGTGACTTGGACAACGATTGAAATACCCTCAGATTAAAACAAAACGCAAGGTCAATATTAAGGCATATAATTGCTCGACCATCCTCATAACCATCTTCTTTTCAATTACAAGAATTTCAAAATGAGAATGAAGGTTTGAAGCATGAAACCATCTGAATATTTTTTCTGTTGCATAATTTTAACTTTGCCAGAACCCTATTTCCAATTTCTAGAATTAACATGTTATTAATAACACCAAGGCTATAGCTACAAAATTGCACTATTTCCCTCTGCCCTTCTTGGCAGTATTATTTGAGCTATGAGAAAATCAGAAAAAAAGTTCTTACTGTTTTGTATTTCTATTTGCTATGGGAAGAACTGGCACCTAAGGCTATGTCTACATTATTTATACCACTTTGATAGATTAAATCTTAACTGTACCATAGAGCTTTTAAAGACATGTCTGTAAACGTTTAAGGATTACACAGGTGTTCATCCTGACTGCAAACAAAGACTCCTTTTTGTGGTTGGAAAACAAAATTAAAATGTACAGTGTCCTGCAAGCCACAGTTGCTGCTTAAAACAGATCCTTGACTGGACATGTCAGATAGATTTGTTACTCTTGACACATTTTTGGAGTTTAACAAAGTAGCCTCCATCAATGGAAACACTTCTCTGATGCTATACTTCTAAAATTAATCTCTCTGATGGTGACCTTTCATAAAAAAACTGTAAAGTTAGTGTTCTACCAATGTGACAATATCCTAAAGGACTTTATTCTGAATGATCCCAGAGCTGGAAAGTATTTTTAAAGGTATTTCATTCTTTTCTCTACACTATTACCAATTCTTTGATGAAATTTTGATGTTACCAAAAGACAAGAGCTTTACTTTTGGAAGGAATTGTTCACAGGATTCCCGAGAATTTCATCGTATTTTTTTTTTTTTAAATAACAGTAGTATCTGATTCTAGTTTCTGAAATGCGGGACTTGTTACAGTTCATTTTCAAGAACTTGGTAATTTCATAAGTTTTCACTGGAAATAATTATAATCACCTTTGAATCAGTGGAAGTTAATGTATACTCAGCTTTCTGAGGTCCACGTCAGTGCCTATCACTTATTCAACATTATAAGAACTTTAAGATAATTCATTGAAATATTTAACAAAGAAAAAGAAAAATTATGATGGTAATTATAAAATGTGAGGATTGTAATCATGTTTTTCTCAATAAGATAATTGAATTCTAATTTTTATGCAGACCATATGTCACAGTTTCTAAGCACAAAACTAGTTATTTACTGAAGTCAACTTCTTTCTTCTTTGTCCTTTCTCTATTTCTCCCTACTCTCCTTTTTCTTTTTTAGTTATTACTATAGAATACCACTCCTGGAGCAGAGATAAATAAGATCCCTCTTATAAATGCTGAATTTGAAGGAGATACACCTAAATGAAAAGAGTGTTTTGAAGTATCTGCTAGTGTTGGGTGATGCTAGACAATTCACGTTCCTTTACCAAAAACCTCGTTCTTAAGCTGTATAAATCATATAAACAGAACCCAACAGATATTATTTTCCTATAACATTGCTGATCACAAAACCATCAACTCTGTAGTCAGGAGAATAGTCAAGGCTTAACCAGGGATCTCTTAATTCCCACTGTGATTTTAAACTTAGTACCATTTGGACTCTGGTTATATCGTCCATTCTACCTCCTTTCAAGAGACTTCGAACACCAATCTTATTAGTTTTCTTTTCTTTTTCCATCTAGCAATGCACTTTTTGGCATCAGTGTAAAAATTAGGTTGTTGAAAGCCCTAGTTATGTTGTGAAGTAGAGAAGTCACTGGCTACATGTGGCTATCTACATTTAAATTAATTACATTTTAAAGGAAAATAAAAAATTTGGTTATCAAATGTTCAGCAGCCACAAATGGTCAACAGTTACTGTAGTGGATGCTCAGACACAGAAAAATGTCTGCTTTTACATGAAGTAGAAATTAAAACTGCAAATTAAACAATATATTTCTAAACTTCTGTTTGTCTAAGAATAAATCATACTGATTACTAAAAACCCTTAAAACAAATGAAAATTAAACATCACATATGACATGTTAAATTTGTGGATACAGTTAAGGAAAAATGTCTAATCTTAAATGATAGTAGCAGAGAGGAATACAAATGAATGGAGGGAAAATAGGAGCAAATCAAATAGAGAAAGAAGGAAGGAAATAATATATTAGGTGTTAATACAAAATAAATCTGTGATAGAGAAAAATCAAGAAGGCTAATTCTTTGAATATATTAATAAACCTGATAAAACTGGTATAAGTAATAAAACAAGGGGAACATCACAAATTAAAAATATCATGAGTGAAAAAGTGAGCATCTAAAGGTCCTGTAGTTGTTTCAAAAAGATGTTATTATGATTATATTTATGAAACAAATAACAATTTCAATGACTTGGAAAATTTCCTTAATAACACAATTTATCAAAATCGGCAGGAAGAGAAATTATAAATCTGAATATTTTTGTGTCTAGAAAATAAATTGAATTAATTATTAAAAATTTGAAAATTAAATCCCCACCCCAAATAGTTTCAACAGTGGATTCTTCCAAACTTAAAGGGAAAAAAATGCTTCAACACATAATAAAAATAAAGAGATAAGCTCTAAGTTTTTATAAAACCAGCATAATTTTGATACCAAAATTAGGCAGGGACATTGTAGTAAAGAAAAACTAAATATATGAAAAAGATGTTCAACATCAGCAATCAGGGAAATGTGAATCAAAACTACACCAAGATTTCATCTCACTTTAGTCAGAATGACAATTATCAAGAATAAAAATAATAATAAATTCTGGCAAAGATATGGGAAAAAGGTAACACTCTTGCATTGTTGGTAGGACTGCAAATTAGTACAACCACTCTGGAAAGCAGCATGGAGATTTCTCAAAAAACTCGAATGGAACCACCATATGACCCAGCCATCCCACTCCTTAGTATTTATCCAAAAAAACTAAAATCAGCATACCCTAGTGATAAAGTCACATCACTGTTTATAGTAGCACCATTCCTAATAGTCAAATTATGGAACCAGTTCAGATGTCCATCAATAAATAAATGAATGAAGAAAATGTGATATACATACACAATAGAGTTTTATTCAGTCATAAAGAAGAATGAAATTATGGCATTTTCTGATAAATAGATAGAAGTGATGAATATTATGCTAAGTGAGACAAGCCAGATTCAGGAAATGAATGGTTGAATGTTTTCTTTCATATGAGGAAGCTAGAGCAAAAATAAGTGCAAAAAGAGGGGATCAGATATCATAAAGATAAAGGGAAGATCAGTGGTATAAAGATGGAGATTGAGAGAAAGGGAGGGAAGACAATAAAGGGGAGGGGATGCAGAATTAATTTAACAAAATCACACTACATGCATATATAAATATACCAGAGTGAATTCTACCTTTATGTATATGTATAAAGCACCAATCAAGCATAAATAATTAAACAAGTGAAAGGAAGATCAGAAGAAATAGGAAAATCAGGGGCAGGGTATAAGGGAGGGTTCCACAGACTGAAATGGAGTAAATCAAATAATCATACCTGTATGATTTTTTTCAGAATGAACCCAACTACTGTGTATAATGATAATCTCTAATTTAAAAAATGAAAGGTCAATCTTTCTCATGAATATAGATATAAAAATATTCAACAAAATATTATCAAATGTAATCTAGATGTATATTTTAAAAGATAATTCATCATTTCCAATGAGTTTAAATCTAATAAACCTAGGTTAGCTTAACATTTGAAAATCAATGTAAATCAACATATTTCCCATGAAATCCCAAGTTTTCAACTTGAATATTTCAGTGAAACTGACACTGAAGTATTAAAACAGGTTGGAAATTATAAATTATACACCATGTTTAAGTTTTTTTTTTTTAAGTGTATGTGTGTGTGTGTGTGTGTGTGTGTGTGTGTGTGTGTGTGTTTGGGGGAGGTTCAGGGGCACACCACCACTGAGCCACATTCCCACCTCCTTTTGTATTTGATTTAGAGACAGGTTTCACTGAGCTGCTTAGCACCTTGCTTTTGCTGAGGCTGGCTTTCAACTTGGGACCCTCCTGCCTCAGCCTCCTGAACTTCTGCGATTACAGGCTTGCACCACCATTCTGGCCAGATTTAGGTTTTTATAGGAGTTCCACATCTAGGTTTTTATAGGAGTTCCACATCTATGACAAAATGGGTTTAGTGAAATAAAAGGTGAAAAATCATAATGCTACATCAATAGCTGAACAAAATGCCTTTATAAAGTTTGACTTTCATTCATGATTTTAAAAACTGCTAGTCAACATTTCTTGAAGGTTCTAGGATTGTGATGAGGCAAGAAAGAAAACACAGGTAAGTGGGAAGGAAATAAAAATGGTATTCTTTGAGAGCAACTGAACTCCCATACAACTGTGATACAATCCCTTTGGAAGTAACTACCATGCTGAATGTCTGGTGCTCTGTGAAGCAACAACTTCCCTCATAGAAAAACCCAAAAGGAGTGTGTGCATGGATTCTCCAAATGACACAGGAATGTTTACAGAACACGAGTTTTACAACAAAACTTGGAATTTTACCCAATTACTCTTGACCATTCACACCAATGAAATATATATAGCACACCAATAAAATCCAGCAAAACAATAAGAAGAAACAAATGCAGTATTAGTTGACAGTATTATATCAAATTAAAATATTAGTTTTTTTTTTTTGATCATTGTATCATTGTTATATGAAAGAATGCCCACTGTTTTTCAAGAAATACATACTGAAATATTTAGGGGAAGAGACTATTTGTTTCCAATATGCCATTAGAAAAATATTGTGCATGCATACATATGTATGAGACAATGATAAAGCAAGGGGAGGAAAATATGTACAATTTCAAAATACGGATAAAGGACACAGTAGGAGTGCCTCAGATTCTTCCCTCAATGTTCCTATAAGTTTGAAACAATATAAAATTTAACACACACACACACACACACACACACACACAAATAGACCAAGGAGTGAAGGATGTTATTATTCTTCTACAGATTTCTGTAGATGGGTAAACTAGTTTTTAAAGAAGTTTTAAAGGGCCAGGAAACTTAATCTTATATTCAGGAATACCATTATGATCATGGTCAATGGGCCAACTCATGTTAACCAAGCTGAGAAACTGATGCATTAAGTAAAAGGCTAGTGTGCTAATTTAGTAGCATCAACAAAAATTAGACTACTAGATGGGATGTTAGACTTGTGTGTACATAGGTGATAACAGTAGACGGAAAATCAATTATCTGAGGACTGCTTTGTGAACAGGGGATGCAGAACTTGCCAAGCTGGTTGAGTGTATGAGACGCTTAGTGTTCAGGTATAAAAGTCTAATAGATTTTTTCCACAAACATTCTTCTTACCAAAAAGACATTTCTAAAATGCTTTTTTGCCTGAGATAATTATAAAAATTATGTTTGATTTTACAAATTAACTTCAGTGTCAGGCGGGACTTGCTCAGGTCCAGTCTTCAGAGTGTGTATATTTTAGGCTTCGGTTCAGCCTAGAAAATCAGAACTCATTTCCATGATTGCTAAGAATGCCCTTTTATTGCTTAACACAGTAGAAGAAACAAAGTCAAATGTGAAAGCTTACAATGATGAGCTTTTTGGCAAGATGTTTTCACTGAATATAGAAGGCTGGTTGACTTCTTTTCCATTCACACTTTAAAATTCTAATTCATCTTCTGTGTTTTTCAATGCTATGATAAAACGTTTTCAGTTGTTAAGTGTTTTAACTTTGAAATGTGTGTGGCCAGTATGTTGAAAAGAAATTGCGTTTTAAAACTAGACCTTGTATCTGTGACTATCAATGAGTACTTTGCATAGCTTCTTGATAGAGTAGCCAGGATTTCCTTTGTACATGACTATGCTGTCTGAAATGAAGGCACTTTCGTTCTTCCTTTCCAATCTCTCTGTTCATTCTATCCATCTACCCTCTGTCTTGTCTTCTCTTCTCCCCCTTTCTTCCTGCACTACTCAGCCCAGAAATTGACAAATTCATTTTTAAAGGGCCAGACGGGAAATATTTTAAGGAAACAAATTATATATTCTCTGCAGGTATTAAGACATCCAACTTTGCTGCTGTACAACAAGAAGAACCATAAGTAATGCTTCAACTGGTAAGATTGTGTTCCAATAAAAATTTTATTCATAAAAACTGGTGGTTGGCTTATAAGCTGAATTTTGCTGACCGCTAACCTAGGATCCTTATTTTTTTTTTCTTTTACACCATTAATAAGGTAAATTGAATTATAAATCCTCTATGGTTGACCTACTTTTTCATTACTGGAATTAATCCCAATTGGTCATGATTTATTATCCTTCTGATATATTGTTATATTTGAATTCCTAAAACTTTTTTTGTGTTTAAGTTCATAGGGATAGCAGATTTCTGATTTTCTTCTTTTGCTATGTCTTTGCCAGGTTTTGGTATCAGGTTGATGGAACTCTTATAAAATGAACTGAGAATTTGTACTTCTATCTTTGGAAAAATTAACATGTAGAAATAGTATTATTTCTTCCTTTAAGCCTTTGATAGAATTCCTCAGTAATTTCATCTCAGACTGGAATTTTCTTGTGGGAACATTTTAAATTACAAATTAAATTTCATCATTTGACATAACACTATTCATTTTTAAATGTTCTCTTTTGACGAGTCAGTTTTGTATGTTTTGCTTTTTTGCCATTTTATAAACTTTCATCAAATATATAAAACTTAAGATATTAAATTTTATTTGTTTATATTTATTGAACTTAAATTTACTTTGACTTGTGATTTTTACTTTCTTTTTCTAATTTTACAATTAAGGATCATTTTTTATTTATTTAATTTTTTTTTCTTTAGCCAGTTATTAGTCTTTTAAGGAGTCTGTTTCACTTTGTCTCAGTAATTTCTGTTTCACTCATGGAGCCCCCTGACATACATTGACATTTTTTAAGTGCACTTGCTCCACCTCTCTGAAACACTACAACAGGCCTACGGGTGTCCAGCGAGTTCTCTCCATCCCGCAAGATGGGAACTCTGGCTCTGTGTGAGCCCCGGGTATTGGTCCACTTACCAGCTTCTTCTTCTTTTTTTTTTTTTTTTTAATTGTAAACAAATGGGATATATGTTGTTTCCTCTGTTTGTACATGGAGTAAAGGCATATCATTTGTGTAATTATAAATTTACATAGGGTAATGTTGTTTGATTCATTCTGTTATTTTTTTCTTCCCCCCCACCCCTTCCACCCCTCCCACCCCTCTTTTTCCTCTATACAGTCCTTCCTTCCTCCATTCTTGCCACCCTCCTTAACCCTAACCCTAAACCTAACCCTAACCCTAACGCTTGTACATCTTCTTCTGTGAAGTGTCTGTTCATTTCCTTAGCCCATTTGTTGATTGGATTAGTTGTATTATTGGTGTAGATGGTTGCTTCCTTTGGTCTAAGATTTCAGTCTGCACATGCGTATGTTATTATTCTGCAACATTGAAAAGCAACCGTATGCATATTTCAATAACTCTTTTCTCATTTCTTGCTCTTTGGTCCTCAGTCTCACAAATTCAGCCTGCCTCACCATAAACCTCATCCCCCAGATTAGGCTGTCTTTCTCCTGAACTCCCCAGTGCTATGATTCAGAAAGTGACTCCATGCGGAAAGCCAGCGGAATCACTGAGCTGCTCACTCCTTCCCTTTCCCTCAGAGTTCACAGTTGAGTCATCTGTTGTCAAACATCTGAAATCAGTTGTCTTATTTTTACATTCACTGTTCTCGTTGTCTCCAGTTATAAGACAAGACCAGTACCGTAATTCCATCGTGGCAGAAGTAGAAAAGCTCTACAAATCTCAATGCCTCTGATGTTAATTATTAAAATCTGGATTATTAAATCAGGATCTTTCCAATTTGGGGGATATTATACACATTTTCTCAATTACTCAAGCTTGTCTAGAAGTCGCAAGTTATATAATTAAGTGTTCTCGATATTTAAAACTTTCTCCTGCACTAGCACAGCTGATGTACTTAATTTTCCTAGCTGATTTTTTTTCTTGATGGTATCTTTCAAACCTACTCACTTCCTTTTTCACTCCCAACTTAAATGTACTCATCTTGGACAACTTTCAAGATCTCCTAAATGTTATTCTTGACTCACATCCCTTTCTTTTTATCCATATCATAAATAATATCAAAATTACAATTCTTCAAATATCATTTCTATCATGTCATGGGCATATTTAGTTTAATCAATAATCTGGAGTGCCTTTGTGGCCTACTAGTTCAAATATCACCAGCATAAAATGTCAAGTGGGACTGGTAGCTATTTTCTTAATCATTCATTCATCTAATATTTCCACTATATCAAGTGCTTGGTTATGTACAATAGATTCAAAAGTAACACAGTCTTCCAGGAGCCTCCCCCACAAAAAAAATGTAAAAATCATGAAAATGTAAAAATAAAAATATAAATATTCAGAGTAAATTCTACCACTCTGAATTTCACCTCTGGGTATCCAGTGACTGTTCCATAGCATTAATAACTCTGTTTCATCTTAAAATAGTAGTAGTAGAGAGAGGATATTTCAGGCAGAGAAAATGCCATGAGAACAGGAACACAGATGACACAGGAGAGTGACATAAGTGGAAACTATAACCAGTGTGTATGTTGCATGAACATAAAGTAAAAAGCAAAGGGTAATAATAAATCTGACCAGAGAGTAGGCAGGGGCAACATCAAGGAAATAATTGGTTGCAGCATTTGAGACCTTTGATTTTAAGAAGTTACTGTAAGATTTTAATCAAGGAATGGTATGTTCAGATTTTTGGTTCAGAAAGCCTCACCCTGGATGGGTTGTTAAAGATAAATTTTAGTGAAAAAAGGAATGCAGACAGGAGATTTAAAAGAGAATCTGGACAACTGATGAAGACTTGAACTGTGCTAATGAAGATAGGAGAGAATGAGAGTGAACTTCACAGTCTGGTAACTTATAGAGCAAGGGGTGAAGGTGCAACTGAAGTATTCAAGGTGACTCACTTTGCTAAACTGGGTGGCAACTGAGTCGATAGTTGTGTCATCCATGAGAGACAGAACATGCAAAGAAGGGTAAATTAAAGGGTGGTTTAAAAAGTTACTACTTCAGGCAGGTACATCTGGAAACCAAGTACCCATGGACAGTCAGTGGAAAAGTTTACAAGTGTCATCAAATATGCATATTGAATCAATCACCAATAGTAAGTACCTGAAGCTATGAGAAGCAGCTACCAAGACAATATGTGGATAGAGTTTTCACATTTAGAGCTCAGGCATAGGCCTAGAAGCACAGTGTTTCAACTGAAATAAAAATAACTTGGCTCCAACACATTACTCATATTTTTACTCTATATTCTCTCAAGGTAAGGGATATAAAATATGCACTTAATTAATTAAAGAAACTCTAAGCTGGCTTTATCCCATAATGTGGTAGGTGGCTGATCCTCTGATGACCTTGCAGATGTTTTAGTTTTCTAGGTTGCTTACCTTTTTTTCTTCCCAAAAAACTGCACATTCCAAGTTACATCGTCTTTTTAGTCTCTTTAAAGCTGCTCTGTCTTAGATAGTTTCCCCTGCCCCCTGAGATATGCTGTGACTCAAAGCACATGAACACCTCTCCCCAAACTTTTTCTTGGTCTCCCCACAACTAACTTTCTAAAAAGTTCCTTTAACATGGATGAAGACTGTAAGAATCATGTAATTGATCCTTGCCTCTTCCGCCCCTCCCGCTTAGAAATGATTCTGTACCTCTTTGGTTTGTGTTATCTATTGCCTCTTGGTGCCTCTGTCAAACTTTCTACTGTTACTCAAAGTACATGTCTGTCTCTTTCACAAGAGTGCAAGCTCCTAAATGAGAGGAATTCTAAAAATTCTTTATGTCCAGCCTTTAGCACAAAGTAAGGCTGTAGGTAACAGTGATACTGTAAAGAAGGTCTAGTAGGTTGACATTTGAGAATACAACATCTTGTGCCTGTTTTTTGAATTCAAAGTAAGCATTAAAGTATATTTAATTACTTAGACAAAGACAATGTCTCACAAATTCAGAGAATGAATAAACTGTGTTAATAAAGCTCTACTTTTTTAATTCAGTGATTTAAAGCTGATAGATCTCTATTGATAATCCCCTTTTGCAGGGATTTATGAATGGACATTACAGAAAGAAATTTGGGCTGAGTTGAAAAGGGAGACTATGATAATTATTCTAAAATGAAGGCAATTTATTGATTATCAAGGCATAATTCCAGATCTCACTTTTCTATATAGGTTTTCTACTACAGAAGGAGATTTTAGTTTGTTGGTAAAAAGTACATTTTTTTTTTCAAACAAAACTTTACATCTAAAATTTTGTGTATATTTAAATGAATACTGCAATGTTGGCCTGCAGTTTGGGAAATGATGGACATTATTTGATGAATAAGTGAACAAATGTTAGTCCTGTATTCATTTCCCTTCCAAATTTCTTTACTACCATGCACAAGAATGCAACCTACTTTCAAAACTAAGATTTGAAATAACGATATCTTATTTAAAAGACCAGCATAGTTCATTTTTCATTCTGATGGATATCTCATTTATTAGGCACAGAATTCTCTGTGCTCTAGTGCCAAGAATTACTAAGCAACAGAACATATGTAGGCGGATGTGATGTTTGCATATTCACACAATATGACATTTACACCAAGATCAGAAGTATATTATTGCTGAAAGAGAGGAACAGTAACAGAACGAGAGGTAGCAATATTCTTTTATTTTATAAGGTACCATTCACAAAAGTATCTCCATGATCTTAGCAAATAACCCTCTGCTACAGAAAACAAGCAAATCCAGAGTGACATTCACACCTCCCCACGTTTCGTTCTTCCTAAATGCCAGGAAGGAAAACATACTGCTTGAAGCATTTTTATGCCTTCTATAGCATAACACCTAGTATGGCATGAACACAGGAATTGCCTATCAGCCTGAGTTGAATACTAACTGTTTTACAGCACAGACATTAGGAAGAATTCTGGAGTGTTCTACTAAAGATATTTCCCTGGGGACCCTAAAACTTGGCAACTTTTTCTGATAGGCAGCTACTTCTGTTCCCATACTGTCTCTATGCTGAATGCAAGAACCAAATAGGACAAGGTTGGATTTCTGAGTAAATGTGACAACTTACACACATACACACACACACACACACACACACACACACACACACACACACAAACACAAACTGTTCCCTATGCGAAAAAGCAGATGAGCCAGCCCTGGTCAAACTGGTGTGTCTATGAGCAGTTTAAAAAAATGATACCAATACAATGTCCTTTTGCAGCAAATCTCTGGCACACCCATTTCAGTTGTTTGTTGACTCATAGTGCAAATTCATAGATAAATGAAGAAATGTTGGAAAATCTCTTAGAACACCTCTCAGAGCAAAATGGGCCATTCTGTAAGCATATCAATTATGATTTAGTGAAACATAATGTTTTATGTAGGTGAACTGCATTTAACATCTTTAAGAAATAATATCTTTAAGATATCAAATATTCCTTCCTATGCTTGCCTAAACATTCCTAGCTGATACCTTTCATAGTTTTATGGATGCTGTTAGATTTCTAGGTAGAAGTACTTCTGGTAGTATTCTTTCATAATAAATGTATTCACTGAACTTTTTAATAACAGAGTAAAAGATTCTCAAAACACTGGATTCTTTACACTCCTGCCAAATGCATAGATTCTATAAGGACTTTCATAATTTTCTTAAAGACTCAACTATGTCATCTATGTCTCTTAGGGGAATCCTTCCTAATCATAACTTTCACAGTAACCACACCAAATTATTATTACTATTATTATTATTATTATTATTATTATTAATTTTTTATATAGGGGATTAAACCCAGTGGTGCTTTATCACTAAGCTATATTCCCAGTTTTTGTTTTTGTTTTTTTTTTTTTGAGACAGGATCCCACTAAGTTGTTGAGACTGACCTTAAACTCTAATCCTCCCTCCTCAACCTCCCAAATCACTGGGATTATAGGCATATGCCATCATGTCCAGTTTTTTACCAAATTATTATACAAAAACAGCTTGGAAAGCAATCTTTATTCTTATGTAGGAATATGCAAAGCTCATTATATTCCCAAGGCATGATTTTAAAAACATCCTAACCTAGGAAAAATGAATAAGAAAATATAAAGCTAGTAACTACTGATAACTTAGAATAGCTATGTTTTCAAGTCACAATAATCTGTTGACTACACCCCTATAGATATTTCAAATCAGTATAGCAAGAATATGGTTACTACCATCACATGGCAAGGTGAATAGTCACTGGAATTTTCTAGAATGCAGCTTTTTACACTCTTCTCATGTGCTTTTTGCCACCTGAATGGATTTCTAGCTGTACTGGACCTATCAAAGGGTTTTTTCATCTCCTAAATTTAGATGGGCCTGTGAGCTACATCACTTAAAAAATATCCAATATTAAAGAATTTGATCTACAGATTTGAAAATAGTGAATTAATTTTGGAAAAACCTCCATTGTTAAAAGAAATAAAACTTTCCAGCAATATTTAATAACAATAGTAAATGACCTTGACCATGAGTTTTCTTGAATAAAAGGATAAAAGTTTCTATTAAAATTAAGAGAGAGTGAGAGAGAGAGAGAGAGAGAGAGAGAGAGAGAGAGAGAGAATATGCACATTAGAAGCAAAATTCCCAAAATTGCTTATTTATGGGCACCATCTCCAGGTTATTGAGTAGAAATTACAAAGACAAGGCCCAGATGTCTGCATTTTTAAAAATTTTCTGTTGCCATTTTGTAGCACTCTACTTTTTGGGAAACTGGATAAAGGTTTGGAAACCATAAATTGATGTTACCAGTTAAACTAATTGAAGACAGATGATTTCAGACATTCAGTTTATAGCAGAAGACTTGCTTTGTGCTTGTAAGCAAGGTCTATAGAAGTAAGGTCTCAGTCCTAGTTTACACTGACATCATCAGAAGTGTTTTGTTTTTACTTTAACTAATTGAATTTAGAAGACTGACTGTGCTTTACATGATTTAATATGAAATCAGGTTTGAGTAATACTAGCTCTTGTCAGTGGGCCTAAAACTTTAGATTCCATCAGAATCACCTAAAAAGATTGTTACACCACAGATTGCTGAACTCACTGACTCATTTCCAGAGTTTATGAGTCGATTGGTGTAGGAAGTGGAAGATAGTTTTTATTTCTAACAATGTAGTTGCTGTTCATCTGGGAGCACAATTTGAGAATTCTTGTGACTTCTGGTGTCAATTTTACTTGCTGCAAGAAAAGCCCATTTGCCAGGCTATTTTGCTAGTGAGTCTGTTGCCAGGTGCTTTGAAAAGCAGCTGGGATGATACAATAAATTCATTCATTTGTTAGGTTCCTCATTCACTCCTGTAACAAATATTGTTACATGAACCTACTACTTCCTCTATTTTTATGTTCTTTATCCAAACTTTCCATAAATGCAACAAACCCTAACATCAAAAGGAAATTCAATTTAATATTGTAACACCTCACTTTCTCCAAGGAAGCTTATCTAACATCTTCACTTTTAAAAGCAAAAGAGGTTTCTGAAAACAAAACAGATAATACCAAGCACAAAATCCATGAAGTCAAGAGGATTTGTTTTACTCCTAGAGGAGCACTCCAAGTTCTTACTCTGAGGCAAATTTTACTCCTGGTTTATTTCAAATAATATAATTTGATCAACATTAGAATTGGATCAATAAGTTGATTTTTTTCAGTTTTCTGAAGATTAAAAATTGCTCAGTGACTAATTATTTTAGTCAGATTTCAGCTACTGCAATGAAATACCTGAGGCAATTAACTTATAAAGACAAAATATTTATTTAACTTAGTTTGAAGATTGAAATCCAAAACTGGACTGTCCATTATTTTGGGCCTCTGGCACATCATGGTGGTAATGTGTGTCCAAGTGATTGCTCACCTCATGAGTCAAGAAGCAAAAAAAGACTGATAAGACTGTGATCCCACAGTTTCCTTTGAGGGCATGCCTCAAATATCCCAGGAACTCCCACTATGCTCTACCTCTAAAAGATACATAGCACCTCCCAATATCAAACCCCTGGAAGACCAAGCCTTCAACTCAGAGATCTTTAGGAGACATTCGTCCAAACCACAGCACTAGCCAATAAAAGAAGCAGTAAGCAAACTCTGCTTTAGATTAGAGATGAAAATAATAGTAAAATGCAAACCGAAGAATTTTAAAAAGTAGTACTGAATTGCTAATGATCACAGGTGCATCGTGGCAGAGTGAAACATCAGGAGGAAAGTGCATTGAGATGGGCTCTGCTCAAGGACAAGGACAACCATGACAACTCACTGGGTGCTTTACTGTCAGGCACTGTGCCAGTGGTCTTCCACGGACTCACTTTCATTCTCATATGCCTTCTGCAGAGGAGTCTTAATAGTCTTCAATTCATTTTATAGAAGAACAAAATAAAGCATGGAGAGATGGAGTAACTTGTTCAAGATCACATGGTTGAAAGAACAGAGGATATTTCAATATAGAGAGCTATGTTCCAACGTCTAGTTACTGGACCACTCTTTATAGCTCTCCTGGTACAGTAACTTTGCTTTCAGTCTTCTCATCTTCATTAGCTGTGGAGTGATGCTGGCGGTCGGTAGTCTTTATCTCTCCATATATTTTCAAGGAGAATATATTAAAGAAGGTAGTGCTAGGGTTGAGAGGAGAACCTCAGATGCACCTGGAAGAGCACTTGGACTATGAGAATTCATCTGTCAACAATTGGTCTTTATCTTCTGATTTTAACAGTTTTATGTCCCCCCAAATGTATCCCAGGAGAAAGTCATTTTCAGAAACTTTCTCAAAATTTTTGAATATATATTCAGAATTATTGCAAAAACAAATTAAAATATCGCCTTTTTTTTTCCAGTAGAGCTATCTAGAGCCAAATAGATACATAACCATTGTGATTGTCAGCCAACAGCATGCAGACTCCATGGGAAATAAAATAACCATCCAAAGAACACAGGCTTCTGTTTGTTGAATTAAAAGAACAGTTCTATTAGCTCTGTGGCAGAGAGAATTAATAAACATTTGGTCCCGCTCTAACATCCAGCCAGTGGCAAACCACACTGCAGAGCCTGTGGCGTTTTCAATAATGTATTTTTAAACTTTTGTTTGGCAAATCAAATGTGAACATTCCAATCATCAGTACAAAATATTTTAGCTATTTTTTAAAGGTACAATTAATTAGTAAGTTAAGAATTTTGGGACAATTCCTTAAAGTTCCTGGAACAGTCTCTAAGACTGGATGTTTTTCAATGCATATGGGAGAGAAAAGTCATTTGTGGAGAAGCTGCTCTTATTTGTAAATTGTGAAGTTTTTAAGGGATTAAAAAGAGAAACAAGACACATTGGTTTAGATTAACCTGAGATACAAATGTCTCTAGAAAGTCCCTGAGTTCAGCTATTCACAATTATTTAATTCACTGTCCCAAGAGAATAAAATATTACCTTGTCCCAAGTGAATAAAACTAATATTTGATTAGTGACAGCCTTAAAGAATTGCCTAGTGTCATTTATGTGAAAGTAGACTCTTAATTTTTCTAATATGAATGGGGAGGCACTTCTTAGAAACTTATTTTGGTTCAAGTTTTCTCTGCCATGACTAATGCACTTATTCAAATATTGTAGAAAAATCTAAAGATGCTTTCCTAAGGAAAATTTGTGCCGTCCTGACAGTTTACTTACCTTTGCCATTTAGTTTGGAAGAGGGTATGTACATAAAGCCCAAAAAGTAGATTCGTTTTATCTTTACATAAAGCTACAGGTAGGATACTTTTTAAATTTTTCACATCAAGTTACCTTAGCTATTGGGATGGACCTTGAAAAATGCATTTTTCCCTGCTCTACCTCTTTTATTTATTTATTTATTTTTTACTCTAGGAGTATAATCAATAAACAAGCACTCACTATCAATCTCCAAAATATATAGTCATATTTCATTTTCAAAACTAAACACCTCCTGTGATAAATTATAGTCATTAGCAAGATGATTGTCTGTACAGAAACTTCAGACCACTCGGAAATGACTGAGCAGCTGTCAGAAAATGTGGGAAGGGGGCAGAGGTAATTTTGCTTCAATTACTTTTTGGTTCTCAAATGTAAATACTTCTGAACTTATGCATCTCTGCTTGACACTCCATCAAGCTAAATTTCAAAACAACAACAACAAAACATTTTCAACATTTTTTTGTTGTTGTTATATTTCCAAATGAGGAGTCATGAGATTTTTCTTTCCATTCCAAACTTTATCCAATACCTGGGAGAGGTCACTACCCATCACTCCCCACTACTTATGCAGTGAGTGGACAGATTCTGTCTTAAGAAGTCACACCAAGAAGAACAAATTTGGCACATGTTAGTGTTACATTATTTTATAAAACATATGTCTAGTCCAAATTTCAGTTTTAACTAAATCAGAGGACAGGGACTTATAAAGCATGCAAAATTAAATGCTATCCTATAAAAAACAGAAATGTAAAAAATTAACCTAATCAAATTTTTTATATTGGCTCTACCCAGAAACCCTGAGATTTCTGGCAATGGGAAACATGGTTAGACAATATATGGAAGCCTTTATTTCTGGCTTTCTCATCATCAAAATAACTAAGTGTTAAGTGGTATATTCAAAATGCTAAATGGTATATTCTGCATATTGAAATTAACTCATTGTCTCTAATTTCTTTTTAACCTTTACTCGATGAATTTCTCAACTTTTGTCTCTTGTCTCAATCTCACCTCCAACACACTTTTCTAACTCTCTTCTAATTCAGTAGTTTTCATCTTGAGAGAGCATAAGAATCTACACTGAAGACTTATTAAACAGATTTTGCTGGGGTTTACCTCAAGTTTTAATTCTCTGGGTCTGGTATGGGTGCGACCTGAAAATTTACACTTTTAAAAAGTTCCAGGTTATTATGGTTTGGATCTGGAATGTCCCCCAAAAATCTCACATGTTGAAAGCATGGTCCACAAAGCAGCAAGGTTTAGAGTTGGGACTTTAGCCAACGAGGGGATCATGACAGCTCTGGCCTCATCAGTGGATTAATACATTAATCCATTTGCTGGATTAATCCATTGACAGCTGAATGGACTACTGGGAGATGGGACCTAGTTGGAGGAAGTAGGTTATTAGGAGTGTGCCCTGGACATCTTCACCTTTTTCTTGGCCTCCTTCCCCTGACTCCCCACCATCCCTTCCAGCTGACCTGAGCTGGGCAGCTTTCTTCTGTCAGGCCCTTCCACCATGATATTTCTACAGTGGAGTCAGTCAAACTTAGACTGAGATCTCTGAAGCCATGAGACAAAATAAATCTTCCTCTAAGTTGCCTTGTCAGGTACTTTTGGTCACAATGACAAAATGCTGGACTAACATGCAGATTAAGCTGATAGTCCTGATATCACAGTTTGAGAAATACTACCAAATACTCTACTCTCAACACCTCCAGAGTGCAGGCAGAAATTTCCACCTGACATCCAGTGAAGTAATTTGGATGAGTATCAATTACTTGACTCTGGAGGTGGTGATCTGCTCTTTTTCATTCAATCTTCACCAGCAAGATCATTTTCTACATATGGTACTGACTTGACAAATAGAAAGACCATACCCAAAGACTCCCTAAGCTTTGGGGACATACTTATTCTCCTGTAGTGTTCAGGCTCCCTTCAGTGTTAGTTTCTTCTGTGATTTCTTAGATACAAATTCTTTATTAGGACCTCTCTCCCAACTGTCACTTGCCTCTGTCTTCTCTCCTTTTTTTCAAAAATACCACTTTCTCTTGAACACTCCCCACCTCACCAACCTAAAGAAAGTTACAATTATGTAGAATGTCATGAAAATTTAATGCCAATAAAATCTTCACATGTGTACATGAAGACCCTACACACACTAGAATGATATAAGCACTCTGAAAGGCAATGCATCACACCTCCCAGGTATGTGAACTTAAAAAACAGGTAGACTGTTTTTAGAGTACATCTCCAACTCTATCTTAATCAATATGTCTCCTCACTTTTCATTTTATGTTTTGGTATTTCGGTATTCAAATTCAACACGAGTAGAGTAAAATACAGCTAGAACTTTCCGATATACTCACACATTTATTGACTACATATGGTATAAATTCATGGTGATAAAGATGTTACTAAGTCTGGGTTTTGTGGGGAGGCAGAGAGTTTATGTGTAGACATACTATACAAGAGTAATCACATGTGGCAAGATAACTTTCATGGAAAGATTTGAAGGGAGTGTGCTATGGGAGAATGAATAGGAGAGCCATCACTCTGAAAAGAAATTTTTAAGGGGTAAAAAGCAGATAGTACTTGAGATAAATATATCTTATCTGCAGCAAGAGATAGGATAGATGGAAATGGGTAAACAAAGCCAAATAGAAAACATCATCAAATAGTCATTCCATTGATACAATCAATACTCCCACATCATCTCTAACAGTGTGAGCTTAGTGTTTTAGGAGATAGGATTTGCGGTTAAAGGATCCCAGTCCAACTTCTTACATTGGAATAACTTCATATTAAACTGGTATAACTGAATATTAAAGATAAATTTTCACAGATATGATATAAAAATGAATTGTCTGTGAAAAGAGTTTTATAAATTGCAAAGCTCTCAGAAAATATCTTGAGGACCTGTCAGACTTTTATTTGGGCTGCTCACTTGTGACCTGCATTTTCAAAATAGGCCATCCATCTTGGCCCTGCATTTAGAAAGAAGTCCAGTTGTGTTCTCTATGAGGAAAGGCTCTTAACCAACCATCCAAGGGATCTATAAATCTTTCAATGAGGATCAAACAACACGGAAGACTAACCTGTCCTTTGACCGTAGAATACAGCAGTGGATTCAGAGTCACTCATCCTAAGAGGTAAAACAGGATAGGAAACAAACCCCCATCTTGGTTCAAAGTCCCAGGTCTACTTCTGACAGCTGCCTAACTGATCCTTTGATCTCCCAACTTCTTCCTGAACCTTCTGGCAGTAAGGTAATTTGGGGGTTGAATTTATTGCTTGCCTGAGTACTCATAGCCACCATATATATCCTTTAAAGGTCCAATCACTCTTTAGATCCAGCCTGATTCACCCATCTAGATTTATAGAATTTATCCTTGACAAATTATGCATGTGAAAACTTTCTTCATTTCTCCTGTTCAAAATGATAACTTACTATCATTCTCCTTTAAAAAAATCAAGCTGATAAACTTGAAAATTTTGTGGTATGCAAGCAGCGTGTGCAATTACATAAGGAGGAAAATGTTACATATGTTTTACAAAATTAGAAGACTTGTGCAAGTGTACTTTACATATCAATTATTAATATGGATTTTAAATTAGGAATAAGAAATTCAAACTCGATCACAAATATTAGGTCACTTGAGTGAGGTGAATATTAAATTATGAAATGACAATGGCATGGTTTGGCAATGCTTCAGCTAACAGGAGATTCAATGCAAACTCCAGAATCAAGAGCTGTGCAGCAGGTTGGAAAAAAATCAAATAAAAACTGGAAGGGATGACTGGGGATGGAATTAGATGAACAAGCTCATACCAAAGAACTGAGTAGGAAGTAGTATCAAGTTGATTAAAAAAAGGAAATGACTTTTTGGTGTGGCTCATCTGCTACTAATAAGCTGTATAAACTCATCTGTCATATTTTAATTAGATCAATTCAATAATTCAACAATTCTTCTTTGCCCGATATTGGTCTTCCTAAACTCAGTAGCCAGAAACATCTTTCTAAATGCAAGATCTGATCATGCCATTGCCTACCTTAAAGCCCGTCAGAGGTACTTCACTATTCCCATCAGAAAAGTCAAGATTCTTACTTTGTCCTACAGAACACTTCATGGTATGGTACCTGCCTCCCTCCTTACCTCATCTCTCTCCATCTTCAAACCCCTTTTAAATTCTTTCCTTTTACATGTATTCATAATACCAAAATGCATGTAGTAAAGGAATTTCTATGTTCAAATCCTGGTTCTTTCATATACTCAACTTTTGCCAATTTATTGAAATACTCTAAGAAATATTTCCTTATCTTAAAAAATAGGTCTAATATGATGAGAATAACTACCATGAAAGTTTGAGGGAGAATTAAAGATAATGTAGCAAAAGGTCTAATATTAAGTGTTTGATAAATGTCAGTTATTGTTATACCCTCCAGTCATCAGACAGACACCTTCTCTAACTATTGGACAGTTCACACACTAACACTATCTACACATCCAAGCTCTTAATGTTCTCCAAATTATTAATCTACTGTGACACTTAGTCGGGAATTCACTTTCTTCAGGAAGACTTCTTCAATGTCTCTGAAGTGAAAGAAACTGACACAGTGTTTACCCCTCTACAGCACATATCAAAGTGCGATCTCTGTGGAGGGCAGTCAGATTTGGTGTGCATGTATACATTTCCCTCAAGACTGCAGCTCTTTAGGAAAGGTGGTTTGTTTTTCCTCTGCCTACCTTTGATGCATATTGACTACTCTGTTCTTGCTAAAATAATAAAGTTAAAAATGAATAAATATATGGGGAGGGCAGATTTAACTTTAAAATGCAGGCAGGAAGTGACATGAAATCCAAGTGTCTTTCTCCCCACTGGTCAGACTATACTAGTATTTGAAGGAAAAATTCCCAAATGTACTCTTTCTTCACTGCCTAGGAGATAAAAAGGACTTAGAGCACATGGAGGTGCTGACGATACCATATCTACTCAAAGATTATACTAGTCTTGGTAGTCAAAATTGCCAATGCACTTTGTGAGAAAAGTTTTAAGAACTCAAGGGGAGGACAAGTAATGTCAAAGAAATTTCATGAGACCACCCCGCATATAACAAGGTATAATGAACATGACAGATGAAATTTTGAAGTTTCATACTACAGTTTGCTTTTCCTGATCAGCAAATTAGAATGTAAATATAGTCACTTCAATAATTAGTTTATTGTAGTACACTCACCTTCTGAGACTTAAAGTTGAAATTTCATGACCCTGATATGCAAATGTATGCAAACTGAAATACCTAGAGTGTTTTTGTTTTTGTTTTTGTTTTTATTTTCCTGTTCCAAGCACTAGCTACTATTCCAAAACCTGGTCCTGTCTCCAAGGAGCATCTAATTCCCTCCAAAGTGGAACTAGGGGTTAAATTATGGGCAGAGAAAGTTTGCAAAATATACATTGGCAAGTAGATTTCTCTTTTTCTATTCTTTCTCAGAAGAAAAAATGTAGGACAGTGAAGAGCATAGATACATTTTATATCTGTATGATGTGCTTAGGAAACTTTAGAGCACAAAAGAGGCCAGTAGCAGCAGCAGCACCATTGGCCCAGGAAACAGCATGTTGAGAACAAACACAAATCAGCAGCTGGTGAACAGAATGCGTCTGCACATGGCATGGGACAGAGATGTTTGACGGACAGCATAGAAATAGCATCTGAAGCTCATCTCTCCATCCTTTCCAAGCCAACAAATGAACTAGATTAAGAAGACCAAAATGGTTGGGCCCACCACCACTGCACTAATAACCTGGATGAGAGGATAAATTTAAATTAAATCACCAGACTGAAATAGAGCTCTGTTTTCACTAACAAAAGCCAATAACATTGAAGATAGAAAACCAATCTGGTCATGCATTCATTCATTTGTTTATCCTACAAACATTTATTAAGTACCTACTATTTACCTGGCATTGCTCTTCTCTGTGACATAAAGAATGGGTAAGATATAATCCCTGACCTCTGGTAAATTAGTCATGTAGAAACTACTGACAAAAAAACATGTAAGTGAAATACGGAAGAGGTATTATACAAATAGAAGCGGGAGCTGAGTATAATAGTGAGAATGATTCATTCATAATTGTTTAGCAACAGGATTTTCAGAGACACCCTGGAGGAAGTGAGGTTTTCAGTCCTGACAGGCAAATGGTGCTTAGTTGGTGAATGGTATAGAATAATCCATGAGAACAGATATTGCGAGACGTAAAATGGAAGGAGGAATGGAGCTCAGAGAAGTTTCCATGTATCTGACATCTAACTTTCTGTGGCTCCTGATATGGGTTTTCCGAGTATTCTGAAATATCATACTTACTCTCTTTTTTTCCCTTAAATTCTGAGATACAAAAGTAACAAAATTTACATGGAATATATATATCTATACATGTATATCTATATATGTATCTATATCTATATATATGAAATGGTCTTAGATGCAACAAAACAAAAATAAAAAGCAAATGCAGTATTTCATATCACTTAAACTTCAGTTTGTGTTAGGTATTTATGTTTATAATGCTGAGTTATTATTTTCCAGATATTGTATGATATTATTTTGGTTCACAAATAAAATTGAATACAAGAACCATAGTTTAAGTCACCTTTTCCAACATTTACAAAGACTAATTGAGTTCTGTGATCATTGCAGGGAACCAGTTAACAAAAGAATAAATGAATTATAAATGAATGAACCAACTATGAATAGTTGGACAATAATCGAGATCCAAACTAAGGAAAAAGATTTAGGATAGTATATTTCTGAACAATTTGACCACTAAAAATAGTTTATAATACCTACAACAATTCATCTCCTATGTATGTATAATACCTACAACAATTCATCTCTATGTAAACCAATCCTGAACATTTTTATTCCTACTCATCATGACCTCTTCCTTAAAGCTAATGTGTTCAGATAAAGAAAGAAGTCACAAAGACTCCCCAACATGTATTTACAAAGATTTCCTCCTTTCAACCATTTTTGGATCCCAAGAGACTACAAGGATGAAAAATGCACTGTGTACATGTCTAAATCTCATGTATATTACTGAAACTGACCATAGGATATATAGAAGGTCATATCAGGCCAGTTGCCAGAGAACACTATATGCAAATGATATTCTAAGGAAAACAGTCATTTTTCACACCTCAAGGGGCTAGTTTCTCTATTCTATTAAATGCTCCCAAAATTTGATTCAAAATATACTTAAGGCTCTTATGTGAAAATTGTCAAAAAAAAAACCACATTCTTCCCACTTTCTCCTGTGTTACTTAGTTTTGTATGCTGGGAAGACCTAGCATCATGATCTCAAGTAATGAACCAAACAAGTAACTTCCAGATCTTTGTTTCCAAATGCCAGGCTACCCACAAGGCATAGAATCTCATTAGAGAAAGAGTTGACTCTGGGATTATCATGGGGAAAATAGGATGAGACTAGAACATCATTTTGTGCCAGAAAATATTATAGGAGGATAGAAAACTGTCTAAAGAATATGGGGTCAGTATTTAGTTTCTACTGGGAAAATTTATTACCAATAATAATTGTAATAACCCTAACCCTAACCCTTTGAGGAAAATAAGAATTTATGAATTCTTATTGTTATAAATATTATGGTGCATTTTTGCTGTTTCATGGTGAATTTGTGCTTTTTCAACGTAGCTAAAACACAACTACGTTTTCCAGAATTCATGTCCCTGCATAATTCTCAGTTAATGTAATCCAGAAGTGATAATTTGCACAATATTTGGAAGACAAAAGTGAATGGTCAGCTCTTCATGATCTGAATGATTCAAGAACAAAATGCCAGTGCACCTACTCACATCATGGGCTCATCTTGTTGTTGGGAGGGTAGCAACCAGGTCTGCAGGTCGCTAATTCCTGTCAGGTATTTGACCTCAGCCTCTCTGGTGCCTGGACAGGTACATGTGTAGGCTGTGGTGAAGGGCAGTGGCTTCTTCTGCAGGACTCCAAAATCTAAGTTGGAGGTGGAGAGGTGGAGAGTGACCACTGGGCTCCATTCTACCCTCAGAGGTTCTAGTTTATCCGTGCTTCCCTCACCTTAGTCCACTGGCCCTTCCTGAATGCCTCTCCTTCAGTGTTCAGAGTACAAATCCAGATGGAAACAAAGGGCTCCAAAAACTGTATAACCAGCTTCCACTACTGCATTAGGTCATATCCTATAAATATCCTTTATCATATTCCTGTAGTTCCAGTGATCTTGCTTCTGTGCCCAAATCCTGGTTGGTTCAAATACATGAAGAAAGGAAGGAAGGAAAAGAGGGAAGGAAGGGTAGAAAGAAGAGAAAGTTTTATTAAGTGAAGATCTCAAAGTATCTCCTTAAAAGGTACTTGCTTATTTAATGAGCACTAATTCTCATTAATTAGAGTTATACTGAAGAAGCCTAGCACAAACTTGAGTTAGCCAGTAATAAGATTTCATTCCAATCAGGGGATAATGTTGATTGATATTGTATAATCCCAATATGGTATAATAAGATAACACAGCATCATTTTTGAGATATACCTACTGAAAATAAATGTACATATCATGAGAAAATATCAGACAAATTCACATGAGGGAGTATTTTACTAATCACTGTCCTGCACTCTTCTAAAATGTTGAGCTCTTTGTGATGGTTAATTTTATGTGTAAACTTGACTGGACCATGGGATGTCCATATGTTTTTTGTATGTGTGTCATGAGTTATTATTTAATTGGTGAAATATAATTATATAAAATAATAAGATTCATTGCGATATATTCATATGTGCAAATAACATAATTTGGTCAATTTCATCACCCATACTTCCTCTTTCTCTTTTCTCTTACCTCTCCTGATAGGGATCCACTACTCTACTGGTATTCCTTCTCTTTTCATAGAAATCCATTTTCTCTATTTTTTTTCCTCTAGCTTCCACATACCAGAGAAAATATTCCACCCTTGACTTTCAGAGTCTGCCTTATTTTGCTTAACACATTTTTCTCCAGTTCTATCCATTTACCTGCAAATGACATAATTTCATTCTCCCTGATGGCTGAGTAAACTCCATTGTGTATATGTATCACATTTTCTTGATTCATTTGTCCTTTGATGGGCATCTAGGTTCATTCCACGGTTTGACTATTGTGAACTTTTTTGTTGCTATAAACAAGTTATGCATGTGTCATTATAGAACGATGGTTTTAGTTTTTTCAGCTAATTATCAAGGAGTCGCACAGTTGATAAAACAGATATTTGATTGCACATTATGTCTGGGTATATCTGTGAGGAATAAAGAAATTAACATTTGGATTGGTAAAGTGAGTAAAGTAGGTAGCCCTCCCCAGTGTGGGTGGTCATCATCCAATCCAACAAAGACCCCCTAAGAAAACCAAAATGGTGGAGGAAGGTTTGCTTTGCCCTTCTCTGCGTGACTGCTTAAGCTGGGTTGTCAACCTTTGGTGCTTCTGGTTCTTAGGTCTTCAGACTTGGACTGAAATGTACACTACTGGCCCTCCAAAATTCAGGCCTCCCTCTCCACCACCTGCTTTCTCTGGTTCCCAACTGTAAACAGAAGATCATGGAAATTCCCAGCTTCCATAATCACATAAACCAATAACATAATAGTTTCCTTTATATAACTTTATCCAATTAATTATCTTTCTCTGGGGAACCCTGACTAATATGGTCATCAAAGACTATGGTACAGATTGAAAGGGACTAAAAAGAAATCACAATCAAATATAAGAAAGAACCTGTGTTCACAATAGCAAAAATTTTAATGCTGTCTGAAGATTAGATGATCATGAAATATTGTTTTTTTTTAAATTTTGCATTGACTCAGTGGAAAAAAAATGCCTTTAGTTTTAAAAAACATTCGTTTAGGTGTATCATATTTGCATATCATTCTCAAGTGGATTAAAATACATAATGATATATATGTGAAAAAGGAGAGGCACTTGAGAAGGAATGGGAATGATAAGGAAAGCATATCAAAATGCAAACAATAAATGCAGATGAAAGCTATACATGAACTCTGATTCTGTAACGTTCCTGAATTTTGAAATCATTTAAATATAAAAATAAATATGTATATATGTGTGTATGTATTTGTGTAATAAGGGGAAAATGGAATAAATACTATCCAGAAAAAGAAAGAAATGTAGGGGGAAATGAGAGGGGGGTAGGAAAAATGGTGGAATGAGACAGACATCATTACCCTACATACATGTATGATTACACAAATGGTATGAATCTACATCATGCACAACCATAGAAATGAAATGATGTACCCCATTTGTGTACAATGAATCAAAATGCAGTCTGTAAAAAAAAAGAAATAAAATTATCTCTTATTTCACAATGTTTACTGCCCCATTCGCATGAAAAGAAATGCATATACATACAGTAGCTCATTTCTCAGATACAGAGGACTGATAAACAATGTTGATGGATGAGTTGGTAAACTAGAAATCTTCTGTTTATACATCTAGCCATGCTTCTCTGCCCTGCTGTGGACTTCAGGTTGATCATATTAAGGGTCTGGTTTGTCTGCTGTCTATCTGTCAAATTAGAGCAATGATAGAACCAACAAGTAATGAGGAGGAGGGACAAGGGTCCCATCAATGTTTACTTGCCAGACTTCCTCTCTGATAGTTTGTTTCTGGAAATATGCATCCTTGTTCAAAGATCCCACCCTTTAAGGGTTGCCTTCTCCAAAGAGCTCTCCCGGTCTTCGGGATCTAGTAAGTGCTCTCTCCCTTGCCCCTTCAGATGGGCTCACCAGACAAGGAAATTGCAGCCTGGCTTGGGGGTTCTCTGTCCTGCCTCACTTTATAAATGGTCCATTTATTCAATTTTATTCAAGTTACCTGATTCATCTATTGACTTTTTTCTGTACTCCTGAGGACTCATTGACATCCTCAGAAATTTCTAGTTGTAGTAAAATAGTACCACTTTAGTTGAAGAAAATTAGTGATATTAAGGAGCCAAAAACATAAAATGGAGAAAAGATAGCCTGTTCAACAAATGGTGCTAGGAAAACTAGAAATCCACATGCAGTGAAATAAAATTAAAACTCTATCTCCCACCTTGCACAAACTCAACTCAAAATGGATCAATGACTTAGGAATTAGATCACAGACCCTGCACCAAATAGAAGACAAAGTAGGCCCGAATCTTCATCATGTTGTCTTAGGATCAGACTTCCTTAGCAAGACTCTCAAAGCACAAGAAATCAAAGCAAGAATCAATAAATGGGACAGACTCAAACTAAAAAGCTTTTTCTCAGCAAAAGATACAATCAATAATATGAAAAGAGAGCCTACAGAGTGGGAGAAAATCTTTTCCACACACACTTCAGATAGAGCACTTATCTCCAAAATTTATAAAGAACTTACAAAACTGTACACCAAAAATACAAAGAACCCAATCTATAAATGGGCCAAGGTATTGGACAGGCACTTTACAGAATAAGACATACAGGTGATTAATAAATATATGAAAAGTATTCAACATCTCTAGAAGTTAGAGAAATGCAAATTAAAACAACTCTAAGATTCATCTTACTCCTATTAGAATGGTTATTATCAAGAACACAAACAAAAATAGATGTTGGCATGGATGTGGGGAAAAAGGCATGCTTTTACATTGCTGGTAGAGTTGCAAATTGGTGCAGCCACTCTGGAAAGCAGTGTGGAGAATCCTCAGAAAACTTGGAATGGACCCACTTTTTGACCCAGTTTTCCCACTCCATGGTTTATACCCAAAGGACTTAAAATCAGCATACTACAGTAAGCCATCCACATCAATGTTTATAGCAGTTCAATTCACAATAGCTAGATTGTGGAACCAACCAAATGCCCTTCAACAGATGAATGGATAAAGGAACTGTGGTGTATATACACAACAGAATATTATTCAGCCATGAAGAAGAATAATACTATGGCATCTGCAAATAAATGGATGGAATTGGAGAATATCATGCTAAGTGAAATAAGCCAATCCCATAACACCAAAGGCCGAATGTTTTCCCTGATGATGATATGTAATGGGGGGTGTGAGAGAAGAATGGAGGAACTTATGATTGTGTAGAAGGAAATGAGGGGGGGTATGAAAAATGGTGGAATGAGACAGACATCATTACCCTATGTACATGTATGATTACACAAATGGTATGAATCTACATTGTCTACAACCATAGAAAGGAAATGATGTACCCCATTTGTGTACAATGAATCAAAATGAAGTCTGTAAAAAATAAAAATAAATAAATAAATAAATAGAAAATTAGTGATGTTGATCAAAAGTATAAGTACATGCAGTCCTATTAATTAGGAACCTCCACATATTTATCCTACTAATACATATATACCAGTACATTATAAACGATGAATATTCATTTCAATATGAAATATTGAAAATGCTCTAAATATTCATCAGTAGAATATAATCCTACAATGAAATATTGTATAGTCTTTAAAAGAATAAGATAGCTCCCATTTAAGACATGGAATGATCTTCATAGAGCATCATGTTAAAGAAAGAAAGAAAAGAATAATGTACTAGCATGCTTCCATTTGTGTAAAATGTGTGTATGTGTGTGATTATATGTGTATATATAGATAGATAGTCTATACTCAAAATATGTTTGTATATTCGTCATACAAATGCATTTTGTCAGAAAGAGTGGTTAGTTATAGTCAGAGAATAAACTGAAATGGCTGAAATGAAGTGGAAGGTATCACCGATGAATAACTACTAATCCTTATTTTGGATACTTTGAATGCTGTATTATGTATATAAGTGACCTATTAAAATAAAATTGAATTTTACATGCAGAGTACTCACATGGATTTCTTTTCATGTATATAGGAGAAGAAAACTACTGTCAGGTAAAGTCATGATCAATTTCAATTCAGACTGTTTTAATAAGAGAAATGCTGGGACCTCAAAATTACACACGTGTGGATACAAGTTTGAAGTTGACTGTAAATTATGAGTCTAAGGAAAAGAACCTAGTCACAGAGATGACCCCTCCAAACACAGCTTTGTGGTAAATGCCCATTTTCCAACATGTGGATTACATAATTGCAAAATTAGTTTAGAGTGAAATTAATGCTATGTGGAGTCAAGGGTGAAGTGGGAAAGGAGGACTTTTTAAAAATATATCAGACAATAAAATAGGTGATATTTGAATTCTGGAAGATGATAATCATAGCACAGTCCAGGAAAAACCATCCATGCAGGTCAGGATACTGGCATTGAATGGGTTGGGGACACAGAAGAGACATGACAGTGCACTTATAAAGAGAAGGCACTTTCTCCAGAGTGAAGATGCTGGCGTGAGCCAGGCACTATGCCAGAGAGCCAGCGTCAAGCACAGGAGCATTCCAGTTGGGCCTGAACCCAACAGAGACCTGGGGCAGTTGGGCTTGTTAAAGTGGGTAGGGCCCATAATGTAGGCACTCAAGTGTCCCCAGACATACCCTCCAATGGCAAGAGCACATCGCGGGCCTCCTGCCTTCTACTGTGACTGAGGAAACATACTGCAAGTGTTGATTGAGCAATGACTACCTGGACAAAAGACCACAGTGGGCTAGAGTGAAGAGGTAGGCTCATCTGTCATTTCTGTGAAGGGGATTATAGGAGGAAACAACCCATGAAATGATTCTACAGAGGAGAAGAGACAGGATGTAAGCTGCATCCTGACCATCTGCAGACACCCTTGTGCCACTTTCTCACTCCAGTGCAAGAGTAATAATTTTCAAAATTGCAAATCAAATCAATACTCAGCTTGAACATTTAAAGAGCTGGGAGTCTGTAGCCACATATCCCTTTTTTTTCCACATATAAATGCCATTTCCTGGTTTCTGAATAGTTTCTTTTTCAAAAACATTTCTACATTTACCTGGGATTCTGGTACTTACCAATAGAGTCAAAGTAAAAGCAGGAAGGTCTCCTAGGAATTGTACTTAAAGCAGAGGCTCTAAAAATAGCCTGGTGTCTTATCTAAACTTTCTCCCTTTCATTTAGAGATCTGTGCAGAAAATCTACTACCTAAAAGGATGTAACAGTTCAAACTCTTCCAATGCTTTAGCAAAAACTGCATTCTGATCTGTGAGTGCCACCTTCTTTTTAAAAAAAATTTTATAGGCTTATTTTCCTCCTGACAGTTTCATTGCATTTGTTGGGTTGTAAACCATGTAAAGCTCAGCAATAAAATGACTGCAATCTGTACAAGTAATAGCAAGCATGTCTCATAAACAAGATAAGTTGTGCCTTGCCAATATTGCTACACTTCATAAATATGAACTCAAGTCTGTTTTGTGTTTTCTAGATCAGTAGCATAGTTTTATTTTAATTAAACACAACATATAAAATATTCATCTATGAAACAAACATCATTGTTTTTAAAAGATTATATTAAATTAAATTATACTGCCATTGCCATAAAGCCATGCACAAAAGAACCATTCTGAATTTTAAGTGGATTGATACAGTTCAAGTGTCCATCAATAAAAACTATATTAGGAACACAGTAATGCTACCATGAATAAATGGGCTATTTATATTTCCTGATAATGTAAGTGCTTATATGAACTCATTCCAATTTCTAAACAGTAGGCATTTCAGCTGGGTAGTAATTAAGAAACTATAATATCTACAAAGGAAAGGTAGATGCTGCCAGAGTCATTCTCTACAGCAGATTGTAAGCATTTCACTTTATCAATGACATAATTCGTTGTCACATTTTATTAGATCAGATCTGGATAACCTGAATTAGCCAAATGAAGAGTGTTGAAGGTGATTGCTCTACAAAATTTGCTGTGTAAAGGAAATAGCACAGAGCTAGAATGAAGAGATCCAAGTTTTGTTCTTGGTTCTGCTGCTAAGAACTATGAGTCAGTTGTCTCTTTGTGATCAGAGGGGACTGCACTAAATAAACCTTAGGTATGCAGATTCCATGACTGTCCCCCAATCAAGAGTGGACTCAGGATTTCTGAGGTCATATAAATTGGTAATCTTTTTAAGAAAAAGAGCATATAACCACAGATACAAAAATATTATGAAAGTGAATATTTATTTTGATGAAATAACACCACAGCAAATAACTGTAGGTATTTGTTATCTCTGTAGATAAATTATTGGAAGTGTGGATTAATTATGCTTTTGGTTTACAAGCCTTGTTTCTCTGTACCCAGAATGCTCTGCAAATCCTTGCTCTTAGAGGACCAAGATGCCTAAATCTTCAGCCTCTTTAACTTCACTCTGATCCTACCATTGCTCCCACACAACCAGGAACCCTTATCACATGTTATTAATTAGAAAGATTTTATCCAAATTCTACTTCTCAGATTCTCCTATCTTTCCAGGAAACTTATTCTAGTTCATTATTTTTCATTGAGTTCTTCATCTTAGTGCTTATGATCTCCACAATATAATTTATCAATTACAAGAATTAGAAACTCTTTTTAGATAATTCACCAATGCTTCAATTATTGCCTTCCCAGTGAGAAAAAAATTAAAGGCATGGATTTTCTTATTCTACCCTGTTCTAACATAGATGACCTTTACCACAAAGTAGTTTGTTTTAAAAACTACTTGATCAGTGTCTGAACTAATAGAAAACCTTTGCTGTGTTGGTGAAGTAGAATATTTCACATTAGATATCACCTTTCCCAACTCGATATCTTTCAAGTATAATTCAATTTTCATTTCTATGAAGACTAAAAATACAAACTATTATCTGAATTCAAGTTATAAAAGATTGAAAATTTGGAAAGGAACCCATAATGTTTTGCCTTATTGTGCCGTAATGGACTGAAGTGTTTTTTAGTGCTGAAGAAATATTTCCTTTGCAGTACCTCATTTTGAGACTAGCTATTTCAAACATCCGTCCTCAACCCCTGCCACAAATTCCATCTACACAAAATAATTAACTCATATCCCATGTGAAAATTTAAAACTTTCCCTTATCATATGCATTTATCTTGGTTTGATGCATTTTTGGAGAAATTTTTTAAGATTCCCCAAAAAAGAAGAGAGAGAAAATAAAAAGAAAATGATCAAACTTTTCTTCTGAACTATCACAAATTTATTGTCTTCAATAAATAACATTTTCAATGCTAGAATTATTATAAATATGGTTGAAGAAAATTCTCTGTTTACTTGTTTGTTTATTCATTTGATAGTTTTGAGTGAAGAAAAGTTGTATTTAAAATTACAAAAAAGGCCTTGTACTATTGCAGTAACTGAGCTTCAGCTCAAAGCACACATTTCCCCTTGCTTTGGTTTGAAAAATGAGGCATTCAGAGCATGAACAGGAAGATGGTGGAAAAATAATGATATACTTAAATATTTCTGGTTGTAGAATAGGTAGAAAATGGTGTAAGGATAAGAAGAAAAAGAAAAAAAATGGGAAATGATTGAGTAGAAATAAATCATGTCACCTGACAAGTGAATGCCTGAAAAATAAGTATCAGTTAGAAGTCCTTGGTGACACTTTACATGAATTCAAAACATACTCCAAAGACATAGTAATCAAACAGGATAGTATTGAAATAAAAACATACAGAGATGCACAGAACAGAACTGTGTGCCCACAGATAACCCCATGCATTTACAACCAACCAATTCCCTACCAAGCTGCCAAAATCATTGGAGAAAGGACGGCCTCTTTGTTAAATGGTTCTGGGAAAACTGAGTATTCACATTTAGAAAATTGAATTTTGACTCCTATTTCTCACCCTACAGAAGAATAAACCCACAATGAATCAAAGACTAACTATAAGATCTGAAATTCTGATTCTTAAAAGGAAAACCTAGGGGAAATACTTTAAGTCACTAGTATAGGTGATGTTCTTGTGAATAAGACTCCAAAAGCAGAGGAAACAAAAGCATAAATGGACAAAAGGGGTTATAGAAAACTAAAAAATTTTGTGGTACCTAAAAAATAAATAAAAATAGGAAAGATAATATAGTGAAACAGACATTGTTATCTCATGTACATAAATGATTGCATGAACCATGTGATCCTACAATATGTACAATCAGAAAAATGAGGAATTTACACTCCATTTATGTATGATGTAGCAAAATGTATAAATGCATTCTACTGTCATGTACAACTAATTAGAATAAATTTAAAAATTAATTAAAAAAAAACAAAAAAAATAGATCTACCATATGACCCACCTCTTCCATGATTGAGTATCTCTCTAAAGTAAGTGAATCAAATTATCCAAGAGATAGCTGCACATACATGTTTATTGCAGCACTTTTCACAATACAGAAAACAAATAGTAACCTCGATTCTCATCACTGGATGAATAGTGATAATGTGGCTTATAAACATATAACATAATGGAATATTATTCAGTCATTAAATAAAATGATTTCTTGAATCTGCAAGCAAAAAGGATGGGATCAGAGGGCATTATGTTAAATGAAACGTCAGCCACAGAAAGACAAATACTGCCTGTTCTGTTATTTGTGTGTTTTAAAAATATATCATTTGAGAAAGGTGGAGGATATTGTTTGAATACGTGGTGTCCCCCAAAAGCTCACCTGTGAGACAGTACAAGAACTTTGAGAGATTAAATGATTGAATTATGAGAGCTATAAGCCAATCAGTGGATTAATTCCCTGATATGCATTAACTGGAAGTTAACCATAGGAGGTGGGGGATTGAAGGAGATAGGTCATGGGAGTCATGCATTCGGAGTGAGCTCTCTTTCTCTCCCTTCTTCCTGTGCCATGTCCTGAGATACTTTTGTCTGCCACACTCTTCTGCTATGCTGTTCTGCCTCACCTCAAGTCCAGAACAATGGAGTGAGACATCTAAAACTGTGAGCACCAAATAAACCTTTCTTCCTATAAAATTGTTCTTGCCAGGTCTTTTGGTCATAGCAGCAAAAAAACTGACTAAAACAAGGGAGGAAAGATATAATGAAGGTTTGAATAGTGGGTCCCAAAACACAGAAAGTGGTAAGTTGTAGTGTTCTAAAACACTGCGAGGTGACTATAGTTCACAGTAACCAACTATATATTTTAAGAATTGCTAAAAAAAGAAGAGCTCAAAGTCTCAAAAATACAAAGTAATGATAAGGAGATGGAAATGTTAATGACCTTGATTTGATTAGTACATATTTTATAATGTTGTAAAAGATCACAACCAACCTCATAAATATGGACAATTTTAAGGTTTGGTCATTCAAAAATTTTTAAAAGTTCTTGGTGACAGAGACATCCAAAGGGTTCATTAAGATCAGGTTTCTTTATATTCATCTTTTAAATTGTTTTCTTCATATTGGGTATGTTTTCTTCACTAGCATACACCCCAAACCTCCAGTAAAATCTACATATTAATGTCTTATATGAGTATTCTTTTGGAAAAGTAAAGGAAAATGATCATCAATTCTTATCTTAATTGACCTGGAGAAAAAAGCACCCACTGAAAGTGAGAAGTAAGAGAGAATGGAGGTTCGAGAGGGAAAAAAATACTAGAAATAATTTTGATTGGAAGACTATATGCAGCTCAGAGTTTAGAAAACTTGAGGGCATTTTATTTACGTTTCAGAGATATTTGAGAGGTCGTGTTTTCCAAAGATGGTCTCATCTATATATTCCATCTCACATGCTCTTCTTATATCTCACACATTGTTCTACTGAGAAGCATAGGTTTTATTTCCTCTGAATATGGGCCAAACTTAATGACCAAGTTCTAAAAATAGATTGTGGCAGAAATGATGGCATATGATTCCTGAAGATAGGTCTTGAAAGGCAATGTGGTTTTCTTTCAGAATACCTGTTATTGGAATCCTGCTGCCATGCTAAGTAGAAATCAGTGCTACTTGGAAAGGCAATGGGTGGATGTTCCAGCTGATACCTCCAGCTTAGGACTCAGCTGACAGCCAACCCCAAAACTGAACTATGAGTATGGGCAAGCCTTTAGACAATTCTAGTCCCCACACTCTGAGTCCAAGTAGGCTTCAACGTGGTAGAAAAAGACATGACTTCTTTTTTTTGCTCCATCCATATTTCTGAGCCATAGAATCTATGGGCATAGTAAGTGGTCAGTTTACACAATAAGTTTTGGGTTAATGTTTTGCTCAACCATAGAACCTCAATATGAGTAATATAGCATTTCATTCTCTTCTGGTTAATTAATCTTACTGACTAACAATTTTCTATCTCTGGAGACACCAGAAAGAAACAGAATTGAATGGTTTTGCCAAATGGCAAAATGTTGGACGCTAAAAAGAATGAGTATTACCTCTTGAGATAGAAATTATTAAGCAAATGAGAGTTTGGAAATGGTGCAGAGTGGGTGGATAGTTAGGGGGAAATTGCAATTTTATCTGTATTTATTTGTTCATTAAGTCAACAACTATTCAACTAAGTCAGAGAGGGAAAAAGTCAATTTTAGTTTTCTTATTTATTTGATTCCACCCAGGAACAGTTTTTAAGGTTTAAAAAGCAAAGTATTGATTAATTTTACTAAATTAAAAAATATCTGTTATTGTATGTAAAAGAGAAATGCATATAATCTACATACATACACACACACATATATATATGTATATAAAACACAATGCATTTATAAACCAAAAGAAAAGGGAGAAAAGACTGGGAAAGATACAAAAGGATTAGTCATTTTAATATATAAGGGAAACATGGAAATTCTCACAGACATTTAAAAATCCTGCCCCCCCCAAAAAAAAATGGCTAAAGAGTTTGAACATAGAATTTTTTCCAAATGACTGGAATGTGCACATAAAATTTATCCTTACTAGAAATGGAGAAAGACAAAATAATAAAGAAAAAAAAGGTTCATCTGGTAATACAATACAGTAAGGGCAGAAGTAAAAAGGAATTGCTGTTTTTAAAGAACAAGAGATTTGGAAATATTCCTTTAACATATCTATGACTCTTGGGAAGTAAAAATGCTTATGGAAGGTAATATGAAGGGAAGGAAAATAATGTACATTTTTAAATATATCTGCAAAGAAGCAAGGTGGCCATTCCCAGGGACTTCTCCCCGGGGTACAGGGTCATCCTGAAGTCACTGGGTAACAGCATCAAAGGGGCTGCTCATGTGAACAGACCCAAGAAAAACCAAGATTTAGAAACTCAAACTCTAAGAGAACAGAAATCTCCAAACACTGAAATTAATCAATGAAGGAATGTAGTTCTTCCCAAAGGATCTTCTCTTCTGTGGATCTGTGGCTTTTAGATTTTTTTTTTTAAATAATTACACAAAGTAACAGCAAAATGAATTCCAGTTTAAAATCTAAATGGAGTGCTTTTGTTGTTATTGTTGTTGTTTTAAAATATCATCTAGGAGGTGAGTGGAAGATCCCAGGAGACTCTCTCCCATTCAGAGGGCAATATTTGGTCTCACTAAATTTGTTTCAAGGACAAGGAGTAAACAGAAGAAAAAAAAAGAAGAAGAAAAAACAAGCTTGCTTTGGCAGCACATACACTAAAATTGGAACGATACAGAGATTAGCATGGCCCCTGCACAAGGATGACACACAAAGTCGTGAAGTATTCCATATTTTTGATTGGGCAGAGGGGAGTGAAGGGAGGGGAGGGAGCGTGGGGGTGGGAAAGATGGTGGAATGGGATGGCATTATTACCCTATGTACATGTATGATTGCATGAATGGTGTGACTCTGCATCATGTTCAGCCAGATAAGTGAGAAGTTGTGCTCTATTTGTGTACAATGAGTTGAAATGTATTCTGCTCTCATGTATAACAGATTAGAGCAAATTTTAAAAATCCAATATAGCAATAGGGACCTTTGAAAACATCAACCATCTACAGAGAATAACTGTGGGGGGTTTTCAGCCACATCCCGCATGGATGAGAGAAGGGTTGACTGCCAGAGAACAATGTTGGCTATACATCCATCAATTGCCCATAAACTTATCTAATTAATAAACACACAAGAATCAATAGTCTTTTTAAATGAGACGGGGTGTGACACATCAGGCCATACCAGATCTGGCCTCCAACAACATGGAGTAGCCCAGCTCTTCTTTATTTATAGTCGCACAGGTAAAGAGGTCCTGACCTGGAGGAGCTTTTTCTGTGATGAACAGCATGGGGTGGAGTTAGGGGAGCCAATTTGCTCAGGGAAACTATCATATAACCAGATGGGGAACCACTCCCACACAGGGTCACATACTCCCCAGCGATCTGGGACAGTCCTCCGTGGCTGCGAGTTCCTGAGAGTCAGGCCTCAGTGTCCCATGGCTCAACCAAGTCTGATTCTGTTAGATGAGAATGGCTACCCACAAGTAACAAAGCGTTTTTCTTATACAAGAGACTTTTATACAATAAATGCATAAATTTGATCAAGAAAATTTGGATAATACAGGTAAACAAAATAATAAAGTAAATTTCACCATCTACTCCCATGACAGAAAAGATCTGCCATCACTGTCAGAAATATCAGAAATCTTGAATAGATTAATTTGAAAGAATAGTTGCAGTATGAAAACTTTGAGAAAATGGAATTTTAAAAGTGCAGGAAGGAAATATAATGTAAGTTAATATGTTTATAATTAAAGAAGGGGCTGGATATCAGAAGACATAAAATGCAAAATATAAAATAAATTTAAAAATTAAAAAAGAACCACTTTTTAAAATGAAATTTTAAGCCCTAAAATTAATTATAAGCATGTATAAAATTGTATAAAAGCTATAAAGATTCAAATTGAAGACTCCAAAAAAATTCAAAGACCAAGATTTTTTTTAAGTAAAAAATTCAATAAAGATGAGAGAGGATTCTGGCCAAGATGGAGCAAAAGACACCAGATTTTCCTGTTCACAAAAAACACTAACAAAAAAGCCAGAAAAAGTTGACATAATCATTTCCAAGCCACTTTACATTAGGAACAAAGGGAAATGATCTCTGAGGGATGGGATCCTTCCAGAGAAAGATGAATACAGTCATCCCTCAGTAACCTTGGTTTCCACATCCACAGATTAAAACAATCACAGATGGAAAAAAATGCAACAAAATAATAATAATAATGATAATAACATATCTTAATGAATGTGTGCAGAGCGTGTATGTAATTTTTCATTATTTCCAAAAACAATGCAGTAGAATAATGATTTATATAGCATTTACATTGTATTAGTTATTTTAAGTATTCCAAATATGATTTATAGTATATATGAGGATGTGCATATGTTATATGTATATGCTATGACATTTTATGTGAGGTACTTGAGTATACTTTGAATTTTGGTGTCCTTGGGGATCCTGGGATCATCCCCCTATGGGTACAAGGGGCACCTTTACTACCATTGCTGAGCATACTGTGCTGAGATTTTTCAGACTACAGCATGAGGATGCCAGCCTAGGCAGTATCTGAACTGTAGGAGATGGATCTGAAAGTTCAAGGAAACAAATGCAGATCTGTTCACCAGAGTTTAAGGAAGAGAAAACTGTTCATAGAGAATTTCCAGAGATTTGTGACTTCAACAGGGTGTGTATCAATATGAGCAGATGAAAAAGTACCCAAAGGCTCGGAAAAGAATTATTTGAAATAAACGCAGGAAACGGTACCTGGATAAAAACTTAGACTATCATCAATAAATCTACAAAAAATGATGGTTCAAAATATTTGGACGCATACTCAGAATGATCTTATCTCAAAGTGGAGAATTGCCCTAGGATACCATTGCACTGGTCCTGCCTAAAAATTATGAAGAGACCTAAAAGGATGGAAATCTTTTAAAGTCATTTAACTATGTCTAAGAACAGAGTTCATGAATACTTACAGGAATACAAAAATGTAAGACACACAAAAAGGTGAAACACGATATCTACAACCAAAACAAAAATTGGGGCAAAATACAAGCATGGAAGGCTGGACTGAGTGGTGCAAGCCTGTAATTTCAGGATCTCGGGAGGCTGAGGCAGGAAGATCGTAAGTGCAAAGCCAGCCTCAGCAAAAGTGAGGCAGTAAACAACTCAGTGAGACCCTGTCTCTAAATAAAATACAAAATAGGGCTGGGATGTGACTCAGTGGTCGAATGTCCCTGAGTCCAATCCCTGGTACCCTCACCCCCTCCCAAAAAAAAGTACAGAAATAAAGCACAAAATGAAAAGAAAGATCAATCAACTAGGAACAAAGCAGAAATGTCACAGATCATAGAATTAGTGAGCGAGAATATCTTTTATAAAGGTATTGTAACTACATTTCATTTACTCATAAAGTTAAGTAGAGACTTGGAGAGAGAAAGAGAGAGAGAGAGAGAGAGAGAGATGAACTTTTTCAGAGATGAAAGCTATAGTATGTGAGATTAAAACTGACTAGGACAAGCCAGACTGAGATATTGAAGATAAAATGATTAGTGAATGTAAAGACAGAAATCAAAACTATATAAAATAAGACAAGTTCATATAAACTATATAAACATAAGACAAGTTCAAATAGATACACATTAAAAATCTTCAGTGAAGATGAGAGATAAGGAGGACAGAAAAAAACTGGTTGAAGAAGTAATGCCCCCAAATTTCCAAATTTGATAAAAAGTATAAACCCACAGATCCAAGAACCTCAAAAAATCCACAGATAAGAAACGTGAAGATAACTGCAGCTAAATACACCATAGTGAAATTGCTCAAAAATGGTAGTTTCAAATGTCTTAAAAGGAACTGGAGAAAAAAAAAGGCATTGAATGGAAGAACAGAGTGAGTGATGATTGTCAGAAGCAATCCAAGTGAGATGTGGAGCAGGATCTTTAAATACAGAAAGGAAAACCAAACAAAACAAAATAAAACAAGACAAAAAACCCTGCCAGGATGAATTCTATACCCAGAGAAAATCTCCTCACAGAAGAGTGAAATAAGGAGTGAAATAAGGACTTTCAGACATACAGAAGCTGAAAGAATTCACCTCCATTAGCCTTAAATTATAAAAAAGGCTTAAAGAAGTCCTTTAGGCATTAAAAAACTACACCAGATGGAAATAGGGATCTATGCAAAGAAATGAAAAACAATATACAGAGTAATTGAGTAAATGTATACAATCTTTACCTTACTGTTTTTGTTCCTTTAAAATGAAATTGATAATCATTCTCCCCCAAACCCTCATGTAATCAGGAGAAAAAACTCAGAAAATTGTCACTTGAGAATTATCCTACAAAATAACTGATAATAACAGTTTCATGTTTTAATTCTATATCTAAGAATAAAGGTTTCAATTGTGTCCTTTGAAAATGTAAATTTAACTGTGGTGAGAATAAAATATTCATACTTTTTGTACAGAAGAAAGGAAAAATATCACAGAATATACAGTCAATATAGGATGAGAAGCAGGGAAAACAGGAAGTAGCAAGAAAGCAAAAAAGCCATGAAAGCTATCATTAAGCAGAGTAGGAAAGGCACCAGGAGAAACAGGGCAAGATCCCACTTATACGCAGAATTTGTAAATGTCAGTCTCATAAAAACAGAGAGCAAAATGGGGTTACAGAGACTGGGGATGGCAGGATTAGGGAGATCTTGATCAAAGAACACACTTTTCACTTAGGAAAAATAAGTTTAAGAGATCTATTTACATTGTGATGAATAAGGTTAACAGTAAGCACTAAAAAATACTCCAAAATTGCTAGAGTAGATTTTCAATATTCTCACCACAAAAATTAATTGAAGTAAGGCATATGTTAATTTGTTTATTCAGCTATTCTATGATGTTTCCATTTCTTGTACACTACAAATGCATTTAAATTTGATAATTCAAAAATTTTTAGATGAAAGTATAAATTAAACTGAAATAAAATAGCATGTCTGATATGGATTGTAATTATAACTTCAAGTGAGTTTATTTCCCTCAATAAAAGACAAAGATTCACATTGACATTTAAAAAGGCAACATAATTCTACCTATATGTAATATACCTAAAATAAAAGAAGTTGGATATGTAATTCATATTCAATTAAAAAGAAAATAAAATTTTACTATATGAAGCTATAGATTAATTAGAATTCAAATAAAATAAAAATTCAAATATGGTTATTTTATCAGTAAGGTTTATAATCAACATCGAAAAGCTACAAAGTGTAATGGACCAAATATCATAGAAGAGACTGTGAGAGCATACAAAATAGTAATGAAAAGGAAAAAATTGGAGAAGGAAAAAAAGTGGGGCAGGGGCAAAGAAATAAAAAAGGAGCAGAAGAAGAAAGTGAAGAAAATGGAGAACTACAAGATATAAGGAAAATAGGCAGTAAAAGAAGTAAGGGCTGTTGAAAAAGAGTACAGTCATAATGGGGATCTAACATGCTTCAATCTTTGCCAAAACATGTAGACAGAGATAAATTACTGAAAAGAGAAAAAGGAATAATTAATATAATTAATAAAGTTGAGTGATTAAAGACTGTTCAACATAGAACATGCCATGGGATAGTCATAATTATTTTCTTACTTTTAATTCTAAAGAAGACAGCAATAATAAAGTTCATGTTTTCTTAACAGTATAATGAAACTACAATTTAATATTTTAATATGTATGATATATTATTCTTTCAATCACAAACTAAAATTTCTGAATATTTTTCTTAATTCCAATAGGATTGTTTTTAATTTTTTAATTTTTTTAAAATTTTTACAGACTGCATTTTGATTCACTATACACAAATGGGGTACAACTTTTATTTCATTTCTGTGGTTGTACCCAATGTAGATTCAGACCATTCGTGTAATCATACATGTATATAAGGTAATGATGTCTGTCTCATTCCACCATCTTTAATACCCCCGCCCCCTCCTCAATCTCATTTCCCTCTATGTAAATTAATATTCCTCCATTTTTCTCCCATTAAGTGGAGTAGGAAAGACACCAGTAAAAACAGGGCAAAATCTCACTTTATGCACCCCCGACCCCATTAGGTATCATTCACTTATCAGGGAAAACATTCAGACTTTGGTTTTTTGAGATTGGTTTATTTCACTTAGCATGATATTCTCCAATTCCATCCATTTATCTGCAAATACCATAATATTATTCTTCTTTATGTCTGAATAATATTCCATTGTGTATATATATACCACAGTTTCTTTATCCATTCATCTGTTGAAGGGCATCTAGGTTGATTCCACAATCTAGCTATAGTGAACTGAGCTGCTATAAACATTGAAGTGGCTGTGTTACTGTAGTATGCTCATTTTAAGTCCTTTGAGTACAAAACTTTACACCAAAAATACAAAGAACCCAATCAATAAATGGGTCAAGGAACTGGACAGACACTTTACAGAAGAAGATATACAGGTGATTAACAAATATGTGAAAGTGTTCAACATCTCTAGTAGTTAGAGAAATGCAGATTAAAACAACTCTAAAATTTCATCTTACTCCAATTAGAACGGCGATTATCAAGAACACAAGTAATAATAGGCATCAGTGTGGATGTGGGGCACACTCATACATTACTGGTGGAGTTGCAAATTGGTGCAGCCACTCTGGAAAGCAGTATGGAGATTCCTCAGAAAACTTGGAATGGACCCACCTTTTGACACAGTTATCCCTGTCCTCGGTTTATATCCAAAGGACTTAAAAATCAACATACTACATTCTGAACATTTTATATGAGCACCCACTGAAAAGTCTCTGCTATTATGTTTGAAGCAGTCTAGAAGGAATAAAAGATGATACAAAGACAAATAAATATTTAAAAATTATTTTCATTTTGTCTTTTGCCTTTCTCAATATAAGATCCTTGCCCTTGTTTACCCAAAAGGAAAAAGTAAAAGCAAGCTCTACTGATGGTTTTAAATCAGCATTGCTTTGTTTTCTCATTCCTGCTGCAAGTTCTCCAAGTGTTATGCAACTTAGCAGCTTAGCTTGGAGAAATTAGTTCACCTGAAATGCCAGACGTTACTTCTTTCTGTCATTGAGTTTCTGATGGAATCTGACAAAAAAAAAATTTAAAAAGACAAAGCATAGAATGAGAAAAATAAAAGCTATACAATCTGCAATCACAGAAAGGAAACCAAGAGCTTAAAATGAGGTCAAAATGATTGTGCTCTTGAGTTAATACGTTCTTTCCAGCCTTAGCCTAGATCCGAGGAGATGAGTCAGGTTTGTGAGGTTAACACCAAGGACAGTGGGGACTTGCCCTGTGCTGTTTTTCCTTCCTCCTCTGGCAAGAGACCTAATTGCAGGCTGTGCTATAACAGCCTGGGTGGGGAGACGTTTTCTTGACAGGTAGTCCAGTGAGACCAGAATGCTCCCAAGGGTTAGCTTTTCCCTGATGCCCTTGTTCCTATGTGGTGTGGAAAGAACTCAAACCATGGCCTGACAATCTTGCCTCATTACTTAAAGGTTACTCATATAGTGGTCAAGAAGACTGAAGACTGTGAAATGACCACCAAGTCAGGGCCAGAAGAGGGAGACACAGGCTCACTTGAGAAGATTCAGTATCACTGTGACTGACAGAGTTCAGCTCAGCCAGGCGTGGTACCTAGGAGCATTGCCTGAGCCCAAAGGGCAGCATCCATATTCCAAAATCTTAGTCTTTAGTAGGATTTTCTTCCGCTAAAACCTGCCCCTCAAATTCATACCTAAAAATATCCATATGAATAAAACTATTTTTTAATTTTGGGGAATCCTGGGAACAAAAGCACTTACAATTCCCTTCCTCTCCATTTACATAGTTTTTCTGCATCAGTATGTATTGCACTAGGGTGGGATTATCTGGGGGGAGTGTAAAAGGACTGAAACATCATGACCTGTACTTTGCCTATGGAAAGTAAGAGAGAGAGAGAGAGAGAGAGAGAGAGAGAGAGAGAGGGAGAGAGAATGCAATAGGAGTGAGAGAAAACCACTGTTAACAAGTTTTTCATTGCTTTCTATTGTGCTCTTTTTGTAGATATAACATTTCTGGTGCATGTTTGGAGATAGTTTTAGCAATTGAAAGCAGAGAATAAATCTATTTGGGAAAAATTGGGCAAGTAGAACCATGGCTATCATACCATCTTTTGGTTAAAAAGCACACAGTAGTAGGTCAAGATTCTTCAACATGTAGCATATTGACACCATCACGTAATCATCTACTGTACTAATCATGTGCGCTCAACAAAGGAAGGAATAGCAGAGTAGCAGCACAAAAAGGTAGTATCAAAGGAAGGTACTAATAAAGAAAGGTACCTGAATATCTGTGCAATAGCAGGAAGCTGGCTCATAAAAATAAACTGTAAACATTCACAACTGATACTAAGATGACTTATAGTCCACTTACCAAATACAAACCTTTATTATTGTTGCCTATCTCCACCCTCACATGAGCTAGATCAAATAATAACACTGGAAATATGCTGTGACTAAAGACCAAAGAGAGACTAATGTCCTCATTGGATAATAGCAAATGATAAAATATGTTGGACTTAAATTGTTTTTCCTTCACTAAATTAATGAATCTCTGCCAGTGAATAAAAACAGCTTTTCCATCTCTAAAGTGTGCAATCATGGTTGAATGCTTATAATAATACCCCTGTAATGTCATTTGGGATTTCCTAGTGTCAATTTAAATCATGATGACTATAAAGTTTATCAGTGCCCAGCACACCAGATACTCCAATAAATAAAATTAATATCTGGCAATTGGATCGTTTCTTAAAAATTACAAAGCACTTTCACATACCACATCTCCCTAGATCTTCTTAACAACTTTATGGCATTATAAAACAGAAATAAACCCCTTACATTGCAACCATGTAAGGTTTAAGTTCACAATTCAGTATATTAAAGAATATCATTTATGATAGAAATATAAATAGGATTCACAAGTTGGCAATTGTTCTTGGTGATTCATGACTATGATATCTAAACTAAGATACACATAATTTTCCTGAAGGTGGTAGTAAAGCCAAAATAGCCCAACATAAGAATAAATAAATAAACAATACAGAACTCCCGTGCTGACGTGTTTGCAAAAGCAAATGCACAGCTCTTCTCTCACATAAGCTTTATTTATATTCCACTCCCTCAATCTTTTCACCCTCACAGGTTATGTGAGCAAATTATACGCAAGAATCAATGGTCAGGATCAAACTTGTGATAATTTAACACACTTAAAATAGTTTTTGAAAGTCCATACAGAATGAGGTGGTTGCAAAGTAACAGCAGAAAAATGAATATGGTATAATCTTTTACAAAGTGAACAAGAACATGAAACTTGATTTTAAAAAATAACTATGTCTTTGGTTCTAGTATTTTATGTTTTGGTACCTTATTTGATCTCAAGACATGTTTGAAGAGAGATCCAGAGGAAAAGTTTCCCTGACTCCAGGGCTTTGATCCTTTCACTGATCCATACCTTCCTATCACAGGACATATTCAAATCCATTATGTGTCAATATTCAATTTCTCCACTTCAACCATATCTTTATTTGGAGAAGCATGTTTCATCGATGTTTCCTATTTCATTTCTAAATAACCATTTGATGATGTTTGGCATTGAATTGTTTGTTTTGTCAGTAGCAGGACCTTTTTAAAAGCTTGACTATAGAAGCAAAACATCACATCAAGCACAGTATTTACCTTCTAGAACTCATTTCTTAAAGTTATGTAAAGAATGAAAATTGGATTTGCCATATTTGTATCATGGCCTCATCGCTGAATAATATTACTTGATTCGAGTACTTTTATCTATTTTGTCTAAATTAATATTAATTTTAAAATATGATTTGACTTGTGAAAAATATCTACTTAAAATAAACATTTAAAAAATTGGGTTATTTCAACCAGTGTATAGAATCCTATGTTTCATTCACAAAACAGTTTCAGAAAGAAAAACATTATCTGTTCTCTGAACCCTCACTGAAAGGATAAGAAGGATTTCAATAGATGGAGAATAAAGCAGAATAGTAGATTTATTCTATTTAAAAACTATATAATAATAAATGTTACAACATTTCCACTGTGACGTCTTTAAAAATTATTATTCAGACGAGGGCACGGTGGTGCCTGTCTGTAATCCCAGTGACTTCGGAGGCTGAAGCAGGAAGACAGCAATTTCAAAGCCAGCTCAGCAACTTAGCGAGACCCTGTCTCAAAATTCAAAACAGTAGAAAGACTGGGGAATTAACTCAGTGGGTTCAATACCCAATACAAAAAAAAAAAAATTATTTGAAGAGCATTTATAAAGTATGTACTATTATACTGAAGATTAATTTGATTGCCACAGGAGAGAGCTTCATGCATGGCATTTTCCTCAAAGACTTCATAGTCTAATGAAAAAAATGATTACAAAGCATGTGTGTTAATAATGCTCTTAGTAGGATGGGAACTGAGAGGGAAGCTGCAGAATACACACAGTGCCATGGGATATTCAAGAAATACCTGCTTATTTCAGTTAAGAAAAGTTCATCTTCACTGAGAAATGAACTCTGAATCTTGAAAAAAGACCTGAGTCATCAGGTAGAATAAGGCTAAATAAGAGTTTTTTTGAATATATTTATAAAAGTTGGAGCATTAGGAGGGAAAAGAGAGATATAAGTCATATAACTTAGCAACTTTAGTCCTTTATATAAAATGTAGTCATTGATATATTTGTTCTTCAGGAATCTAAAGCAAAATTAGTTCAGATATTACTCTTAACTTGAAGCCCCTTCACATATACATTTTGGTGAGAAGGATATGTGTTTTTGGTTTGAATTTAAATAATAAAATATAAGAACCAAAGAAAAGTACCCTGGTAGTCCAAAACTTAGTCATTAACTGTAATGACTAAAATATATTCAAAACACAGTTATTTTGCTTTTAAAAATAAAACATGTGCTCCAATAGGACACATGGCATTCTAATCACAAATAAATAAATAAATAAAATGGAACTGTAGAACTTTCTCTTTCTAGAAATAGGTTAAAATATTTATCAGTTTTAGAAATCTTAAATACCATTTCCACTATCAGCCCTTTCTGATATGTTCATTTGAAGTATCTGTTGATGGTGAACTGATGGCCATGAATCTTACACTGAAAAAGGGTACTACTTTTTAAATTTAAAATAATATTTACTGTAGGATGGATTTTTAATTCAACTTTTATATAGCAGATGCTGAGCTACTGTTTTAGTAAATTATTTTTTTTTAACCTTGCACCACATAGGTGGTTTGGCTAAGTTTAAGAGGTTTAAGCAGCTCTGTAAGTGTCTGCATGGCTGTGATCCAGTCCCAAAGGTGAAGAGCACAGCCCTCATGTGGACACACTAACTACTCTTCCTCTGTTTATAAACATGAAATAGCAAAAGCAATTTTGAGAAATAAGAACACAGCTAGAATGCTGATATCAGTTTCGAACCGAGTTACAATGCTCTAGAAATCAAACCAGTGTAACACTAGCAGAAAAATAAACACAAACCAATGGAACAGAATAGAGAGACTAGAAATAGACCCGTGTATATAAGGTCAAGCAACTGTTGATAAAGGAACAAAGAATATACAATAGGCAAAGTCATATAACTTAGCAACTTTAGTCCTTTATATAAAATGTAGTCATTGATATATTTGTTCTTCAGGAATTTATTACAGAAATTGGATATCTATATACAAAAGATCAAAATTGGAATCTTGTTTTACAATCCATACAAAAATGAATTAAAAATTGACTAAATACTGAACTTCCAGTCATAAACCTCAAAATTCCAAACTGAAAACATCAGGGAAAAGCCCTTTGACATTAGTCTTGGCAATGGTTTTTTTGGATATGACAACAAAAGAATGGACAACAAAAGTAAGAGTAGAAAAATGGGATTTTATCAAACTTAAATCCTTGTGCATAATGAAGAAAATAATAAAATGAAAAGACAATCTATGGAATGAGAGAAAATACTTGCAAATGATATATTTGCTAAGGGGTTAAAATCCACAATATATAAGGAACTCATACAACTCAGTAGCAAGAAAATGAAATAACTATTAAAAAGTGGACAAGGAACCAGAATAGACTTTTTTTTCCCAGAGAAGACATACAAATGGATATTTTTTTTCAGTATCACTAATCTTCGGATAAATACAAACCAAAACCACAGTGAAATATGATCTTACACCTGTTAGGATGGCTATTATGAAAACAACAACAACAACAAAAGGTTTAAGTAGTTGAGGGTGTAGAAAAAAATGGAACCCTATACACAGTTAGTAGGAACTCCATGAAGGTTCCAGAAAAAATTAAAATGGAAGTATCATACAATCCAATAATTCTACTTCTCTGTGTATGTGTATCTATCTATCTATGTATCTATCTAAATATACATAGAGAGAGAGAGAAAAAAGAAAGGAAATTAAATTTGTATCTCCAAAGACAGGTCTTTGTCCCATGTTCACCACAGTAATATTCCACAATATCTAAGATAACTACCTGAGTATCTCTTGATGAATGAATGAATGAATAAAACCATTGTGGTGCACATATACAATGGAATATTGTAGCAGTCATAAAAGGAAATCTTGCTGTTGTGACAACATGAATGAATCTGCTAAATGAAATAAACCAGGAACAGGAAAAAAAATATTATATCACTTATCCGAGGAATCTAAAATAGTCAAACTTAAGAGAGTGAAGAGTCAAAAAGCTGTTGCTAGGGGCAGGGAGGTGGGGAAAATGTGAAGATGTTAGTTAAAGATACAACAAACTTTCAGTTGTAAGATTAAGTTCTGAAAATCTAATGTTCAGCCTGGGTGGTGAAGGGCGTGTTGATTGATTTGGTTATAGTAATCATTTCACAACGTATATGTATATAAACTATCACATTGCACACCTTGAAAGTATTCAATCTGTATTTGTTAGTTAAGTAGGTAAAATTTAAAAAGAATTAATGAGGCTACCATAGGTACCTGTTTGAACTAGACTTAGACGATGTGATAAAATGTGAAAAATTTCATTGGTAGAGGTTGTAAAATTTCCATGGTTGGAGATCTTAGAACCAAAACTGGCATTCTAAAATCAAAAGCAAATTAAAGTATTTTTCTACAATAAAAGACCATATGTAAAAATATTTTATATGGCAAGGGCTTTACTTAAGGTTCTCTGCAAATAAATTTTTTTTTTCCTCCTGACAGCTTTTAAGATTTTTCTCTTTATTACTGGTTTTGAGTATTTGATTATAATGTGTCTCACTGTGGTTGTTTTCATGTTTCTTGTCCTTGGAATTTTTTGAGTTTTAGGATCTTTGAGTTTATAGTTTATATCAAATTAGGAAAAAAAATGGACATTATATGTTATTAAAGGTTCATATATTTCCTCTGCCTGATTTTTTTTATATATTAGGCCATCTGAGTTGTCTACAACTTACAATGTTGTGTTTATGTATTTACTGTTGGGTTCTTTTTATTTTCCTTTGAGAATTCCCTTGGGAAAAGTTTCTATTGTCTATTTAGCTGTTAATCCTATCCAGTGTATTTTCCTTTTACACACTGTGTCTTTCCATTTCTCGATGTCTGATTTGAATATTTTTTCATGGCTTCTATATCTCTAAACTTTCTAACATACAGAAAATAATAACAATAGTTGAGTGGCTTTTCTGTTCATTTAATACCTATGCCAGTTCTGGGTTTCTGTTGATTCATTTATTCTCCCTCTTAGAAAGACTTGTATTTAGGTTGGTTCCACAATCTGGCTATTGGTGGGAGGGTTGGGGGGGGGGAAGAAAAAAAATAACAGAATGAGTCAAAAACTATTACCCTAGGTAAATGTATGATTAAACAAATGGTATGCCTCCACTTCATGTACAAACAGAGAAACAAGATGTATCCCATTTGTTTACAATAAAAATAAATTAAAAAAAAAAAGAAAGACTTGTATTTCCGTAGTGTTGTGGGCCTGGCACAACCTGTACTGGATGCTATTTAATATTTTTTAAAATATTCTTGCACCTTGTTCTGGGACACAGAGAGATTACCTAAAATCATTTGATTATTTTTGTATCTTGAGTTTATGGTTTGGTGGGCAAGAAGACCAGGGTAAAATTTATTCAAGGACTAATAATTTTCAATACCAAGGCAAGCCTGACCTATGACATATGCTCATCAACACCTATGAGTTATAAAGTTTTGCAGTTTCTGCCTGTGGTGATGAATATCCTTCTGAGTCTACATGAACATGGGGCATTGTTACCTCTAATTTCTTTCTGTGCTTATTTCCCTGGCCTTGAGGAACTTCCTCACACTCACTCAGTGATCTGCGTTGTGCTGAATAATCAAGAGACACACTCTACAGATCTCTAGGCTCTTCTTCTGAGCATCTTTCTCCTTTGAGATATTTCAGCAAATTCTAACTGTCTTGGTCTCCTGAGATTTTTGGCTATAATCCTTCAACTCAGGGTGTTTAATAAGCTCCTGCTGAGTTCCCCCTTCCTGCACCACTGCTTCTAGAAACTTTCAAGGAAGTAATCTGGGACAATCATAGGTTGTAGTTCATTTTTTTTTCAGTTATCAGAGGTTGCTGATAACTGCCTAAAGTCTTGTGTCTAGAAAACCACTTCTTAACCAACATAATAATAATAATAATAATAATAATAATAATAGTAATAGTATTAAAAATACAGAAATAAAATGAGGAAAGAAACACATAAAGTCAAAAGGCAAACTTATACCTAATGGACAACAGGAAAAGTATTTCAATTAAAGCTAAGGATGTCCACTGTTCACACATGTCCACATTTTTGGAGGTCTCATCAATGCGATGAAGATTAAAAAAGAAATAAAATGATTAACATTCATTCAATTTTAGTTTGAATGAAATTCAGAAAAACAGGACATCACACCTAGTGGAAAAAACATGTCATATACAATAATTTCTTTTAAAAATATTTGGCCACAAGCTGGGTTAAACATCCTGAGTGTAGATTTTTTTCTGTGTAAAGTCGGTAGGCTAGAGCATGTATCCATAACAGCGAATGCACAGCACTTGTTGCGTAGGAGACACTTCCATGTGTTTTACAGATGTTGATTGCTTTATCCTTCACTCTTGTCCCTGTTTTGGTGATGTCGAAGGCACCAATGTAGAGGTCATGGAAGTTGCCCTAATGTCATCGGGATTATAATCAAGACCAAATGATAGCACATCAAACATCTTAATCATAATCATAAAATTCATAGATAGTTATTACAAAAAACTTTAAAATGCAGAAATGTTTTCAATACTAATCATCCATAGTTTTACATAGGTTTTACAAAAGCCCTTCTGGAACCATGGAAGTTATATAAATCCAATATTTGAATTTTGAAGATCCTTACCTACTCCATGTGAAAGAACTAATCTTTGCATTTTCTTCCAGAATTGCTATAATTGTCTCACCTATGCTTTGGCCTTGTTTGTTGTGTTCTTCCACTCTCTTGTCTCTTGCTCTAACATACTTTGTCACTACGTCAGGCAGAGAAGTTTTCCCCCAGTGATTTTCTTGAGTCTTCAATTTGCTGGAACTGCCTTCTGATCTGTGGTAGTTTTGAGAAAATTATCAATTGTTGATTTATGTTAGGACATCGCTTAGTGGTCTCCAAAGAGCTCCATGCTACCCTCAAACTCAGAGTACCCTTGATAGAACTAAATCAGTTTCTCTTCCCTCTCCCTCCTTATGGGAAAAGTGAAAATATAGTCCTTAAGAAAAGTGAGAACAGAGCCATGGTTATCTCCACCTTTCATCTGCTACCTTCTTTCTCTCCCTGAAGTTCCAGAGACCAACTTCCTTCATCTATCGACCTTTATTTATAATCCAAATCTTCCATACTTATCAACTCTGGCAAATCAACTAGGTCTCCATTATTTTAGATCAATGAGTGAGAGAGAGGGGATGTAGGGAAAGGACATTAAAAGTAGGAATGGCAGAGGTGAAAACAGAATTTCAAAGAGGTAGAGAATGAAAAACTATAAGGAATGATAGAGATGGGGAAAATAATAGAGGAAATAAAGGAAGGAAGGAGAGGAAGAGGAAGAGAGACACAAAGAGGGAAATGTGAGGAGCAATTACAAAGAAAGATGAATTCTGTGTGTGTTTGAAAGAGAGAGACAAAACAGAATGAATGATAGAGATGGAAATTTCCATAAGATTCTTGAAAGAAATCTTTAAAGGCTAGAGTCTTCTTCAGCATTGATCGTGTGATAATTCTTCCTTCTACTATAGGAGAAAAATGTGGCTAGTAACTGGTGATAACTTTGATCCTTTAGAAGTTCAAAGCAAGACTTCAACATTCCTTTACCAAAATAAAAATGTGAATATATTGCTATAAAGGACAAGGATGTAATTGGCTTACAAAATTCATATGAAAATATTATTTGTATTCAGAAAATATGCTTGCTTTCTGTTAAGCTTTTGGAAATTGAAGGGCCATAAAGTTGGTGAAGTAGAAAAATCGATGTTTCAGTTTAAGCACAGTTAAGTTTAAAATTCTTTTCAGATATCTAAGTAGAGTTGTCAAATAGACTGTAGAAAAATATGTGAAGTTTAGCAAAAGTCAAGTCTGTAAACAAGGATTTGTGCATCATTGACCTATAACTGGCATATGTCAATGAATGCATGTGGTTACTTAGGTAGAAAGTATTCGTGGATAAGGGAGGTTCCTGGACCTTTCCAACATTTACAGCAGAAGAGAAAAATATTAGCAAAATGTGGTATCACCTGTATGAATAGGCATTTCAAATGGAAGAACACCATCAGCCGTATCTAAGACTTGCTGTGAGCTCAAGACACATGCAGAAAAATGAGGCCCTGGCATTTTCTCTATGAAGCTCATTTGAGATCTTGATAGAAGCAGTTTTAGTGGAACTTAATGAAATATGTTTCTGATATAGTCTCACGAAGTAATTTTAACAGTCCTTTAGCATATTATCATGCTCAATCTATGTTACATCATATTTTAAGAAGTATTTTATAATATATATTTAGTTTTTTTAGTTTTTTTACTATTAAGAATAGTAATATTTCACAATAGCAAGCTATGGAACCAACCTAGATGCCCTTCAACAGATGAATGGATAAATAAAATGTGATATATATATATATATATGAATATTACTCAGTCATGAAGAAGAATGAAATTATGGCATTTGCTGGTGAATGGATGGAACAGGGGAATACCATACTAAGTGAAATAAGCCAATCCCAAAAAACCAAAGGCTAAATGGCTAAATGTTCTCTCTGATATGTGGATGCTCACACATGATAAGGGGTTGTGGAGGGAAGATAGAAGTCCAGAGGATTAGACAAGGGGGAATGGAGGGAAGGGAAGGGAAATGGGAATAGGAAAGATAGTAGAATGAATTAGACATAACTTTCCTATTTTTATATATGAATATACAACCAGTGAAACTCCATATCATGTACAACCACAATAATGAAATCCTAATCAGAATAAGTTATGTTCATTGTATGTATACTATGTCAAAATACATTCTATTGTCATGTATATATATAAACAGAACAAATTTTTAAAAAGAAATAATAATTTTTTTATCCTCCTTGTACATGTAAGATTATATCTTTGATCTCTTGCTGAGAGAAATTCATAGTTGGGGTATTTTTAATTTAAACATAATAAACATTGTAAATGTTTTGAATGTTACAATATTGTCATTTTCACCTCTCCCTATACTGATGAATTTAGATTACAATTCTCCATCTGATTATAAGGTATAAGTGAACCAAACATGATGCATCTATAATATTTAGTTAAAGTAGAGGTATCCAACACATAAACAACCCAGTTCATCTCTCTATTTATTTTGAAACAATATTTCCTATTTAAACATTGATACTGTTCTACACTGGGATAGAATCAGATTTGTACAGTTTACTTTAGGTGCAGAAAAAACTTGGGGAAAAAAATCATGGTTTAATCCCTTAGTGTCTTGAGTCTGTAGTCTATGCATCCCTTACTGGATGAAGGTGAGCCCTGGGAAAAACCGGGACATTCTGAGTTATTTCAGTTACTTGATAAACATATAATTAAAGCTACCTACGTAACATTCTGACTCAGAAAGCAGATACTATAATAAAATCAAGGTAAAAAAAAATTGGTTTTGTTACGACCCATAGAACAACAACCAACTAGAGTTAAATGTACATACTTCAGTGCTTAGCATGTGGCTTGGCACTTAACAGGTTCTCAATAAATATTTGTGAAGTGAATCAAAAGTCAGTTCAGGAGGAAATAGCATCTATCAACATAATGTTCCTGTGAATGAAGAGCCTGTTTTACAAAGTAATACAAGTCCATGGTAAAATAATTATTTTAGGATTTTTAATAAATTCAAAATGAAACTTCAAAAGTCTGAATTAGGTTGTGTAGTGGTTTCTGTCTCTAAAGAGCAATAACTCATTGTCCAAAATGAAGCCTTATAAGCACTTTTTTCTCCAAAGGAATCGAATATCCTTTAGACATCAAATTAAACCTGTTTATTTCTGACACATGGTAATTGAATAAATGTGCATTCCCAGTAATACCCACAATTTCATCTCTCCTATTACAAATGTTCATCCAACATGAGCATATTTTAGGCTGGTCAAAATCAACACCTCTATTAAACAGTATTTTCCTCCAGTCAATATTTTTCTCATTCAAACATTTACTTTCAGCAATCCTAAAACTCCAGAGATCTAAATATAGGCAACCTCAACTTGAAAAAATTCACAGCTAAAACTAACATATACTCTCTGCCAATCTGTGCACCAGCTGTGGATTAAAATGTGCTGAAAAGCAGAACATTTTGTCTCTTCAGTGATCAAGTAGTCTCTTGCAACATATACAACTCTTCATTTAACAGGGTAAGGGAGGGGTGTGGCAGGAGGGAGGCAAGAATCTGGATAGTTCAGAGGAGTCCAGAAGGTGCTGAAATCCACTTTGTAGTCACCACCTGTAGTCAAAAGCCTGTGTGAGTATCAAACAGGGTCAGAGAGAGTCGTGGTGACTGAGTCAGATTCTTGGAAATAGAGTGTCTTTCTGACTTTTCCAAATTACTTTCAGATTTACTTCCTGTTTATTTTCTGGCAAACATTTAAAAATATCCATCCAAATGAGGTCGCAGTTGCAAAGACTTGAAAATTCCATGCAGTTGCATAGTTCCAGTGAAAAATGACAGATTTATTACAGGGACAAGCATTAGCCACATAGATTATTGAATTTTAAAATGTGAAGGTCTTTCTACATTAATATCATATTTACCAATATGAATTCTTCTAACATTTATAGCATAAAATTGCTCAATTTTTTAAATATTCCATAACACAAATACTTCACTTGTTTATTCATTTTAAATAGTCTCAGAAACTGTATGGGGTTTATCTAGCACAGGATGCCTTATTTAAAAGACCAGATGCTAGCCTGACCGGCATAATAGCATCACAAGGGAAAAAAACATCTTAAAATTGTTGACTGCAAAATCATGCTGAATGTTCTCTCAGTATTTTTCAGAATGTTCACATTTTAGTGGATACTTTGTCTAGTGTAAGAACTATTTATTTTACTTATCTATCTCCCCAAAGTATAAGTTCTGTTGACTTCTAACCATATGGCAAAGTAGAAAAAGTTATCTAATAACAGCATGTATTATTTAACTTTAATGAACTATAACTTAAATTCTTCACTATAACTGTATAAATCCAAAGTACATGTATTTTAATAAGATTGCTAAATTTGGAGTTATTATTATCCATTCAGTCAAAATGAAAATCTTACAATAAATGCATACATGTATATATGAATATAGTATATTAAATAATTTATCTCTAGATATTATCTCAATGAAAATAAAAGATAGTAGACATTTTGTATAACATATCAACCTTTAAAATTTACAATTTAAGAAGTAGGATTATGAAAAATTAAAGCAATATAAGTAACATTTTACTGGTAATTAAACTAGATTTTGTGCTTTTTGAAACACTTTTTCTTTATTATCTCATTATGAACTTTACAACTAGTTTTTGAGATACAGACACACTATTCTTATTCTTAGGTAAGAAGACTGAAATTAAATTATTTTCATAGCCTTAAAACTATTCTCATCATTTATGTTGCATGTAACTATTTAATCTTCAAACACACACATACTCACTCAAACACACACATCACTGAATTACAATCAGACAGTCAAATAAAAATAGACTTCTGACTGTCATGTCTCTTCAAATGACATTGATATATGAATTTTTTTAAAATGACATAGGCAATCGGTTTAAAGGCAAAACAAGAAAAAAGGCGGGGAGAAAGTATAATTGGTTGGAATTAAAAAGTGGCTGTCTTCTCTTCTTCCTAATGCCACTTCCCCCCAAATTCTAATCAGAACCCTTAAATGTGAATTTCACCAAAACAAGGTCTCGCCAAGAAAGCTGAGAGAAACGCAGTTCAGGTTTTGGGTTACTTAACTGCAAACTATAATCAGCCCACTTCAATTGACATTTCAGAAATGATCAGTTTTTATCACTGAGTGTTGTGGTTAGTTTTCTCTTGCCAACCGAAATTCTCCATCCTCAATTAACTTGCAAAATGTACAGCATACACATCCTAGGTCATGGGCTACCACTTAGGCTTCTGTAGTTGTGGTGGCAAAAGCGTGGGACACTCAGGTTTCAGAACCCGATTAGAAATACAATCAGAGTGTCTTTCTCTGAAATTTAACATAAAAACTTTTCTAAAATTACCAGTTATATTTTTTAATTTAAAATTTAAATACTAGTAATTGCACAAAAATCAGGGGCAAACATAATTGATTCCAGAAGATTTGTTCTGAAAATAAGAACTAGACAAATGTTGAGTTCAATTAGACAGCTGTTCCTATTATCCAGGGTTATGAAAGTCCCTTTTGTTCTCCCATATTTGTCTTACCTGAGGGTATCTTGAATTCCCACTAAACCCTAAGATTCTGAAGGTCACTGAGGAAACGTCAGTGATATCAGCAAACACATCACACCTCTAGTCCCTATTACCTTTGTCACCTCCATTTGGATTCAAAGGACTTAAAATCAACATACTACAATAACGCAGCCACATCAATGTTTATAGCAGCTCAATTCACAATAGCTAGATTGTGGAATCAACCTAAATGCCCTTCAGAAGATGAATGGATAAAGAAACTGTGGTATATATATATACAATGGAATGTTATTCAGACATAAAGAAGAAGAATATTATGGTATTTGCTGTTAAATGGATGAAGTTGGAGAATATCATGCTAAGTGAAATAGGCCAAGGCCAAAAAACCAAAGGCTGAAATTTTTCCCTGATAAGTGGATGATGATAGATAATGGGGGTGGGGAGCTTGGGGGTGTGAGAAGAATGAAGGAACTTTAGATTACATAGAGGGAAATGAGAGGTGGGGTATGAAAAATGGAGGAATGAGACAGACATCATTACTGTATGTACATGTATGATTACACGAATGGTATGATTCTACATCCTGTACAACCAAAGAAACAAAATGATGTACCCCATTTGTGTACGATGAATCAAAATGCAGTCTGTAAAAATAAAAAAATAATTTAAAAAAAAGAGCCTAATCAGTTAGTTACCTGAAAGGGAATAAAATCTAGCACTTGTAAACTGGAGGGGAAAGTGTGACAAATGGACTTTCTTGTGAAGTAGGAAGAAGACTCATAGTTGGGAAAATAAGGATGAAAGGAACCTGGAAACTGACTAGGAGGGGTGGTGGGTTGTTCTGTTCTTGCTGATTCCTGCTGCAAGGAAACCATGTCTAGGCACAGCCTTTGTTCTAAAGCAGACACCGTGATCTTTGAACTAAATTCACAGTTTCAGTTTTTGTATCCTCACATTTCAGTAAGTGCCAGCATCCTTCCTACCACACAGTAGAAGCCGAGGGAGCCGCCATGGGGCTGTTAGATGAAGGCTTTCCCTGTTAGGTCTTTGACACCTGGTACAGCACAGATCAAGAAGTCTCCTAAGTGGGATGTCTGCCTCAGTGTCCTGCCTGGACATTGTCTGAAGGCCGGATCTGTTAGGTCCACCACAGCTGAATACTAGGTAACAAAAAACAAGAAAGCACCACCTCCAACATCAGATATTGTGATAAGCAAGACTTGTGAGCATAGAGTCAGGGTCTTGACAGGATGAGGGGATCATGAGATACAAGAGTCACCCCAGCAAGGCACTTCAGTCTCATTCAGGGGGAGAAAAGTAAGAAAGTGCACTCCAGTAGACAAGAAACAGAAACATGAGGTGAGTTACCAGCATGGTCTGATTTATTTTTATTTATTCTGCCTGGTGAAGTCTTTCCCAGGGTTTTTTATTTTTTTTTTATTTTATTTTTTTGTAATTCTTATTAACTAGTGAAGACTTGGAAAAAATACAGATGAAGGTACACATCACCTGAGATTTTACCACCTGGAGATAATCACTAATAACATTTTCATAGATTTCCTCCCAATCTGTTCTTTTCCTCTGCATATATAGCTGTAGTTAAAAATATAAAGAGATGTTTTTGCTTCACATGGTACATATGGTTGTATAAACCTTTTTATCACCCAATGAACTGTTGTGAATATTTTCCTAGTAACCCAAATTCTGTAACATGATTTGAATGCCACAGCATCAAGTGTAGTACATAATAGGCCACTTTGGGTGCTGCTGACCCACAGGAGCTCACTGGCAAAGAGGCATTATCTAGTTACCTAGTTATCAGTTTCCTCTGAACTTTGGAAGGGTCCGAATCTTTGCTCTATGCTGGCATGAGCCTTGGCTTGGACGGACACCACCACCCATCTGCCCCTGCCTCACACCCATGAGACTGGACCTAAGAAGTTTCTAAAAAGAAACTTCTGCTGAACTGTCCACAAGCCTTCAATGTACCTTCAAGTCTGACCATGTATGCCTGAGTCAACTCTACATCCCCATTTCCTTAGCCCCACCTAATGCTCTCTGCCTCTCCTAGTGATTGAGATCCAGCATATCTTTTTTCTGAGCTCATGTCTATGATGGGAAGGAGGCAGAAGGAGTATTAATGAGGGCTGGGTATATAGCTCAGTTGATAGAGTGCTTGCCGTGCATGCACAAGGCCCTGGGTTCAATCCTCAGCACCCTAAAAAAAAAAAAAAAAAAAGAATCCATGTTCATTATCACCTTACTTGGTGACCCCCCTATGGGAAATGTAGATTTCGGTATGGAAGTACCTAAGGTTCCTCCACACACAGAGGGAGGGGATCTTCCTTGGATTTTTGTCTTATCCTTTCAACAAGTATTAATTGGGCACCCGCTATGCACTAGGCATTGTGCAACATGATCCCATACTTAGGTAGCCTGCATTTCAGGGGAGTGAAGGAATAAAGAAATGACAACTAGAATTATGAGTATAACATGTTATCAAGGAATCAAAAAAGAGGTTGAGATAAAAGGATATTTATCAGACAAATTATAAAGAGAATAGTCAGCAAATACTACCCTGAGGTTCCCAGTACATTGGGAAGCCTTCCTTTCCCCAGGATATTAAAGAATTAAATTCACCCTCTTAGAATTTTTCTAAAGCATCCAATTCATTGCAGACTAGGATCCTCAGGACTTGGACATTTCTGTCTCACACATCCTTCTGTCCCACCAATCTCTAATTTAATGTTATCTCTCATTAAAATATGCTTATCACCACCTCACTGGAATTGCTTAAATATGCGTACTGAATGAGTTAAAGGATAGAACTTGATAAAATGCATCTTTCTTTCCAGCCTGCAGCAGTTCAATACATAAATTATGTCTTTCATGCTGGCAACTCCTCGGCAACTAAAACTGTTTGAAATAGGAAAACAGGAAATGCCACAGAAAAATGTGTCTCTTTGTTTCTTTGGAGAAAGAAAAAAAACTTCTCATCAGAGGTACCCTGTAGAACACAGAGAAATTTTCTAGGGTTCAAGCCTCAGCCAAAGCTGCAATTGAATTTCAGCTCTGTCTCCTGCTTAATGTGATGACCTGAGATCAATTGCTGAACTACTTTGGGCCTCGATTTCCTCATCTGTAAAATGAGAGTACAGCAAACCTTGTGATATGATTTTAAGAATTCAAAATAATACATGTAAAGCAGTAAGCTTAGGGCCCACCTATGGTATCAATTGATAAAAAAGCTATTGTCATCAGTTCTTAACAAACTTGTGATATATGAATTATAATTTCCATTTTATCTATGGATTATCCTCATATTATGACAACTATGCCCCGAGTGCCCAGAGAGGTGAATAATTTATCCAACCCTAGAGTCAATGTGATTTTATTTTTTAAAGTTTATTTATTTATTGGTACTGCAGAGTGAATCCAGGTGCACTTAACCACTAAGCCACATCCCCAGCCCTTTTTGATATTTTCTGTTAGAGACAGGCTCTCACTGAGTTACTTAGGGCCTCTCTAAATTGCTTAGGCTGACTTTGAACTTGAAATCCTCCTGCTTCAGCGTCCAGAGCCTCTGGGATTACAGGCGTGTGCTACCACGTCCAGCCAATATAAGGTTTTAACTTCTGAACTCTACTCTTAACTTTCTTTGGAGTACTACCAGTGAATCAAGTGTAGAATAACAGATTCCATAATCAGCATTTCAGGTCGCAAGGCCACTAAAAGCAACGTTTGGCAGATGGAAGGTTATGTGATGCCAGACTGTGCCCTGAAATCAAGCAAAAAGGCTGAGTGATACTTTCCTACAATTGCCTTAACTTAGGCAAGACTAAACTTAAGGGTGGCAGGAGAACAAGTGGGGTAAGGAGGCAGGACCTAGCACCCTAGAGAGCAGTCAGAGGAAGGTACTATAGGGAGTCCCAAAGATTGTACATATGCACCAGACACCAATGAAGGAGACTGAATGAGACTGCACTTAATTTTTTTTTTTTACTCTAAGATAGGAAAATGTCATAGTTTAAAGTATTAATCCAGAAATGGCAGAGTTCTAGTTACTAATCTGATTACATATAGGTCTTTTCTTGAGTGGAAAGGATTGGCACCTGAGAGAAAATGTACTGGTCAAACCATGAGGTTGAGGTTCAGCTAGAAATAGAGAGTAGGAAGAAAAGCAAAAATGAAAGCTTTTAGATAGAACCAGTGTGGGGCAGGAAAAAGAAGAGAAGCAAAACGAGGATGAGCCACAGGAAATGACACGACTCTTGTCATTTTTGAGTGTTCATGAGTGTGGCACTGGGAATTGAAGGTAGGACACGATATTACTGAGCTACCTCCCAGCCCTTTTAAAAACTTTTTACAAATTTTTATTTATTTATTTACTTATTTACTTACTTATTTACTTATTTATTTAGGCAGAGTCTTGCTAAGGGGCCCAAGCTGGCCTCAGCCTTGACGCTATTGCCTCAGCCTCCCAGGTCGTGGGAATTACAGGCCTGTACCACTGTACCTGGCTAGTCATAGGTTTCTTGGTAACAAAGGTATTGAAAGACCAAGACAGAGTGCAGCAGACATGACTTGATCCTGAGGACCTTGATTTCAAGTCTCATCAGATGAAGGGACTGAAGTATCTGGTGTATTTCTTGATTTTTTGGAGGCTGCTTCTGGAATAGGCAGGAGATTGAGTGCACATCAGAAGACTCCATCGATTGTATCTGAAAGAAAGAAAGGAAAGAAAAATCAGAAAGTGAGGCCCAAAATGTACTTCCACTTATTATCTTAGATGTACTTACTTAAGAATAGAATTTTAATCAGGGACCTGGACTCTGCAGTCACAATTGGTCTGGTATTAAGTAGATGACCTCAGGCAAGGTCTTTTAGCATAAATCATCCACAAGTAACATTGACTGAAACTTTCTTTCCTGCAGTAAAATTTATTTCCCCAGTCCGTGTTTTGAACTCTGGGTAAGGAATTCTTAACAACAGAAATCTGTCTTGAGTATTTAGAATTTAGATATAAGAATTACAGTAGAAAATCTGTGAGTGCCGGAAGAGAATTTTGCATTGACCTATTGTCAGTGTATTGAACTTGCTAGATTATCAATCTGTCTTCTCACTTATGCAATACTCTAAAGACAGAGCCAGCTCTAGAGGACCAGTGGTGAGGGTGTTTGCCAAGGGGTGTAAGCTTTTTACACCTGGGTGTGCAAGAGTTGGGGGAATGGAGTAACAGGAGTGAAACCAAGGGTTTTGTCCACATTGCTTAGTAAGAGACTAGAAGCAACAGAGGGAAATATCCAGGACTTTATAATAAAGATGTTTTCCATCTATATCATTATTTCCCTCAGACCCTCTTGCCTGCTAGTCCTTTTCCCAGGACAGAGTATCAAGTGTAGCCTGCACAGGACAACCCTGCCAAAATTATCCCTGATTTTTCCAGTAGGAGGCTCTTCCAGCTGGTTTCTGAATTTTTTTCTTGTGATACAATATTTTTTTTTTATTGTTTTGTTTGTTTGCTTCTGAAACACAAAAGACAATTCTTCTAGAAGTTTGTTCTTTTCCTCAGTTCTTCAATCAACCTGTTCTTTAAGAATTCCTGGTTTCTTTTGGTAGAGAATGATATTGAGAAATCATGGTCAGGGGTCTGCCCATTGCTAAGCCTGTGCTGCTCCCAATCCCTCTCAGAAGACAAAGCTGGGAAAGGTATATACGAGTATGCAAGTGTGCATGTGTGTGTGTGAACTATAATTTACATCTCTATATATTGATATATTTATATGTATATGTAACTCCAGTGCTTATTTTCATTTTATTCATTTCTGTATTTATAAACGTGTTCTGGTATCTGGATTACCTTATTCTTGGCATTGTTGTTGTTTTATCGACCCCTCTACAAAGGTAGTCCCTGTCCCCAGACTTGCACAGATGTCTTCCCCACCCCAGCAAAGCTCTGATCCTGAGCACCATGTCAGTCTTTGTAGAAGCCCCTCTCCACTCTCCAACATAGATACCCACAGTTTAGACACTTGATTATGTACAAATAGTATGTACAAATAGAATAGACTTCTTTAACTTTGAGTATCTATGGTCTAAATTTTACTTTTTAGTATTTTAAAAAGTGATTGAAGCAATTTTCTATTTACTTTCTAATAAGCAACAATCTTCACTATGATACATATCAAAGTGCATTTGCTTGGTATAGTGTCTGAAAAACACTGCGTGTGGGTTATATTCTGCCTGTGGCCTGGTAGTATACAATCCCATATATTAACTCTATATGTACAACTATGTGTGTATGCAACACACACATATATACATACATATACAGTCAGTATACAGCAAGCTACATTTAAAGGGTTGTGGGAAAACAATATGTGACAGAGACCATATGTGACCCAGAAAAACTGAAGTATTTACTATCTGGCTCTTTACAGAAAACGATCGCCAACCCTGCCTGGTCTGGGGTATCTGACTGCTCTGCCAAGTCAGCTAACTCAGTTACCAGGAGGGAGTCACATAAAATGAAATAAGTTTCTGAGCTCCTTTTAGTCTCAAAGACTAAAGAAGTTGCAAGTAACATTGAAATTGCCATCATATCAAAACAGAGTTAGGGAATAACTTGCAAAATCATCAGTGAAAGCAGAGAGTGCTAAGGATGAAATCTAATTCACCCACTCCTTATCTAGCATAAGTGGGTCAAGCTCCATTTGCCTCTGATTTGCATGTCCATTCGCAGAAGTCTGACCTCCAATACTATTTATTTCAATCAACATCTTCTCATGTAAACTCCTAAGCTTGATTATATGAGTTTGTACAACTACAGGATTAATTGAGTATAACCCTAATTCAAATTCAACATGAAGTCCATTTTGAACCAAAATATGATTGATCACAAGAATTGTGTAACCCTGGAAGTGGAGTACTCCAAGAAAACAGGGTCATTTTTTCTGAGTTACATGTAAAAAAATGAACAGAGAAGGAGGGACAAATTGCCACTTTTGAAATAATATAGCATCCACTTGTTAATGAAACTTGCATATTTGGTCTAATACTTTGTATTAGAAACCCCTAGACTGGGTTACTTAGAGGAAAAAATTATAGTTTCTGGATGAAGATAAGGAAATCCCATTTATGTTAATGTAAGAAACAATGGAAAGTACAGAGACCATTCCTAAGCTTTACTAACAAAGGTATACCCAAAACAATTTCTACACCAACACACAATAATAAAAACTACCATCAGCACGTTTATCAGTTTGAGCATATCAGTTCTACTTGCTACATGTTGTGATTTCCCTGCCTCAAAAAAATAAAAGGAAAAAATCCTCTCTTTTCAAAGGTTTTAAATAGCTGCAGTTCATTCCCATTATTTTCCTTTCTTATCCAAAAAAACAGTGCCCCAGACACCTCGAGGCCCACAAAGGAAAGGAAATGTGAAGGGGAAAAGAAACAAAATAAACAATTTTCAGATAGCCATAAATTCATACTCCACTACTATTAGTTTATATTCTCACTTAACAGCTTGGGCTGAAATGTGAGTTCCAGTGCAATGCTCATACTAATTGTCTTGAATAATTCAGGTTTTATAACTCTCCAGGGCCTCTCTGGAGTTGGGCTGCTGTAAGTCATACTTGGTGCTCTGAAACCCACGATTTGATGAGTCTCAGTGCTGAAAATGACACAGTGCACTGTAGTTTCTTGATTTGGTAAGCTGGAAAGCCAGAACAGAGGCAAAATGGGAGTGCCTCAAGCATCCAAGGAACCAGCTGGTTGATGCTCAGCACTTTCCCCACCAGGACCGGAATCATACCTGGTTTACAGATCTCTTGCACATGTGCAGTCTTTTAACAAGGTTAGAGAAAGTTCTAATTGTAATTTTTATTTTCTTTGACTCAAGAGAGAAATTCTGAAGCTGCTGATGACTTGAAATAGGTCCTGGAGAGAATAAAGGAAGAAAATTAACAACAACAACAAAAAAAATTAAAAATACCTCACTCAACTGCCTTGTCTGCGTAATAACACTGAGCATGACTGTCACTCTGAAGACATATTAGCTCATTTAGGTAATTAGTGTGAGCAGCATGTTTCCCTACTTATTCCATTCAATTATAGGGTTCTCACTTTGTCATTACTGGAGTGTCTTAATGCGACTTGTAATTAGTGTAATTACAATCCAATGTTAATTATATCTGCCACTTAGACATAATTTTATATAGTAATGGTCTCTAATCTCAATAACCTTATTATGTTGTTTATTCAAACAGGAATTAAGTCTTCTTTCATGCGTCAAATATGGAGATTACGAAAAAGTACTGCTTGTGTCATTTTGATAGTTATGACAAGGGAATCTCTGAAATAGCAAAATCATATTTGAGACAATGCCTGCATGTGCAAACAATTACAGCAGTTCCTCCCTGTTTCCAGAAATATGCCTATGTATTTCCAAATAACTGTGCTCAGAGGCAGTTTGAGCCTTGACTTGCTTACGAATTCTGGGAAGAACTAATGTGTGTACATCTAGAAGAAGCCTATTACTGTAGTTCAGTTTATTAGAATACCAAATACACTCATCACTGGTCATTTAATGGACCGTTGCTTTGAGTAACTAACCATTGTATACAATGTAATATCACCTCACATTTGAAGAGCACATTATCTTTTAAAGTGCCTATAAATATATTATTTCAGTTTAATCCTGGAAACAACTTCACGGGAGTAATGATGGAAGGTTATCAGATCTTTGGAATAGATTTTAAAAAATTGGAGGACATTGGTCATATTCATCCAGCAAGGAGAAGCTGCCAATCAAAAGGCAAATTAACAGAATCATTAATATCATGGTTTCCAGAGATGTCTAGGGTTTGGATCCTAGTAATTCCTCTTGGAAATTGCAAAAGTTGCCTAACTTCTTTATCCCTCAATGTCTTCAATTATATAAGAACAATGACAATAGGGTCTACTCCATAGGGTAGGAATTACACTACAGACTATACAGAAAAAAAAAAACTAAATATAAATATCGATTGCTATTAATATTACCCTTACCAGTACTCTCTTCACTTGATGAAAAAAACATGGTACCCTATTTTTTTCATTAACCACATCACTTTCTTATAGTTTTCCTAATGCTAATTACTAAACAAAGGCTGGATCTATGAACTGCACAATTTTGTGTACATGCAGCATATTCATATGGAAATAAAAAAACAAAACCTAACCAAATATTATTCAATAAAAATAAAAGGAAGAAGGCTGCATCCAACTCAGTTGTTATAGGAATGCAATACCAGGAAATTCCTTGGGAAAATATTCAGTGTTTTATTGCTCAATAAAGGCACCAACACGACACACTTCCTGACATACACAGAGTGGCACTTTTTCTTACTACAGTATTTCATGAATTCTCACAAACAATATGGCCAAATGTGATGCCATGTGCAAAGTACTCTTTTTAGACCACAAAAATGTTGGTTATTATCTACTTAACAGATCTCGGTATTTGTATTTTCAACAGAAATATTCAGTAATAGAGTTACAATTTGCAAATCTTTCCTGTTGAACTTTCTCATTTCCTTCAAACTCAGGTTCCTTTCCTAATTCTCCAGAAACAACGTTTGCATACCAAGTTTTGAAATGACTTGACCTCTTGACATACAATACCTTCTCTGATGAAGTTGATAAGAGAGGATATTCCTTTAATTTACTCAATAATAAACAAGATTGCTTTTGCTCCTAATTTCTCTGGGCTAACAACATCAGTATCAGCAATGAGCCTGTCCATTCCTGGTCATGCTCTCTTAGACCAGTTTTAAAGTTCTCAGGTAGAGTAAATATCAGTTGTTGTGGTATGCTCTAAGCTGACAGAAAAACTGTTACTGCTGGAGGTTACAGCTGAATTAACACAACCAATTGGGAAATCTTTGGAATGTGCCTTGCTGCCAAGGAAATGGTCATTAAATATTAACTAGCAGCTCTTCTGACTTTTTGTTTTATTTATAGTGATTTACATACAGAGTTGGGACAATTTTGCTAAACAAACAAAAAGCACCAAACAATGTCAATTCCTCCCCTCGCAATTCCTAGAGTAATTGCAGTCATCCAGTTTTAGACATGAAGCTTCAGTTAAGTGTGTGGACAAATTCTCACTTTCAAATTAAGCCTTCACAGGAAGGTATTGGATTTTAATGTTCTCAAGTGCAGCAAGACTACAGGCCCTGCAAGTTGTACCAGGATTAAGAACCCCCAAGCCCTCCAGCTGGTTATCCATGCTTCAAATTAGTCAATGGCCCATGACTGTTCTCTTAGGTACAAGTCTCCTTCATTCTGCCTGGAAATACTGCTCTGGAGTGTTAATGGTATGCAACTAAAGGTATGGAGGCAGTGTTCCCATCGAGAAACTCCCATTGCAGAGCAACATGCCTTAGTAGGAATTGCCCCTGGTCAGAAATTGGTGACATACTTTCATTCTTGGGTCTCAGAATAGGTTAACATGATTACCTCAGGTTATACTCAACCGCAGTGTATCTTACTTTCCCTATTTGAAATTATGTCACCACCTAATTGTTTTCTAGGTAGCTTGTAGGGACAAAAGACAAATTTATAAAAGATATTTATTGAGTATTTCATGTTCCCAGGAAAAAGTAAAATATGATTTGCTAGCAATGATGACTTCACAGGTGAGAGGTAATCTGAGAAATCCAAACAATGTTGTCTAAAATAAGGACAAGAGTTTGGGATTTCTTTTTTATAAGAACATCTGCTAACAACAGTTATGGTAGCATTATATAGAGCCTTGGATCACTGTTGGGCTCAATGCAGCCTTCACTTCCCAGCTACAATGGCCCTATACTAGTTTCTTAGCCTCACTAAGACATGGTCTCTTTATCTGTAAAATGGTGGCAATACCATCTTGGAATGGTTATTATAGGATTATATGAGATCATAAAGGCAATGTTTTATCATGCTCTGGACTAAAAAATGGCAACTGTTATTATTAGAGTAGGTCACGATAAGAACATTGATTTCATGCTATCTGCAGTAGGAACCAATTGGAAAGTTTAAAATATGATACATGCTTTATCTTTCAAGAGTTCATTCAGTTGTGAAGAAATGGTATGTTAGAAAAGCTGGAGGCTAATGCAGGGAAGATATTGGGACAGTTATCTAGGCAAAAGAAAAGGATAGTTTGGATATGGATTTCTACAGTGGAAGTGGTGAGAGGTGAACAACTTCTTGCTGTATTTTAGAGGTTTTATCAAGCAGACGCTGATGGATTAGATATGGGATGTGAGAGACAGAAGAATTCCAGCTTTGAGCACAAGTAGTTGGGTGGAGGTTGATTTGATGTAACAGATGCTGTGTTGCCTGTCTAATCCTTCCTTTCTACATTTGGGGAGACACTCATTCCCTACTTATTGTTAGAAACTGGATAGAAAAGCACAAAACAGTGATAACTAGATTTAACATATTAGTCAGAGTTCAACCAGAGAAGAAAACCAGTAAGAAATTGTGTTTGTGTGTGTGTGTGTGTATATATATATATTTTATATATATATATAAAATATATATACACATATGTATATACAAGTAGTATATATATGCACCTATGTATATATGTATATGTATGTTATATATACGTGTATATATGTCTATACATGTATATATGTGTTCACATGGATGTGCACACACATGCACATATACACATGCATGTATATGCATGATATATACACACATCTATCTGTTGGTACATGCATATAACATACATGCATATATATATTTATGTGTGTGTATACATATATATTTTTTAAAACAAGAAAATTTTTACAAATCCATGGGGTTTGGTTAAGCAAGTGTGAATTCATAGAAAAGGTAGAAAGGAAGACAACATGAAAAGCAAAATGAAAGTCTATAGGCACAGGTCAAACTTTTTATCCATAATTATTTCTTTCTCACAAAGAAACCTCATCTCTGCATTTAAAAACTTCCAAAGAAATAGTATTTCTTATTTAAAGTCAACTGATTAGAAACTTCAATTACATCAACAAAATTGTTTCACAGTAACACCTGGATTAGCGTTTATTAAATAAGTGGGGATTATAAAATAAACAAGTTGACATATCAAAAATCAGTTACCCATATTTTGTCAGAAATGACTCCAAAATCATAATCAATAAAAGAAAAAATAGATGAATTTGACTTAACTAAAATCAATAATTATTGTAACTTAAAGGTCACCATTAAAAATTGAAAAGAAAACCTACAAAGTAAGAGAAAATATCATGTCTCACATGAAATTGTATTCAGGATACATAAAGAACTCTTAAAATTCAACAGTTAAACAACTAATATGAAAGAGGAGATATCATCTGAATAGTCATTTCTCTATGCTTATTTCATGTTCCAATAAACAGATTAAAAGATGCTCAACCTCATTAGTATCAGAGAAATGCAGATCAAAACCACAGTGTAAAACTACTTCATCCTCACTCAGATGGCTATAATTCTACCAAGCATGGTGGTGCACCCCTGTAATTCCAGCAACATGGGAGGCTGAGGTAGGAGGAACACAAGTTCAAGGCCAGTCCCAGCAACTTAGTGAGATCCTGTTGCAATATAAAAATAAAAAGAGCTTGAGATTTGGTTCAGCACACATCACTTGTAAAGCACTCCTGGGTTCAAACCCCAGTACAAAAAAAAAAAAATGGTTACAATAAAAATAAATAATACTCGTTAGTTTAAGGGAGAATGTGAAGAAAATAAAACCCTCAAATATTGCTGGTGGGAGTGCAAAATAGTACAACTACTTTAGAAAACTGGCTGGCAATTCCTCCAAAATTTAAATATGGAGATACTATATGATACAGAAATTTCACATATCCACATATGAATGGGTAAACAAAGTGATACATACTGAATATTATTCAGCAATAAAAAAAAAAGTACTGATAAGTACTACATAACTTAACCTTGCCAACTTTATACTGTGAAAGAAGTCAATCACAAAAAAGCAAAAAAGCCACATATTATTATGATGAGTGATGTGTCCCAACTAGGCAAGTCCATACAGCCAAAAAGTAGATCAGCTGTTTCCTAGGAAGGGAGAAAGGAGAGTGACAGCTGAAAGATACTGAATCTCTTTCCAAGCAGATAAAATGCTCTAAAATTGATTACAATGAATGGCTCTACAATTTTGTAATTATCCTAAAAAACATTAAGTTATACACTATTAATGGGCAAATTTTGTGTTACATAAATTAAATTTCAATAAAGTTGTTACAAATCAACAAACAAAAGACATCATAAATACCTGGAACCAGAAGCTTGGGAAATTAGAAAAAAGTCATAGCCCACAGTGAATGAAATAATATAACTTCCTTGGTAAGTAGAAGGAGGGATCCAAAGGCTCTGAGAAAGTATGCTAGCATGCACACAATGCATAAAATGGACAACCTCCATCTCACTGTATTCTGTAGTAAAGCAAATGTATACAGAAGGACTCAACCTTTTGAGAAGCACTGTAATGATTCTTTTTAACCAGCATTGACAGTAGGAGATGCTATCACCAAATAGTGGTATTAGTAATGGTAACAAGACAAGGAAATACTAGAGGGAACTTGGCAATCCTTTTTAGCAACGTATGCTCAACTGTATTGAGTACCATGACTGGACTGGCAGCCAGGGACCAGGCCTACATATAGTTAAGGAAATAATCAATAGAATGTGGCATCCCTGGCAACTAGATAAATAGGCACCTACCAAGGGTATTCATCAAGGACCCATAATCAGTCGGTTGAAAGAGATCACCCTAGTGAAAGGTCATGATGTTCCACCCAGTTTTCAGGCCTGAGCAAATCTCTTGACCCAAAGTTATAGCCTAAAAAGCAGGAGAATCACAGTCAGAATTTGGAGTAACAAGTCATTCCAGAAAGGGACCTATGGATAATTACTAAAATAAATGTTCACTGGGAAAATGAAAATGCCTAGCTTGTACAAGGATAGTTGGACATAAGATCCAAAATTGACATCAATACATGGAACTTCAGATTTATCACCATGCACCACTTCCCACCCTTAGAGTAAGAACATACAGAGATGATCAATGGAATTTGGCCCATCTGTAGCTCATATAGTGGGTCTGTAGATGATCATTCTCCTAGTCTATGGACTTCTAATTGGAATGACATCTTTGGTAATTGGCAGAATTCCTCAATTGGTTCCTTGGTTCGTGAGATAAGAGGAAGAGTAGTGGAGGAAGACCTCTAAAATGGTCCACTCCCATGCCATGATAGTAAGTTAGAAAAAAATCTGCATCTCAAAGGGGATGGCAGAGATAAGTGCCACCCTTAAAGCCTTATGTCTGCAGTCAAAACATTATGTTTTCTGCATTTTGTTTCCATTTCATTCACCAATTTGATATCTACAAAACCAACAGATTCTTGTAGGATGGCATAGAGGTAGTATTCCTGTCTCATGAAGATCTGTGCTAAGATAGATTAACATGAACTCGGAAAAATAATATATAGCCATTGAATTTGCAAATGAATCATTTTCCAAATATATTAGGAAGGACAATGAAGCTGGCATTCACATTGGATGACAAATATACATTTGTGGTCTTCTTTAGTGCTATATTAGTGAGCCTACCCTCATCATAATATTTGAAATACTTTTATATATTCCACAGAACATCATATTGGTTCCCTATATTGCTGATATCCTGTGAATTGAACCAGATAAACAAGAAGTACAAGTGCATTAGCTGCCTTAGTAAGGTACATAAGTTCCAGATGGTTGGGAATTAATTCTACAAAGATTCAGGAACCCATCACATCAGTGAAGGTTTTAGGAGTGCAGTTCCCTGTGGCATGCTAAGACATGTCTGCAAAGTAAAACAGATTTCATATCTCCTTCAATGAAGAGGAGAACACATTGCTGGCAGATGTCTTGGGTTCAATTTGAATGGCATCATATTACACACCTAAGAGTACTTACTGTTCCAATCCATTTACCATGTGACATTAAAGTTTGTGGTTTTTAAGCTGAGCTAACAGTAGGAGATGTTTCTGTAGCAGTTTAAAACTATGGTGCAGCCCTACAACTTGGGGCATAGAACTCAATAAACCATGAAGTCTTAAAACGTCTCTGATAAAAAACGATGCCACATGGAGTTTGAGACAAACTCTAACAGAAGAATAACAATATTAAGAGGTACACCTCTTCAGTGAGGTCTTGTCATATAAGAGAGGAAAACTATTTTGCATATGTACCATTCATAAACCAGCTCCTGGAATGCAACTATGACCTAGTAGAGACCGAGCCTGACAATGGGGTGTGATGTGGCCATGCAACCAAGACTGTCCATCATACGCTGAGTCTGCCATACCCATCCAGTTATAAAGTTGAGATGATCCAACAGCAATTCAATAGGGGATAAAAATGGACCCCTTTGCATGCACTGTTCTTAGAACAAATATAAACTTTCCTCACATAAATCTCTGCTTCAGATGATCTCTTTTATAAGGACTAATACCTGAGTGGTCCCTGGAAATTGACTAAAATGAGATGTTGAAGCTGGCCTTGAGAACCCTACCATTGATGGTTAGTGGAACTCTGGTAGCTTCTGACATGCACTATTTATGCTATCATTAAAAACTTCACAGTAGGTGAAGTAGGATGGGATACTGGCGAAAGGAAAGGGACTCAGAGAAATAACTCAGTTGCAAACTTTAAAGACTATTACCATGATAAATGGTGATAAAGCAAGGCTCTGTTGTTACTACACTGAAAATTTCCCTCTTCCTTCTCCTGTTTTCTGAACATTCATCCATTTATTAATATCCTACTCAAGAACACGACCTTTTATGAAAACTCATGCAAGTCTCTTTCTTGGAACAATAAGGGATCATTTATTGAAATGAGAAGAGTGTAACAAGAAAAAAATGTGTGGAAAAAATATCAAGATTTAGTGGTATGGGGGAGTATAGCTCAGGAGAAATACTAAACCCACAAACATAAATTCTCAGAAAAAAAGGAAATGGAGAAATAAAAAGTTCAGAATACTATGCTACTCTGTTTCTTTCCATTTATTTCCCTGATTTGCTCAGGATCCTTTCTGGACTAAAATCCAGGACTAATTTCTAAGATACCTTTCTATATCCAAAGATACATATGTGTCACTATTGAACAAAATAGCAAATTCTTCCTCTTCCTTTTCTGATAAGAAAACTGAGAATAAGAAATTTTATGAGAATAGGAAGAGATTCTTGGGGTAGTTCAACCATGAGTTAAATGATTACTTGAAAGTCACAACAGCCTTAACATATCAATGTTTTTTCTCTTTTAAGTCTAATTATTTTGTTATCCAACCCTCTATCACATTCTCACATCATCGTTTTCTTTACAAAAGATAAATATATATGTACATTTATATATATATACATTTATATATATTTATATATATATTTGTATATATATATGTGTGTGTATATATATATATATATATATATATATACACACACATTTTTTTGGTATGATGATGTGGAGGTATGAACAACTACTGGAATAAAACCCCCAAGAAAAATTCAAAGCATAGAAGGGATTTATCAAACTATAAACTAATAACTTTTTATCTACTGTACTTAAAAATTTCTGGTTTTCTGCCTCCTACTTTTTATTACAGTTTTGATATGAGACAAAAATTGTTTATCTTCTAAATATAGCATACTCTAAGTCATTTTAGAATTTAAATCTTCATCACTTGTTCTATATCTAATTAATACAGTGAATGGGTCACAGATGTGAATGCCATGGCAGTAGAAGCGAAAACCAAACCATGGATGAGATTTTTAAAAGTGAAGAGGGAATTATGAATGGGGGATTCACATACCCCATCAATACCCAGACCTGGTCACATCCTGTGCAAAGGTGGGCACATTAGACAAAATTTGGGAATTTTTATTTTTCAGTTGAAATAAAAATCTTGCCATTTTTTAAATGTTGGCATTTTAACATAATTTAAATTTGTGGGTGCATTTGTTAATTCAGGATACCATAACAAAACACCACAGACTAGGTGATTTTAAAAACAGGCATTTACTTCTCGCATTCCTAAAAAGTCTGAGATCAGGACTACAACACAAGTGAGTGGGGGCGAAGGCCCTCTCCCTGGCTTGCAGAGAGACACCATCTCACTGCATCCTCTTTCACCCTCATGTGACAGAGAGAAAAAGACTGCATTCTCTGACATCTGTTATTCTAAGAGCACTAATCCCACCATAGGGGTCCCACCCTCATGACCTCATGTAATCCTAACTGCCTCCCAAAAGCCCATCTCCAAATACCATTACTTTGGGGATTAAGGCTTCACCATATGAATAGCATGGGGACACAATTCTGTTCCATAGCAAAAAGTCGAAGAGATAATACTCTGCCAGATAATGAGTTCCAAACTCATCATTTGGAATTTTTGCAATTATCATTACATTTTTATATTTCTTCTCAAAATGTATATTTGAAGCGTTTATATGTCATCATATAACAATGGTTCTGCAGAGGATGTTCTCTAATTGACAAGATCTTCCTCAATCTGCTTTTTAAAAAATTTTCATTTGGTCTAATAATTAGTTACACATGACAGTTGAATGCATGAATGCATTTTGATAAATCATGCAAAAATGGAAGAAAATTTCTCATTTTTCTGATTGTACATGTTGTAGGATCATATCTGTCATATGCTCACATGTGTACGTGAGGTAATAATGTCTGTTTCACTCTGTTATCCTTCCTACCTCTGTACTATACCCCATTCCTTCCCTTCACTCCCTTCTATCTAATCTAAAGTAACTCTTCTTCCCCAGAGTCCACCCACCATTGTGAATTAGCGTCTGCATATCAGAGAAAACATTCTGCCTTTGTTTTGGGGAGCTTGTCTTACTTGTCTTAGCTTGACATTCTCCAACTCCATTCACTTACCAGCAAATCAGCAAATGCCATAATTCATTCTTCTTTAAAGCCGAATAATATTCTATCATTTATATGCATATATACATATGTGTGTATATGCATATATATATATTACATTTTCTTTATTCATTTATCAGTTGAAGGACACCTACATTGGTTCCATAGTTTAGCTATTGTGAGTTGAGCTGCTATAAACATTGATGTGGCTGTGTCATTGTAGTATACAGATTTTAAATCCTTTGAGTATAAATTGAGGAGTGGGATTGCTGGGTCAAATGGTGGTTCATTCCAAGTTTTTTGAGGAATCTCTATACTGCTTTCCAGAGTGGTTGTACCAATTTGCAGTCCCACCAGCAATATAGAAGCGTACTTTTTCAATACATCCTCACCAACTTTTATTGTTGCTTGTATTCTTGATAATTGCCATTCGATTGGAGTGAGATGAAATATTAAAGTAGTTTTAATTTGAATTTCTCTAATTGCTAGAAATGTTGAACATTTTTTCATATATTTGTTGATCAATTGTATATTTTCTTGTATGAAGTGTCTGTTCAGTTCCTTAACCCATTTATTGATTGGGTTTGGGTTTTCTGGTGTTAAGTTTTTTTGTTGTTTTTTTGTTTATTTGTTTTGATTTTTTTGGTGCTGGGGATCGAACCCAGGGCCTTGTGCTTACGAGGTGAGCACTCTACCAACTGAGCTATCTCCCCAGCCCTGCTGTTAAGTTTTTTGAGTTCTTTATATAGCCTAGAGATTAATGCTTTATCTGAGGTGCATGTGACCTCCAATGCTGCTGAATAGGCAGAATTAATATTGTCAAAATGGCCATACAACCAAAAGTGTTATAAAAATTTAATGCAATTCCTATTAAAATCCCAATGACATTCTTCATGGAACTAGAAAAGCAATCATGAAATTTATCTGGAAGAATAAGAGACTCAGAATAGCAAAAGCAATCCTGAGCAGGAAGAGTGAAGCAGGAGGTATCACAATACAAGAACTTAAACTATACTACAGAGCAATAGTGACAAAAACAGCATGGTATTGGCACCAAAATAGACAAGTCGACCAATGGTACAGAATAGAAGACACAGAGGCAAACCCACATAAATGCATTTACCTCCTACTAGACAAAGGTGCCAAAAACATACAATGGAAAAAAGATAGCCTCTTCAACAAATGGTGCTGGGAAAACTGTAAAGACACAAGTAACAAAATGAAATGAAACCCCTATCTCTCACCCTGCACAAAACTCAACTCAAAGTGGATCAAAGACTCAGGCACTAGAACAAAGACGCTGCACCTACTAGAGGAAAAAGTAGGCCCAAATCTTCATCATGTCGGTCTAGGATCTGACTTCTTTAACAAGACTCCTAAAACGCGAGAAGTAAAATCAAGAATCAATAAATGGGATGGACTCAAACTTAAAAGCTTCTTCTAAGCAAGAGAAAAAATCAATAATGTGAAGAGATAGTCTACAGAGTGGGAGAAAATCGATCTGCTCTTTTAGTAGGTCATCTGTATAGAACTGAGGGTGCCTGCAGTTCTACACTGCTTTTTCTTTCCATTCCCAACCAAAAGGCTAACCTTTTGTGACCTTTGTGCCTTAACATTCATGTTTCTACACTGTCCTCCCCGCCATCACAATGATGTAGCCAATTCCAAGTTCAGGTCAACAGTTCCTTCTCCAAGGAAAAATTTTTGTCATCCTCATTTTGTCTCATCCTTGTGCCATATAGTTCAAGAAACTCAAGATTTTCCTTTAATTTTGAATTTGTTTGTGAATCCCCATCCTCCACCCAGATTCCCTAAAGTCAGACCTCAGGTCTGTTTACCTCACCATTACAACACCAGTGTCTAGCACAAGGTTTAGCATAGACAATTCTTAATAAATATTTAATGGATGAAAATATCTTTCATAGAAAATATTTTACAAAAGAGGGAGTTGAGCACCTATTTCTACCCACTATTACTTTTGTAAAAAACATAAACTATGTCATATTTACTTCAAAAATTCATTCTAACAAAATTATTTTAAGATTAATGTACACAAAGACTAAAATACTACGAAGGATGCTTTGTTATCCATCAGTATCCTAACTCACTATCGTTGTTTTCCAGATAACTAGATTTTGGATTTTGCAACAGTGAGCACACTGTTACTCTCCCCTGGGCATTTATTCATAAACACTCAGGTTGTGGACAAAAATAAATTAAGTGTAGCCCCATATGCTAAAAGTAAATCTGTATCAAGAATCTAAAACACTAAACCGTTGATCTTGGTTTCTTGTGAGTGATTCAGTTTGCTTCTTAATCCAAACAACTTAGAATGATCAAAGCTCACCTTGAAATTTTGTCTTCTAGCTAGTAAATAATAACTAAATATTAGTAAATAATAATCAAATTATTAAATTATTAGCAAATAATAACCAAACAGGATATTATTCTCTTCAGATTGCAAATCTTATCTCATCAGTACATTGCAAATCTGTGGAACTTTGCCTGGTCTCAGTGATATCCTGTTCTACTCATTCTTGTTAGAAAAATGAATCCAGGAAAAAAAAAAACAAATAGCAACACTTCACTATGTACCTCTCTTCCCCCATAATTTCTTTTTCTTTTCCTCCAGTGAACATGTTTACCAGTTATGCTTCTCTCTCTTTAATGAGTCACTCATACATAATATACCTTTCCAGGTGAAAGTGCTAACTTTTCTATTTCCACATGATAATCTTTTTCTTAATGTTCTGCTTTCATCTTGAAATAAACAAATATAATTTTTTAAAGCTTGCTAAAATCCTTAATGTACAGCTTACATAATAAAAAAAACTAAAATTTTCAGAATAAGGTTTTTTTTAATTTTTAGGAGATATTTATGAGTTTTACTGTATATTTTCTTAATTTATTTTTTTATTTTTACAAGCTGCATTTTGATTCATTGTACGTAAATGGAGTACAATTTTTCATTTCTGTAGTTTCATGTAATCATACATGTACATAGGGTAATGATGTCCGTCTCCTTCCACTATCTTTCCTACCCCTGTCCCTCCCCACATTTCCCTCTACACAATTCAAAATTCCTCCATTCTTCTCCTATTCCCTACCCCCATAATATATCATCCTCCACTTATCAGAGAAAACATTCGGCCTTTGGTTTTTTGGGATTGGTTTATTTCACATAGCATGATATTCTCCAATTCCATCCATTTACCTGAAAATGCCATAATTTTATTTTTATTTATTACTGAATAAGATTCCATTGTGTATATATACCACAGTTTCTTTATCCATTCATCTGCTGAAGGGCATCTAGGTTGGTTCCACAATCTAGATATTGTGAAATACGCTATTAAAAGTGATGTGACTGTGTCACTGTAGTATGCTGATTTTAAATCCTTTGGGTATAAACTGAGGAGTGGGATGATTGGGTCAAAAGGTGGGTCCATTCCAAGTTTTCTGAGTTATTGCCACACTGCTTTCCAGAGTGGCTGCACCAATTTGCAACTCCACCAGCAATATACAAGTTTACCTTTCTCCCCACATCCATGCCAACACCTATTATTGTTTGTGTTCTTGATAATAGCTGTTCTAAACTTCTAGAACTAATAAATGAATTCAGCAAAGTAACAGGATATAAAATCAACACACATAAACCTAATGCATTTCTATCCATAAGTGATGAATACTCTGAAAGAGAAAGTAGGAAAACTACTTACTCCATTCATGATAGTCTCAGAAAAGAAAAATACTTGACAATCAATCTAACAAAAGAAGTGAAAGACCTCTGCAATGAAAACTACAGAACACTAAAAAAAGAAATTAACAAAAATCTTAGAAGATTGAAAGATCTCTCATGTTCTTCAATAAGCAGAATTAATATTGTCAAAATGGCCATACTACCAAAGGCACTATACAGATTCAACGCAATTCCAACTAAAATCCCAATGACATTCCTCATAGAAATAGAGAAATCAATCATGAAATTCATCTGGAAGAATAAGAGACCCAGAATAACCAAAGCAATCCTGAGCAGGAAGAGTAAAGCAGGAGGTATCACAATGCCAGACCTTAAACTATACTACAGAACAATAATAACAAAAATAGCATGGTACTGGCACCAAAGCAGACAGGTAGAGCAATGGTACAGAATAGAAGACACAGAGAAAAATTCACATAAACAAAGGTACCAAAAGCATACAGTGGAGAAAAGATAACCTCTTCAACAAATGGTGCTGGGAAAACTGGAAATGTATATGCAGTAAAATGGAATTAAACCTCTGTCTCTCACCTGGCACAAAACTCAACTCAAAATGGATCAAGGATTTAGGAATTAGACCACAGATCCTGCACCTACTAAAAGAAAAAGTAGGCCCAAATCTTCATCAAGTTGACATAGAACCAAACTTCCTTAACAAGACTTCTAAAGTGCAAGAAATGAAAGCAAGGATCAATAAATAGGGTGGATTCAAACTAAAAAGGTTTTTCTCAACAAAGGAAACAATCAATAATGTGAAAAGAGAGCCTACAGAGTAGGAGAAAATCATTTCCATACACACTTCAGATAGAACACTAATCTCCAAAATTTATAAAGAATCTAAAAAAACTTTACACTAAAAATACAAAAAACCCAATCAGTGAATGGGCCAAGGAACTGGGCAGACACTTCAAAGAAGAAGATATACAAGCAATTAACAAATATATGAAAAAGTGTTCAACATCTTTAGTAATTAGAGATATGAAAAGTAAAACACAAATGTTTTAAAATGGAATATTAAAATAAAAATTTGAAGGACTGATCTACAGATTTATTACAGACAATTGGAAAATTTCCTTTGATTTAAAGTTTATTTTCCTTAAAAGCATTTTCAAAATATTAAGAAATGAACAATATTATGGAACACTGTTAATTACATTATACTCTTAAGCATTAAAGGATCCTTGAGCTTATAGAAATTATCTGTAGTGTTGACACAGAGAAAGAAAGTTTGTGAACAAAAACTAAACGTAACCCAATACACTGAAAATAAAATATCAAGAATCAGAAACACTGTGCTCTTGTCTTGGCTCCTTAGAATTTTAAGTGAATCATTCAGTAAGTTTTCCCACATCCTAAAATCTACCCTTTCTCACAGAATGAAATCAGGCAATTTATGTGAAATTTATCTGAAATGTAAAGTACTATGTAAGGTAAGGTCTTAAGGTACACAGCAGTACAGGCACCTTACCGCAAAATGACCCTGGGTGAAAGAGGCAAGCGTTTAAGAATTCGGGTCAGAGAAATCTTTAGAGAGGGGGTAGGACTTCCTGAAGTGGGTGGCATTTATATTGGCAATAGTACGGTTAACAGGCAAGAAGAGGAAGAGGTGTAAAACTTGAAGATTAAAACATCTTTTCCCCCAAAATGCAATTACCCAGGCTGACAGAGAATTGTGGACAAAGGAAGATGAGGTAAATGTTACAAAGGAGCAATGAGATCAACTGTGGATAGTAAAGTCACATGAAATACACAGGGTGGTGGTGGTGGTGGTGGTGGTGGTGTGTGTGTTTGTATGTGTGTGTGTGTGTGTGTGTGTGAGAGAGAGAGAGAGAGAGAGAGAGAGAGAGAGAGAGAGAGAGAAATGGGTCATGGGAGCAGGACCAGAAGCAAAATGAGTAGAACCATTGTCCATACTCTTCCTCTGATAATTTTACCTATGTCCTTCCAGACATTTTTCTTCTTTTTTTTTTTTCAAATGCATTCTATACAATCTTTGATTTCTTACACTTATCTTAAGCATGTTGCTCACAGTAGAGTGAATACATGTTTACTAAACCAAAGTTTTGGACTTATTTCTGTATGAAGTTTGATAGAAGGTTTAGATTTTCCTCTCCATAAAATTAAACATTTGGGGAGTGATTTTGTTTTTCCTTTGGCTTTATTTGCAAGGCTAAAATAATCAAGTAGTATCAACTTTGCATTTTATCCACTCTCCTGATTGTGTCTGATGCTACCAGTTGAAATATGATCACTTGTATTTAATTTAAATAACTATATTTTGATTCATTTCAATTTTTCTAAAGCACAGATTACTTCCTGATTGATTGGGGGCATTAGATAGCTATGAGTGAATTATTTGTGTAGGTAAAGACCTAATGGGTATTTTCCTAATTAGTTTTCTAATTTCTGGTTAAACATAGCTAAAATTTTCCAAATTTTCATTAAGTATAAAGAAAAAGTTAAAATAATTTAGAATTATACGAGAAAAAGTTAACCCCATTAACACACGTAAGTAGACTAAAATGCATTTTAGACCTGAAAAAGTATAGGTTGACACATACTATGAAAGATGATTTCCTCTCAAGGTAGAAGCAGCACGGTTACTTGAAGCAAATTTAAAGTATTAGAAGTTGAATTAAATTGTTCTTATATCTGTCACTACATATACACACATATATAATGTTTGTATAGTGGATATTTAGTATTCCCAACTGCTCCTCAGAGTTAGATAGGCAGACAGATAGATAGATAGGCAATTCTATCTCCTTCAGTTTTTCTACGATAGCATCAAACACAGACTTCTGAAATTTTCCGGTCTTTGCTGGACAGTTTTATCCAAATTAGGATTATATTAGGAATCAATCAGACAATAAACCCCTCAAAAAGGTAATAAATGAGAATGACTTTTTCTTTTGGCAGTATTTGATTTTTCCTGAAATCATTTGTGAAAAATGCCAAGACTGACCTATCTGAAATGGTCCTCCAATTTCATGTATGATGAGGACATGTTGAGAAACAGGGAATTTCTGAGACTTTCTGAAGTCTCACTGTTCAGGCAGCTGGTGTGGTTCCTACCACAAAACTGACCACCTTCTCCACCCATACACACAACTGCATTTCATTCCAGACAAGCCCCAGAATAATCTGGCATCATTAGAACTGATGAAGAAACCTGGATTCATTGTGATCTTTGGCCAGAATCAGCCCTATGGTGGTCCAAGGCACAGTTCTGAGTGTGTACGTTTCACAAACAATTTTATATGGATTAAATAATGTTAAAATGAATATCAGGAGCATTACAAAAGGGGAAATAAATCATAATATTTTTTTAAAGCTTAGGAATTACTTAGGGGATGAGAAAGAACAGCTCCAACTACCATCATTTTCTAAGAGAAGACTGATGTGGCAAGGACATGGGTAAGAATGCATGCAGGTATATAAAATGAGAACTGCACATGCACACATGAAAGTACACAGGAGCACAAATTCTATCTCTATTCCATTCCAAACCAACAGACTGATCTCTTACATTCTAAATGTGTATCATAGTCAATGCTAGCTTAATTTTCACAGAAATCTGAAAAGTATATATTGCCTCCTCATCTTTTCAGTGAGAGGTCAATGAAATATTGCCAACTCACCACATTCTAAAGAAACTCCAAGGATGTAAGAAAGAAGATTGTGTTAAAAATGATGACAGCTGAGTGTTCTAATTACACTGTGCTGATTTTAATAGATATCATGTCTTGTAATCCTCCCCAAAACTCTATGAGGTACATAAAGATTGTCCTTATTTTACAGATGGTAAAACTAGGTATCAGACCATATAAGTAACTTGGAGAAATCACAAAGCTGGAAGTTATGGAATCAAGAGCTCCACAAACTGATGAGCTCCCAAGCCAAATTCTGAACTACTATGCAGAATTGCTTCTGCTAAAAGAAGACAATTTAATTTCTACGATAAACTACCCTGAGTAACATAGATGGTCAGCCTCCTCTTAAAAATAATTGAAATACTTCTTAAAAAACTGACAAACAAAAATCAAACTACCTCTGTTGTCATGGGAAGTACTATATTTTGCTCACAACTAGTGTGCATTTACATTGTTTGGTAAATTTAGGAGTTGGAGATATACATGAAAATATGCTAACTTGATTTTCAAATGTTTTTGAATCAATAATTTGGAAACGCAAAACCTTAAGAGGTATAACTCATTATGAACTTTTACTGTTCACATTATTTATTTATTTAGTCAACCCAAATCCAAATTTTATATATGTATATAAAGCATATTTTATGTATATAAAATATAAGTTAATATAAAGTAATACATATATATATATATATATATTATATACACACACACACACACACACACACACACACACACACATAGATGGAGAGAGAGAGAGAGGGAGGGAGAGAGAGAGAGTGACCCGGGAGGAGAGAAACATCTTTTTTTTAACAGAATCAAAAAATAATTTTAATCAAAAAATAATCATGTCACAAAATAAAGACCAATCAGAGGTACAATTAGGTCCTTGCTTTGTAAGATCTGAGGTTTGGCAGAAACAACCTTTTAAAATCAGACATTCTTGATTCCTCAACAAACAAATCAAGATCCTTGCTCTCAAGATGATAATCTAGTTGGGGAAGATAAGAAAGTAAAAAGCAATTTCAATTCTGCATAATAGGAATGAAAGTGTTACATATTAATAAATAAGCCCAGAATTTGGGATGTTTTACTGATTCAGTCTGCTTGTGCAAAAGATTCTAGAGGCATGTATGTTGGGGACACTTCCTAATTGAAATCTGATGATAATGACAAGTTAACTAGTTGATTAGAAAATATTGGGGCCATCTAAAGATATCAGTGATGATAACATCTACCTAAAAATCAACTGGAAAAAGCAAACAATCAACAAAAAGCTAGCAAAGTACATTAATAGGCAACTCATTTAAGAAACCAAATATACAACACACATAGGAGAAATGTAGTCAAGGTATCCTCTTGACTCATAATTAAACAAGTCCAAGCAAGTATATAATTATATATTACTATATCAGTAAAATTCAGAGTTTGATGATAATATCAAGAGTTATCAATCTTGAGAGGAACTTTGAAACTTTCAGGAATGCAATTAGATAATAGTTATGAAAACTACAAATTAAAATGTAGTGCCTTGCAGTCTCACTCCTAAAAAGTTAAGCCATAGATAAATTCATTCAGACATATGGACTCAGATATATGTCCAAAGATGTTCCTTAAACATATTTGCAATAGCTACAGGTGGAAATAATGAACATCACTACTATTCTGGTTAAACAAGTGTGCCAAATCCACTTACTCTGGATTGTATTGTGTCCCCTTACCATTTACCCCAAATTCACATGTTGAAACTTTAATCCTCAGTATTACAGAATGTACCTGTATTTGGAGGTAGGACTTTTAAAGAGGTGATTAACTTAAAATGAAGTCGTGAGAGTGGGCCCTAATTCAAAATGACAGGTGTCCTTATAAAAAATGAAAATTAGGACAGAGAGATGACCACATGAGGACATAGCAAGAAGTCAGCTATCTGCAATCCAATGAAAGAGGAGGCCTCCGAAGGAACCAAACCTGCCAAGAGAGTTTGGAACTATCAATATAAGCCAGGGGAAGAGCATCCATGAAGCTGAGTCTCAGATCCCCAAGGAAAGGCTCTAATTGAATGATACTGGCCCTTCTGAGCTATGGTAGAAGCCTATAGATCAGTGATCCAGACCCAGGGCCAATTTAGTCATAGGCAATATGGGCACAGTGCCTAGGTCCAAATACATTTAAGGGTTCATAAGAATTTGTTTGAAATCAGAACAAAATGTACTTTTAGGTCAAAGAAACTGTTTTGATATATGAAATTAATATAGATTTCTTTAGACTAATTAAGTGGTAAAACATAGCATATATATATTTGTTTGTTTGTTTGCTTGTTTGTTTTTCATTTAGGACAGATTCCACAAAGACATAAATGTCCAGAGCCGGTGAAAGTCATTATGCAACCCCACTCAGGTTTCTCATAAGTGACTGCCAATGGTGATACTTGTGTCTCTGAGAAAAGGCAAAGGTGTAGATTCTGGAATTGAAATTGATGCTACTATTAAATTAATGGCTACTTTCAGGAGAAAAGATGTGATGCTGAGATAGTGAAAGAAAACAGGGAGGACATTCATTTCCCTCTAGTCTTCCATTCTTCTTCTACTACCCCTATTTGGCAGAGCTCAATGTCAAGGAAAAGTGGAGGGCAACACATGGAAATGAAAGCAAGATTTCCAGAGTTGTAGCATACTGAAGAGTATAGAATACATTTAAAACTGAAAGAAAGTGATTACCGGCACATTCACATAATGGAGTAATATAAGACTATAGCAAGAATCTGTTTATGTGAAGACTATCCAAAGTACATTATGACATAGAAAATTGTAGATGCAGAATAGTTTTAAGAGTAAAATCCTTCATAAAATAATATAGATAGGTTAGTAAATCAGTAAATAAGCTGATCATAAATACTCCTATATACTATCTTGGAAGGAACTCAAAAAACTTTAATGGTAGTTAAATTTAGTGAGTTTGACCAGACCAACTCATGTAAACCTTCATTTTATTTGATTCTTTTCCGCAACAATTGAGAAGTCCCAAAGTTTTACAAGTAGCTTTGTTTACTTTAATAGCACAGAAGTTATTTAAATAATTGGATTATATCATTTTGTTTCCTTTTTTCATTAATCTGCATTTTAAAAAAAGTACTGTTTAAACACAATGAAGATAAAGTTCTAAAAAATTTTCAGGAATCTTCCAGAGAGACTTCTGTTTGGTGTTTTCTCTGATTTCATCTCTTACCATTCCCCATCATACATTCCAAGAAAATTGGTCTCTTCTTAGTTCCTCAGATATGCTGCTAAGCTCCCACTGATATCTTTCCAAGCTCATCCTTCAGCTATCAACACCACTTCTTCAGAGAACCCTTTCATGATATGTAGTTGTCTGCTGTATTCAAAGCTCCCTACACTTTCCTATACTATCACTGCATTTATGACATAGTATTGGTTTAATAACAACTTTCTCTAATGGATTGTGAGCACTGTGACAGTAGAAAGCTGTACCTCTCCACATTCACTTCAGTAATTGCCTAGCTCTCAACAAATTATGTAGTATATATGTGGACAGATGGATACATACCCTTAAATTGCTTATTACTTAGTAGGAACCTATATGTAACTATTTACGTACTAAAAGGAAAATGTACCCAGAATTGTGAAATAATGTTAGCTTTAGGCTAAACTAAATATAATTAATTACATATAAATGTATAAGGATATTTAACTATCTTGAAATCAACTTATTATAAGTAGAACCCTGTAAAGCCAGCAAAGTGACTGGAGTATAAGCAAAAGGGCTTAACAAATAAAATGTGGATTTTTTCTAAACCTATGAACTCTGAGGAAATAATGTATTTAAATTTAAAAAACAGAGGCCCTCTCCAGATAAAAGTCCATTGACTTTGGAATTACTGACATTCAGAACTGTAAGAAATATATTTCTGTTCTTTACAAATTACCCAGTCTCAAGTGTTCTGTTATTGCAGCACAAATTGATTCAGATAAAACAGATTTGAGATAATAGAAGATGAGTCTGAAGATATCTGTTATGAAGAAGAGAAAAAGTATTTTCTTAAAAATGAACAGATAGTAACTTATTCAAACTTTTGATAATTGGAGTTCTCAAAAAGAAACAGGGAAAAAATGGAGCAGAAAAATATATGAAGAAATACAGAGTAAAGTCTTCTCAAATTTGGTGAATATGAAAAACTTAGAGATTCCAAACTGATTAAGATAAATTTGAAGAAAGTCTCCCTAGGCATGTAATTGTCCAGTTTCTTAAATCCAATGATAACACACATACACACATCAGCCAAATATAAATGACATATTCATGCAGAGGAACAATTATTAAACTGGCAACTCCTCAAAAGTGGTAATATATAATAGAGGTAAGGTTAAAATGTTTCCTTTGACACTAACAACATGAAATTCAAAAGATGCCTCATTGAAAGAAATTTTCATAGCACTGTAGGAGTAAGAAACCAGATTACAGTGCATTAATGTTGCCTTGTTTCTGAAATCATGTACAAAACAGTAATTGAAAGCAGAATTATGTAAGCACCATAATAGAGGTTAAAAAAATGAAGAAAACTTAGAAAATAGATTGCAGAGGGAGTCCTTTGAAAAGCACCCATGTATAACACTGTTCCCTGTACCTCTTACATGTAAATAATGTTCCTGAAGTACAGCAACCACAACTGTCTCATAAATGTGGTTTCTATTGCTAAATATTCATAACAGAGGAACAAATGCTATGGTATTGTCAGCAGCTGAAAAGCAATGGACAAAGTGACTCAATGTGAATGTTAGCAAAATCTTTATCAGAGAAAGTAGGTAAAATACTCATAATAAGTAAAATGGGTGACATTATGAATAACTTAGACATGAGGGGAAATTCATTAGCCCATATTACTGTGTTAATGGCCCAAGACTTTTTCCATTCAACAATTGTAGAGGAACTCACATTATCTATCTCACCTTTACATTAATGAAAAATGTTTTGTAGGAAGATGATCAATGGAGATAATGTAGCCAAAGACCTAAGCTTTATATTGATTTAGCTGGCATTTTCATTTGTGCTGTAATGGAAATCTTATTTAGTGGTTTAGGTAGAAAATGTAGTTTTATGATTTTCTTTTTTTTTTATTATAAGATAATAATGTGATATATTTAATAGACCAAATATTTATTTCTAAATATCTCACTTATTGCATAAGATTAAGTTAATTGTTTAGTTACAGAATTCAATGCTATGGATTATAAGGACATGAATAAAATAATATTTAACGAATGTCCGATTTTATACACATTCTGTTTGATTCTTCTTAATGATGAAAACAGTAAGGTAAATGCAATACTAACATATTTAAATGAGGAAATTGCCAAAACTTCAAATGACTCGGTAATTTCATTGTATTCATCAACTTTTAATTTGGAGAATACAAAACTATTGTTACCATTAGACATCTCAAATAGGCCAGTATTTACTTCTTCCCTTTGTCATTTAAAGACTTTTATTCTCATATTCACCCTTAAATGTTCTTCATAAGATAACCATATGCTTTCAGTTTAGCAAATTATTGTTCATATTTCAATGACAGACAAACTGAAGGTGAAATTGCCCTTAATCAAGAAGTAAATACACAAATAAATAGCAAAGATGAATTAGAAGGCAGATCTAGAAGTGATTAAACCTAACCATGATATTATAGAACTCACACTGATAAATTGAAATTACTTTGCTAAATGTGTGAACAGAACATTTATTTGTTTTATTTAGAAAAACAGAATGGCAAAACAGTATTTCATGTTTTTAATCAGAGGCATTTATTATTCATTTTATTAACTGATACTTTGGGGCCCACCCAAAACAATACAATTTAAAATCCACATAACTCTTTTCCAAATTTAATGATGATTTATGATTATAGGTAACGTCAAAACATAAAATGCCAACATATTCATTTGTTTTGTGGTCCTATGTTTAAAGAGGGTCATCACAGGAAATCACAGCAATATAAAAATATAAATTTCTAGAAAGTCATAATGTTAATGGTTATATTGCCTTACGATTTAGATGACCTTTCAGAATTAGTACCCAAATTCGTTCTCGATTATTTTTCTTATCTATCAATAAACAAATACTTAATTCTTGATGGAATTCTCTTTTATATTTTACTATCCTCCCAAGATTTCAGAAGCCATTGCTGATTTTCACTAATGCTTTTAATAAAAGGTGAGGAAAAGTATGGGATTTATTACTTATGTCTGAGTCCAATCAGAAAATAGAAACCAAACAGTAATTTGAACAGGGAAATTTAACATAAAGAAATATTAGCAGATCAGAATAATAAATCATTGGCTAGGGAGAGTTAAAAAAAACATGAATAATAGAGTAATTGCATGGATCAGAAATGTATGCTACCCTGAAAGCTGAAGTATAGTTCACAGGGAAGGGTCTAAAACACACTTCCTGCCCAAACCAGACTAAGATTGAAATCTCATTGGATGGGTACAGCTGAAGATCTCAGAGGCAGAACTCTGGATAGTAGTTCACACGTGCCCTTTGAATGGCAAGGAAGCTATCAGGAAAAAACTGCCCCTCTGAACTTGCCATAAAGTCAGTCACATAAAAGGTACCAGGAGAGGTTATTCCTGGAAAGGTATATCACCAGCAGCACTCCATCATAAAGGCACTGGAGGAGGTACTGGGAAAGCTGCTGGCCACTGGTGGTACCTCCATTTTGCAGGAGCCAAGATCTGGAAAAGCATTGCTGTGTGTGGGTCGCATGCTAAAGAAAGTCACACCTTGGCAGTATGCTGGCACCAGAGTAACTAAGTGTACTGTACAGGAACCATACATTGGTTAAAATTGGACTTTGAAGGAAGATGACCTAGGAAGAATACTAGAGTCAAGAAGAAAAACACCCTTTCCCACTCCACTTGGCAAAGCTTAATACTAATCCATCTGGTAAAGAAAGAATACTTAGAAATTCTACCTCCATTATACCATAGCAAGCAGAGACAGATTTTAAAGACAATAATTGAAATCTGATATATTTGTTTTTCTTAACTAAAGTTGTTTCCCATCTATGTTTTCATGCCAAACCCAGGAATGATTTCAGTATCTGTGTAATAATGAAATCCATAAAATATGATTTTTTCCCAGTGATTTCCTTATTTCTCCTTGATTGGTTAGCATTTGATTGATTAGTGTTCTTGCAGAAGGCTAAGCCATATGGTGTGCATTGCCATGTACCACAGGATGCAATCAATTTCCAAAGAATGTACCTCATGACAGAGTTCAGCCCCCATATTTTTGTAGCCAGAGGCATTTCCATTGGGTTTATTTGCCGATTCTGCTCCAAGTTTTCAAAATAGTGAGTGCTCAGGGACCACTAACTAATTGAATTGCTCTTTACTGAGTACAAAATAGTTTCAGATTGAAAAAAAAAAAATTATTATTTCCCCAAATTTAGTTAAAGACACTACAATTTAATGACTTCATGGAAGTACAAAGCTATTAAGAATCAGAGTTGAAATTCAAACCAAAACTTTGAAATTCAAACCAAAACAAAGTAACTGAAATTAGCCTAATGAACAATACTTGGAGGTACAGTTTCAACTCAGTTGAAAAGGCAAGCTTAGCAAAAAGTTATGAAAATATTAGAAAATGGTGCTTTCAGATCACTTTTAAATAATATGCTCAAGAAAAATTTATAAAGAAAGAAAATTTAATTTCAGTTAACCAGTGAATGAATAACTTTATTGACAATACCGTGATAATTTAAATGACAAAAGAAAATAAATGTGTCAGTAATCATAATTGCATGGGTTGTATTTACTAAGCACTAGTATGTCTTGCATGTCTACTGTGTACTAATTGACCTAATTCATCATTTTACTTTGACTTAGAACTCAGGTTCTATTCTCTGTAAATTTTCACTTAAAGCAGAAAATGCACAACCAGATTTGCAGAGTGATGTCACATTTTAACCATCTACAGTCTCAGTCTTGTTTCAATCAGCATTTACCCCTGTACCTTCCCTGATGCTCTCTAAATCATCATATAAGATTGTTTTTCACCTGTACTTTCTTAGTCCCAGGACAAGAGAGCCCAAGTTCAACTTGAAAATGAATGTTCAGTGGTTCAGTGTGTTTGAGCTGGTAAGGTAAAGACTTTTAGCCTATGACACTGTCCACTATGATGTACCTGTCTGAATGCTCTGTGCATACTTCAGAGAGGCCAGGGTAAACTGGATTCTTAAACACACATTTAATGGAATTCAGTCAAGAGAAGTGAACATACATAATTCTCAGTATGCACTTTCAAATCATAAAGAGTTTTGTAGTGGTCATTTCCGTAACAGACTGGACTGACATGCCACACAATGGACACTTGCCTTCCTAGCAGATGGGCCTCCTTGGTTTTGTCTTGAATACAGCATTAATTGAAAACACATTCAGTTCAGAATAGAACTGTTTTTTTTGTTGTTTTTTTTTTTTTTTTTTTTTTTGTGGAAGAGCAGGTTTATTGTTTAATTCAGACAAAGAATTCTTTATCTAGTGAGTGACTTGTCATCTTATGTCAATGTAAGCTATGTAAAGAATGACTTTTCATTAAAACAAGTTTAGCATATTTGCAATTGTCTTGGTCAGATGGGAAAGTTTCTGGCTGAAATAGTGGATTATATCCTGTGGTTTATGCAATCCACAAGTTGATTCTATGTGGGAAAGCAAAAATAAGAAGAAAAGAGTTTTGTTTTCTGTGTGTGTGTTTTCCTCTTTTCTCTTGGCTCCACAAGTTATCTGTGCCAAGAAGCAATTTTAGGAAACATTGAGGAAACCCTACCATGTGTATAGGTGGCAGAATTCACCAAGTTATCAGGGGACTTAATATGAATATCTCCTTCTCTAATTAGATTATAGTCTCTAATTCCTATACTTGGCTTACTATGGATAAAAATATGTCTTCATCCAGCTCCTGGCATTTTCCTAGGCACTGTATACATCCATACTCATTAGGCTTCCAATGCTACTTCTAACATCCCACATCGAACTTACTGCTGGCAATCTTCCTACTGTTCCTCCATATTTCAAACTGTCTTAGAGGCAGAGTTCATATGTTTCCAAACTTCCTCTTTTTCACTGCTAACAGCATGACATCCTCCTGCTGGCCAAGAACCTCTAAAGTTGAACAAATACACTGGAGAGGGTCTAACATATGCTGGTGCAACCCTGTAGACAAAAAGTGCAACTTTGGGGCTGGGGATGTAGCCCATGGGTAGAGGGTTTACCTAACATGTGTAAGGCCCTGGGTCAAATCCCAGGCACCAAAAAAAACAAAAATTACTATGCACAACCCTGAGAATCCTACAAAATTCTCAGCATTTCCTCACTGCTGTATTAATGATGTGTTTCCTCATCATCAGTAACACTGGAGAATAAGGAAGATATTAGGAAGCCCCCTCTGATTTGCACCCATCTGACCTTTTTTCAACTAGTCTAACCCTGTAAATAGACCCAGGAAGGTCCATAGGGAGGTGGAAAGGACTCAATAGAACCATCTTGAAACATGCATCTCCTTTATCTTTGGCCTAGAGGGAGCCAAAATCCCAGAGTGGACTTTGTTTTTCCCAAGGGACCCCAAGAATCTGCACCCTCTCAAGCAGCTCCACCAGCCACAGGGAATGTGCCACATGCCTTCCTCAGGAGCTATATGTTTCACACAGATGATTTGAACATGGTGTGGTGTGGAAAAAAAAAAAAATGATAGAAGACTATGACCTTTTCGTGAGTTGTCTTCACAATTTACCTTTGGTTTACAACCTATCTTAATAAATTTGTGATTTCCATGTTGTCACAGAAGTAGGATATTGTACATATATAACAAACCTTGAGTTCTTTACATTTCCTATTTTTTATCATTTCAGTTTCCCTTTTTTCCCCTTCCCTAAGGTTTGATGCTGTTTTGACTTTGTGCTTCGAGACACATTGCAACCTAGGGATCACCACGTATCATGGAATGGTTAGATTTTACTAGTGTCCCTCTCTTCCTCAGAACTAAGCTACTGAACAGAGTGATGCCCTTTTCCAAAAATGGAAGGAAAACTTGTAGGAGACAAATTCTAGACCATTATCCTGCTTCTTTTAATATTTCTTCATATTGTTCTTAGGGTACCTTCTGTAAATTGAATAATTAGTGTTCAAATGCCTGATTAAAATACAATTTTCTAAACTTCATGGAGTCTAAACCAGGACGGACTGAATTGCTAGATATTTTAAACTCTGTCTCTTCAGTTCAGTGGTTCTCAAGTTCATTGTTTATCAGAATTATCTGGAGGACTTGTTGAAATATACATTCTGGGTCCTGAAATTTCTCATTCATTGGTATAAAGTGGGAACCCAGAATTTACAATTCTAAAAACAAATTCCCAGGTAACGAACGATACTTGTCCAAAGTTAACAGTTTGAGACCATTTGCCTACATGATCTATTATGTCAGCAAAAAGGATTAAGAAGGAATAATTTGGTGATATTCTATTTGGTATATGCAAATTCCAATACCAACCATGATAAATTTTGCATAACTTTGTAATTACTTGACTGACCAATGTAAACCACGTATTATATTTATAATTTACTATTAACTGAAATGATGAATTTTTTCAGGTATTCTTGCATACATGTGTGAAAGTTCACAGGAAAAATCACTGGATAATTCTTTAGGAAAATCACTGAATATTCAATAGTATTCTATTTGAATTTGTCAACATAAGTTTTTTTTTTATTATAAAGAATTCTGGTTACGTGAATGATTGTGAAATCATTTGGAAATGATGACCTGTTTTAATTCTAGCTGTCAGCTAGAATACTCTTAAGATAAAACAGCCCCTTAAAAGGGAAAGAAATGGAAAGCAATTGGGCAATTAGTTACTCATCCCTGAGGCACCCTATCCATACTCTGAAACTGTATATCCCAGACACTTTCTTCTCATATATCTCTCTGTCTTTACTTATCAATTCAATTTTTTCTTGATGCTTTACAAACTCTTGTCCCAGTGTTCATAATATTATGCTTCCAAATGAGATCCTCAGAATGCATGAATTTCTTTCCTCCCTCAACCAAAGCAAAGTAGAACTAAAGATGTGACATTTGTTAGCTTTTGAAGACAACAGTCACTTGTAAAAATTTCTACCAGAATGCCTTTTTCTCTTCCATAGAATGGATGATGAAGGAATCTCATTTTAATACTAATACTTCTTTAAAATTTCATTGATCAAATAGTGTACCCCATTGGGATCTTGTTAAAACTTCTGAAACAGCAGCACTGCAAAAATTCATATAATTGTGTTGAGGGAACATGCAAAAATACCATATGCATTGTAGTAAGGAACTATTATTATCTGCTTCTTTCAGGTGAATTTTTTAAATATGCAGCACCTGAATTAATCCATCTTAATTTGGGGAAACATCTAAAAATATAAGTTTCTTCCAGAAAACTTGTAAAACATGGAAAAGCATAAGGAATAAAAATAGAAATACCTGTAAATTTTAAACTCAGATAAATATGCACTTTATATAAAGATATAACAGTATTAAGGACACCAGAAGATAATATTTCACTGGAGAAAGTTGCGGAGTTCTAGATCACTTTCTTTTGGGAAAAGAGAGAACTGTTTCCCCTTCTATCTCAGTAAGTGAGAGAGCTTTGAAGAATCTGTTAGCATTTGATATGTTTTAAGAAATATGAGAACACACAGGGACTGATGTTTCAAACCCACCTGAGAAAACTAAATGCAGCAGTCTGTGACAGGGGAAAATGAAGATGGTAGTGAGAACAGCTACATTCTGCCATTTAGTGTGGCAATGGTGCCTAGGGTTCTAGTGGCCTGAGTGGGTAGTGCAGAAGGAATTAGGATGGAGACTTGAAGAAATCTCAGCATTAAGAGGCTCTGGAATGAACCATCAGGGCAGGAGCTGAGTAAATGGGGACGCACCTGTGTCAGTGAACTACATGACTCGGAGATCCCCATGGTGAACAGTCCAAGACCACCAAATGCTTCCCAGAGACTGTTTTAATTTCCACTTATCCCTGAATGCTCCAATGCCAAGTGATAAAAATACCTGGAAAGTTTCCTGCTCACTTCTCTCTTCCACATTCTCATGGGAGGGGTTGAGAAAGAAGGCGTGGTTAAGGAGCTGGAAGAAGAGGAGAGAAAGCTGGGGAAGGAGAGAGATGAACAACCGTTTCCCATAGAAGTGGTTTGGATTATGCAGAGAAAGAGAAGCATCTTTAATTCTACCGCATAGTTCAGAGTTTTAAATGTAGAAATGGTCATTTTAATTATCAAAATTAAATTATAACTAAAAGTAACTAGAGAACTTTTAATTACAAGAATGTGACCAGAAAACTCATGACCTCTCTTGGGTTTTATCCAAAGAAGGGTGAAAATTAGCTTACCCAGAGGAAAAAGACAATATTGCTTTCTACTGGTCCCGTATATCTTGCTCCTTTAGTATAATCATAATGAATTATATTGTAATATATGGTTGTCCTAAAATATAATTAGTTATTTCCAGTTTGTCATTCTATCTTGAAATTGCCAAAACTAGATACTATTTCCTTTCTCTTCTAATTCTAATGTTTTATCACCCTTATAATTATGAAGCCCTTCCTTTATGAAAAAAAGATTGAACATCTTATTAAAATGAAGTGCCTGAAACATGAACATAATCAATGATTGATAAAGATATGTATGAATAAAAACCTGACCAAAATGTCATTCCTTCCTGCTTTCTTACACACCACACACATATAGACACACACAGCTAAAGGAAACAACATCCTTTTGGTATTACTTATTTTAAAATGAGAAAAATAAGCACTCTGAAATTTTTATCATTTTAAATCTATAAAAATTTAAGGTACAAACTCTTCTCTAGGGCTTCTACAAAGTACAATTAGTGCTCTATTCTATCTATATGAAGAGAAAACACAGATGGAAGCTCTCTGCACCAACAGAAAAAAGGAAACCCAAAATAGGAATGAAGCAGTAATCACACTATTGGAAGAGTGAGAATAGGTTAATGAAGAGGAAGGGGATCCACAGCCCAAGGGAGACACTTTGCTGCCTTGAGAAGGCACAGTGTGAGCAAAGCAAGTGGTAGAAGTCTGGGGTTAGTCAGAGGTGCCCAGCTAATAGGCTTAAAGGAAGGGAGAGGCATGAGAATTAGAATGAGTGCTTCCCATGGCTAGAGGTACCTTGAATCCATCCTCTTTGAGAACACAGAATCATACTGTATGACAATGACTGTCTACCTCAGTGTTACTTCACAGGAGGGGTTATCTTACATTCAGCCCTTTTTGAAGGATATAAAAAGTTCATAACTTCTGTGGGGATTTTGCTCTTCCTTTGTCATAGTGCATTTGTGAAATGTGTTTAAAAATAAGTTCTGTCCAGGTACAGTGGCACCTGCTTTATAATCCTAGCCACTCTTGAGAGGCTGAGGCCAGAAAATTCCAAGTTCAATGCCAGCCTCAGAAATTTAGGGAGAATCTGTCTCAAAGTAAAAAATAAAATAAAATAAAAAGGGTTGGTACTGAGTTCAATCACCAGTACCAAGTAAATAAATTTATACCTAAATAAAAATAAAAATAAGTGAACATTGAGAGAGGAATGACATAGATGAAGATGATAGTCTCAGGTCTGAAGGTATAGGTGGCCAGTGTAGCCATTGTGGCTAAGGCAAGAGGAGGAGGAAGAAGGAAAAAAGGTTATAAGCTAAGGACAACTATCTTGACCAAACTTTCTCTTCTCCCTTATAGGTCAGACCACCTTCATGCTCTAGTTACCTTCCGTGCAGAGCTGAACATCCCAAACTGAAGGGGTAGGTTAATTGCCCAGTTCCGGGGTGATTAATTTATAATTCCTAAAGAAAATTGTTGCTACGCAATCACTGGAATCAAAAGAGTCAGAGATTACCCTCCAAGATGTATGAATAGAAAGTTTTTGCAGGCAAATTTGGATCGTTTCCAGTAGTTTAACTTTTCTTCTTGAATTACAAAGAGAATTTTATGACAGTGGCAGGCACATAGTTTTCTCCAGCATTCTCAACGTCTTCCTGTCTGTCTTGTTCCCACACGTTAAATCAGCAGTGCATGACTTACAATTTGATTTGCTTCCTTTTTTGCAAAGTAGTCAGAATTCGATTCCATTCATGAGTGACCTTTCTCCTCCCTCTCAGATGCTGATTTGAGCAACATTGAGATCACTTTTATTTCATCTTGAGAGATAAAAATTTGGTGGCCTAAGGAGTGGGAGCACTTAATGACTGTTTCAGTACAGCATTTACCAAGTCGGTATTCAAAGCCATCTGAAATAGTTGGCACAGGCAAATAATAAATGGCATTACTTTAATAAATTGGGAGAGAATAAGACTGTCCCATTGTGCCTAGCAACTGTTAAACATTATGTTCTTTCTTGGAATCTAACAATGAAATATTTGTTTCATTCAGCACTCTGCATTGTTTCTTAAAAACAGATCTTGAGAAGAATTGTATGAATAAATTGAAATATATACATATACCCACATACGAGCACATGTATACATATACACACAAAATTATACAAAAGAGTATGAATGACACTTTTAAGATCTAATTATCTGAAAACAAACAAACAACCATGTCTTTAAATAACCAGGTTTCCTAAATCTGTGATAAATGTACAAAACAAAAACAAAGAACAAAAAGTTGACAAAGGAGAAAAAGAATAATAAATTGCTAAGAGTTTAGAACTTCAGCTTTGAACAAATAACTCTTTAACTAGTCTAACTATTTCAAATGTAAAATGGGGATAAGATTACCAATTCTGGGACCAGTGAGAATTACATGAATTAAGACTTTTAAAATATTTAGCAAGGAACTAATAATAAATATTCCATGTTAGCTTTAATAATAGTCCAATGAAGATTATAGCTCTTCTTGGTTTTAGTCTTTGAATATGTTAAATTAGGCAATATTAAAGATAGGGTACTATTCAGATATTTACCCAATATCAATCTTTATTACATCTAAGCTTTGGCATGGTCTCACTTTTCTTCTTGGCTGCATTTAGCGGGTAGCAGATAGAGAATTTCCATGAACTTGAACAATTCAGATAGGACTACATCTCTGGCACACATAATTCACACTACATAAAAATGAAACAGCTTGTACAGAAAGCATTTTCTTTGCTGTGTGAACATGTGTATGAGAGTGTGCGTGAATGCGTGTGTGTGTATGTGTGTGTGTGTGTATGCCCAAGTGCACCAGAATGATAAAGTCAAGGGAGACATATAAGGAATTGTGCTCATTGTTAAAATTGAAAGTGTTGCAACAAGTCTACAATGTATCTGACAATTAGCAATGACTTCAATGCCTAATAGAGTTAATTTCTCAATATATCCATTTACTTGATTCTTTGTACTAAAAGAGGAAACAAAAAAGATGAGGAAGAAATGCTGACTAGACAAGGAAAATGAAAAAGTAGAGAAGCTGCTCTTCCCTGGACATCTCTTTTGTTAAGCCTGTAAACTGGGGGTGAATTTTCTTGGGTATTTTGTTGGAGAGATGTCAAATTGATACTCATTACATTAAAAGCAGGCCACATCCATGGCATCGCTTTTATTTTACATCAGAAATTTCAAAGGTTTTGAATTACCTTGACGAGCAAGTGGTCCTCAGGGATCTTCTCCCTTTGACTCACAAGTGTCATTCACCTTTCATCTGAAGCAAATCAGGTCATCACATAGGTAAGTACCTGAGGCTACATTTTGCTAGTAGGTAAGACTATCATGATCCTATGACAGTAATCCATATTCTGCCTATTGTCTGATACCCAACTTTTGTGCAGTAAGCATGAACAGGTGGGCAGTTTTAGGGGTGGGAATCATGTTTTCTTCTATTAACCATCATGCAACTGGTGAGTAGATGGACTCAAGAGGACCCCATTGCAGGTCTCTCTCCTTCTATAGGTATTAAATGTAAATTCCAGAATTTGAGGAATGGAAGTCTCCATTGGGATTTTTGGAACCAAGTTCCACATAAACATCACTGAATAAAAGATACTAGAAAATTATTCAATTCTCCATCATCTAAGCCCCAAAGTTGCTAAGGTACTTACTTCCTCCTTCTAAAAACTCCTTCCATTTTGGGATCTTATTTTACTACCATCAGACTTGGTAGAATGAACTTGCCTCCAGCAAGTCACAGGGCCCGCCATTTAGTTAGTACAACATTCTGTGTTTTTTGCCTATCATAGCTTTAAGCCTTTACTAGAAGGTAAGATTTTTCTCAGATTGCCAACATGCAGACATGAGAAAAGTAAACAACTGACAGAATTTGTGAAGAAAAGAAATGATGCCTGAAGTTGATTAAGGATGGGAACATATATCTCAATTTCTTTCTCTTTCTCTGAGAAACAGAAACATTTAATTCAATGAAAAATAAATGTCCGCCTCTTAACCCATCCAAACAAAAGTATAAAAGTGTGATTTAGAAAAGGGGATTTGACAAGAAATAATTGAAATAATTGATCTATTAAGGCAATATTTTTGTCTATGAATTGTAGAAAATGTCTGATTGATAAAGCTTATAAGGTTTGAGATTTAAAAAAAAAAAAAGGATTAATCAAGCAATGGAGCCTTTACATGAACTTGCCAAGGGGTGAAAGAAAGACTTAGAATTAGCCAATTAGGGCAGTCACTTGTCTCAAATTTCCTGGAAAAGGCCTGGAGTAAAACTTAGCATAATTAACAACTGTACCATCATCACTCTCAAAGGAGTACTTGTTTGGACAAATTACTTTAGATGTGGTCACCCTAGCCATAGAGGATGAAGTAGTCTTATTCCCACGTGGTTGGAAATGAAAAAGGATAGAGGAAGTGTGTCAGATAGTTGGGCAAGTGCCATTCTCTTTATGTCAGTTCATTACAAAAAGGCAAATGCAGTGGCCTCAACCAATACATGTTTATTTATAAAATTGAGTAACAACCTACAAAACCGTTTTGAATTACTTAGTGGAAATCAAGATCTTTCATCACAGATATAAAGGAAAGCAGAGGAGATAAAATTGGCATCTTCTTCTGAAACTCAAGCTGAAAACCATGTTTCAGCAAAGGAAACACAGAATTCTCCACCAATGCCATGGCACATGAGACTCTTTGCACATGCCAGACAAACCATCCTAGCAAGAATCCCAGTCCAAACCAGGATTGTGAGTCTATTTGTATTTTCCTTACTTTTTAAGAGAAGACTAGCAGAATTTTTCTTGTAAATTTAGTGATGCATAATCACATGTTGTTTTACATAAACATGTATTCCAATTTGCATAAATTTGCATAGCATTTTCCCCAAAAATCTAGCTCTGAATATGTAAAACAAATTAATCTCTGTTCTCTAATATAATTGTATTCAAATGTGTTATCCAGGGCTACCACAAGCGGTAGGCTTACCAGAGATTGAAATGACATCACTCCAAAACTCTTCATTGAAAATGGATAATAGTTATATACTGATAAAACTTGGATATTTCCAGAAATTAATTAGAAACTTAAAATATACTGATGAAATAATTCCATGTCAGAATATGCAAAATACTTTATGCAATTCATTAAGGATTAATATTAAGGAGACATTTGCTAAGTTCTCTACAGTTCAGGTTAACTCCAGTTCTCCAAATTCGTTTGCTTTGAATGGGACTTTCATTGTAAAACTGAAGGATTTTTTTCAAAATGAATTTTAACGTAAAGATATGGAAAATTATTATTATTATAGCCAAAAAACAAGGACGTTAAATTTATTTTCTGATTGCCAACTAAAGGCTTCAGGTTCGATCTTTCCTATTATAAATGTAAACACAGAAGGGAAGATAATTAGCCTTCTCCTTCATAAATAAACTGCTACTTGGCAAATAATTATTTCTGTGTCAGAAGATAGTCTAAGTACTATGACTTGTTTTATAAGTGTTTTCTTAAAGAGGATTTCCATAAATGAATATGAAAAGCACAGCAAGTTCTTGAATAAAACCCTTATATACAGGTGTGGGGTTTATAGCTACTTAGATTAGATCCATAGCTGGCAACTCTTAGTATCTTAACATGCAAAATAAATTTTCTACAGAAAATAAAATTGCTAAGGTGAAAAAATGATAATGCCAATGATTGCAAACCACTCAAAAAATAGCCTAAATTCAAGTAATCCCATTAACACACAAATCAGACCATCAACTTGTCTACTCAATAGCTTCTATTGGCTTCCTATCACCTGCAGAACAAAATCTAAATTTGTCTGGACCCATAGATTTTACATCAGATGACTTCTAGCTTTATTTCTGATCTAATTGCAACCTTCCCACTTACTTACACAGCCTTCTAGTTATGCTTTGAACATGCCAAGATGAATTATACCTCAGGGTCTTTGCTGTGGTTTGCAGTGCTACCATGGATCTGGGAAGTAAGAGAATGGAATCAGTGAAGTTAAAAAACTATAAACCTTCCTCTTCTTGCCAAGTCTCCACCATTTCTCTTGAGCAAACCATGAAATTATTGCATGGATTTGGTTAATTTGTGGAGTTCTGAGAGAAAGTTCATTCTGATAACTTTTAATGATTATTTTTATTAAAGAGTAGTTTATGAGAAGGCCTTATTTAAATTCTATAAATGCTTTTCTGTGTACTCTTTAAAACTAACTAAAATTTGAAAAGTGGTAAGTTGTCAATAATAAGTTCAAAGCTGATTTCTGAAGCTTTAGCAGCAGTTTTTATTTTTCACTGTGTTTAGCATTTAAACATAAAGCTTAACATTTTCTAGATGGATTATGTTACATTTTATTTATCCAACCAATACATATTGAGTCAGTGTCTTATATCAGTCACTGTTCTGGGAACTGAAAATGGCAGATTTGAGGAAGTGATATTTGCCTAGAGGTCCCAAAGAAGTGAGAGAATGAGCAATGGCCTCACCTGAGTCAGGTAAATACAGACTGCCTACAATACACACATTTTAGATTAAATGGCACAAATACAATGAAATAAAATGAGTAAAAACAGTATCATATAAAAGCAATAATCAAGTGACCTGGTTAGGCCAAAAAGCAACTCTTAGCAAATACAAATAAATTAGTATAATTCCTGGCATCTTATTGGATCATAATGGTATGAAATGAGAAATCAACACAACAAAACCCTACGTGAGCTATGTAAAAACATGGAGATTGAACAAAATACTTTGAATAATGAATAAGTGATAGAAGAAATTGGGGGGGGATTAGGAAAATTTTTTACTTAAATGAGAATAGTGATACAACATACCAGAACCTCTGGAACACTATGAAGGCATTTCTGAGAAAAGTTTATAGCTATGAGTGCCTACATAAGCAAATCAAAAAGATCCCAAATAAAAAAATCTAATGATGTATCTCAAGGTCCTTGAAAAAGAACAAACAAAGCAATTCCAAAAGCAGTAGAAAGGAGGAAATAATTAAAATCAGATCTAAAATCAATGAAATTGAAAATAAAAAATACAAAGGATCAATGAAATAAAGAGTTGATTCTTTGAAAAGATAAAGAAGATTGATAAGTTCTCAACCAAACTAACCAAAAGAAAAAGACAGAAAACCCAAGTTAATAAAATTAGAGATGTAAAAAGAGAAATCACCAGAGATATCACAGAAATCCAGCAGATCATTAGGGACTCTTTTGAAAGCATTTATAATGCAATAAATTGGAAAACCTAGGAAAAAAACAGATACATTTCTAGACAAATATGATCTTTTAAAATTGAATCAAGAGGTCATAGAAAACCTAAACCAATAACTTGTAATGAGATAGAAGCATCAATAAAGTATTCCAACAACAACAAAAATGCCCCAGGCCCAGATGAATTCATGACTGAATCTACCAGACCTTTAAAGAAGAGCAGTACTCCTTAAATTATTCACTGAAATAGAAAGGAATGGAACACCTCCAAATTCACTCTATGAAGTCAATATCACACTCACACCGAAACCAGATAAGGACACATCAAGGAAAGAAAACAATATCTCTGATGAACTTAGATGTAAAAATACTGAATAAAATATTAGCAAATCATGTTTAACAACATATTAAGAAGATTAAACATCATGACCAAGTTGGTTTTATTCCAGAAGTGCAAAAATGACTTAACATATGAACTTAAATACATTAATTTATCACATGAATAGAATGAAGGACAAAAATCACTTAGCCATCTCAACAGATGCAGAACAGGTTTTTGACAAAATTCAATACTTATTCATGATTAAAATCACTGAAGTAACTTGTGAAAGAATCTACTTCGACATCATAAAGGCTATATATTAAAACCCCAAAGTCAACCTCATAATAAATGGAGGAAAACTCAAAGAATTTCCCTTAAAATCTAGGACAAGATATGGATGTCCACTCTCCTTGCTCCTATTTAACATAATTCTAGAAATTCTAGCTGCAGATGATATGATGCTATACCCAGAAGATCCAAATGAAAAAAATACTTCTAAAGCTAAAGAAAAAATTTGGCAAAGCAACAAGGTACAAAATCAACACATAAAAATTAATAGCTTCCTATAGTGCAACAAGGAATCTGATGAAAAAGAAATAAGAAAAATAATTTCATTCACAATAATCTCAAAACAAATTAAATATCTATGAATAAATCTAACCAAGGAGGAGAAAGACCTCTACAACAGAAACAGTAGAATATAGAAGAAAGCAGTTGATGAGGACCTCAGTAGATGAAAAGACCTTCCATGTTCATGGATGTGATGGGTAGGCAGAATTAATATTGTTAAAATGGTCTTACTACTGAAAGCACTATACAGATTCAGTGCAATTCCCAACATAATACCAATGACATTTTTCACAGAACCAGGAAAAAAAAAAAGTCCTGAAGATCATTTGGGAAAATAAAAGACCCAGAATAACTAAAGCAATTCCAAGTCAAAAAAGCAATGCTGGAGGGATCACTATACTGGACTTCAAATTATACTACAGAGCTATAATAACAAAAACTGTATGGTATTGCCATAAAAACAGACAGAATAGAAGAAACAGGGACAAATCCACACATCTACAATTATCTGATCCTCATCAAAGGTGCCAGAAATATACATAGGACAAAAGACAGTCTTTTAAACAAATGGGGCTGGGAAAATCTTCAACATATCTTTATGTAGAAGAGCGAAACTAGACCCTTATCTCAACCTGCACAATAACTAATTCAAAATGTATTGAAAGATCTAGGAGTTAGAACAGAAACTGTGTAACTTCTAGAAGAAAATGTAGGGTCAACACTTCAGCCTATAGTCACAGGTAAAGACTTTCTCAATAAGATCACTAAAGCTCAGGAAATAATGCCAAGAGTTAATAAATGTGATGGCATCAAATTAAAAAGCTTCTGCACAGCAAAGGAAACAATCGGGAATGTGAAGAGAGAACCTACAGAATGGGAGGAAATATTTGCTAGCTACTTTTCTGACAGAGGATTACTATCTAGAATATATAAGAACTCAAAAACCTTTTTACTAAAAATTCAAATAACCCAACTAAATAAATTAGCAAATGAATCCAACAGACACTTCTGAAAAGAAGAAATACAAAGGACCAACAAATATATGAAAAAAATTGGCAACATCATTAGCAATTAAGGAAATGCAAATCAAAACTGCACTGAGATTTCATTGCATATCAGTCAGAATGCCAGTCATCAGGGGCTGAGTGGTCGAGCACTTGCCTTGCAATCGTGAAGCACTTGCCTTGCAAGCGTGAAGCACTGGGATCCTCAGCACCACATAAATAAATAAAATAAAGATATTGTGTCCACCTACAACTAAAAAATATTTTTAAAAAAGACTACATATAATAAAAAATGCTGGAGAGGATGTGGAGGAAAAGAAACACTTTTCACTGTTAGTATTATAAATTGTCCCAACCACTGTGGAAATCTGTATGAATGTTCCTCAAAAAACTAGGTATGGAACCACCATATGACCCAACTTATACCACTCCTCAGTATTTATCCTAAATAATTAAAGTTATCATACTATGATAATATATTCATACCCATGTTTAAAGTAGCACAATTCACAACAAACTGTGGAATCAGACTAGGTGTTCATCAATGAATGAATGGATAAAAATAAAATAATAAATATACCTTATATTAATAAAGGCCACCTTTAAAAATATTAAGCATGCTAAAATAGAGTAGACACAATTATATTTTCTTTATCCATTAATCAATTGAATATCTTAAGACAAAAAGTTAATATTTTTCTGCATGGTACTGGCATAAAAATATACATATGTACACTTGATATACTATATATTATATGTATAAAATATAATGGAGATTTTATATATTTATAGTTATTTATTTTTTCAGCTATAAAGAAAAATGAGATTATATAATTTGTAGGAAAATGGATGGAACCAGAGACCATTTGTGAAGCAAAATACATCAAACTTGGAAGGTCGATGGTCACATATTTTCTCTTATATGGAAGCCAGAGAAGAAAAAGGAATACAAATGTTGGGTTTGGGGCTCTCATGAAAATCAAAAGAAGATCAATAGAGGAAACAGACCAGGGGGATAGAAGGGGGAAGTGCTAAGGAATGATACTAGCCAAATTATATTATTATATTGTGTACATGTACAAATATGTAACAATGAATCCCATCATTATGTATAATCTAATGTACCAATAAAAAGTGGAAAGAGAAAAATAAATAAATAAAAAAGAAAACTGGAGAGAACATACTGATATCAAATAAAATAGACTTTAGGAAAAAATATTACTGATTACTGAAGACAGCGAAGGACATTTTATAAAAATGGAGAAGTCCCTCCATCAGAAAGATATCACAGTTTTAAAAATATATGCACTTAACAACAGAGCTCTGAAATATGTGAAGCAAAATTGAGTGTACTAAAGGAAAAATAGGCAATTCAATGATGATAGCTGGAGATCCATTTTCCTATTTTTAGTAATGGATAGCAATGCTCTGAAGAAAATAAGAAAATAAGTCTTGAACAACCATACACACCAAGGAGAATGAGCAGATTCCTATGATAGAGTATAGACATTCTACCCAACAGTAGTAGAAAATGTGTTCTTTGAAATACGCATAGAACTCTCTAGGATAGAACAAATACTAAGTGATAAAACAAACCTCAATCAATTTAGAAAGATCAGAGTCACACAAATTATAATAACAGAATGGAATTTTGAGAATTACCATTTGACAACAATATTAACTTTTTGTCTCAAGATATTTATTTACCACAGTGTATGTTATTTATGCTAATATGTAATTGATTTTATTGTTAGTTTAAAATTAATTAAATGTTCAAAATTATTCTCAGTTTAATTTCTACCATGATAAATGTTGATCGATTTAATGAAATAAATTAAAACTCTCTGGGGATCCTTAATAATTATTCTTAAAATCCTGTTCCTAAAATGTTTAGGAACTACTCATGTAGACTTGTAACTTCAGAGATATATTTAGAGATTGTTATAGTTTAGATATGAAGGGTCCCCCAAAGACTCACGTGTGATTCAATGAAAGAAAGTTTAGAAGTGAAATGATCGGATTACCAGAGCTTTAACCTAATCAGTGCATTAATCCTCTGATAGGGTATAAATGGGTGGTAATGGTTCAGCTGTAGGGTGTGACTGAAAAATGTGGGTTACTGGGGAAGTGCCTTTGGGGCTTATATTTTGTTCTTGTTGAGGGGAGTTCTCTCTCTCTCTCTCTCTCTCTCTCTCTCTCTCTCTCTCTCTCTCTCTCTCTCTCTGTCCCTCTTTCTGCTTCTTGGTGCCATGTCCCCAGCTGCTCTTCTGTACTACACCCTTCCACCATGATCTGTCTTACCTCAGGCACACAAAAATGGAGTTGACTGTCTGTGAACTGAGACCTCTGGAACCATGAACCCCAAATAAAGTTTTTCTCTCTAAAATTGTTCTTCTCAGGTCCTTTGGTCACAGCACTGAAACAGCTGACCAAAACAGGAATCCACTACGACAACCACTGTACCAAAAGACACAAGATACGGTTCGTAATGGTTACTTTGGGGAGACAAAGAGGGTTAGTAGGAGAAGAAATTTTATCATTTTCTACATTTCATATTGGTCTAAAGTCCAAACAGTGAGACCTGTGAGACATAACAAGCTGTGTTGGAGGAGTTGAAAGGGTACATTTTGATTGGAGCGTGGAATGGGTATGTGACGGTCCGAGAAGGGAAATAAGGAGAAGGATACTGAGAACACCCAACTTGTAGGAGGCAGAGGACATATTTAAAAATATGTAATATGAGGAGTAACATGTACATAAAAAGCTATCAACTAAGTGCTATTCAGAGTGGAATCACTTGTCACCTGGAAGTCCAACACATTACAACATTTCCTCTTGAAATGCAGAGTTAAACCCACTGAAATGCTATTAACAATTTCAACAATACAAAATATATACCATATGTGTAATCTATGGATATTATTTAGCCCCTTCAAAATGAAAACTCTAACATTTCAGGTCTTTCTATTCTAGGCAAGTGAAGAGAATTTATGAATGTGCAGTTTACACCCAAAAAGCAATTGCCACGAGTTAAAAATGGAAAAAAATATCCACTGTGAATAACGCGATTCCACCACTCCCACCTCCAACCCTTTGAAATTGGGCTCTTGCAAGTGCTTATAGTTTGTTTCAGGGTCTAGGAAACCTAACTCCTTCCAATTTTTAGGACCTAACCCCCACCATTTTCTAATCTTCAGCAGGGATTTCATACCTAACAGCTGCTATTTAGGTAGCCCCTTATGGTATGAAATTCAAACCCTCATTTTATCTTCTTTCCCTACAGCAAAAATTGCAATATCTCACACCCAAGCTCCAGCTGTCAGATTCACACACCATTTCTATTTCAATGGCTAGAATAATCCCTTGCTCCCTTGTTTTCATTGAAGAAGAATGTGCTAGCTTAAAAAAAAAAAAGGAACAGGGAAAAGGCATTTGTCTAAATTCAAATACTCAGAGGGGCGAAAACAGCTTGAAGAAATGTGATGCTTTGTTACAGGCATTTTACATTTGAAGCACAGTTTTTCTTTTGTTTTTTATTCTAAGTACATATATACCCTTACATATATATGAATACAGATAGATGGACACAAGACTTTACAGACCTTTTATTTTTAGAAAGCACTATATAAGTCAGAGAAGATATATACACATACCAATGCCAAAAAACTACTCAATGTGATCATATCTATGGCAACCATTCTTAAGTTAAATTTTATTTTTTAAATGAGAGAGAAAAATATTTGCAAGTTCTCAGTCTGTCTCTTTCATTATGATACTGGCAATCTATTTCATGGTAGTCATTGCTTAATATTAACAGAATTAGAAACCCAAATTCCATCGCAACCTTAGACCAGGGTGCCTCTAGTGAAAGTTAAAATAAGCAATCCCTGAAGGCACCATTTGTAAACTGCCACACAGATGCAATCTCAGCTGTCCCTGGCCTGAGTGGGAATAGTCGGATCTCTGTTGAACCAACAGAAGCTCTTGGAGGGTTTGAGGTCTTATTCTGCATGAAGGAATAAGTGAAGGGAAAGGCTTGAAGAAACCTTGTGAGTGCTTGCTAAGATCTGTGCTCCTGGATTAACCACCTGTAACCTAGAATGCCCTTCTAGTACTACGGAGGTTAGAGACATGAGGGCAAAAAACCACAAGACTTTTCTGTCTTAAGAATACTGGATTCTTTGAAACATTATAAGTGTTTGCAAGTGCCCAGTTCCAAATCATATGAAAATTAGTTAGAATTATCTAGTAATATGTTCTAAATCTTCTGTCAAAACTTTTTTTTTCTTATGAATGATGCCTTTTGGCTGATCTCCTTCCCCAGTCCACCTGTTCTTTGTTCTAAAAGTTTTCATCAACTTCCTCTAACTTCAGCAGAAAATATTATGTCTTCCATAACTGGATTCAGTACTAACTGAACCAAACTTATTTTTCAAAGTTCTTTATGAACAACCAAGGGTGGTTCCTCATCATTCTCCTCAAGACCACTTTCTCAGTCTCAGATCAGAGCTAGGTTAAGAAGACGGGGCCATTTTTCCTGCACTAAAAGCTCTTTCTCCTTCATGGATCCAGATCATATCCAGCTTCCCAATTCCTCCCAGGGTCCATGAGGCATTTCCCAACACCATTTGCTTTCACCTATTTCCCTGTCATCCAGGAATTTATTTCATTGTATCAGATAAGAATAAATGACTGTCCCTACTAAACAATTAGGTTAATAGTAAGGGACTATTTTAAAAACTTAGATATTCAAATAAACCATGAGAGAGTCTGAAGTCATTCAGAAGGCAATTATTACAATAACTCTTAAAAATAAAATGGTAACAATCATAGGATGGAAAGAATCTAAAAGATCATCATCATCATCGTCTCTGCCATTACAAATAACACATGGTATCATCTCTCCCATTCAAAAACATCTCTTCTTATAATTTATATTTAGGAATTACAATCTTTTTTTTTTTTTAACAAAGAAACAAAAATACTAAGATCAGGAACTATAATAGGCCCTTTAATTTGTTTTCTCTTTATATGGGAAACTTTTACCTTCATTATCACACAGATAGAATTTTTACTTCTGAAACTTAAAACTTTAAGCTAAATGAAAAACAGCTAATGTTTTTACTTTAAGGTAGTTTGCCAACTTAAAAAAAAATGTTCAATTCCTCAAACAGATGGCAAGGCCACCTTTAAAAATATTAAGCATGCTAAAATAGATACAAACTGATAGTTCTGCTTCTGATAAACGCTGCTGTGGACAACCGAATGCCTCCCATTCTGTTTCAGTAATAAATCACTTTCCTGACTTGAGTTAGTAATGAGATTTTTAATCATGTGGATTGAACATATCCTCCAGTTAATAAAAAACGTATCACCTCCTTTTTATCTTTAATAAAAGATTTGTACACTGCTCAAATGATTGGTATTACATTTTTAAAGAACCCGAGATTGATGTTTTTCAATTCTCCTTTCCATTTTTCTGAGCTTTTATAATTCAAAGGTAATATGCCCTGTAATTAATAATTCATAAGGTAATTTTAAGGCTTTTATTCAGAAACCTCTTTCCTATTGACTTTAGAATGTGTCATAAAAATGCCGGTATTAATATCTAGGCAATTCCCAATCCTATATGGATGAGGTCCTTGAATTTAAACAACTCAAGATTGGTGCTTCAAAAATCAGGAGACATAATTTTGAACCTTAAGGTACAGAAAAGACAAATATCTTTTTAAAGGGTTATTTACACCATTATATTTCTCTAAACTGGCAATTAACCACAGGCAGATTTCTCTTGTTACTCAGGTAATTGTGAAGATTTATTTTTTTTTTCAATGTGAGAATTATTTTGAGGAATAAATCAAGGGCAAACAGTTCTATTTGAAAACAATTTTTTAAACTACTTCTTTAAATGTGCATTTAAGCATCTGTAATCTAAAAGATTCATTCAGAGATGCTTTTACCTGAAGGTAAAAGAAGCTTTGCTTCTTTCATTATTATTTTTCAGACACAACGAAGTAGTACATTTAAGGAGACAAGTACAGAATACAATTTATAGACTTTTCTCTTTCAACCATTTTCCTGCATACAGTTCTGGAAATCTATTGGTCAGAGCACATAGGGTGTCATGTAGCTAAGTTTGTTAGGAAGTGATCCTTGCAAGGGCATCAAACATTTGCCAGCAGGTACTGGAAATTTCACACTATTCTCATAAAACTTCCAGGCATCAAATACATATGATTATGTATGGCAAAATGCATTGTAAATATAAAGGACCTTAGAAATGCAAGGGTTATGATTATCTGCTAAACATCTCACATGTGTCTCCTGGAAGCTTATTTGAGCACAGATGAGGAAATATGAACCTATCTCCATATGACTGAAGAACAACTCAAAGTGCATGGAGATGCTGAAGAAGTAATGACTGCTGGGCATGGAGATACACACCTGTTCTCCCAGGGATTCAGAAGGCCGAGGTGTAAGGCTGAGGCAGGATGCTTGCCAGCTCAGGGCAAACCTCAGCAACTTAGCAAAACCCTGTCTAAATGCAAAAAATAAAAAAGGCGGGGAATGTAGCTCAGTGGTAGAGCACCTGTGAATTCAATGCCTAGTTCCAATCAGGAAAAAAAAAATCACAGCAGCCACAGTGACCCTCTTTTTAAAAAGTAAATCAAGGCAACACATAATCCACACATCACTGTTATCTCCCCAACACCTTGTGAACAGTATCAGTGGTGCACTCACCTCTGCATTCCTTAAGCAATTCAGAGCCTGTTTTATTTAATATCTCTCAATGTTATTTTCTATTCTCCCATACATTTATTCATTTATTCAAGAGCACATTCACCAAATACTGTGATTAGAACAAGCTCCCTGTCACCAAGAGGCTTGCAAACACATGCAAGTGGAACATACCAAAGATGAAATAAAGTGTTCTAAAGAGTCACATATGCTGTATCAGAAACATATAATAATATTTAGGCACCAAGAACTCAATTCTATGTGGAGTGTTAAGTTGAGAAAAGGATTCAGGAAATTTTTCAGTAAAATGGGTATTGAAAGATGAGTGGACTTTCATCAAATGAAGGATATGATAAAGGTCATTCTAGGTATATGCAGGAGCCAGTAGTAAGGGCACCATGGATTGAAACTCATGATTGATTGTTGAATTACAGCATGTTCAAAGATTGCAGGAGAATGTGCAAAAGGAAAGGGCTGGAGATACCAATGGAACATGAATTAACTTAACCTTTCCATGAAACTTGGGTTTTGTTCAGCAGGCAACTTGGATTCATTAAAGAGATAAGTATGGGAATTACATGATTGCTGCTTCATTTTACAAAGATCATCTTGGAAGCAGCATGGAGGGTAGATAAGAAGGGTAGAAGGTAGAGATTTTGAGAATAATTACAAGACTCTGGAAGTAGTCAAGGTGGTGGCTGATTTGGAGTAGACCTAAGGCAGAAACAATGAAGATGAATAGGCTAGGTACTATTAGAAGGTGGCACTTAAGCACAGAGTGACTTACTGTATTTATGGAAGGATGGAGAAGGGGGAGACTTTAGGATGAATTTCCCATTTCTTCTTCATAACTAGAGAGTGGTATTGTTTCTGGAAATGGGAACATAGAGATGTAAGTTTGGACTTGTTATGGTTTTAATAGGAGGTGTTCCACAAAAGCTCAGGAAATAATTCAGCTGCATTAGTCAGGGTTCTCTAGAGGAACAGAATCAACAGGGAGTAAGATTATAAAAATAGGAGATTTATTAGATTGGCTTACATGACCAGAAGCGGGATAGTCCACAATGACTGCCTTCAGGCTAGAGAGCTGGAAGAAACAGCAGCTGCACAGTCCAAGAGGTGGAAACCCCAGAACAAGAAGGATCAACAGTACTACCCTAGTCCAAGAACAAGCCTTCTGGAAATTACCGGGAGAATCACTGGCAGAGTCCACTTTGGAAGAGTAAAGAAGCGAGAGTCCAATATTCTCAGACCATCAAAGCAGCAACCAAGAACCCCTTCAAGAGGAGTCAAGTTTGCATCTGCATCTGCTTCCTTGTTCTTCCAACTTTTATTTGATCCATGCCACCATCCTACTGGGCAGTGCTGCCCATGCTTAGGGAGGGTCTCCAGTTCACTATCCTATATTCTAAGCATGCCCTCAATGACACACCCAGAAACCTCTTAATCATAGTCATCTCTTAATCCAATCAAGTTGACAATTCAAATTAACCATTACAAAAGCAACCATTAAAGATGGAATGATAAAATTATGAAAGCTGTATCTTAATTAGTGGATTAATTCATTTGATGGATTTATAGTTTGAAAGTACTATTCTGCTTGGTGATAACTGTAGGCAGTTATCAGGATGTGGCTAGAGGAAGTGCATCACCATGGGTGTGCCTTTGGGTGTCCCTGGATCTTTGCTCTCTCCCTCCACCTGCCCTGCCCCGCCTCTGGCACCTGGAGCTGAGCAGCTTTTCTCTTCCATGCCCTCCCATCTTGATGTTCTGCCTCACCTCAGGCCCAGAGCAATGGGATCTGCCCACCATGGACTGAAACCATGAGCCAAAATAAACTTTTCCTCCACTAAGTTATATTTGTTGAAGACTTTTGGTCACAGGAAACAGAAGTCAACACAGGACTTAAAGGTAATTTTATGTATTTCGCATGTAGCACTTCAGGCCAGGTTTATAGAACTCTAGATCAGTTGAATGTACATCTGGTGTCTAGAGGAAAGAACCAAGCTGGGAAAGTAGACTCAGGATTCCCATGAGACAGTTGACAACTTGGGACTGAATGTGATCACTTATGGGCAATATTTTCTTGATTAGAATCACCTAAATTAATATCTAAAGGTACAAATTTGCAGGGCCTTTGACAAATATACAGGGCAGAATTTTGAGTTTGGGCACGAGAATCTGCATTTCAACAAAACTTTCATGACATTCTTTGGTTTATTGATCTTTGATAACAGGATTTCTTATCTCTTTCATTTATTCCTAAATGCCTCATTTCTTGAAAAGTGCTTGGCACACAGAAGGTTCCCATAAATATTTGCCAAATGAACAAATGAAAGAAGAAAGTAAGGAGCTAAGAATATTTCAAATATGTCTTATCTTCTTATTCCTTAAATAAACAACTTGTCTTTTGCATTCTAGAAATATATTTCTATAGGCTTATTTTGTTCCATGTACCATACTCATTCCAAATCTAAGCATATTTTCTTCTTTTCTACACTTGACATGTGGGATTATTAAGGGAATTTGGAAACTCCCCACATGGAGCTTTTTTGAATTATAATCACTATTTTTACTTTTTAAAGGATAAATATTTAAAGATGTATAACCCATCACGAACCCTAAAAAAGTTTCTTTTAGGGCTTTTATTATCATCTGCATACCTTTTCTTTTCCCTGTATTTCTATTCATTCTTCTTCCTGTTTATTTGATGTTAAAAATAAAATAGTATAATATAAAATGAAATCACCTACAATATGTCTTGAAAGTTCAGTTACTAGCCTCATTGACCCTGACTACAGTCCACAAATTCCAACTCCACTATTTCCTTTCTTATATCATTGCTTTTTATTGGGTTTCCTTTTCTCCTGCTGATTTTTCTCTTCTCATTTCAAATACCCACCTGCTTTCCCTGCTCTTGAACTCAAATGCGTTGATAGCAAGCATAGAGATGAGAGACCCTGTTAGCTGCTGGAGAGAAGTTCTGAAGTGGTATGGTTTCAGTCTGCATGTCACCTCAAACCAGCAGGAAAAGAAATTAGACCCTCCATTCCATGCATGGAGGCATTTTGTCTGTGAGTCAGCACCCCAGTGACAGCCCAGGCATAGATTGGGGACAAGCTGAAAACTCTTAACATTAACACTTCAGATTTGATAGACACAAAGAGAAAAGAGACTTGCTTTTGAAAGATGACTTAACCTTCTTGAAAAGTAAATCAAACTCAGAATCCTCCCAGACACCAGGTAACTCATTTTACAGCATTATTCTGGCCAGGCAGTTTGACCCTGCTTATTTGGTGGGAGTCCTTGGGGGGCCTCTTCTATAATTGAATCCAGCTGCAGTCCAGTGGCCAGCTGTCCTCTCAGTCTCTGATCAGGACCTTCCAAAGGTCTAGTCAAAAGCTCCTGGTGAGTGGTATATGGTATCAGAGACCTGAGTGTGCTCCAATTTGTCATGGTACTGATTAAGTGGATACATAACAGATGGTGTCTTGTTTTAGATGGAGATGAGTAGGTGAGAAATTGTCTGGCTACACTGAATTTTTTAATTAAAAAAAAAAAAAGAATGGGAAAAATAATCTGCAGCTGGTATGTCATTTTTACCCCATAAGTACAGTTTTCCTTCATTCAGTCGTAAGAGTCAAAAAGTGAAGACTCAAACTCTCTCAAATTTGGGACAAATCTAAGTATATAATTTTCTCTGTTATATGAATATAGAGTTTAAACATATTTTTCTTTAGAAAATAAAAACCAATCAGGGGTGGTTATTTTTCTTTCTTTCTTTCTTTCTTTCTTTTTTTTTTCCTTCAAAGTAGACAGGAGCAGAATAAGGAAATTATTTCTGCACCTGTTCTCAAAGTGAGGTTCCCCAGATCAGCAGCAGCATCCTCACTTGGGAATGTGTTAGAGATGCAAATTGCCAGGCTCCACACCAGACCTACCGAATTAAAAACTCTGGGGTAGGAGGAGGGAAGACCTAGCAGCATGTATTTTAACAAGCCCTCTAGGTTATTCTGATGTGCATTAAAATTTGACAACCACAATTTTAGGACATTGAAAACTCACTTACTATACTTATAAGAAGGCTATTAATTTTTAAAAAGACTTTCGGCATCAATTCCCATGCCACTAATATTTTTTTAAATATTCATCACATTCTTATATACCAGAAGGAAACTGAAGCAACAGAGAGGCTAGGTGAATTTCCCCAATTCATGCACCTGATACTGGCAGAAGTAGGATTTGAACCCAGGGAGTTGAGCTCCAAAGTGCATGCGTCTAAGCATCCCTATAGGCTGCTCAGGTCTCCCATGTGCTGCACCCCCAGACATAGAAATGGGATAAAAATGTGTGTATATATATATCACTGTCCATGTCAATCGCTCAAGAATTGAGACACATTCCTGTCAATGATTCATATTGGTTCCCCTTCAAACTTGTGGTGTTTTTTTCCCAATACACTCTACCATCTAATTTACTGTATGTAATTAGTTACTTATCCTAATTATTGTTTCCTTCTCCTCCATTAAAATCTAACTCCATGAAAAAATGCACACGCTTTTTATCAAGGAACATTTTCAAACATAAAAAATTGGAGAAAATGGTATAATTTACCCAATTTATCAGCACTTTCAGCAAATAGTAATATATGGCCAATCTAATTCCCTCTCTACTCTAATCCCTGGATTATTTTGATGCAAATCCTAGATATCATACAACTTTTTCAATAAACATTTCAGAATATTTACCTAAAAGATGAGAACTCTTAACATAACTGTAATATCATAGCTACAGAAGTCCCAATCATTTCTTAAAGTTTTTAGTTTCCAAGCAATATTCACATTTTTTTATTTTCTTAAAACTTGCTTTACAACATTTGTTTGAATTAAGATACAAATAAAGTCCACATATTGTGATTATTTAGCAAGACTGTTGAGTGGTGTTTGTTGCCTACATCCATTAATACATCAGGGGATAGAAAATAATGAAATTCCAATTTTGTCACTACTTTTTATTTACTACATAGAATAATGTTACAGAGGGAAACTTTCATGAATTCTTGGGTCACCCTGAACTACAATCCAAAAAGTAAAGGCACAATAAATATCTGATATTGAGCTTTTCAAAATAACCAATTTGTTCTCTATCATCCTTCAAAGATATCTGAGGTTTTAAAATATGAATATAAACCCTTGATGAAAACATATCAGAAATTTTTCAATCCATTATAGTTGTTTTTCACACTGGGGCACACATTTTTCCATCGTTGGTCAGTAGATGCTTTTCCAGTTTGTTCTGAGTCTCTCTCTCTTTTTTTTTTTTTTTTTTACATAATTCTACTAGTTTTTCCAAACATATCTGCTTTTAATTATGGCAAGATGTTCCTTATTTACACCTTGTAAATTCCCTTTTTCAAACTCTGAAGCACCATTTCTCCAAGGAGACCTGGTTCCTTCCAATGGGAAAAGACATTAGAGAACATAATCTGAGCACTTGGGATGTTGCTACTCCTGGGTTGGCCATTGTTTCTAGGCCTTTTCACTGGACAAAAGTGGGTTTCTTCTTAAGAAACACACACTATGCTTTCATATCAATGCTTTGAAATTTTGAACTTGACCCTATCAATCTTCAATCTGTATTTTCTTTCAATCATGACAAAAATCTGAATTCTCAAAGATATCAACATAATTATTCATTGGAATTATCTCACAAATATACTTAAGAGACTCAAAATAATATGAATCTCACCATAAAAGTGTTATTTTGTAAAATTGTTCAATATTATTTGAAGGGTTTTTTTTTGTCCTTAGAATTCTAACCCACTATGAATATGCAACCAAATTACTGAATTTTAAAAGCACTTAGAGTAGTTCCTTTATATGTGATTATTCTGTTTCTGTGTTCTCTAGTATGGTAACTATTAGCCACATATGGCTATTAAAGGTTTAATTTAAACTAATAAATAGAATTTGAAATCTAGGTTCTCAGTCATGCTAGTTGTATTTCAAATGTTCAATAACCATACGTGGCTAGTGGCTACTATATACTGAACAGTAGAGACATACAGCATCTCCATCAACACATAAAAGTATATTAAGCAGTACTGATTGCTGGGTACAAGATTAAGTACATTTATTTTGTTTTTATTTTAATATTTAGAAATTAGTTTATGTGTATTCCTTTGTGTTTTCCTATTAGTTGAATTTTTATATTAAAAAATCAGCAAACAAGATATTTTCAAGGAAGTCTAATTCCTATTCCTGTCCCTTCTACCCTACTTTCTTCTACCATCCCCTTGAAACTCATAAACTTTTATGATTTATTTTTCCATTGGTTTTATGTTCAACTTAAACAAGTTTATTTAATAGCATATATATGCATTTATGTATATATTTTGTATGTAGATACATATATATATTCCCCTATTTTATTAGATAAATGATAGCTTACTACTTATTTAATTGAATAAGATTTTCCTATTATTTGCAAAGGAAAGCATGCAGCACAATATGATCACTAATTTGTTAGAAATAAATTAATGTTGATTTACCATAGTAGGTTTTTAAATAAATGCACCTGGATAAGTGGAGAGACCAATGAGACACTATATCCCAGAACCCCTGAAGTTGCAGGCAGTTATTAATAGAGTAACTTAAAGCTCAAGTTTAAGATCAAAAGTAAATTCTGAACATCCGAAGTGGTGAATGAAGGGTGCCATGTGTGTTGGAAGACAAGAACGACCAGTTCAGCCCCAAAGGATGCCAGCGAGAGCTACTAACTTACCCTCCAATAAGAAAATTTCAAATCCATGGTATTGGTTGCCAGCAAAGACAATTTTTGAAAGGGTGGAACATGTTCATATTTCCTTAGTTTTTGTCAACAACTTAACAGCTGTGTTCCAAATGGACTGAAGTTGAGCCAAAATATTGTCTGGCAGCCCTGAAAACAGAATCTGACAATAATTGATTTTCAGAGCATTCACAGTATGAATCCCAACATTCCACAGTCTGGGGACACTGGAGAGACAAGGGGGGAAGTGAAAAGAGATACTTATTGCTTAATTCTGTAGATGGTACAACACCAAAGAAAATCTGATCAAGAAACTAGCTCCATCATTTCACTCTATTTTTTAAGATGAGTAAAATGTCTATAAGTAAAAAATAACAGTACATCTTTCTGGATGTTTTCCACTTATCGAGGAGGGGCTTGTCTGCCATTATGCCACTGCCTGAGGGACCACTCAGGATAGTCTATAAATAATCTTCATTTCCCCCATTCAAAATAAGAATAAGCACCAGGTATTACATTCATCACTGGGGAAGATTTGGAAAGTAATTCTCACTAGTGTTTGGAAACTTGTGATTCTGTACAGAAAGGGGGAAGGATAGTAGAAACAGACATTATTACCTCATGTACATATATGACTGCATGACTGATGTGATCCTACAATATGTACAATCAGAAAAATAAGAAATTACACTCCACTTTTGTCTGATTTATCAAAATGTATAAATGCATTCTACTGTCATGTACAACTAATTAGAACAAATAAAAAAATTTTTAAAGAAATGCAAATAAGATTGTAAACATACTCCTGTATACTAATGTTCTGAACTCTGAACTTCTTTCTTGTGGTTTCCAAAACATACCTTGTAATCTACAAGCAGGTGCCAGGCTTCTTCTTGTTCAAAGCAAAATAAATGATCGTCCTAAGGAAGGTGTGTCCTTCCAGGGTCACATCCTCTTTCTGATTCACATTTCCTGACTTGGAGAGCACCTGCTCTCACTGCTGGTGTCTCACCAATCCAGGATGGTTTAGCTGACCTGGGCAGGAGACGGTTATTTCCCAGAGCTTTGGCTTCATGAACCTGTTGAAGGGCTCAGATCTTGGAGCATACTTACTTTGCTTGCTTAACTGGAAAACATGTTTCTGTCTGATCAGCATCCTGGAAATCTATGCCTTTGAATCCAGCTTTTCCTCTGGACCTGTTGTTGTTCATGGTCTCCACTTTCAATCGTTATTCGACATTCATTAAACACCTTCAATGTTTTATCTCACCACATATCACTCACATATCCCCCAGAATGATAATTTTACTTAAATACTTAGAAAAAAGAGTAATAAATACAGAAGTAACTACAGTATTTGAAGCACTTACTATACGTCGGGCAACTTGCACATTTTATGTAATCCTTGGGACCTTCCTTTAAGACACATTATAAGGCAAGCACTGAAACTGATTTTACAGACAAAAGTGGTGATGCACACCTCTATTCCCAGCAGCCAGGGAGGCTGAGACAGGAGGATCACGAGTTCAAAGCCAGCCTCAGCAACTTAGCCAGCCACTGACTCAAAATTTAAAAATAAAAAAATAAAAAGGACTAGGAATGTGGCTCAGTGGTAAAGTGGCCCTAGGTTCAATTCTTGGTACAAAAAAAAAAAAAAAAGCCAGATTTTACAGATGAAGAAACTCTTTCAGAGAACTTAAACAAATTGTTCAAGGTAAGTGAAAAGACAGGCTCTCTAAATCCCCAAGCTCTTCTTCTGATAACTATAGTGTGACAAGTACCATCTTGTCCATTTCCTGTTTTATACCTAAATCACAGTTTATTCACAGAAAGGAAACCAAGGCCATTGGTGAAACATCTTCAATAAGAAATAAAATCAGTAATTACCACAGTATTCTCTCTCACCCTATTAAAGAACTCCTCCCTCAGGATAATTTAAGGTCTTTGAGCTCTTCTTGAAGACAGAACATAAGGCCCATTAATATCCATGCTGCATATACCCCACCCTATCTCCCTCATTCCCTACCATTCTTCAACGTCCCATAGATTATTTTTTTCTCTTCTAAGAATATTTCTTTCAAAGTGGTCTTCACCAAACTACCATACCCAATCCCTTTAACTTTGTGTTTGTGTGTGTGTCTGTGTGCTTGGGATTGAAACTAGGGCCTCATGATGTGAGACAAGCACTCTACAAACTGAGCTCCAGCCCTCCCTTTAACTTTTATGTATTCTTTTTCCTCAAGTTTGCTTCTCTTCAAGTCTATCTTCTAATGCCACTTGCCACCGACCAGCGGGACAAACGACACGTACTCTTCAGAAGTTCCTGAAGCAGCTTCCGCTTTATTTGGATAACACCCTCAATATATAAGCAGTCTCATGCATACGCGATTGTAACCAGATATGTCCATCCAATCCTATTAAAGGTCAAGCGATCACAAGCTCAAGCACACATGTAAGATATATCTGCCCACACACTAGGCGGCTGAACTAATTATCAAACAGTCAATGGTAAATGCTTCCTGTTTTTCTCAAGGCGCATTCAGCACGCCCTTTGGCTCTCTGCCAGTCGCCATCTTGGATGCATGTGGCCTAACCCTGGGCCCTGGGTCTCTCCCGCCACATTTCCCCCTTTCTGTGTATAAAAGAGACCGTGCCAGTCTTAGTTTGTCCACGGCAGAGCAACATCCTTACCCGTCATTGGACAATGAGTCTCTAGCCCTCATTTCCTGTCTTAGGTCGGTATGAGCTCCCCATGAATCTTACCCGTCTTTGACTACCAGTCCAGACTTGGAGGGATGAGCCAGCATCAATTGTGATGAGAGCTTGGCGAATAATGCCTGTTTCTCTGCGCTGATGTATATGCGTTTTGTATAAACACTGTATGCACAGAACAGATACAACACACAATAGACCTCCCCCAGACAAAAACCCAAACCATTCTTTTCCCCACTGAACAGCGGACTGGAGAAATGTGGCCAATTGTTGTAAAAATAGGAGGATATAGAATAGAAGAGTTGGTAAGGGGTACAGGATAGGGCCACGTCTTTACTATCCCCCATAGTTCACGTAGTCTCCTCCATTAACTTGGTGAGAAATCGCCAACACCATCAGCGGAAGAAGCCTCCTCATCTTCCTCCTGTTTTTGGGTCTCTGTTGAGGCCTTGACCAATCTCTCAGGCACCCAAATTGATGATTGTGCGTCCTGTGGGAAAACACAAACAGACCCTCGGGTCCAGATTAATACCGGATCTGGGCCTTTCCATTGTCCTGATAGAATGTCCTTCCTGAGCACTTGAGGTAGATGTTTTTTATTAGACTCTGAATGACGGTCAGCAGCCGATCGGCCCTCAGAATCGAGAATTAAAAAATTTAAGATGAACAAGGCAACAGATAATTTGTCTTCTGGGGATCTGTATGATGCCCCTATTCCCCCATTTTGTTTATAAAGCATGTTTTAAGCATTAAATGGGCATGCTCAACAATGCTTTGTCCAGTAGGATTATAGGGAATTCCTGTGACATGTTGAATACCAAAGGTGGAACAAAATTGTTTAAAGGCCTGGGATGTATATCCAGGACCATTATCTGTTTTAATTTGTTTGGGAACCCCCAGGATGGAGAAAGAGTGTAAACAGTGTGTTATTACATCTTCAGTTTTTTTCTCCAGTATGAGCAGAGGCCATAATAAATCCTGAAAAGGTATCAATAGACACATGAATGAATTGTAGTTTTCAACAAGCTTGAGAGCTGTTCGAGCCTTAGGGGTAAGCACCCGCTTAGAAAGAGGGTCAGAATCCTCAAACAGGGAGCCCAAACTTGAGGTGGGTAAATGAAGGTAAGGTCTAATCCAATTAATATCACCCAAAAGTTTTTGAAAATCATTTTAAGTTCTAAGTTTGTCCACCCAAACGGTAATTTTTATGGGTTTAACCATAGTTGCATTTATGATAGATCCCAGGAAGTTTTTGGTGTTTGTCATTTGTACTTTATCAATGGCAATATGTAAGCCCCATCTTTCCAGTGACTTTAGTAAGGAATTATAACATTGCTCTAAGACAGGTTTTTCCTTATGAGCTAGAAAATATCATCCATATAATGATAGATTAAAAGTTGAGGGTTAATTTGTTGATACACACCGGGGTGGAAATTAATCTGATTACCTTGCCCTTCATATGGTCCTTGGCCTGTCAGCATGTTTAGATTCCATTGAGGATTGCCTGCAACTGCATTACATGGGGCAGTATCAGAACATAACTCCTGGTTAGCCACCTTCCATTTTAATATGGCTGCACTTTTGTTAGGATTGGAAGCCATACCCAATCCCCTTAAAGTCTGATCTGCCTGTTGAAGTGGCCAGGCTTTGAGCCATTCTGTAATTTTGATAATACTTTTGTCCGTCCCAGTATCTATTAAGCCCTCAAAACTTTTGCCATCTATCACTAACTTTATCATAGGTCTATCTTTTAAATCCAATGTTAACATGACCATATTTTGGCCAGTAAAACCTAATCCTTTATTTCCCCTAATAATATTCTTTGATGGATATTGATCAAGGCAGCTGGGTAAGACCAACAATTGTGCTATGCGATCACCCTGAGCTATTATTGCTACACCTCTTGGTGAAGAAGCAAGGATTTTTATTTCTCCTGTAAAATCAGGGTCTATAACTCCAGGGACAATATTTAATCCTTTTAAAGCAGAAGAACTCCTCCCCAGAACTAGTCCCACTGTTCCTTTAGGTAATGGGCCGACAACCGAAGTTGGTATTGGTTGTACTCCCATCTCTGGAGTTAATACTGCTCTGGTGGAGGCACAGAGGTCTGAATATCTACTTTCTCTTTCAGAAGCTCGACTTGATTGTTCTTCTTTTACAGTTTCTAAAATCTTTTCCCCTTCTCTTAACTGTTCTTGAAATTTTGGTTTTTTGGAAGTCAGACAGAAATGAATTAATGTCCGTATCGCCACAACAACAAACAGAAACGAAACAAGAAAAAGTAACACAAATAACACCTTACACATATTCATTTACTGTAGGATGTCCTTCACTGTCTCTTGGGAAAGCCTTTCATTACATTCCCTCACTAGCGGACCGTACGCTCCCTCTCTAGGGGAACTTTCCGTTAAAACCATAAGGCAACCGTTTCCTCAAATAGGGAAACCTGCTAGTTGACTGTGCTAGTGAAAAATTTTCTTCTTTATTACTTACCTGAGCACTCACCATTCCCCGTGCGGGCCACCACTTGCAGTTTGCCGCCGACCAGCGGGACAAACGACACGTACTCTTCAGAAGTTCATGAAGCAGTTTCCGCTTTATTCAGATAACACCCTCAATATATAAGCAGTCTCATGCATAAGCAATTGTAACCAGATATGTCCATCCAATCCTATTAAAGGTCAAGCGATCATGAGCTCAAGCACACATGTAAGATATATCTGCTCACGCGCTAGGCGGTTGAACTAATTATCATACAGCCAATGGTAAACTCTTCCTGTTTGTCTCAAGGCGCATTCAGCACGCCCTTTGGCTCTCTGCCAGTCGCCATCTTGGATGCATGTGGCGTAACCCTGGGCCCCGGGTCTCACCCGCCACATCTAAAACTAATATTTAAGTCTATAACCATATTGATAGTAACTGAAAATGAAAATATTAAAGTTATATTTGAAAAGTAGTTAGGAAGAACTTTATTGAAGTAGAAAATTGCAAATAAGCATTTTGTTGAATTGCATTATTTAGATATTTTTTCTTTTTTTTCAATGCCTTTGCTTTCCCCAAAGAGATAAAAACTCAAGTATTTCATGGTTCATTAAGAAATTAAACAAGTGATAAGAAATACCTTCCAGAAAATTTAGCCACCTTCGAACCATTAAAAATGCTAGCTAAATGTTCTTTCAATACATTGACATTGAATGTGGTTGAACTTTGTTCAAAAATCAAATCTCTAGAGATTTAAGGAGTATCACTTATCATGAACCCATGTCATTCTTATTAATAGCTCTAAAACCATCAAGCTGAAATAATTCTATCAAAAATGTAATAAGATGAGAGGACTTGGTAGATTTGGAAATCAATGCAGAACTTTTCCTTGTCTTTGTTCCAGATATATCTACTGCTCTTTTAATGATAAGAATCAAGAGTATCATGAAAAAGATTTCAGTTGACTGCCCTCAGTAACATAACTCAGGACTCACAAACCTTAGCTGGATTCACTTTGCACCTGACTTACTTGCATCCTTTTCTCAAGTGAAATGGAACATAAAATGTAACTATTCTCAGGAATGGGTAGTCCTCAAACCCTTAGCATCTCTCCTGAGCATTTTTCCAATCAAAAGCATTTCAGCATTTTTACTTTTGTTGTTGATTTGTTTGTTTATTTTTGTTGCTTGGTAGATGAACTCATTATCTCTACACAAATATTTATATCACTGTTAATATCATGTCCCTTTCCAAAGTCTTGCTTTGGAAACCTTAAAAGTTACTGCAGTCTTCATAGTAACCATGAATATAGAAGGTCAGAAGTGATAGGAATATTGGGGAGATTCCAGAATGACCCTTAAAAATCAGTAAACTAGAGGCTGAATTTCTATATTCTTAGTCTCATGCGGTTTTCTCAAACAATGCAGTTTCAGGGGAAAAAAATAGTAATAAAATAAATTAAGGCCCAGAAAAAGCCAACAATTTCTTAAATCAACTGCCACAAAATTATAAATACATGAAATTGACCATAATCTCTAGGTACAAAACTCATTTGATGCTAAGCAAATGAAGGCAATCTTACTGACAGATGTGGTGTAGGCAAGACCATCTAAGCCAAATGGACAGAAACAGTGCCAAGAGTCTTAAAGAAATCAGAAAAAAGGAATTCAAGAAGCAGCCTGGCAACCTAAGAGAGTGCCTATGTAAAGACTGCAAATGTGAAGAATATGCTGTGACCACCTGTAGGAACACATGCTACTCTGTTCTGGGGAAGAAAAGTAGAATTTTTTCTTTATTCTATGGCAAATAGATGACTTAAAAGCATACCTTCAAAGTAGAGGGTTACGTTCTCAAGAAATAAGCATGAATTCAGATACCTGATTAACATTGAGGCTAAAGGAAAGCAGAGTGTATGTATTTGTTTTTTAACTAAGAAAAGCAAAACATTCTGAATACCAGCACTTTCCCTGAGATATTTCTTAAAGTTTCCTTCAGTGAGGGACAATAGCATAACATTAAAACACTGTATGATTCAAAGCAGTTCTTCAGAGGCAAAGGATCAAGTCCATTTATGCAACCTCCTACTAATTTGCTTAAGTCTGGGGGATGATTTTAAAGTAACTGGAAGAATATATGAATTGAATATCTTCCTGGAATTTGTCCATAAGTATTGTTTCTTTCACCTAAGTCTCTGCAAAAAGCTGAGCAATGGTAAGGTCAAGGTTTTACTCCTAGGAAGTAACCTGAAGGAAAATAATAGTACATTATCTGTGAATGGCAGAAAGTAATATAGGTCTTACCAATGAATCAAAGGGAATGTTGAATTGCCAAGAATTGCAAAATGAAGAACTAAATCTATTGACTTCCTTTATGGGACAATTGGCTTACAGATGTTGTTAGTTTGTTATTTTAAAAACGACTTCCTAAATATCCTTCAGAGTGTTAGTTATGATAAAAATTAGGAAGAGTAGAGATCATTATATAAAATGAAATAGTGGAAGAAATGGTGTAGGTAATTTGACTTGCTTTGTGTGGGCATTGAGAATTAGAAACTTAATGAAACTACTTGTATTTTGTTCACTGATGAATAAATAGAGAACAGATGAATAGGTGATGGAATATACATGAAAATCATAAAACGATATGTCCAAAGTAAATCATGAAAAGACTTTGCAACTTCACTTCTGTCATTTACCAAATTTATATCATAAAGTTTTCCAAAAATATGAATCAAACTTTTACAATTAAGGATAAATATAGAACATTTTAGGAAAGGGAGAAAGAAGCAGTGGATCCTATCCTGGCCATACCTCCAGATACTCAAATATGCTTTTTCAGTTTATATCATATCAAGTAGGAATCAACATATTTTGCCTTCTTTAGAGTTGAGCTTTCAGGGTTGTGGTCCTCCACCTATCGTGATTACAGCATAGGTGGCTGCCTTACCAGGGCATATTTAACCCTACAAAAGTCAGGATATGCCTGCCCTTTCTGAATTCTCTAAGTATGTGGATTTGGGCACTTCCCTCTGAGCCAATTGTTATTTTTTTTAAACAAATCTTTCAAGGGATCAACTTTAACCCATAGAGCATGGCAATTAGGGAACAAAGTTAAAGCCTGACTACTAGATGTTAGGACAAATATAGCAGGGGAAGGGAAAATATGACTCTGTAGAGCCTCCAAAGATGACCAGGTCCTTATCCTAGAGTTTGTGGATTTTATCTTACATGGTAAAAAGTGACTTTGGAGATGTGATTGAATTAGACTCTCAACATGGGAAGATTATTCTTGACCATGGAGGTGGGCTCTACATGTGATCACAGGTGCCCTAAAAGAGAAATGATTTGATCACAGAAGAAGAAGGTGACGTGTTGATGAAATCAAGATGCACCACTGGCCCCGAATGGAGGAGGTGATCACTAGAAAGGATGCAGGCAGCCTCCAAAAGAGAGCTAGGGAAGAAACAGATTCCATACTGGAAACTCCAGAAGAAATCCATTGTTCTAACACCTTGGTTTTAACCCCCTGAAATTAATTTTTGGGTTTCTGACCTTCAAAACAGAAAGAGAACAAATGTGAGGCTGTTGAAGCTCAAATAAATCTGTGGAGATCTGTTACAGAAGCAACAGGAAATAAATGCATATGATAATCAAATATATGGTCTTCAGCATCAGGGACATTTAAATTAGAAAACTGTCTTCAACACTTGCTGACCTGGTAGCCTGGGGCTTAATTTATTTTCTAAAAGCTTAAGCTTCCTCATGTTTTGAGCAATTAATGAAATGATTCATGTTAACCATGGAAGCACAAATTATGACACAGAATGTGTGCAACAAATGAAAGCTAATAACCTAGGAAGTAAAGGAACTGAAGCCTGTTGAATCTGAATAAGTCCCAGGTCCTTCATGGATCCCGTTCCCTTTAAGTTCCATGACCATTCCTGTTTACCTATTTTTCAAATTGGGAATCCAAGATTCAGTGAGATTGAGTTACATGTGCAACCTATTATTAGTCTATATTTATCCCCTAACACTCACTGTGTTTCTACTGATAGTCTATAAACAAAAATCTTTCATTTAAGTTTTTTAAAACCCAAGCAAGTTCAAGATGAATACCCCAAATGCAGCCAAATGAAATGCAGTATTAGGAATCTGGCAAATCTTAATCTTTGTCCCCTTTTTTGTAACTAGTCATGGAAAAAAATAATTCCATTAAACAGTAATAATAAATTAATAATGAGATCAACATCTGATCTTTTCATTTTCTAAATAAATCTAAAATAAGAATTTTGATTCAATTATTTTATGCTTAACATCTAGAAATCAGCGATTTTTTTGCCAACTTGACTTTATGCAATAAAAGAGTGTCTGAGCTCACATTGAATTGTAATATACTGATTGAAATGTCACTGTATCATTTCAATAAGATAACAGAATTTCCACACTACACTTAGAATGTGTCACAGTATTTTTTTATTTTATAAACATATTAATAAGGATTGGGGATATTGAGAGAATGCTAGTCCCTGGTTTTTATACTAAATAAAGCAAAAGCCTTTTTGATGGCCACAAAAACATTGTTGGAAGAGAGCAAGTTAATTGGTTATAAAGTTTATTCACAGACTTACCAACACTGCCTGTTTCTGTGGCAACACAAAGAAAGTTGTGGAATATGAATCTTGGTCTGATCATAATTAGACCCTCGATATAGACACAATTCATATCCTCAGAATTTTCTCTACCATGGCAACAGAGACTATTCAGACTCTACTTATTTCTGGGGACACTGAAGAATTTAAACTCTCCAAGCAGCAGTGCACAGGATCAGAGGCTTGGGCTCAGCAGACCAGATCTAAAGATGACTGTCGTTCACTTCTAACTCCACAGTGCTATTTTCTGTCATCTCCCTCATCAACTAATTTATTTTATGCCAAATTGGTGGGGTGCCTACTAACTGCATACTGTTCCAGAAACCTTTTATAGTGAAAGATGAAGTGATTTATTCCATGTAATATAGCTGACCACCTATAGAAAAAATATGAGAATCCAGGCACCTCGAATCTTACTCCCATTCTTCTCTTCCCACACCATCCAGAAACTACAGCAACCTTTACGCGAAGGCAGTAAGTTGTAGATGCTCCAAGGGAACACTGCCTTTAATCAAAACATGATACACTTATAAAAGTTCTCCTGGCTGGCTGCACAGAGGAAGTGGTACTTGTCTTTTAATTTTTTTAAAGAAGTTAGCCCCCAAAAGCAAAGGCTGAATGTTTCTCTGATAAGCAGATGCTGATCCATAGTGGGGGTGCAGGTAGGGAAGAATGAAGGAAATTTGGATTATTCAGAAGGGAGTGAGGTGAGGAGTGAGGTGGTTGGGGATGGGAAGGATGGTAGAGTGAGACAGACGTTATTCCCCTATGTACATGTATAATTATACTACTGGTGGGACTCAGCACCATGTACAGTCAGAGGAATGAGAAGTTATGCTCCATTTGTGTACAATGTCTCAAAATGCATTCTACTGTCATGTATAACCAATTAGAACAAATTTTAAATTTTTTTTAAAAAATGGAATAAAGAAGAACTATATGTATTGAAAAAATAAAATAATATTGGGATGGGAGAGAGGCTCTGTGATCAAATAATTTGTGAGAATACTGTAAATAGTATCCCTCCCAGATATAATGCAATCAATAAACCCCCCCACAAAATAAGTAAAATAAAAATAAGAAGTTAGCACAATTTATTTAATATAAAAGAAAATAAATGGTTCTCAAAAGTATTCTATGCAATGGAATATTACACAGCCTTAAAGGAGAATAAAATTATGGCATTTACAGGTAAATGGATGGAGTTGAAGAATATCATGCTAAGCGAAATAAACCAATCCCAAAAAGCCAAAGACCAAATGTTTTCTCTGATATGTGTATGCTGGTTCATAAAGTGGGGAGCGGGGGCAAGGGAAGAATGGAGGAACTTTAGATTGGGCAGAGGGGAAGGAGGGGAGAGGTCATAGGGTAGGAAAGATGGTGGAATGAGATGGACATCATTACCCCAGGTACTTGTATGATCACACAAATTGTATGTGTTTACATCATGTACAACCAGAGAAATGAAAAGTTTTGCTCCATTCATGTACAATGAATCAAAATGTATTCTTCTGTCATGTAAAATTAATTAGACCAAATAAAAAAAAATGGACATTCTCACTCATGAAATTGACACCTAAAAAAAGGTATTCTATGGCTTGTGGATCCTGCACAGAATCAATCATAAAATTAATGAGAGGGTATTACCATAAGAATCAATTCTGACCCTGTCATTTCTAAGCTGTGTAACCTTTTCCTAGATACTTAATTTCTCTGAAATGTAGTTTTTCTTATTGATAAAATAGCATTTATTTCACAATAGAGAAAAACATAATTTTTCTTCTAACTTTCTGAGTTCTTAGCTGGAACCCTTGTAACCAAAGACAGATTAATAAGAGAAAAGCAGAAGTTTATTAACATAAAAAAAGAAGTAGCTACAGTGAATAAAACTTGGGGAAAAGTAATTCTCAAAGAGGTGACTTAGAACTCTAGCTTATACAACATCATCAACAAAAAACAAGAAGATTTTAGAGAAGAGAAAAGAAAGGAAAAGCTCACCAATTCTGGGCAAGTAAATGTATGGACAACTAAATTGTAGAAAAGGCTAGCAAGTGCCTGTGTTATATAGATTCCTTTGGTTGATAAGGGTCTAAGACTCCAGGTTGATAAGTGTCTAAATCATCAGTAATGATCAAGGTAGTCCTTCATGGTAGACAGGGTAGGATAGACACCTTTGTAAATGGATGTCCTGCTTTTAAACAAATAATGGGGGGCTAGAGCTTTCCTGGTATCTGCTGCACCTCAATTGCCTTCAGCTCAGTATAATCCGCATACCAAAGTGTCATAATTTTAAGTGGCATATTCTGCTGCCCTTCATTTTTTTAAAGTCCATAATAATGACAAAACTAGCCATCATCACTCTTTATTAGTATGAGTTAAGCATTTTACTAATGATTCTATATTCATTTTATTTTCACTCTCTTCCTTGTATTCCCATATTATGGATTAGGAATTGACCTTGAGAATTTAAGTCTTTTAGGTTAAGATTACACAGCTAAATTTAACTTCTCTTCACCTACATGGGTAAGAACATTAAAATATGGAACAATATAAACTCTAAACAAATTCTTTAGGTTTGTCCCCAAGACCACTATAGTGATTAAGTGGATACTGGAATTAGCTGTGGGATAGAAACTTAGTGCAGCTGCTGACCTTCCCTTCCTATTGCCATGCCGTCAGCAGCTTGAAAAAAAAATAAATGAGAAAGAAGACAGATGTGTCAGCTAATAAGAGTCCATAGCTGCTGAAGGCAGGGGCTATGGTTTTTTATGAAGCATCTGTTTCATGTCCTATGCCACGGGCCATGCCCAGTGTCCTGATCATAACAAATATCAAATAACCTTTTTTGAAAATATTTTAAAAATCATGAATACCTGCCCTAGGACAGATTTGAGTTTACTGGCAATCATTACTGAGAAAAAAAAAAAAAAAAGATGAATGTAGCTAAGCCTATACAATGTGTTTGCCAGACTCTGGTTCTGTCTTCTCTATACCTTTCAACCAGACCAAAATTTCCTAACCTCTTCTGAAGTTTGGTGTGGTTAGATCTGCCCAATGGAATACAAGGAAAAGTGAACTCCTATCAATGTCTAAGCTCCAAAACCTTACAAATAATTCTCCAACTCTCCTTCCTGACAGCTAGAAGCAAAGGATCCAGTGGTTGAATCAGGAACTCTATGATCTAGTGAAGGCATTAGATGAAAGCAGTGTAGGTCCCTGGATAGATGGAACAGAACTCTACCACCATTAGGAAAACCACCATCACCAGCATCACCAACTCCCATTGGACTGAGGTGCGCATGACAAACTTCCTGTTTTTAAGTGTCTTAGTACACTTGGACTGATGTACAAAATACCAAAAAAGAGGGAAGTTTATAAACAAAAGAAAGTTATTTCTCAGAGTCCTGGATGCTGAGAAGGTCAAAACAAAGATGCTGACAGATTTGGTGTCTGGGGAGGACCCACTTTCTGGTTCCTAGATGGTATCTTTGAGCTGTCTTCACATGGTAGAAAGCTTAAGCTCTATGAAACCTCATTTATAAGGTTAATCCCATTCTTGGGGACAGCTAATCATCTCCCAAAGACCTCACTTTTTAATCATATCATATTGGTTATTACGCATCAATATGTGACTTTGTGAGGATGCCAACTTTCAGACCACAGCGTTTAGCCACTGAAATGTTTTAAGCTATTCTCACAGCAATTTGTTAACCCCTTTCCTCCTCTCCGTATACTCCTTTATTTACTCTGAGATAGCCTTAATGGGTCTTGGTTTTCTCATGTAGTTCCTATTGCTATTATTTATCTTTATAAAATTCCACTTCTATAAAAATTATTAAGAATAATGAAGAGAGTGAAGAAATCACCCTTGGCCTCAGACAGCCAGTAATGGGAACTCAAGAAACAAGCCCTTCCTGGTATAATTTCTGATTTATCCCTAAATAAATAAATACATAAATAAAATCTGGGATGACACAATCCTGGAAATTTCTTGACCTAAAACTACTTACATGCCCATAAAGAGTAAAGACAAAGTTAAAACTTCCACCTAAACACCAGACATTGAGGAGATGTACAATTTGAACCTGATCTCAGTGTTAAAATACATTTATTTTGTTTGCATATAAAGCAAAGTTTTTGGTTCCATAAGATAGGCCTTTAGTTGAAAAGACAACTCAGATTTCAGCTTCATAGCCTGGGATAGTGACATGAAAAGATCTTTAAACATTTAAATAATTGTGTGCAAATCCCTGGCATGGGAAAAGTATATTTCTTTCTATCCTTTATTATACTTTATGATTGCTCTAATAATTTGTGTGGTGCTTCCCAATTGTGAAATGTCCCTGATTGCTGGTGATTAAGATTTAAAAAAAAAATAAAAAAGATTAAATGAGAAGATTTTACTCCTCCCCCAGGTGATTGTTAGTAAACATTTGAATCGTAGTGATTTGTTGGGTGAACTAAGAAAGTGTGCCTCTCCTGAGCAATTTTGGGTTTATATAAATAGACATTCAATACCCACCATGCTAATACATTTATTTGCACTGCTGTTTTTTGTGATATAAAGTGTCCATTTTCTTGAAGTTTTAGCAAATCAGAAGGCTGTTTGGAAAAACATAGGTATGAGCTTCAAGATTCATAGTTTTACACACATTCAATAAACCAGATTTGAGTTGCTACAGAATCTAGGCATTTCAGCTTCATGAATAGGAGGCCAATATAATTCCTAATCAATGATGACACCAATCCAGTTCTACTACAATCTTATTTGGGACCCTATTGAAATACAAAACCAAACCAAAACAAAATGATGATATTCCAATAAATGACATAGATGTAGTCACCAGACGAAAACATAGGGGTCTCAATGCAAGGTTCTGCCTGCCAGTGTAGCTTCCATCCAATGGCCTGCTCAGGTTGAGTAATAACACAGATGTCAAAATACTAGAAATACATGTAACTAAAACTTTATGAACTTCCAAATGAATTAAAACAATATATTTTACTATTTTTGTAAAGACAATTATACAAGCATATTCTGGCAGGTCTTTATATATTTACATATGTCATTAGTTTCTCCTAGAATGCCTACTTCCATTATTTTTTGGACAAACCATTTCTGGGTCCTCAAATCTTGCCTCAAGTATTGCCTCATTGGAATAGATTTTCTATATGCCCTTATATGATACGGCCTCATGTCTACCTTGCAGACAGAGCTAATATGTTCTTTCTCTCTGCTCCTTAACATATCCCATTAACCCAAATTTAATTATTTAATGACCCATGTCTGCTTTAAAGAAACCAGAGGTCTTTGAAGGCAGGTATTTCAATCTATTCATTCTCAGGACCTACGAAGATGTAATGTACTTGCTGGGTGCTCAATGGATGTTTGTTGCTTCCATGGAATGATTCTCAAAGTAAACTCTAGGAATCCCTTGTAGTTTCTAAGACCTTCAGAGGGTCAATGAAGTGAAAACAATTTTTTATATTAATACTATGAAATCATTTGTCCTCCTTGTGTTGATTTTTTGCATGGATAGAGAAAAAAAGTAATGGTGGGTAAAATAAGGGGGCTTAGAGCATGAATCAGGTCAATGGTGACAGACAGCTATTGGTTAGTGTACTCTTTACTGTCATGCAGCTGCAGAAAATAGAGGGTCTGTTTCACTTAGGAATGTCCTTGATGAAGTGGTAAAGACATCCTAATGCTATTAAATCTTGACCCATGAGTACATACTTGTCTTTTTAAAATTTGTGTGATATAATGGACTGGAGCAGATTAAAAACACTTCTACATTCTGCAGTATGACATTTTTCTAAAGAAAACATTCTTTTCTGATCATCTGAACTGTGAGGTGAATTAGCAGCATTTTTCTTGGAGTACTATTTTCATGTGAAAGGAACCACTGACAGGTAAACTATGGTTGTTTAGACTTGGAATTTGGCAGAAGTTTTAACATCATTGAATGGAGTAAGTCAGCCATGCCACAGAAAATAGCTAATGCTAATGATGCCAGTGATAAAATTCAAGTTTTTGAGTAAAAAAAAAAAAAAAAAAATTAGAAACTTGGAGAACTTGCATCTCCAACCTTGTACTTGACAGATTCTCAATTCTTGAGGACTCTGCTGATGAGATTAGTGGTGATATTTACAAAAGTGAGGTTTTATTATTTTAGGATGAAATGTGTCAATATTTAGAGATCTGTGTGTATCCTCTGAAAAGCAGGTGTTCATATAAGAGTGGATATTCAAGAGAGATATTAATAAAAATACATGTGAAAGAGAAAGGGAGGAAGCCAGAGCAGGCAGATACAGCCTTCAGACCACAGGGCAGGTCTCATTCCAGTGAAAGAGGGAAGAAGGAAAATGGATGAAATCTTAGAATGTAGTGCAGTTCCAGCAATCTTTCTTGCAAGGCCAAAGGCAAGTTCTGGAGTCCAAGTCACCAGTTTAAGGAGGTCTGCATCTTGCAGGGCTAGAATGCATTAGTGATTCTGTTATATTCAAACTCTGACTGGGAGCAGTCATGGGAAATATGACCTTTGTACAATTATCGTGAAATCAGAAGGACAGCAGTCATTCACATTCTCTACTGTAGGAGATCAAGGCCATGCATTTGCATGTCCACTACTATCCCTGTAATGTAGTGAACTGATATTTTCCAAAGGACCAATGCATATTGTCACATAGATATGATGATAAAACAGACACTTAAAATGAGAAAAAAGGCTGAGCCCACCTACCCCCACACTGTGGAAGAATGCCTGTTGCTGAGCCAGCATGCCCGCCCCCACTGCAGAGGGACTCTGTGCCTGCCCCCTGTGCTGACTCAGTGCACCCTGGGGGTGGGGGGGATTCTTTGGAGGCTGGTGCAGGCATTTTGAATTATTCCTGAGGGTGTGGCCATCATCATCAGAAGGGCAGCTCCCTTCCTGAGACACCTACAGGAGCCTGGAGGCCCTTTGACATGTACCTCTATTTACTCACTTACATCCTACACCCTTCCCCACCCTCTTGTTCACAACTAGAAACACTGTAAATAGTAATTGAACTCATCCTATTTATTACAATAATGTTGAAGTCTTTATAGGGGCTATCTGCTTTTTCTCTGTATTGGGTGTTACTGGTATTAATCTCCCCTTCAAAGGAGAGGTACTGGAAAATTGCAGTGTCATAATAAGCCTGTAGGGGGGAAACTTCAGTACCTCTGGTTTTCACAGCTAGAGGGGAATATATAGAAACAATATGAAAAAACAGGGGAAGAAAGTGTCCCTAACAAACCAAGATGCTATTTTGATAGAATCCAATGACAGCATGGCAGTAGAAATGACAGAAAAAGAGTTTAGAATCTGCATAATTAAAATGATCCATGAAGCAAAATACGAAATAAGAGAGCAAATGCAGGCAATGCATGACCATTCCAGTAAACAGTTAAAAGAGCAAATGCAGGAAGCAAAAGAATACGTCAATAAAGAGATAGAGATTCTGAATAAAAAAACGAACAGAAATACTTGAAATAAAAGAAGCAATAAACCAAATTAAAAACTCAATAGAAAGCATCACCAACAGAATAAACCTCATGGAAGACAATGAAGACAAAATATTTAATCTTGAAAATTAAGTTGAGCAAACTGAGAAGATGTTAAAGATCATGAACAGAACCTCATGAATTATGGAGTCTCATCATAAGATAAAATTTAAGAATTATTGAGATTGAGGAAGGCATCAGCGAAGAAATAAAAAAATTCGTAGAGGTAAATGAGAACAATGACACAACATATCAAAATCTCTGGGACAATCTGAAAGCAGCACTAAGAGGAAAGTGCATTGCACTGAGCTCGTGCATTAAAAAAACGAAAAGTCAACAACTAAATGACCTAACATTACATCTCAAAGCCCTAGAAAAAGATGAAAAGATCAACACTAAAAGTAGTAGAAGACAGGAAATAACTAAAATACAGAGCTGAAATCAATGAAATTGAAAGAAGAGAAACAATTCAAAAAATTGGCAAAACAAAAAGTTGGTTATTTGAAAAAGTAAACAAAATTGATAAATTCCTAGCCATACTGATGAAGAGAAAACTCAAATTACTACAATTCATGATGAAAAAGGAAAGATCACAACAGACACCATTGAAATATGTAACATAATTAGAAGCTACTTTGAAAATCTATACTCCAACAACATAGAAAATATTGAAGACATTGACAAACTTTTAGAGACGTACAATCCTCCCAAACTGCATCAGGATGATGTACACATTCTAAACAGATCAATTTCAATCATTGAAATAGAAGTAGTCACCAAAAGCCTTCCAATCAAGAAAATCCCAGGACCAGATGGATTCTCAGCCAAGTTCTACAAGACCTTTAAGGAAGAACTAATACAAATATTCCTCAAAATATTCCAGGAAATAGAAATGGGAGGAACCCTTCCAAATTCATTCTATGAGGCTAGTATCACTCTGATACCAAAACCAGACAAAGACACATCAAGGAAAGAAAACTTTAGACCGATATCCCTGATGAACATAGATGGAAAAATCCTTAACAAAATACTGGCAAATCACATACAAAAACATATTAAAAAGATAGTGCACCATGATCAAGTGGGGTTTATCCCAGGAATGCAAGGTTGGTTCAACATCTGGAAATCAATAAATGTAATTCATCACAGACTTAAAGTTAAGAATCACATGATTATTTCAATAGATGCTGAGAAAGTGTTTGATAAAATACAGCACCCGTTCATACTCAAAACACTAGAAAAAATAGGGATAGTGGGAACATTCCTTAACATTGTAAAGGCCATCTATGCTAAGCCCATGGCCAATATCATTCTAAATGGTGAAAAACTGAAAGCATTCCCCCTAAAAACTGGGACAAGGCAGGGATGCCCTCTTTCACCACTTCTACTCAACATCATCCTTGAAACACTTGTCAGAGCAATTAGACAGACCAAAGAAATTAAAGGGATACAAGTAGGAAAAGAAGAACTTAAGCTGTCACTATATGCTGATGACATAGTCCTATATTTAGAAGATCCAAAAAAGTCCACTAGAAAACTTCTAGAACTAATAAATGAATTCAGCAAAGTAGCAGGATATAAAATCAATATGCATAAATCTAATGCATTTCTATTCATAAGTGATGAATCCTCTGAAAGAGAAATTAGGAAAACCACTCCATTCACAGTAGCCTCAAAAAAATAAAATACTTGGAATTAAGCTAACAAAAGAGGTGAAAGACCTCTACAATGAGAATACAGAACACTAAAGAAAGAAACTGAAGAAAACCTTAGAAGATGGAAAGATCTCCCATGTTCTTGAATAGACAGAATTAACTTTGTCAAAATGGCCATTCTACCAAAGGTGCTATACAGATTCAATGCAATTCCAATTAAAATCCCAATGATATTCCTCATAGAAATAGAGAAAGCAATCATGAAATTCATCTGGAAGAACAAGAGACCTCGAATAATCAAAACAATCCTGAGTAGAAAAAGTGAAACAGGAGGTATCACAATACCAGACATTAAACTATACTACAGAGCAATAGTAACAAAAATGGCATGGTATTGGCACCAAAATAGACAAGCAGATGAATGGTAAAGTATAGAAGACACAGAGATAAAACCACATAAATACAATCATCTCATACTAGACAAAGGAGCTTAAAAACATACAATGGAGAAAAGATAGCTTGTTCAACAAATGGTGCTGGGAAAACTGGAAATCCATATGCAGTAAAATGAAATTAAACCTGAATCTCTCACCCTGCACAAAACTCAACTCAAAATGGATTAAGCACTTAGGAATTAGACCAGAGACCCTGCACCTAATAGAAGACAAATTCGTCCTGAATCTTCATCAAGTTGGCTTAAGGTCAGACTGCCTCAACAAGACACCTAAAGCACAAGAAATCAAAGCAAGAATCAATAAATGGGATGGACTCAAACTAAAAAACTTTTTCTCAGCAAACAATACAATCAAGAACCTGAAAAGAGCACCTACAGAGTGGGAGAAAATCTTTTCCACATGCACTTCAGATAGAGCACTTATCTCCAAAATTTATAAAGAATTTACACAACTTTACACCAAAAATACAAAGAACCCAATTGATACATGGGCCAAGAAACTGGACAGACACTTTACAGAAGAACACATAAGGCAATTAATAAATATATGAAAAAGTGTTCAAAATCTCTAGTAATTAGAGAAATGCAAATTAAAACAACTCTAAGATTTGATCTTACTCCAATTAGAATGGCTATTATCAAGAACACAAACGATAATAGATGTTGGGGAAAAGGCACACTTTTACATTGCTGGTAGAGTTGCAAATTGGTGCAGCCACTCTAGAAAGCAATGTGGAGAATCCTCAGAAAACTTGAAATGAACTCACCTTTTGATTCAGTTATCCCACTACTCTGTTTATACTCAAAGGACTTAAAATCAGCAAACTACAGTAACACAGCCACATCAATGTTTATAGCAGCTGAGTTCGCAATAGCTAGATTATGGAACCAACCTAGATGCCCTTCAATAGATGAATGGATAAAGAAAGTCTGGTATCTATACACAATGGAATATTATTCAGCCATAAAGAAGAATAATATTATGACATTTGCAGATAAATGGATGGAATTGGAGAATATCATGCTAAGTGAAAAAAGCCAATTCCAAAACAACAAAGGTCGTATGTTTTCCCTGATAAATGGAGAATGATAAATAATGGGGGTGGGGAGTGAGAAAAGAAACAAGAAACTTTAGATTATGTAGAAAGATATGAAAGGGAGGGTGGTATGAAAAATGATGGAATCATACAACAAAAATCTCCATGAGGTTCTCAATAATTTTGAAGATAATAAAGTTGGCCTGAGAGAAAAATGTTTTGGAAACCATTGCACTCAAGAATCATGGCATTCAGGTATGAGCAGAGAAAGTCTCTGCACCCCATAGAGAAAAGCAAAGAACATGGTAGCCAATAACGGTTCTGGTCTCAGAAAGCCAGAGTGTGGATTTGGATTTTGATAGTTGCTAAAAAGAGTCTTTGGACAAGTGAGTTAAACTCTCTGAGCATCTGTACCTCATACATAGATAATAAAACTTATTCTATAGAATTTTTAAAAGGACTAATTCAATATAAAATATTCATTATAATTGAGGTAAAACAGCAAAGCTTTATAAAGTTGACTTTTCCCAGTGATGACTGATAACATTATGCAATCTACTGCTAGTTAATTTTCTATCATAGAAAAGAAAAAAATAATCATCTACTTACCTTTTCTCCACAGCAGTATGTAGCAAATAACCTTTGAATATGCTACATCGGAACCATATAAAATCCTTATTAAAATGCAGAAAGCAGGGCTGGAGTTGTGGTTAAGAGATAGAGCACTTGCCTGGCACATGTGAAGCTCTGGGTTTGATCCTCAACACTACATATAAATAAATAAATAAAATCAAAAAGATTTGTTAATAACTAAAAAAAAAATTTTAATGCAGAAAACAAAGGTATCAAGTTAATTCAAGTGTTTTTTTTGTTCAAATCAACTACATAGAAATGAATCTCACCCTTACCTCATTATGCACAAACATTCATACACAGAGACACCTGAACATAAATACCAGAACTACAAACCTTCTTAAAACAACAACAACAAAGAAATAAAACCACAGTAGAATTGCAATTTCAAGGAAGAAAAAGTTTCTTAAAACACACCCCAAAATATATTAGCCATAAAAGAAAAACAATATTTTACTTAATTTAATTAAAATTAAAAATTTCTATTTGAGAAAAGTAGTCTTTGGGGCTAGGGCTGTAGCTCAGTGGCAGAGCACTTACCTAGCATGTGTGAGGCATTGGGCTAGATCTTTAGCATCACATAAGGAAAAAATAAACAAATAATATAAAGACATGGTACCCATATACAACTACAAAAAAATTTTTTAAGTTGTCTTTGAAAATGACAATCTATAGACTGGTAAAAAAATATTTGTAGTGTATATGTTTGACCACAAAAGGGTATTAAAAATTATAAAATAATCATGAAATAAATGATAAGGACACAAAGAAACACCATTAAAAAATGTCCAAAGATCTGAAATATGTGTCATGGAAAAAGATATTACATACGGCCAACAAACACTTGAAAAGGTACTCAACATTGTTAATTATTTTTTAAAAATCCAATGATAGCAAATGTGCTAAGGATTTGGAACAAACAGAACTTTTCTACACTGCTGTTGAGAGTAAAATGATGCACATATTTTGAAGAAGTCTTACAAAGTTAAACACATGTCTTTCATATGAGCCAGCGATTTGTCTCCTAGGTATTTACCCAAGATAAAAAAAAAAGTATGTTCACAAAAGAAATTCATAAGAAAGTTTATAGTAGTCTTCCTCACAATAGCCAAAACTAGAAGCAATACAAATGCCCATCAAAGTGAAAAGAAAAAACAATGTCTGGTTTATTCAAACAATGAAATATTAGCATAACACAAAAGAACAAATTACTCACACAATAATATGAAAGAATCAAAAAACATAGTTCACAAAAGAAGTCAGATACAAAACTCTAGGTAGTATATAACTCCATTTATATAAAATCCAAGAGCAGTCCAAAGTAATGGTGGTTAGAAATCAGAAATTAAAGGGGAGGACAGGGGACCTATGGGAAATGGAACCTTTAGAAAGGGGCAATGGGAGCTCCCTTTGGTTTTGGAAATATCCTTTATCTTGTTTTGGACAGTGTCTTTATGAATATAAAACTAAATCCCAAGATATGTGCCTTTCATATGTGCTATTTATATGTCAATAATATTTATGAAGAAAGGGAGGAAGAAGAGTTGCAAGAAGGTTATAGCAAGTATGGATCTCTCTCACAGGTCCATTAAATAAGAAATTTTGAGAGTGGGGCCCAGGAATCTGTGTTATTCCAGCTTGTGAAGTGATTCTGCTGAAATCTAGGGTCTTGACAAGGGTTATCCTCACCATTACTCCCACACCTACAGAAAACACTGGTTTCAAGTGAAAACAGGTCAAACAGAGTCACCAGTGTCTCAGGCCTTCAAGAATCCCCCACCTTGAGTCTCTAAAGCACTTTCTATATATCATGTATCATAGTATCATCATTTTAACCTAATCTATAGATCATCTTTTGAAAGGATATCCTATGTCCTCTATGGATTAGGAGTTCCAATAATCTCTCAGACATCTTTGGTGACTTTCCACAAATGTTATTTTAATGAGGTTTGTTATGGTTTGGGTGTGAGGTGTCCCCCAAAAGCTCATGTGTGAGACAATGCAGGAAGGTTCAGAGGAGAAATGATTGGGTTGTAAGAGTCTTAACCTAATCAGTGAATTAATCCATGATGGAATTAACTAAGTGGTAACTGAAATGGTAAGGTATGACTGGAGGAAACTGGAACGAGGGCATGGCTTTGGGGTATATAATTTTTATCTGGAGAGTGGAGACTCTTTCTCTCTGCTTCCCAATGATACAAGTTGCTTCCCTCTGTCACACTCTTCCTCATGATGTTTTGCCTCAACTTGAGCCCCCAGGAATGGAGCTGGTCTTCTATGAACTAAGACCTCTGAAACCATGACCCCTCAGATAAAATTTTCCTCCTTTAAAATTGTTCTGGTCAGATCTTTTAGTCACAACAGCGAAAAAGCTGACTAAAACAAGGTTTCTGGACAATTTTTCTTCTGTTAATTCTCTCTGCCATGAAGCTTGCACTTACAGCATTGCTGTGGAAACAGTGACAATCCCTCAAATACCTGAAACAATTATTGGTGGTAGTGCTCCCATCCCAGAGAAAACCTAAGCAAAGGAAAGCTAGGAGGTCTCAGCCTAAGCTCAGAATGAGTCAGCAGGATAACCAGGGTGAGCAGAGGGCTACCAGGGTCAGTGGGAGGTGATCCTGGTCTTTTCTAAGAAAGCCTATAAAGCCAGGGGTTTAGGGAAGCAGAATGGACCACTGACCCAACACCCCTGGCTGAATGCCCAGGGTCAGCCCTTCTCTCAAGCAAATGGATAAAGCCCTAATGCCACAAAACCTCTGCCCCCAAACCTAACACAAGGCCCTCCTGGTACCAGGTGAAACAAAAAACTTCAAGAGCCTCTAGCCAGATCTCTGAAAAGAAACCACATTATTGGCAAGACAGTGGAAACAAAGGCATCCTAGAAAACCTGAACATGTTTTTGTCACATTTTTTATTGAAAAGAAATTGTGCAATCTTCAAAACTGAGATCCAAGATTCTGTCCAGCTTGAATTAAGAGCTGAATTACCTGTTCCATTGATTGCATGTTCTAAATAGATGGGCACAGTTCCACTGAAAGGAACACAATTGTGTTTTATCCATGCATTCCATCCATAGGCAGCAGAGTCAACAGTGAGAAAAAGTTTTGCGAACCAGTTATACGTCAGGCATCTATGAAGCAAAGTATGTTAACAACCACACTTAATGTTCACAGCAAAACCCAGAGACTGTAATTGCCATTTTACAGTTGTGAAAACTAAGGCTGAAAGAAGTTAAATAGTGGATCTAATGCCATCTAGCTAGAAAATTGCAAAGCCACATTATACCAAGTGGTCTCACCCTATGAGTCATTCATTTTTTAAACATATGTAACCACTTAGTAAATATTGGACACATTATATGCTCTAACCACTAGGAATATAATGACAAATATAATGACAAATCAAATAGACCAAATCCCTACACTTATAAAGTGCATGTGCTAGTAGAGAAGACAGAAAATGCTTATAGGTTAATAAGCAATGATAAAGGTTTAAAGTGATAGTGTATATTTGAGGTGCTACTTAGCTAGATAAGATGGTGCCAAAGTCCTCTATGAAGAGGTATTTATAATAAGCCCCAACTGACTGAAGGTAGGAGTACAGCCAGGCACAAAATTGCAAGGAAATAACACCAGGTGCTTGCAGTGAATGCTTGTCTCTTTAAAATGACAGAAAGATGGAAAGAGGGACAAAAGAGGATAAGCTAAGGAAGGAGTGGTGGGAAGCATATTAAAAAGGTTTCAGGGGGTCATATCTAGTAGGACACTGTGGAACAGTTTACTGTGAGGGTGATCAGAGACTTGGAAGGTTTTGAACAGGGAGGCTTGCCCAGTGTGGGGAGATCAAACTTGGGAGGGACTTTGACAAGAAAGGATTTGGGGAGATCAATCTGAAGACCAATGTAAGAATGCAATCTAGAGAGGGTAGTAAAGGTACAAGTGATGAGACGTGATTGCATTTAGGATATACCTTGGACACATAGCCAGGGGATTTTCTTTAGAATTTCAAGAAAGTGTGACTCAAGAATGACATCAATGTTTATAGCTATTATTGTACTCTCCAAGTACTTACCAAAGAGAAGAAAAAGATGGCCTTCTACCTTTCAGAGAAAAGAAATGAGAATCACAACAAAGCCGCATCCTAGATATGAGCAAGGAGCTCTCTAGAAAATCAACAAAAAGTAGCTTTTTCAGTAGTGGGGTCTTAGTTTGGTGGGAAGGAAACTCCAGCCCATTACAGCACAAGGGAAGTCAGAATATGTGTCAGGAGTAGTGAGCTCCAAGAGAGTGTGACCACAGCAGTTTAAGCACTCTAAAATAATAATAATAATAATTAATAAATATATATTTATGGCATAAAATGCATGCCCTGCATACATGTGAGGTCTTTGTAAAGATTAAATGAAATAAAGTTGACAAAATTATCCTAAAATTTCTGAAGTATAGCCTACCCACTATACACAAAAAGAATTCTATCTTCCCAGACTTGTTATGCCTACATAATAGAACTCATCTTATGTACACTTTATCATTTGAGTTTCAGTATATTTGTGCTTGGGAACTATATGGAAGCTAGCAGGATTTCCTTTAAGCTGCAGGAAACAAACAAACATATACAAAACCAAAAACACACCATACTTATATTTTCCCATGTGTATATACCTTTCTTTCCTTTTCTAAGCCAGGACAGTTGCTTTGTGTTCTAATATCAGTTCTCTTATCACTTTTCTTTGTAGCATGCAGGGTTTTTTTTTTTGCTCATATTAAGAAATATAGTTGGAAAACCAAAAATAGGTAAAATTGTAATGAAAAGGAAGATGAACAAAAATCATGGAATGTTCAAACTTTTAAAAATGAATTTAAAAGTTTTGAGCCAATTTAAGAGTTCAACCTCAACATCAAAAGAATGTTGGGAGCAGGTAAGTCCACAGTAAGGACACAATAGACGGTAGAAAAATGCTCATTCATATAGGAATCTGTGTGTTTTAGGATTTTCAAACTTTTTTGTCAACTTTTTTGCTGCTGTGACTAACAGAACCAACCAGCACAACTATAGAGAAGGAAAGGTTTATTTGAGGGCTCACAATTTCAGAGGTCTTAGTCCATAGAAGGCTGGCCCCATTCCTCAGGGCTCGAGGTGAGGCAGAACTTCATGGTGGAATGTGTGACAGAGGAAATCAGCTTCTATGCTGACCAGGAAGCAGAGAGAGCCACTGGCCAGATAACAAATGTATATCCAAAGCCATGCCCCGATTCCCACCTCCTCCAGACACACCCTACCTCTTCAGTTACCACTCAGTTAATCCCTATGAGGAGATTAAATCACTGATTGGGTTAAAACTCTCATAACCCAATCATTTCCTCTCTGAACCTTTTTTGTATTGTCTCACACATGAGGTTTTGGGGGACACCACATCTAAACCATAGCCCAAACTAAACTGGGAACCTCCAGTGAAAACCCTTTAAACCCTTAGTATTCACTTTCCATTTTACTCAGAAACTTCCAGGATGTCTACATTAATGCAGAAGGGAAGTCGAACAAAGTGGCCTCAGTTCTCATAATTCTGATTGACATATACTTCTTAGGAAATATACTGTATAAACAGTTTCCTAGATGTTTGGGGTATGTCATTATAGTTACCCTAAAATATAAAGGATTGGAGGTAATCATCTTGGACCTTGAATCTTTAAACTAATCCTTTGTATCTGAACAATTTGGTAAAAAATATATGTGCAGAGAAAAAGTGATTTGCACTAGCTGCTATTAAAACAAACAGATGAAAAACCGCTGAAGAGGACTGTGACTGACAAACCACAATATACGCATCATCTTTTCATGACTTTCCTGCTTCTACCTACATTGCTTATCTCTTCACATTAACCACACTACTTCACTAGCCTCCTCTGCCCATATTACTGGTCATTCAACTGCCACCATCAGTTACTTCACACATTAACTAGGTTAAATATCACATACACAAACATACAGGTCACTGTATTAGGAGATGTGGAGGAAACTTCAGAGCTTCAAATAAGTTGCGGTTTCAGGTAGGAAAGAATCAAGAAAAAGATAAACAATTACCCCAAGGACAAATTCCCACAGGTGAGAGGGTGCAGGGAGTACTAATGTTCACCCTAGATGTGTGTTCCCTTATGCTCACGCACCCCCTCACAGTTGGGTTAGTCCATATGGTGGAGTGCCGTCAATATGAAATGGCAGCAAAGCTATGTGTCCCATTGGTCCCTGAAGCTTACTAGGACATCCATACTGCTTCTTCATAGCTGCAATTGAAGAACTCTGAGATAAAAGTCAAATTTGATCCCCCCTAATGGAAATGAATTGCCCAACTTCCACAGAACTTGAAGTAAACAGAAATTTATATGTTGTCTGTCCACTGAGATTTTGGAGTTGGTTTTAAAAGGTAGTGTTAACACTCTAAGACTAAATGCTTTGGATGACAAATTACATCCTCCTGTCTTCTTCTGATAGAGCCAGAACCAAGAGCTGAAACATGTGAATCTATACTTTAAACTAAAAAAAAAAAAAAAAAAATTCAGGTGGTGATTCTTCCTAAGCTCCCCACTAGACATGGGTCATGGTGGGAGTTGAAAGGTGACCCTCTTCTGTTTTAGTTCCTATACTCCTCCAAACCAACACCTCCTCAAGTTGCTGTAATTATATCACTTACCTCAATTCATACATTGGGATCAAGAAGTCACTTAAAAAAAAATAGTTGCAAAGAAATAACTGGTTTCTATACACCACAGTGTGACGTTGTTGTTCTGGATTGATTTGTTCTCAGCACATGTCTGAAAGCAAATGTACTGAGAAAATTGGAGAATCAAAGATGAAGGAAAGTAGATCTAAAAGAACAGTGTGGAAATACGGGGAGGAGTGTCTGAATGCAAGTGTCTAGAAGCAGAGAACTGAGAGTGTTGTAGGAAGGATCCCCATGGCAAATCTCACAAATCGTTATGTATAGCTATCTCGAAAATAAGAAAATCCATTCTTCCATTGACTCTCAAGGCTGCTTGATTTCTATTTCCAGGTGCGACAATGCATACTAGATTTCTACTACATTAATTGAATAAGCTTTTGCAGGTTAGCGTGACATCCTAATCCTGGATCAATACACTGTCTCTATGAAAGAATATGTTCTAAATTCCAAACAAGTACTTGTGGAATACAACCAATTTGACCTCCTCATAACATTTGAAATAGCTTGTGTATGGAATGAATCTGTATGCTTTCTTACCATCACCAAGAGTAAACACTCTTCATTGCACATCCTTTTGGATGCACTTTTAAAAATTTATGATGTTTTCCTTCCTTTAGTTATCCCTCAATATTTATTTTAACCTGTTTTCATCTAGCTGAAGGTACTTAAAACTTAAATTCTATAAAAAGGCTTTATGGAGAAAAAGTCCTGTTATATATCAGAGAGTTACATAGATTAGCAAAAAATTTAAGATAATAATTTAGTTGTTAAAGCCTATCAAACATCTGATAAATGAAAAAGAGTTTATTTGATAAGGGAGGAAAAAGCACACCAAAACTTTTCTGAGGAAAGCTGCAAATAGAAGGAGAATATAATGGAAAAGTTCTCTCAGAGTTTCAGGGAGGACTAAGGTAATTCACATACTGAGGCAGCAAGTGGATATGGAGGCCATACACTACGGTGACTAGATAAAGCTTCCTCTTCCATGGTTCCTTCTTCCAGGAACACCAGCAAGAGCTGAATCCTTTGACTGAAGTCCAATCCACACAGAAAGACAGAAATGTTGCAAGCTTTGGCAAGGAGACATGGGTATCTCTTTTTCAAAACCTTTGATTCCATTCCAGTGCTACAAACATGTTATAACAATATCTAGGACCTCATCTTTTTATTGGAAGGCACTTTAGTCTTGTAATGGAGTCCACACACCTTTGAGAGACTCCCCCAAGGCAAGTGTCCATCACACTTGTAACTCCTACACTCATGTGTGCAAAGGCAGGCTGGCCCCCAGCAAGACCACAGAGTCAGTTCTTTATACACTCCTTCCCTGCACCGTCCTGCTGTTGTGAGTCTCACACAGCACCCACCACTACTTGCCTAACTAAACTGTACAGCGCTGAGGCCTTTGACCATCTGAGGCCCTTAACTGAGACACATGACTGTATAGGGGTAAAATTTGCATTACATAGTCACATACTGCTGCCATCAAAAAGCCTACTATGGAAGGCTAACAAACCAAGTTTTACAGTTGCCCTGAGAATGAACTCATATTCTTGAAACCTGACACTTGACTGAGTTCTTTATACACTGGTTTTACCTTCTTCCCTGGATTATAGTTTTAAGAACATCCAAGAGAGATTTCTGGGCTTCCTTTTGTACCTGGGACTTTTCTTCTGAAAATAACTCTTTCAGGCATGCTATTGATGTGGATACTTTGAATGTTTCTCTGTTATTGCCTCTAAAGCTTGAACTTTCACAATCCTGGCCTTACTAATTTAGGGCCACAGTCTGACAAGTTATTCTAAAAAATGAGTTATTCTAATACCTGCATTTATCCAGTTGGTATCCATGCATCTTCCAAATGTTATTTTAATTCAATCAAACTAATTATGTAGCATTAATCGCTTACTATATGCCAAGAGCTGATTTGGGAGAGTGAAAGAATACAAAAATATATAAGCTCATCTGTGTTCACAATAGTTTGCATTTGTGATGGGCAGATACACATTAAGCAAATAATCTACTAACATAAAACTAACCTGAATTGGCCAACACACTTCAAAAACATTTGTTGAATGAGTGAACAAAGAACAAATAATTGCTAGAATGAGCAACTCTGATAACAGGGATGGCAAAGAAGCACTTAAGATCTTGTTATCACAGGATGAGTAAACAAAGTTATCTGGAATTAAGAAAGTACATTCCACATACATGACACTCCTTTCCATCCCAGGAAGTCACTGCAAAACCTTCAGGCTTCCCTATATATGCAGGGACTTAAAATCGAGAACAGAAAAGTCATATTTGCCCCTCTGGGACACAGTGGGCTCTGTCCTAGATTCATGCTGCCTACAAGTAAAGGCCTTGGGAATCTTTGCCAACCCAGGTCACTTATGAATTCAGAGAAATCTCTTTTGCAGTGTATCAGAAAATGGTCACTATAACTTGAAGACTAGACAGAGTTACAAATGTGGTTCACATGAACAGTGGAGGAATTAAACACCTTTACGCTAGTCAAAGAACATACTGTGGTGGGCAAAGACCCTGGAGGTGTCATCTGCTATCTTCAGGGTACAGGGTACTTTATACAGAAACTCTTTCTCATCCCAGAGAAGTAGTAGTGTGGTGTTCAGTGTTGTCTTCATCTTCATACTGACCCAACTGCTCTGGTTGTATCCATTCCTGCTAAGTTCAATTTAAGTACAATTTGTGTAGACCTTGACCATGATAAACACACCATCAAGAGGGTCCAGCTAGGCACAGTGCATGACTCTCAAGTCTGTCTACCAGTCCTCCTTCCCTCAGTGCCTGTCTTTCCTCAGATCCTTAAAGGATTTCTTCCCTTTTTCTTTTTCTTTTTTTTTTTTTTTTTGAGGCATAGAGTTATTTAGGAAAGCAGATAAATTTAAAGTGAGAATCGGGCTATCCCAGGGGAAGACACAGAGACTTTTTTTTTTTTTTTTTTTGGTGTGGGCAGAAGGGATTGAGAAATATACTTTCAAAGGAACATTACCAGCCATCTTGAGAGTGAGAAGCATCTGGGGTAAAGCAAGGAAGACACACTCAAGGGAGAATGAAGGTCATCTCCAGAGACAGGTTTCTTAATGCTTTATTGGGTGACGATTTTCATGACTTCCCTAATTTGTTGTTTGTCTAATTTCCCCCAAGTTGCCTTTTTGTCCAAATGAGAGTTTCCCTTGTGGATCCTTTTATTTATTCATGAATTTTTGGTCACTAAAATGCTTCACATTGTTTCTTTCTGAGTGTCATTGTTCTCTCTGTATGACTTCTGGGCCTATTTAACCATTTCCTTCAAACATTTCAAGAAGCCACATTCTTCACTTCTATTCTGGTATTTTTTCCAAAATCCATTTTCCTATTTCTAAATCAGTCACCAAAATCAACAAATGCCTCTTCAAGTCCTCCCTAAAGCCGTGGAATCAAGATTTCTACAACAGAATCTGTCACAAAGTTCACCTACATTTTCTGATGACTCATGATAATGGTTTTATAGTTCCATCGGAAGGTTCTACAGCTCTTCTACATATTCTCATTTTGTGTTGATTACCTTAGCTAAATCTACTTAGCATACTTAATATATCAAACTAGGGCCACATATCTGATATAAAATTCCCATAATGCCTTTACAACTTGAGACCTATGCAAATAAAAACTTCCCAGATCTTGATCTGTAAAAGTATTATGTGGTTACATAACTTCTTGGAGTCTTCCACAAGTGAGGAATGTTGATTCAAATTTTGTCTCAAGGGAAAGAGGATTAGACTAGATAAGGCAAAACTGCTAAGAAATATTCTCTGAACATGATATGTCCCATGGCCCTGAGGCCTCTATCCAGGAGCCCTAACCTTTGAGAGACGAGAGAAGGATAGTTGACACCAGTGAGCAGGCTTCATGAGACCATCTTCTATTGGCAAGCCAACTAATCTGCTCTCTGCTTAAATATTGTCCCTGCTCTGAGCAAAAAAAAGTATTAAAGATAAGATAGTTAAGTTAGTTTCATCACTCTCTTACTTTCCCAACCTATGGACTAAGAGAAGACTTTTAGGACACAAACTCAAAAACTCTATGTAAACAAAGTTTATAGGAACTACATTGTTCTTTAAAATTTATAGGAATCTGGCTGAATTATATTGTTTGCATGCATGAATATGTAACAACAAATCCCATCATTATATACAACTACAAAGCCCCAATTGAAAAATCAAAAAAAAAAAATTTATAGGAATAACTTGATAACCTAAAGAGAAAAATTAATATAACATTGCACTATACTGATTTAGCATTATAATTAATTAACACTATGGAACATAAATACATCCACACAAGAAAAAATATTATTTTTATGAATGTTATAGCCACAGTTAAAGTGCATTTTAATATAATTTTTGTAGAATGGATGGATAACAATAATATCCTTGTGAGTTTCTCCTTTGACTATAGCTCAACTAGGTATCAAAAGCAGGTCCAACAGAAAATGTTGAAGGAGGAGAAAGGAGAAATAAGCAATTCACTCAGGCATGTTCAAAGACAAGTCAACAAAATCAACCAAATTGAATAGCAGGGTTATAATGCTGGTGTAGGCACTCAAATGGGAGTAGAAATAAAGTTTAAAGTAGAAAAAAGAGCACTGTTTGGTTTTTGATGGGGAGTAAGATTCCCAGCTATGGAACCAATCTAGGTGCCCTTCAACAGATGAATGGATAATGAAAATATGGTATATATACATAATGGAATGTTACTCAGCCATAAAGAAGAATGAAATGATGGCATTTGCTGGTAAATGGATGGAGCTGGAAGATATGCTAAGTGAAATAAGTCAATCCCAAAAAACTACAGGCTGAATGTTCTCTTTGATATGTGGATGCTAACCCACGACAAGGGAGGATAGGTAGGGGAAGAGTAGAAGTTCATTGGATTAGATAAAGGGGAATAAAGGGAAGGGTGTGAGGATAAGAATAGGAAAAATAGTGGAATGAATTGGACATAACTTTCCTATGTTCATATGTGAACACACAACCAGTGTAACACTACATCATGTACAATCATAATAATGGAATCCTAATTATAATGGGTTGTACTCCATGTATGAATTATATGTCAAAATACACTCTGTCATGTATAGCTAAAAACAACAAATCAAAAAATAAACTTTATAAAAAACCTGATTTGCAACACATAGATAAAAGTTAAGCTTATGAATTGGAATTCAATCTGACTATGCTGGGGTAGATATTATCATACTTATGTGCTGTCTCACATTCTGCAAAACTTTCTACCACAATAAGCAACATGCTGCAGAAAATGTAGCAAAACAAATAATATGATTTACTTTCTCTGTATTCATAGTTTACTGGCTATCTTATTCTGTTTCCTACTGTTTACCATTTAGATAAAATGTATAGGTTGAGCCAGCTGACAGGAATCATAAGCAAAAGTAGCATGCTTTTTAAAAGCTCATTCTCTTGTTTTATGGATTTGCTCTTGCCTAGTAGAAATATTCCCCACTTTTTTTCCCATTTTATTCCTGGGGAGCAAAGAATAGTCATGAGAGAAAATATTTTATAAAGAGTGTGGAATCTGGTTTCTTCAGAGATAGACCTGTGAGACTCCACAGAACTTAGAATTGGAAAAATTTGTATTGAGACAATATGAAATTATACAGGAAACATTTCTAGAGAAGCAGAATGGAGGTAAGGGATGGAAATAAGACTTCAGGCTGGAGAAGGAGGAACACAGGGTCACTCTGGCAATACATGCTGCAACCATGTGTGGGAAGCCATCCATGATGATTGTATGAGAACCAAGCATAGTTGGAACAATTAACCAGGAAAATCAGGCCTCAGGAACACACAGTTTCCAATAACTGTTCGAGAATGACTAAGTCACATGGTTATCCTGCCTTAGCTCACCACTCGATTTCAAATACAGGCATTGGATGTGGGAATGACCCACTAGAGCCAAATGGCCTGCTTACCTCCACCCCACATCCTGTTTTTCATGGAAGAAGCTCCTACCAGTCCCCTTTGATCTGTACCATTGTAAATAAAGAAGCTCAGGCTCCTTCCTTTGTTAGAGCCAGATCTCCTCGACGACTCTATTAGTCATACCCCTGCTCTTAAGATAATTCTATCTTCCATCTTTATTTTCTACAAATTTCATAGCCTTTATTTCACAGCCAGCCCATCCCTCCAATAGGAACAGTTTCCCTCACCCACTTGGGATGTGCAACGAGAACCATACATGCATGCACCTGGAGTCAGACACTCCAGTTAGAGAGATTCTGACATTCTCATTTTTAAAACTCAAACTTTCAGTAGTAAATATCTAGGTTATTTTTCTATGGCTATTATAAAGAGACTAGGACTATTTGAAACAAATGGAAATTTGGTTATGCCTAATTCACTCAAAGTTGTATCTCCTTGGAACCAAAACAACCAGTTAATGAAACACAGTAATAAATGAATTTAAGTCATCTCTTGTCATGAATTAATCAGTCTGATCCACTTTTGAAGAGAATTGACTATAGTTTTTTGTAGAGATAGCTACAGATGTTCTGCTGTTGTTTTCTATGTGATTCCGGGTAACATGTGTCAGGGTCTTAAGCCCCCCTGCCCCTCTCAACCAGCGACAAGGGAAGGGGACACTCCCCAATCCCTGATGGTGGTCCGGTTTATCATCATGAACCTTTGAAACCGCTTTGAGCCTTGATTTTGCTCACTCGCCAGGGAGTAAGGAGTCAGCCTGAGTTAGTTAATGTGTCATTAGTCCCAACACATCCCCCTTTTTTGTTTTATATTAAGGATGTGTCTGTCTTCGGTTGCCCCTGGGAGGGTCTTACCCATCATGGAACATCACCCTAGCAGTTTGGGGGTCCGCCTTACTCGAAGGTGTACCTGTCTTAGGTTGTCCTCCTCTGAGGATCTTACTCGTCATTGACTACCACCTTAGCACTTCAGGCGGGCCCCTCAGGAGGAGCAGGGCTTAAGGGAGAGACACTTAGATCCCAGTGTCCTGATACAAGTGATCCATGATCCTACAGGGCTCCCGATCATCATTATGAAGGGTGGTATAATCTGTTGGACCAGACTTAGCCTGGCTTTTCAGGAAATGGATAAGCTTATTGATTATGCAAGGCCCAAAGGTGAATACAAGGATAATGGTGATTGGCGGTCCCCTAAGCAGGAGGAGGTAGGGGAGCCACCCATGTAACCCAGTCCAGAGGAAATTAGAGTGGAGCTCGCTCCTACGATGTTCCAGATTTTCTTGTAGGTTTTTGATTTAATCTTGTACAATGCCAGAGCGGCTGGCGTAGAAACAGCACCTCTCACCAAGGAATAGGCAAAGCCTTCCTTCCTTCGCCGTTAGCAGATCCAAACCACGACGATTTTGCAGGACAACAGCGGCCAAGGAATCAAGTTGAGCCTGTAGATCTAAGATGGTAGAGCTGCAAAGTGCAATGTTAGGAGCTCTGTGTAGCTCTCAAGGAAGTCCACTGTCCAAAGTCATGAGGTCAGAGACTCTAATCTTAATCACTGTTGTCCCATTTTTGCTACTGTGCATTACACTCTTTTTTAAATGTCATTTTAAGAATTTTACATATATTGACTCCTTAGTCTATATGAACATTAGTTAACACAATTTAACATTGTATCTAAACATGAATTAAAGAAATGCTGAGAGAGTTTTTAACTTTCCTTTTGTGTGGTGAAGTGGCAAAATGTTTTTATGTTTAACCTTTAAACAAATCAGGCTCTCAATAACCTTCAGAAATACATTCAACAAATTTTACATATACCCTATTGATGACAGGTCCTATAATAGAACATTAAATGATAGAAATAAATCCCCAATAAAAATTTACTCTTTTTAAGTTTAAAATTACTATTACAGCAAGTTTAGTTTGGAGAATAGCAGCTTGATAAATTCCCTGCTTTAAAAACTTATATACCTGGAAAATACGAACACATTCAACATACAAAGAGTGACCATTTCACAATTACCTTGACACTTTTATATTACCAAATTTAGTTTTTAAAGAAAAATTTAGACTCTAACGTAGTACAATACTCTAACAGTTGCTTAACCATAATTGTATACCCCAATTTTTAAGACTAATTGTTCTAAAGAATAAAACTTAATAGATGCAAAGTTAAGAGTAAATTAGTGTTTCTAAGAAATCCTTGATATTTTACCATGTCATTTTACCATATAGATTAAACTTTGGTTTATATTAGAACATTAGTATTTCACCTTAGGAAAAACCTTAAATAGCTTTAACTGTTTCACATACATACAACCAACTTAGTTACATGCAAACTTGTTGAAATTTGCCCTTTACTTATATAGACTTTCTTAGCACTTACTTAGACCCTCATTTATTTCATCACACAAGCACTTTCTTACCCAGAAACATTTCCTTTTCCCTTTTACTAAATATATTTCCATACCCAGAACCTTTTATTTTCTCTTTCCTGTTGACCCCTTTTTGTTCACATTCTGAAACAACTCTTATGAAATTTCTGAATTTAGATAAATTACTCTATTTTAACAAGATTAAATATTTTGTTATTTATAGTACTCTAATTGAAACACAGTTGAAACTTTTAGAACCCTTTGTGTATAGAATTGTACCTGTTAGGACATAACTCTTAGTAACCTTGTTTTTAATTTAGTGATGACACAAAACAATTTTCTCTACAAACACATTTGAGTAATCCCATGCATGTCAACTTTAATTCACTTATTTTGTAAAAACCAAGATATCAGACAAGTGTCCTGAACAGTATTTGCCGTCTCTTTCCTGTGGAAGAAAAGTCCTAGAAAAATTGATGTTAGACATTATATAAACATAAACATTTTATTAGTTTGACCACCTAGAGACTTGCGAGTTATTTTCAAGACATTTTACTTCTATTAGTTTACCCAATTTAAATTGAACCTTTTTAAATCACATGAATTAAAAGTATTTGGATCTATTTTTAAATTTTAATTTTAGGAGCACTCAGTTTTGATACAGACAAAACATGACATTAGACAGCACAACATACACATAACACAAAATCAAAGGCCTTGAAACTTTATAGGTGAATCTCCATTGCAATGTAACAGATGTTCAAAAACTCTAGTTGAATAAAAAAAATAGAACTGATCAAAAAAGTCATGAGCTCAAAAAAAAATGTAGAATTCAAAAAAAAACAAGAATCCTGGAAAAATGATATGACTGTTAATTACTTTAGTAAAGCACCATAAAATTTACTTTTGCTGGAGTTCAGGTAAGACTCTTTCTTTTTGCTCTTTTTTTTTTCTTTTGGGTTTGAGACCGGTCTCCTACTGAGTCTTCTAGCTTCCTCCATTTACATTTCAATGTAAGCCTTGATTGAGATTTGGATCTGAAAGGGGCTAAAATGCTCCAGCAGAAACTTGATGCCTAGGGCATTTTAACCCTTATTCCTGGTTAGTAATCAATTCAGGTTTGGATGCAGAAAATTATGAAACAATTATCTCCCAATACTTGTGGGGACTGGGGCTACTATATCATACTCCTTAGTAGGACATGCCACTGATGGTTGGGCTGGTTACTCCCTCCACACCGGCATATGTGGGACCTCATGGCAAGAGGACTAGGTGGGCTGGGTGGGGCGAAGTTGGAGGAGGAGAAGGAATTAAGAGGGGGAGAAGAAGGAGGAGTTTGAGTTTGCAGGAAGAGCAGAGAAGCGCAAGAAAGAAGAGACTTGAAGATAAGGAATCACTTTCCATCTGCCCGCTCGCTTGCGGAAGCTGTGTGCCGATATCTTTGGTAGCCACAATCCATGGAGCGATCTTTCATCCCTGCACAGGTCAATTTGTGATCGGTAGTCATTCCTTCCCAAACTAACATTTTAACATTTAACAGGAAGGCCATACAGGGAGCGGGGAGATAAGAGTCTGTGAGTTCTTGCCCAGTATCATAAAATGGCCACCGGGAAGATTTCCCGACATCCGAAAGGAGGAGGGCGAGGGCTTTCATTGGAGTCTGATGTGGCCCCAGAATACAAGATGGCAGCAATGAGCCTCCCCGGGGCGGTAGGGGGCCCTCCCTCTGTGTAGAGGTTGGCTGCCCTCGTGGTTCCTCAACCTTGGGAGGAGCGGATGGAGATGGATTGGACTCCTCATTAAAGGTCTCCCAACATTGTTTACTATGTGGCAAGTTTCTGGAAAGAGATGCAATGGGAGGAGTCGCAGTTCTTTAGGCGGCGGCTCTTTGGGGGGAAACCTGGAGCCCCCTTTGGGAGGTCCCAGAGAGAAGCAGGCCTTAAGGGCGGATAATGGGGGACCCTCCCCTAAACTGATTTCCCTCTTCCTAACAAGTTGTTCTACACGATCCCATGTGGACCAGTCAAAAAGATTAGCGGCAGGAAGCCGAGGGGCCACCCAAGTAAAGGTGTACCAGGCTTTTCCCGCCTGTGTATCAGACAATTCAAGGCCCCTACTCTTCAGCATGAGTCTAAGAGCTGAGAGCGCAGGGTCACCATGTGTGGTGTGTGTTTGCCCCATCTTTTCAGGGATGCCTTACCTTGGAATTCGCTTGACCTGATCTGCCGGTACTTTCGGTTTCAAAACTGCCTCTTTGCTTTGGCTTCAGATCAGCCTTGAAGGACCCGACATTGGGCACCAGATGTTGGGGTCTTAAGCTTCCTTTCCCTTCTCGACCAGCAACAAGGGAAAGGGACACTCCCCAACAAGGTCAGACCCGGATAGGTAAGGCCAACTGACCGCCCGCTCCCAGCCCTCCAGGCGGAGGACAATCAGATTCGTCAGGGAGACCCGTCACAGCAGGAACTCGTTTATTGAGGAAGTCACAAGGCTTTTATGTAGGGTGGGGGCTAGGCGGGAACCAATCAGTTTAAAGGTCAGCAAGGCAGGGGGGTTCATGTAGGCAAGAGTTCCATTGGACTATATGGCAAGCACAAGCTGATCACTTTCGCAGAACTGTTGTTAACCAATCTCTGACGGTGGTCCGGTTTATCATCATGAACCTTTGAAATCGCCTTTGAGCCTTGATTTTGCTCACTCGCCAGGGAGTAAGGAGTCAGCCTGAGTTAGTTAACGCGTCATTAGTCCCAACAAACATGTCATATAATTATTGAAGAAAGCCCAGTAAGGTAAGATTTCTACTAGTGTACAAAGGACCATCAAGCACAATATTAAATGCCAAAAAGAAAATCATACATAGAGGAAAACATGATATAGGAATATGAGAATTATCCCTGGATCAAAGTAACCAATTCACCTTTTGACCACTACCTGGGATTGACTGTGGTCTTACACATGGCTTTCCCTACCTATTGGAAAATGAACAATTCAACAGCTACTTCATCAGACCATCTTGGTACTGTTGCTGAAAGACTTCTTTTAGGGAGTAGCAAAATTCTTTCAATTTCTATTCTTCCCCCTTTGGCTAGAAACATAAAACATAGTTATGTCGTCAAAGCAGAGGAAAGTGTGTTTATAATTGTATGCAAACATGATGTTTGAGGCTATTGTGGTCAGAATGAGAAGAAGGTTAAACAAGGAAGTGGTTGATGATGTCAAGTTCAAAGAGACAAGAGACCCTGTTATGGTTTGGATCTGGAATGCTCCCAAAGGCTCATGTGCTGAAGCTTGGCACCCAATGCAGCAGTGTTCAGAGGTGGGACTTTTGGGCAGTGATTGGAGCCTTAGACTTTGACCTCATCAGTGGATTTATGACTTTCTGGTGATATTGGAAAGTGGTGGAAACTGTAGGTAGTGGGGCCTTGCTGAAGAACTTGGTACCTAGGGGTGTGTCCCTGGGGACTTAGTCTTATCCCTTGCCCCCTTCTCCTCTGTCTCTATCTCTATTTCCCAGCTGTCATGAGTTGAGCAGCTTTCCTCTGCCACACCCTTGTCCCATGATGCTCTGCCTGACCATAGGCCCAAAGTAGAGGAGCCAGCTAGTCATGGACTGAAGTCACTGAAACTGTGAGGCAAAGTAAATCTCTCCTGCCAGATGCTTTTCTCAGATATTTGTCACAGAAACAAAAATCTCCCTAACACAGGCCCAGTCTCTAGTTAAATTGCAAAGGTTCACATATATTGAAAAGAAAACAGTGGGCAAGGCCCTCACTGTGAGTTTTACTAATGTGAAAACATAGAAGGTAAAAAGGAGAAATGGAGAATTAAGAATTCAAATTTCTTTGGGTTTAATACACTTAATAATTTTCAAATATTTTTAATGAATGAACATCCATCTTATCAACATGTATTGAACATTTCTGATGTTGAGGATGTTGGTAGGTCATGAAGTCACTTATTAGAACAAAGAAGGTGTACATCCATCTGACATAGATTTTTATAAATGAAAACATGAGAATTTGTATGTTTTGGTGTGGGACAATTTGCTCCAAATTCTAGTTCTGTGACCAACCAGCAGTATAACTTTGGCAGCAGTATAATTCCTTAACCACTTAGTGACTCAGTTTCCTCATCTTTAAAGTGAGGGAATATCTACCTCACAAGGTTATTATGAGAATTAAATGAATTAGTAAACATAAAGCAATTGGAATAGAGTGTCCAATATAGTAGGCCCTATGCAGGTTTTGTTCATTTTTTATTGAAGTTGGGACAGGAAGGAAAGTCAGTTATCCCTAGGCATTTGATTAAACAGAGCTTAATATGAAGTTGAGTCAGAAGGAGGCACATGGGGTAAGAGGAAAGGTAGAAAGTAGAGAGTAAGGAGTTGGGAAAGAAATTATAGGTACTCAGAACAACTTTGTGTCAGGTACCAAGATAACAGGTGTAGAACCCTGAACATTTGATATTTCTAGAGCTCAAGTGACAGGGAAGGGAAGAAACAATAGAAGAGTATGCCACTGGATAGAGTCACACATACAAGGCCTTGTACTCCTAATCAGGCACATGCATTTTATCTCATGTGAATGATGGAGAGACACTAAATAGCTCTAATCAGGGAAATGACGTGATCATGTTCGATTTATTTCTGGAAAGGAAAAAGATTGATTTTAGACTATCTTAACTGGAAGATATTGAAAGACCATTACGTCTGTGACTCTTTCAAAAGTTAAATGACTATTAAAGGTTGATGTATAAATAAAAAATTAATTCACCAAGTTTAGCTTCTTATCAATAAATGATAATTTAATGCCTTTATCTAAGTGCTTCCTATAGCAGGACTCCATAGTGAAAATTCCTAGGAACCACTGTGACTATAATTTTGTTCAAATTTAATGAAAAGGTTTAGTAGATTAGAATCTATATGAAAAATAGCAATGTGGACCAAATATCAAGCAGAGTGCTTAATCACTCAAAAAAATTTATAGGCCATCTGCAAAATGTACATCTAAACTCTTCTCATGGGAAGTAAATCAGAAGTAATGTCTGTCATCTTCAGTGGCATAATGCTGTATAAGCTACTTCCAATGCCACTTCCATTTTTCCTACTAACATAACTGTTACCATTACCCTCTTATTAGAGAGAGTTGAACATTTTATTTTCTTTGCCTACTACATGGCAAACAGCATTCTAGATGTCTTCTAAATATTTGCTCTTTTATTGCACATAACAACCTTCTGAGGTAGAAGGTATTTTTAACCCCATTATACATATTAGCAATCTGAGCCACAGGGATATTAAGAAGCTGGCCCCAGGTTGCAATGCAGAGCCAACATTTGATAGCCTGGCTTCCGAAGTTGTGTTTAATCACCCCACTAGAGTATCTTTCATACATGGAAAAATTTTATCCTGAGAGAATATGGTTAAATTTGACAATTCAAAAAAGGTAATATTTTCCTCTTATTCATAATACTATTCTATTCTGACACTGCTAAAGATACCTATAAGATGACAATAATTCCACTTAATTTTTTAAAGAATTCAACACCAAATAAGAGAATCTTTCACCTGGCTCTTTCATTTGTTTCTCTTTAAGTGAAGAGACTATTCACTGACTTGAAAGGAACAAAATTCACACTTCCCTCCTCCTTACTTCCAACAAACCTGGCCCTGGCCCCAGCCCTGTCCTTAATTCCAAAGTTCAAGCTTTAACTGAAAAGATCCCTGTTAATTCTTGAGTAAACAAAACTTAGTGGTAAACCTGCTTTTATAGTGGTCATTACAGGTCCTGCTTTTTGAGACTCCAATGGCCTTTCTGCGTTGGTACCTAAAAGTCCCACAGAAAGTTAAATCATCACTAATACAATGCCCACCTAGCAGAAAACAGAACAGCACATGGTAAACTGTAAGCTAAGCTGGGTTCCCAGGCCACGGAAGAACTATACTTAGATAAACACAGTAGGCAAAGGAATTAAAGAGGGAAGGAAGGAAGGAAAGAAAATTCCACCTACCTACAAACAGTGTGAAAAAATTGCTATGCAATAAATTGAAATTATGAAAATCTAACTTGTTTCTAGAATCAGCCTTGGCACTTTTTAGGGCTCCAGAACAGGATCCTTGTATACGAAGCTCTCAGTGAATGGTAATCCTGTTTCTTGATGGCATTCAAGTAGGAGGCAGAAAGACCAGAGCCAGATGCTATTTTCACAAAGAAACCCTCTGATGGCCTCAGACATAAGTGACTGAAAGTAACCCAAGGAGATAATTGTCAGTTGGCCAGCACAAAAGTCAAGCTATAAGTCTTGATAATTGTCCTAGCCACTGTAGGAAGATTGCCCTTCAAGTAAATTTTAATTGGAACATGCAAACTGTCTAGAGGTGGCAACTGCATCAATGACCTGGAAGGGGCTAGGTAAATGGGAAAAGACCAAAGCTTCTAAGCATTCTTACAAACACTAACACTAAGGAAATAGCAAGAGTTAAGGCTTGGTATTGTTAGCTTCCTTTTTTTCCTTTACAATATTATAGGTGAAAAGATTGCAAACAAGAGGTCAGTAAAAAGCCTTCTTAATAGGCTCCAGCAATATTGCATATAACTAACAGGCATTACTATAACTGCTATAATCAGAGATCACAGATATGGCAGGAGCATTTTTACATTACTTTATTAATGATTCCTGAGAATCTATTCTTTGCAAAGATACCAAATTCAATAGAGAGAAAGCTTTCATGTTAGTCAGATCTGCAAATGCAGCAACATCTGCTGCAGTTGTCCAAAATTATCCTCCTGCACAGCCATGTTTAATCAGGAGAAATGTAGCCCAAAGAGTAAATGACGTCATTGCCTGTCAGGCTAATAACTGTGACTTCACCCAACGTAAACATACCAAAGACATTGAGAACAGAGAGGTGTTTGTAGCACATCTAATTGTCTATTGACAGGTTGAAGAACTGGAAGTACTAGTTCTAACATGCCTTTAAATAAAGTAGTTAACAAGAATAGCTCTTGTAAAATTATTATAACTATCAAAATTTTGAACCTAGCTAATGCTTTCCTTAGGAGAATCACAAAGTCCACTTCCATTATTAGCCTAATTCTGCCAATGTCTTTCTCTCTGTAGAAAGCAACGTTTGTTGTGCTTATCATGAAGAGATGAGATGGAAATAAAGACAATTCTTTTATTAATAGTTGTGTTTGGTTTTTTATCATAGTTATCATTTACATTTCAAAGGGCAAGGAGAAGAGAAAGAGGAGGGAGAGAGAAGAGATAATGCTTGTGAGCATAATGATGCACACTTCTATGGCACTAGGTAACAGAAAGGATGCTTTGTATATTGGTATATGGGTATTTGTGCATGTGTGTGCGTGCATTTACTGGAATAATCTGACTTCATCTAAGTACTTGCCTGATTTCATCTAAAATTATTGTCTGAACACTTCAGAAATTATATCTATGTAATCAAAGTACAAGATGAAGATTACCTGATAGCCCAATGCACTAAAAAAAATCATAATCAAATTTTACATAAAACTGTCATAAAATTCAAACCTTATCAGCCTCATAATTTTCTGTCATGACCAAGTAGAGAATAGGCAAAGAATTACATGGAAATCAAACATTGAATGTTACTTTCAACTGCATTCAGAAAATATCTAAGAAAGTATGAAAAGGAGAAAAAGAAAAGGAAACAAAATCAACAGTATTTTAAAGATATTTGTAAAGCTTTTTCTCTTTTTCTTTGAAAATATTTTCTATAATATGGAGAGTTAACAATTCTTTTTAAGTGATTTGCCCTAAAGAGTATATCACAGACACATACACACACATAGACATACAGACACAAAAGCTATCAACATTTGTAACGGATTTGAAAATCTTGGATAGAAAATTGAAATACAATACCATCTTGAATCTCAGTTTCTTGGGGAATTTTGCTTGTTTGGTTGTTAGTTTGTTTGTCATGGTAGTACTCTCTGGGATACAAAAGTGGGGGGAAATCCCTTGGTGTCCATGGACAAAAATATTCCTGAATAAGAAGTAGTATCCAGAACTAAGCAATGCATGAAGAGGTTTTAGGCAAAAAGTTAGACAAACAGAAGTCCCTCTGCTCCATTCTTTGCTGCAAGGCCATGTCCATTTAACATGTAGGGTGGGCAGAGTCAGATATATGGTAGCCACAGACCATGGTACGTGTTTTAAGTTTCTCAAGTTAGAATCAAAACTTGTCAAATATAATGTGCTCAATTTCTCTAATTAAACAATTCTGTCTTAAATATGTTAGGAGGAACTCTCCACGTTGGTCACCCATGCATGAAAGATTTGAGTGGAGACAAATGTCTTTTAAAAGTATTCTTAAGCATCTGGCAGGGGAACCTCCACAATCACACGAGTGATTTTCACAGGACAAGGCACACCCATTCCAGTCTGGATGTGCTGACCTGTGGGATTTCCCCAGGTGTGGAAACCTCGATTACATCATTTGTGGTAATGGGGGATTGCTTTTGCACTTCTCCCTGATAAAAAAAAAAGTATTCTGAGTACCGGGATGCATGCGAACCTCAGGAGGCTGAGGCAGAAAGATTGCAAGTTCAATGTGAGCCTGAGCAACTTAATGAGGCCCTAATCAACTTGGTGATATCCTGTCTAATAATTAAAGAAACAAAAAGGGCTGAGGATATAATTCAGTTGGTTAAGAACCCTGGGTTCAATCCCTGATACTGAAAATATAAAAATAAAAATTTAAAAAGTATTTTCCCCAAGAGAATGAGAATACAAGACAAACACAAGACAGTCTGGGAGAAAATATTTACAGAAGACACTCCCAACAAGACCAAAATATACAAAGAACTCTTAAAACTCAACAATAAGAAAATGAGCAACCCAATTTAAAACATGGGCAAAAGACCCCAGTGGACATGAGAAAATGTTCAATAGCAGATGTCAAAGGGAAATGGCAAGTTAAAACAAGAATGAGGGCTAGGATTACATCTGAGTGATAGATAACATACCTAAGACACTTGATTCTCTGGTTTTGATCACCAGCACTGGGGAAAAATAAAAATAAAATTTACATAGCAAATAAAATGTAGAACATATTTTTAAGAATACGGTAAGGAGATATCACTACATGCCTTCTAGGATGACCAAAATCCAAAGCATTCAGTGTTAGTGGGGATGCAGAAAAGCAGTATTGCCTATTTTTTAAATTTTTTCTGGCAGGAATGAAAAATGGTGCAAACACATTGCAAGATAGTTTCACAAAACTAGAAGTATTCTTATCACATGGATCAGCAACCACACTCTTTGGTTTGTAACCCAAATGAATTAAAATCTAAGTCCATGAAAAAAAAAAAAACATGAATAGGTTTAACAATTTTACTCACAATTATTTAAACTTGGAAGCAACCAAAAAGTACTTCAGTAGGTGAGTGAATAAATAAACCAGGATACATCCAGACAATGGTGCCAGGGATTAAACCCAGCACTAAAAAGAAATGAACCATCATCTCCTGAAAAGACATGGAGGAATCTTAAATGTTTATCGCTAAGTAAAAAAAAGTCAATCTTGAAGAGCTACATACTGCATCACCCACTATATGTCATGCTGGAAAAGGTGAAACTATGGAAACAGTAAAACGATTAGTGTTTGCCAGGGATTAGGAAAGGAGAGATGAACAGACAGAATACATAGGATTCTTAGGGCAGTGAAACTATTCTGTATGATACTGCAATGGTCATATGTTACACGTCAGTGTATGTTTACTAAAACCCATAGAATGAGACTGGGCATGGTGGCAAATACCTGAAATCCCAGCAGCTAGGGAGACTGAGGCAAGAGGATTGCAAGTTCAAAGTCAGCCTCAGCAATTTAGAGAAGCCCTAAGCAACTTTTTGAGACCCTGTCCCCCCAAAAAAAATTTTTTAAAGGACTGGGGATATGGCTCAGTGGTGAAGTGGTCCTGGGTTCAATTCCTGGTACCAACAAAACAGATAAAAACAAAACAGAATGGACAACAGCAAGAGTAACTTCTAACAAAAATTATAGGCTTAAGTGATGATGTGACCCCATCTATTTAAGGAGCATAGTATTTAGGTGCAGGTGTCGATAGCAAAGGAATTTGTGTGCATGTGGTGAAAGAGGGCATTTGGGAACTCTACTTTCTGCCCAATGTGTCTGTTAACCCAAAAGACCTGTAAAAAATAAAGGCAATCTGTTTGTTTTTTATTAAAGCATTTTGGAGTACCCTGCTCTTTAAATGTGAACAGTTTGTATTATGTTGTTTCCTTCAATCTAGGCTTCCTTTTTTTTTTTTTTTTTTTTGAAAAAATTTTGTTTTTTGTTTCTTAACCACCAAGACTGGTTTCCTCTCACATCCAGGCTAACCCCTGCTGTAGCTAAAAACAGACCTGTCGAGACTCTCCTTTGGGCTTTGAGGTATTATTGGACTTGAGACCACTAACATCACTAGCTTCTATAAGTTAGAAGCATTAGCAAGAAATATAGCATCAGAGCTGGTGAGTTTGAGTACTCCATTGGTATGTGGCTTTGATTTTGAGTCTATTTATTGCTTCTCAGCTCACAGAAGACTGCATGCATGAATTAATTGCCTTCACCATCAGAGAAGAAGCAAAGTGGACAGAAAAGAAGCAAGATAGATGGACAAATTATTGACTGTAAGGGCATTTGGGGTGAAATCCTCCCCCAAATTCCTCATAGTGGAGTAAGCCTTCAAACTGCATACTTCCCCAAACTACCTTAACATATACTGTATTTTTCTCTTATGCTTCAATAGTTGTAAGGTAATTCAGTCATCATACAGATACTTTGAAAACATATGGGATAAAAGGGCTGGAGAGAGATGCAGTGGTTATTGTGACTTAGTTGAAATTTATGGTCAAATAGTTTTGATCATCAAAAAGACAATTTATGAGGTTCCTGATACTAAGAATTTAGTAGCTGAGAATAACTTAACATTTCATTACCATTTTTATTGCCATTTTGGAAAACACATCATGAACTCAGAAGAGCCAGTCAACCACATTTATTGAGCGTCACGGCATAAAAAGCCCAGTATTCCAGAATGTGGGAAGAATACAGAAGAATCTTTTGTTCACATGTCCAAATTCTGCCAGGCAGAAGCTTATAATCTTATGATGATTTGAGACCCCAACAGAGTTGGCAATATGATCCCTTCCCAAAGAGACTCTGTCAATATTTAAAAGCAACAAAAGAGTTAATGACATATTACTGAGACAGAGCAAGCTATGAAACTGTCTCTACACAATCATACAACTAACAGGTAAAATTAACTCCATGATGTCCATGGTCATTATTCATCATAGTTAAATTATAGGTTATGTTATCTCAATCTCTGCTGCTCAGTGGCTTCCACATTTTTAAGGAACAACATATTTTATATGAACATAAACCAAAATTAAAGAATTCTCATTGTTATGGATCTATTGATGAAAGTGTATGCAACCAGAGATTTGAGAAGCTCCACAAATACTTACTGGTAAACGAATAGTAGAAAAACATAAGAAAAATTAAAGGGAACAAAGGAGAATTATCTTTTCTTCCTTCTAAGTAGCAAGACTCTGGGATTGACAGTTACCTACTGCCCAGGTCTTATTCTCCCCCTGGATCTCCAAACCGAAGGCTTAATTACAATTTAAGCCAGACGGGGGCAGCAAGGAGCTATTCATGAAGAAACAAAATCTAGCAAAACCCACTCCAGAGGCCTTCAGACTGGAAATCTGGAGGTCACCAGCCCAGCAGAGGTGAAGGTGATCAGCATAAACTAGGGGGAAACACAGAATGGAGACAGGGCCAAGCACACCCAAGGAAAGGGAGCTGGAGAGGCAAACACCACTTCAGCAATTGAGACCCTAAATCAACCATGGCAGCACCAGCCAGAGTTCTGTGGCAGGTTTAGGTACCAAGAGAGAACCGAACATTCAGACAGAAAGAAACAAACATGTCAAAAGATTGTCCCATGGTGTGGAATCTAGATGGAGAAACCAAAATATCTTCCTTGGTTTAAGTGTCAGGAGCTAAGAAGTCCCATCGTAAATGCTGATAAACAGCTGTAAACACACCACACTCCTACCCTACTGCTCCTCTCCTTCCTGTGGGCCCAGGGAACCATGTGATCCCAGTACAAGTGCAGAGCTTATATTTTACATGCACATGGTGACAGAGACCTGAGGTAGAGGCCTCACCCACACAACTTACCCAACCACATTCCACAAATCAGACTCTCCCAATTATTAGCTGTCAGCCAGATTTTGAATGTGGTTTCATTCTCTTTCTCTAGTACACCTAAAATTTTGTTTGTGGACTAGCAACACAATAGGTTCACATTAGAGAGACTTAAAATATTCATATTCTATGGCCTCTTCCTCGAGAGAATTCAGCCCTCTTTCGTTTCCTTTCCCTTCCTGCTTAATTCTAGAGTTGCCTTTCCAATGGCAAATCAGGTCCAGTTGCAAAGACTACCCTTTATGTTGCATAACTTCTCTATGTTTGTCACCTTATCTTACATATAATCCAAATATCATCTTATGTAATTAACTTACATAAAACATTTTGTAAAATGCCCAGAATATTAGAGGCACTCAGTAAATACTGGCCATGGCTTTCTTATCTTTTGCTAATTCCTTAACAAGCTTAACAAAAATCAAAGTCTTTCATGGGGATTATTAGAAGACTGCCTGTCACACACCCTTCTCAACCCTTTATCTTTCCAAGGACATATGTTAAGTATTTATAATTGCTATTCACATTGGTGACAATTTCCATTTCACAAATTGACTTTTCTTATAGCTATTCCTAAGTCCTCTCTAAATAGTTCTTACATATATGAATTTTGCAAAATTTCTCACCTGACATTTGAGGAGCGGGGAAATTTTCAAATGATCTCAAATATTTAAATATTACCAAATATTTAATACTCAGCCTTATCCCAACCCATCATAGCAACATATCTAGAGTTACTAGAGAAGTGAGCCCCCCCCCCCCCCAAATGTGCCTGAAGCAAACAAGCCAGTGCTTTTGCAAACAAAAAGTGCAAAATCCACCATGGTGCATTGGACTAAATGTGGGACCATTGAATTATCTTCAATTCTGTTTTCTTACTTTAAAAAAATATCATCCTTGAGGTTCTTTTTGTATAAATTTTGATGGTTCTGACAAAGATAACAAGCTAATCTGTAGAGATACTACGAATCCAGAATAATAGTTATAAAGGACTCTGGAAATAAAGGATGTTAATTTCTTCCAGTGTATTCCTCATTCAGGAATAAAGATGCTGCTTTTAAAAACTCCAAAAAGGACTCCCTGTGGAGGGGGAAAGCCTCTAGGTCAATTTAATATTACTGACAAACCTACAACTGTAATATGAGTACTTGAAAGAACAATTTGAGTTTGCTCAAATTTGTGTCCTTAGAAGGCAATAAATTAGTTTATCATTTTGACAGGTAGGAGTGCCTGAGGTGCTTTGAACAGAAATAGGACACTTTCTGAGTGAATACTTTCATCAGAAACTCTTCTTATATCCCCAGCATTACTTTGAATTCAAATGACATTTGCTTTATAAAGAATATGAAAGAGACTCCCATTTTCTCATCTTTGTTTGCACTGATGTCCAATGAGTTTTTTCTACTTGAAGCAACAGGATCAAAGTCTTAATAAATTGCCACAACTGAGTAATAGACCAAGGTAGGGAAACAGACCCCAAATTCAAGATCAAGGTCCAAACAAAAGTTACAGTAATGCATTAGTGTTATACTAAGAAACAACTAGAAGCATTTTTCCTTCTCACCCTGCTCTCTCTCCACAGTTATACTACAATTAGTCCAAGGGGGACCAAGTCATAGACACCATGAGGATACCAGAGACAATTGAATTAAATACAGAATGGAACCACTTACATCTGTGTATACACTTCCCAAAGCATTTTTGCATATTATCACAAACATCAAATATTAGCGTGTGTCTTTTTGAATCAAAGAAACATGAAGTATAGATAAATATCTATTTTTCAATTATAGTATCTAGTTTATATCCTCAAACTCATGAGGAAAAGTAGTCAGTCAATGGTCACACACATTCAGACATTATGTGGAGGCTGGAAAAAGGAACTTGGAAAGTGGTGATTGAAGCAGAGAGTATTCTTTTCCTTACAGAGTTTTAGAGGAACCTTTGTTTTTATGGGCGAAGTCCAATGATAAAATGGCTTTTGACTACATAATAATGAGTTTGTGAAGATTTGACTTATTTCTGAACTTTCTGTGCTGGGAAGGTCATCCCCATTTTTTTTTCCCTGTGAATTCTTCCTTAATGCAGTGGGTGTGTTTGATGACAGCACAATTGATACAGCATTTTTGTAAGGGATATATGTCACATCCTTCCTACCACAAACAGGCCTTGCTTTTTACATTGGTAACATCAAATCTGACGCAGAAAACAGGTGGCAAAACAAATTAGTGAGGCAAATTCTGGGAGAACTTCAGGCACCTAAAAATTCTTGAACTTTATCTGCCAGTGATCACAGTTGTGCCAAAATTAACATTTTAAGTATTCATTTCCCCTTATGTATGCCAAATGTCTAATGCAATTACCACATGTGTTATAATAACTGCTTAAATTGTTATCTCAAAAGTATTATGGTAAAAACCAAGAAAAACGTTTGCAGAATTTAAGATTGTCCAGTTTGTAAACTTGCTGTAGAGATAGGCTGCTTAAGAATGGATGTGGGGAAAAGGCACACTTTTCCATTGCTGGTGGAGTTGCAAATTGGTGCAGCCACTCTGGAAAGCAGTATGGAGAATCCTCAGGAAACTTGGAATGGACCCACCTTTTGACCCAGTTATCCCACTCCTCAGTTTATACCCAAAGAACTTAAAATCAGCATACTACAGTAACACAGCCACATCAATGTTTATAGCAGCTCAGTTCACAATAGCTAGATTGTGGAACCAACCAAGATGCCCTTCAATAGATGAATGGATAAAGAAACTCTGGTATATATACACAATGGAATATTACTGAACCATAAAGAAGAATAATATTATGACATTTGCAAATAAATGAATGGAATTGGAGAATATCTTGCTAAGTGAAATAAGCCAATCCCAAAAAACCAAAGGCCGAATGTTTTCCCTGATAAGTGGAGAATGATATATAATGGGGGTGGGGGGAGTGAGAGAAGAATGGGGAAACTTTTGATTATGCAGAAGGAAATGAGAGGGAGGGGGTATGAAAAATGGTGGAATGAGATAGATATCATTATCCTATGTACATGTATGATTACATGAAAGGTATGAATCTACATCATGTACAACCATAGAAATGAAATAATGTACCCCATTTGTGTGCAATGAATCAAAATGCAGTCTGAAAAAAATTAAAAGATAAATAAAAAAAAAATCAGCAATGACAGAAACCATTTTAGTCACAGTCTACTCATCTAAATAAAAAACTATGGAATGAGGACAGACAGCATTCCACAAAAAGTTTAGATCGCACCCAGCATTTATTGAGAAACAACTTCTGAAATATTCTCCCCCAAAATCATTTACAGTGCTTTTGGTATATAATACCTAGTACTTCTCAATCAAATATGAAAGTGATTCTGTTTAGTACATCAATAGACATGGAGATGCTAAGGTGTGATTTGATGTAATCGTGATGAATGAGTGATAGGATCCAACAATGAAGGGGATGAACCCATTTAGAATTCTCAATGTAACGAACGTACAACGTTTCTGCTAGACAGACATACATACAAAGGGAGCATAGCTTAGAGTCTATGCTCTTGAACAAGAAGTCCTGCCACCTCCACCTTCAGGTTTTGCTGGGCTCCTCTTCTTCACCTGTGAAGTAAGGATTCTCTGGAGAACATCTCTCTTTCTTGATCTACCTATCCATTAAATTCAGTCTCACTAAGATATTGTTTTTGGGTACCAATTATTTGATCTTCTGTATTTTCCTCCAGAGCTAGGTTAGCCACCCATACTTCAGTGATCACCCATGGGTGTGGGAGAACTCCCATATTTTTATCTCCAGCAGAAACTTCTTCTTAGGACTTCAGTCTCATACCTAACTAACTACTGTACATGAAAACCTGGATTTATGCACCTCAAAATCACAATTGCAAATGAACTTACAACCTCCACCTCAACTCCAATTGTTTCATTATTCTTCAACTCGGTACCACCCATAACCCAATGCAGGTAGACAGCTAGGGTCTCTGAGGTCTTCTCTTCCTGCATGTAACCTCTATCACCAGTCAGTTGAGACATGCATCATTTTTTTCCTAGACTGTTATAATAGCATCATTTGTTTTGTTTGTTTGTTTGTTTGTTTGTTTTGATACCAGGGATTGAACTCAGGGGTGCTCAACCACTGATCCATGTCCCTAGCCCTTTTTTATATTTTATTTAGAGTCAGGGTCTTGCTGAGTTGCAAGTGCCTCACTAATCTGCTGAGGCTGGCTTTGAATTTGAGATCCTCCAGCCTCGGCCTTCAGAGTTGCTTTGATTACAGCATGTGCCACCCTGCCTGACTACAATAGCATCTTTTTTTTTTTTTTTTGGAACTCAGCATTGAACTCAGGGGCACTCAATCATTGAGCCACATCCCCAGCCCTATTTTGTATTTTATTTAGAGACAAGGTCTCACGGAGTTGCTTAGCGCCTTGCCTTTTGCTGAGGCTGACTTTGCACTCACGGATCCTGCTGTCTCATCCTCTGCCATGCCAGGCTACAAGAGTATCTTAATGGGTTTACTTACCTCTGATATTTATCCCTGAAATGCCCCCTTCACAGAGCCAGCAGTATGCTCCACTGCAAACAGAAACATAGCAGGCTAACTCTCCACATTAAAATCTTCAGTGACTTCCCAGTTCCTACCTGATGCTGTCTATCCAAGCCCCTTAACTTGGGTTACAAGTCTCCTGAAGCAGGCAGTCCACTTTACCTGCCAGCTTTATCTTGTTTAAGCTCCAGAATGTGGATGATCTTTAAGGTCCTCTGCACACACCATGGTGTTACCTTTCTCTCTGCTTTTGCTTAACCTGTTCTTCTTTTTTGCCCAAATGGTTGAAACCCTGTAACAAAAAAGATTATCAAGAGAAAAGCATAACAAATGTCTGTAACAAAATTTTCATAACACAGGAGCCATAATCAATGAAAACCTGAAGACCCAGGGAAAACTATATTTTTATGCCAAGGTTTTATGAAGAATGCACAGTCATGAAGAAATTCAGATGGACAAGAAGACCATAGTCTAATGGTGATGAAATCAGGGTTTTGTTCTGAGCTCAACATTTAGTCTATATAATATGTGGACATTTTTTTTCTCTCTGAGCTTCAGTTTTGTATCTATAAAATTATGGAGCTGGACCAATGAGCTATCAGGTTCCAGGACTCAAGAGACGCTATGTTCAATGCTAGGACTTTGAAGTCAAACTACCTGGGCCCATATCCAAAGGTACCCCTTTCTACTATGTGACACTGAGTAAGCGACTTCCCTTTTGTACTTAGTTTCTTCAATGTGAAATATGTTACTAACACTACCTATCTTATTGGTGTGTTATAGTATATTATATCACAATAAGGGTTTTTTAAATTTTTTTCACTCTAATGTGAAACATCATATTTTATCCTTGTTTCCTTATACTTAAAGTGTGAAAAATAATTCACCAAATGTGTATTTTTACCTATACTTTCTTTGAGGAGTCTGCTTACAATCTCCAAAAGTGTGTTAACCTGTTAATTATACAATCTCCCTCCTCCAACATATTCTAGGCCCTCCTTTCTAGTTAACAACTTAACAAATTGCTTTTCTTAACTTGCCTGTTTTAGTTATCTTTTTTGCTGCTGTGACTAAAGGACCCGACCAGAACAATTGTAGAGGAGGAAAGGTTTATTTGGGGGTTCACGGTTTTAGAGGTCTCAATCCGCAGACAGCAGTCTCCTTTCCTTGGGGCTCAAGGTGAGGATGAAAGTCATGGCAGAAGAGTGTGGCAGAGGGATGCAGCTCACATGATGATCAGAAAGCACAGGGAGAAAGACTCCACTTGCCAGATACAAAATACATACACCATAGCCACACCCGCCCCCAATAACCCACTTCCTCCAGCCACACCTCACCTGCCTCAGTTACCATTCAATTAATCTCATCAGGGATTAATTCACTGATTAGGCTAAGGCTATAACCCAATCATTTGTCCTCCAAACCTTCTTGCATTGTCTCACACATGAGCTTTGGGGGAACACCTCACATCCAACCCACAGCATTGGCCTTTTCTAAGAAATTGTCCATTTCTGCTTGAAACACTTCAAATACCTTCTTTTTTCTGTACTGGGGATCAAACCCAGAGCCTTGCTCATCCCAGGTGAGTGTCCCACCACTAGGCTACATCCCTAGCTCCTTCCAAATATTTTAATCAATTGTTATGGGATATGTGATTATTTGTAAAACATTGCAAAGTTGATATGTATATTTTAAGATGGATAATAGTGAAAAATTACCAGAAATTGTCTAAAGTTCCCGGATTATAGCCTTTAACTGTAATAGACCCAGCATATACAGAAGTCATTACTGGAAGAATTGCACAACCTACAGGAGCCAATTGTTAGCAGAGCTGCCAGAAAGCAATGTGCTCCATTCTGAAATTACATACTCATAGCTCATGTTTTATTTGTTCAAAAGGTTAAACTTCTTGCTGCCCTTAAAATGTTGTGTGTCATTCTTTGCAAATCACATTCAAAAAATGCCAAATGCAGGATTTTATTTCCATATATCTTACCAATGAAAAAAAAAAGACAGTCATTCTTTACATTCTGTTCTTTTAACAGAAAGGGATCATTTAGAAACAATAGCATCTACTTTTCTGAAACAAGGGAGTTATTTCCAAACTGGGGCTCATATGTTTGAAAATAAGCCAAAAATTTAATGTTTTTTTTTTTCCATACAGCCAAGAACCATTTGAAGTACAGTCTAAAAACCAAAAGAAAAAAAGGAACACTTTGCAATTGCAAAAGATGCTTCAACTGTGGTCTTTTGAGAGTTACTTCAAATCTACCCAAACAACAAATATCTTCCAGGTGACATGTAAGAACCTGTTGAATTCCAAACTTATCCAAACAGCCCTCTGGGCTGAAACAAACAGGTAAACTCGTTTCAACTCGTCCTTCTTGTGAACATTTCTAAAAACATACCTTCAGAAATAATGACATATTTTAGCAAGCACCATTCTTCCCTTTTCTGGAACTATTAAGTTATTATAAGCTAAGTACATATTCTCTGAATTAATAATATGCTATTTTCAAAGTCAACAGTCTTGTTAATTTGCATGGGTTTCTTTTTTCCCTTGGAATAAACATATCCTGGATGCTACCCAGCAGTCTCTTGCAAACATATCTCCTTCTAATTACCCTTACTATAGAACTGGTGGTTCAGCAGACTCCAAGAAGGGAAAAGAAAGCTGCTATTATTCCAGGGGTGGAGTGGTAGGGAACTATTAGAGCTTGCCTTAAGATATTTCTGCTCTTGTGAATACTAATTTTCAACTGGGGCACAGCTCATTAATTTTCCCTCCCCCTAGAAAATTCAGAATTAAAACACTTTATGATCAAGATTATATAAGACACATCTTTATAATATAGAAGCATAGAATATTAATGCTTGAAGGAGCCTCTGATACTATAGCCCATATGTCTAGTTTTACAGATAAGAAAACTGAGTTATAAATAGACTAAACATTTTATAGCTTAATAAAGATTTGGATCTACTGACTTTCCAGTAGTCTTCTCATAGTATCATACTGACACACCTAGATTTGTTATATAGTTTAATCATGAGCAAAATCTAATACCTTCCTCTCTTTCAGGTAAAGCCAACTTTCTGTGTCTATAATATGATTAATCCATTAGTTATGGTGATTCTGTTTCCCTAACAGACAGGATTACCAAGGGGCAGTGGTATGATATATTTCATCTTTTAATTTAATGTTAGTCTAGTAATTGGTATTATGACCTTACCGTTCAAAATATCAAAGGAGGATTAACATAATTTTGGAAAACTTTTAATTTCAAGATTTGGCTTAGTATAAATAAATTACACAGGAATCTTATCTAAGGATAAATGGAATAAAGTAGAGTCTTCAGAAACCACTGAATCCATCAGAATGGAGTGGCAACGTGGATTACAAAACAGAGGTCCAGAAGTGGCTCAGAAACAGAAAAGAAGTACCAAACGAATGAGGCAGACAACGTGAAAATGATGCTTTCCTTTCCTTTCTTCTTGAGAGCAAAGAGGACCAAGTCTCTAGAGCTCTCTGTCAGTCCTTGCCTCTTGTCCAAATGTCATGACAGCTACTTACAATGAACATCATCTGATCATATACAAACAACACTCCCCAACCCAAACCCAGAAATATTGCTGCAGGATGGATATAAGGAACTGTCAAGGTCTTTCGTGAGCAGCTCTGCTTCTGAGTTAGAGGGGAAAACAGTTGTGGCTTCTTAATAAACACTTGGGTAGTGAAGTGGGGAGAGCAGAAAACTTAGAGGAAGAAAGGAATCTGCCAAATGCCTCTTCTGTGACAGTGCTGCTGGGTACTTGTAACATCTTGTTGACATCTCTGTGCCTAACACTTTAGCACTCGGAATTGAGGGAAACTGACTTCTCCAGACAGGCATCTGAGAGCTGTTTTTCTTCTCAGCCTATTCTTAATATGCAACTCATGCTTCTAAACCTTCTTGCTCCAAATAATACTGGAAACTTTTAACATTTACAATGATTCTGACCTTATGCACCTTTGTTGTCCCACTCCTACCTATTCTAGAGTTGAAACAAAGTGGCCATCCATTTGTTTGGTACTGAATTCTGATTCTCCAACTCCCCTTAGGAATCCTGTTCCCATGTCCACCTTTCCTCCCCCATCCATTATCTTTCACACCCAGCAAAATATAGAGAAAGTATGCAAGCATCTGGTGAGAATCTAGAGATAGAAAATTGGCTGAGCTTCAAGTTTGCCCAGATGTGGGTTATATACTTCACAGTTGAAGAGTGTTCCTTGTTTCAGATCATAGCTCCCCTGGAAGACTAGGCCATGGTCCAAAACTCTAACCTTTATTACCTGTCAGGTGTCATCCCATGCCTTCAAAATGTGGTATAACATCAGAGTGAGTGTCCAGGTTAAACCTTTGGGCTACGTGGAAGAGAATATTTAAACTGCCATTAATATCTACTCTCATCTCTTACATTTAATTTCTACTTTTGTAAAAACTGAATAATGTAAATAGCATGTACTTATAGCACTATTTATGTGTAACATAAATAAGAAGCATATATTGGAGTAAAGGCAAAATCTTTTGCTGATATGTTTGTATGACAAAACCTTTGTAGACTACTTCATTACTAGAAAAGGGCTGTCTGACCCAGAAGACATAATAAATAATTTTTAGTGATTGGTAAGTATTGGATAAACAAGGAAGATGATATCAGCTATGTGCTGTGGAGAACCCTTAAGGTCTTTTACCATTGCCACCTCACTTGCTCCCTGTTCAGTTTTTAGTGTCATCCATTCCTACAAGTGTCTAGAAAGGAGAAATTTTGTCATCAAGAACAAGATGTGTCAACAGACTGATGACTCATAGAATTATATAGTAACATTGATGACAATAATGAAAAAGTCAAATTCCATGGGCTAAGGTCTCAGATCTTAGCTGTGAGAGTGAGGATGTGCTTTCCTCCATCCTACAGCCTTTGATTTTCTTACTTCAGAATTACTGAGAAACCCAGCCAGGTACAGTGGTGCATGCTTCTAATCCCAGGGGCTCGAGAGGCTAAGGCAGGAGGATTGCAAGCTCAAAGTCAGCCTCTGCAATTGAGCAAGACTTTAAGCAAATTAGGGTTGGAGATGTGTTCAGTGGTTAAGCACTCCTGTGTTCAATTCCTGGTATACACACACAAAAATAAATAATATTAATTTATTCCTTTCCTGGGAATCTAATGTATTGTATGATGACTGTAGTTACCTAGTTACCAATACATATCAACTAATTTATATTTCTAACAGAGTAAGTCTTAATGTTCTTACCATAAAAAAACAACTTTATGTGGTGTGCTGGACATGCTAACTTAATTGTGGTAGTCATTTCACAATACATTTATATATAAAATAAAATAATAGCTTATTCCTTGTCATGATATTCATATTCACTTGATTTAGAAATATCCAAAGCATTAAAGTATATAAAATTGTGAATCCAGAATTTAAATGAAACATAAAATGACAGACTGCATGTCTAGTGTAGCTGTAGGTCACAATGCGTTGTCTTACACACAGTCTATACCCAATGCAAACTATACTCATGGAATTCACATATTTAAGTGATGTGATTTTGACAAGTAATTACAAACCAAGGATACTTAGTGTAAATTATTTTGGAACTTGGCTGGGACCTACATTTGAAAAACAGTTCTGTAGGACCAAGCACCCCTACATAACCAGCCAAGTCTGTTTAACTGAATGTGGCTTTATTGTAGTTTTATTTTCACTATTTAATCAGAGTAACTCTAATTTTATTGTGAAAAAACAATAAAATCTTAATATGATCTTTAGAAAACTCTGGAGAAACAGATGTCAGTGGAAATATTCTTCATATGAGAAATTGTGAATTCCTATAGGTCTCTGGAAAATGCCTGCATTCCAGAACACATACTTCTGCTTAGAGACTTCTGAATATGTGGTCTTGCTTCAAGTCAACAAGTTCGGAAGTAGTAAAGCCAGGTTTTTAATGTTGTTCTCTGTTTCCAAACCCTCTGCTCTTTCAAAATAAGTTTTTTTTTCCTGATATTTCGATTGTCCAAAACCCAAGAATTACTACAATAATATAAGTACTCTGGCCCCTTGATCTTTCATAAACTTTGCATTTCCAGAAATTAAAGGGGGAATGTAGGCATGTCAAGATATGCTACATTGCACTAACATTCCCTCCATCTACAAAATGAAATTGTTTCTCTACATTGTTGAATATACAAAAATGAAGATTTTCTCAGGGCATTTGGTGGAAACTTTGTAAGGAGTTGAAGATAAGATTTGGATGATAGACAAGAAACATCAAGGGGAAAGAAACAATCATGCATCTCTCTTAAAGAGTGATTTTTGGAGAGCAGAGGAGGGATGTGATTCTCTGCCTTTCCTACAGCAAGAAAGGAGCCTGAGCTTTCAGTGTATGAGGGCAAATAGATATAAATGATCACTGCTTGGAGAGAGATTTATTCTCTGGCTTTGACACAGGAGATGAGACCTAGAATAAAGAAAAGAAGAAACCAGTACTAGAAAGAATATTGGGTTTGCAGAGAATAACAAAGCCTATGAAGAAGTAAAAAAGAATCTCTAGAAACAGTCAAATATCTAAAGAAAAGATTACTCTTAACTTGTTGATTACACCCAGTGAATACCTAAATGTCCTTCCTACCTGAGATTAATCTCACGATGACTGGAAGGAAGAGGGACAGCCCCTCCTTCACCTGCTGGCCTGGCCCATGACCTACTTCCACCCAGGTGGGTAGTCTAGCAGAATTTCACATCTTTAGAGAGTGACAAAAATGGGTGGGATCCATTAGTTTACGCTCAGTAGTTGGAAGGTAACTGGTTTTCCAGGGACAATGGAAGCATCAGGGAAGTCCTTTACATAGACCAAGTTTGCCTGCATCTACCTCTTTGGGCTCCTACCCTTCCTTGGCCTATTACATCCCACTGAAATCCTTTCAATAAATCCCTTCGCTAGAATTAATTTCTGTTTCTTACAACAAAGATTATGATTATTGCACACTGGTATGGAGGTTCATAGAAAAATGATGTCAGAAATGTGTAAAATTACAACTTCCATTGAGAAATATTTTTGATAACTTGATAAAAATGAATTACATCCCTCAAAGCATTGTATGAGAAAAAGTTATCCAGGATCTACAAAGTGAAGGGAAAGGAACAGGTCCAGGCCCTACCAGATATTTAATTGAAATTCAGGAACTATTAACTTGCTATTCTGTATGTATAAGAAGTTTGTATCAATGATATTGCTGTTGGAAACAAAGGAGACCCTTTTCCCTGTGCCTTCCATTGACCTATCTGAGGGTTCATCACCGGTAGCTTAATCCACACCTTTTCATACTCTTATCTTCTCTGTATATGTGAATAGTCTCAAGCTCCCCAATGTGCTTGAAAATCTGCACAGATCTAGAGAGATGGAGACAGAGCAAGCTCAAAGTTAATCCTGCTACTTTCTCAGCATCATTCATGACATGCTCCGGTGAAGACTGTCTTGGGAAATTACCATAGTCACATTGACTCTGTAGAAATCCATAACTCATATCCCCAAAATAAGAACACACAACTGAATTCTATAATTAATCCACATTGTGGCAGTTTGTGAATTATAAGTTATAAACTCAATATTGAGTATAGCAGTCCTGCTGTTCCCAGAATGTTAATTTTCATGGCTCAATCCCTATAGCAACCTTTCTATTTGTTAAATGCCCATTTTCCTCACAACCAAGCCTTGCTTGGCAGTGTAAAACCTTTAAGCTGGTATTTAATTTGACCCTCAGAATAACTCTGTGGGGGAAAAATGATTCCCACTTGAAGATAAGAAAACCGGGGTGCAGGGTGACTAAGTGACTCATTCAACATCACACAGCTAGTAAATGGCAGTTCCAGGAAAGAAATTCACCATGTTTCTAAACAGAGCTTGGTGATATTGTTAGATGATGTTTGCTTTCCTGTAGATTTGTACATTATTATTATTGTCTTTTTAAGGCAACTATAGAGCACATTTTGATAGGCAGGGCATTAGAAAGAAGTTCTTGGTGACTAATAATATCTCCTACATAGCACTGAAAGATCATTCTTAGTAGCACATTGCTTTGTGGTAAGCTTTTTCTCTTTCTCTGTCAACTTTCATTTAAAATGTTAATGCTCCTGCAAGGATAACACATTGAATCAATGATTTTTCTTCTAATATGCTTTCCAATATCTGATTAGTCATCAACAGCAACAACACAGTTGATGGTTTTAGGAGCATGCTCAAAGGGGAGGGGAAAGGAAGAGATTAGAAGACAAGCATTTGCTATTCACAGTCTCCTGGATCTGAGGGGCTTTCTCACTCTCCACCTCCTGCCCTAAGTGTTCCCAGAATCCATGCCCAATCTTATGCCCAGAAACAGCAATGGAGATGCAAGATCCCAGAAGTTTCAGAACTCATCTTCATCCATAAAACTATGGCTCTTAATCCTGGAGCAGATGATAACAACGCCAAACGAGCAAACCCATAAGCATTTTCTCTCACTGCCTTGCTCATATTGATTGATAAAAGTTTTCAGAACCCTCCAGGGTTTCAGGCCCTAAAATACCACAGATCAGTTGCAATTGATACGCATGTATAAGCTTCATAAAATTCTTCTTGAAAAACCTACAGAGACACGGTTTCCACATGTTTACCAAACACATGTACATTAAGCCCCCATAAGTCTTTAACCTTTTCAAAGATGAAACCCAAAAGGGTGAAGCTATTTTTTTTGAGGTCTGAAAGATTTCAGTCTTAGTGGGTCCTTAAACATCAATGCCTCTGAGTCCCAGGATATATTCCACTATCAACACCACATATTTTGAGCATCTGAACATACCCTTTCTCTAGGCAAGCAACCAGACATTCATTGAAATGGTGAGACTTGTATGCTGTTAAGATACCTTTTGTAGCCAGGAGGGGTGGAGTGCATGCCTGTAATCTCAGCTACGCAGGAGAATGAGTCAGGAGGATCACCAGCTTGAGACTAGTCTCTGCTAATTGGGACCCTGTCTCAAAATATAAATAAAAAAGAACTGGGGGTGTAACTCAGTGGTAGAGCACCCTTGGTTAAATTCCCAGCACCACCCAAAACAAACAAACAAAAAGTCTTTAATGATAAAGAGGTCTCTAATATTAGTTCATTAAAATATTAGCTATTAGGTCACACTATAAGTCTTAAAAATTCCTTTTTTTTTTCCCCTTTGCTTTCTATACTAAGGGATATTAAAATTTGGAGTTGTTTTAATCTGGAAATCATGATTATCTAAAGAAAAAAATCTGAACCTTAACTGAATAATTAGGAAGTAAAATTGTATTGTATTATACTGTATTTTCAAATGTTTTTAATTAATTCAGACTAAAAATTATGAGAAAGATGCATTTCCCAAATATAAATGATCAACACAAAAAAACAGTCAAATAGATTGAGAAGCCAAAAAGCAAAACACATCTAATATTTTTATTAATGCAAATGAACAAATGTTATCATATTTGGAAGTTTTTTGGTAACATTTTTTAATCAACAGCTTGAGACTCCAGAACTGTTGGCCAGGGGAGTCAGGCCACTTCCCTCCCTAACGTTCATTTGTATTGTAGCTTGGATCTTTAGCTAATCCTGCTGAGAATTGATCTACCACCATTGATTTACACAAGATACTTGGAGGTGAAACTATTTTCAATACTTTTCCTGGGGCCCCCTGGGAGGAAGTTCATGACTCTAGACCCCATGTGATATTCTTGTGCAGAAGTACATGTGCAATGGAATGGTTGCTGGATGTAGTTTAGATTTGCAGGGAAAGAGTAATGGGATCCCGAGGAAGGACATGCCTTGCATGAGCTAAGAGTGATAACTCATGAATTAAAAACACTCCTCTGAGATTACGGAGGTAGGGGAATGCAGGTTTTGAGTCCACCATGGGGCTTAGAAAGAATCTATCACAATTTGGTCACCCTAGAGTCCCAGTTGCACCTTTGGAAAACAAAAGTGTGTGTGCATGTGCAGAATCTGGAGAACAATGTCGCTAAAAAACTACAGAACTTTGCACTACAGGCAGTTTTGCAATGGGATACTCTTTAATAAAAAGAGACAACAAATTGCCTCTTACTTTTGTGAAAACTACTGAATGAGCAGTGCTGGAATATCTCTTGCAAAATTTGTAACACAACTCCATATATCCTTGTATGTTGATTTTTCATTCTGCAATGTTGCTGAGATTCATTTTATTAGTCTTAACAGTATTTTTGGTGGAGTCCTTATGGTTTTCTATATATAAGACCATTCCATCTGCAAATAGTGACAAATCAACTGCCTTCTTTTCAATCTAGATGCCTTTTATTTCTCTATTTGTCTGGTTGATCTGGCTCAGATTGCCAGCACTGTGAATAAAAGTGGTGAAAGTGAGAATCCATTTCTTGTCCAAACTCTTAGAAAACTCTTAATTTTCCTTCCATTCAATATGATGGTAGCTGTTGGTTTTTATACATGATCTTTATTAAATTACAGTACGTTCTTTCTATTTTTTAATTTGTTCAGGGATTTTTATCTTGAAGGGATGTTGAAGTTATCAAATGCCTTTTTTGTATCCATTGAGAAGATCGCATGGTTTTTATCCCTCATTCTGTTGAGGTATTGTGTCAAATTTATTGATTTACATATAGTTGAATCAATGTCAGGATATAACTCAAGAGACAAGAACCATTCCACAGTGCTCTCAGTAAGAGGCAGCCATGTGTCCTCACCAGCAGCAGAAAAGAACACTTTGATTATATGACAAAAGTTAATGAGGCTTGGCCAATCAAGGTCCTAGCATCTCCACATGGCTTCCAGAAAGATAAGCAGTATTGCAGCCTGGTCTTCATGACTACAGCTCAGTTTCCACTTGTCTGCTGAGAAAACACTCAGAACCACTCTGTGGACACAGATCACAAGCCCAGGAAGTTTTGTAAAATTGGGAGGGGAAAAGTACAAGAAAGAATCAGAGAGGTTCTCAGTAAAGCAGAAGAAGACTTGAAGCCATTATCATTTGGACCTACATGTAAATATGGCCTTATTTATACATAGACTCTTCAAAGCTTGTCTCACTAATCTCATTTTCTGACTGGTTGTACTTCCCTAGGTCAAAAGAGTGAATTATATCCTTAGTCATATAAATTATTTATTATCCAAGACAGTTTTTGTTTTGTTTTGTTTTGTTTTGTTTTACATAACCACATTGCTCTCTGCAAATGCATCCTTCTTTTGCTTTTGCTTTTGAGGAACAAGCTGCAAATTTTCTCTATTTGAATTGTAATATTTCTATGGACAGGTTTCAACTCCTAATAGAAATTCTTTGAAATCAAAGCCTTTAATTATCCCTCACAAGTGGACCCACCATTTGACCCACTTATCCCACTCCTCAGTTTATACCCAAAGGATTTAAAATCAGCATACTACAGTGAAACAGTCACATCAATGTTTATAGCAGCTCAATTCACAATAGCTAGTTTGTGAAACCAAGCTAGATGCCTTTCAATAGATTAATGGATAAATAAACTTTGGTACATATACACAGTGGAATATTAGTCATAAAGAAGAATAAAATTACGGCATTTGCAGGTAAGTGGATGGAGTTGGAGAATATTACGTGCGAGTGAAATAAGCGAGTCCCCAAAACACAAAAGTTGAATGTTTTCTTGGATAAATGGATGATGATACATAATGGGGGGAGTGGTAAGAGAACAAAGGAGGATCTTTGGATTATGTAGAGGGAAATAAGGTAGGGGAGGAGGGTGGGGAAGGAAAGATAGTGAAATGAGACAAACATCATTAACCTGTGTACGTGTATGATTACATGCATTGTGTGAATCTACATCTTATACAACCATAGAAATGAAAAGTTGTACCCCATTTGTATACAATGAATCAAAACACAGTCTGTAAAAAAATAAATAAATAAAATTTCAAAAAGAAAAAAGAAAATAAATTATCCCTCATGTTATCAATACTTTTACCTTTGTTGGATTGTTAAGTCCTTTGAAAATGTAATGAACAATATGGACGTTCTCACTCCCCAGAAAAAGGTACCTAAGATATGGGTCTTAGAACTTCATTTAAAATTCTCTTCGACACTTCTCCTCCCTTATCTTTCTCATGCCTACAGTCTCTCACTTGAATCCTCCAAAAAATCTCCCTGGAATCCATCAACCAAGCTTGCCCAACTTTTTAATCCTCTTCTACCCTTCTCACAAGCTTGACTTTCTCTGGTTGATTATGCCCACTCCTCACCACCTAACACTTTGCCTAGATTCTTCGTGGTAAAGGAGAACCCAGCAACCGCATTAGCTAGGGAATACTAGAGAAGCATCGGCCAGTCTTGGTTGGTGATATATTTGTCCTTATCCTATCCCCATGTACATATGCCTTTAAAAACAAAACTGAAGATGTCTATTCTGGGAGTGAGATGAAGAACTTAAGCTAAGAAACCCTCAGGGCAAGATTGAGATTTTATTTGAGTCTTTAATTTTTCTCTAATTGGCTGCTGGACAATAGATTAATTTTATTCAAGATAAAATGATTTAGAAAAATGTGCATAGGCTAGCATATCTGTATCTTTGAAATTCTAGAATGCTACAGAGATATGTCTTAGACTCCTGGAAGGCAATGCATAAATACAAAGAAAAAGACCAATCATAGTATTTTCCATCTCAACAGAAGGAACAAAACCAGAAAATGCTACCCATTCTAGGTGGCCTGGATTGGCATTACATACAGCAAACATGAAGAAGTCAAGTACAGTGGCCTTCTAACCCAGAGTCAAACTTTTCTCTTTGTTCCCGTCTTCTTGGTTGAATCTGTTTGAGTTACCATTTCATGGGTAACTGACTGTGTAATTACATTTGCTGACTGTGTAATTTTACTTAGAAATAGTATATCCATTCATTATTTCTTTATTCTTGCTCTTAACAAGTATTTATTAACTATCTTTAGGAGTCATGTTAGCTCCTGAGGTCATAATAATAAGTATGATCTGGACTCTTTCCTTGAAAGGTATGATAATCTACAAGGAGTTAGATACAGTAAAAGGCCCTTCTGAGAACCCTCTAGGAGGCAGGGACCCTAACTCTGCCTTGGGCCTCAAGAAAGACTTCCTGAAAGAGCACAGCTAAGCTGAGATCTGCAGGATGATGAGGAGTGAGTAGAGTGAAGGTAAGAAAGAGTATCAGGCAGATTTGTTCACTAGAAAGATGTCATCAGTGGAGAACACTGGATAGGAAGTTTAGCCTCAAATCAAGCCTCTGAGGCAAGCCTAGTCAAGACAGTAAAGAGAAAAACAGATGTGGATCAAATCAGGATCCCTTAATCATGCGCTAATATTTGGTTTCCTAAATCTAAAGCCTGTTTTGATTATAAAATTCTCTCAGAACGTAGGACAAATGATAGCATAGACAATCCGAATATCTTTGTTAAACTAATGTGAGAGGGGATAAATAAATTATTTTCTAGATAGTTGATTTTCAAGTCATTTTGGGTAGTGTGCTATGCTGGGAAAATTATCAAAACTGATAAACAGACTTCTTTATAAAACTTTATCATTTTGCTTAAAATATTTCATGATTCCCCTTATAAGTGTCAATTTTCACTCAAATACCCAGGATATTACATTAAAATTATTGATAGCCTTGGGTATCCATTCTATTCTTTCTGTTTCTTCCCTCTATTAATGAATATCAGAGTCATTGGTATGATTGAAAATCTCTTCAAGAAATAGAACCTTTTATTTAAAAAGTACTCAATATGTCAAACAATTATGTCTTTGGAAATGATCATCAAGGAAATACTGTGTACCAGAAAGGTCAAAGTCCAGCTCTCAGAACTCAGAGTTCTACAGTTGGTTTACTGCTTAGCCTTAGAGAAATTATCTCCATCTTTCTGGTGTTTCCTTGTTTGCTTCGAGAAAAAATGACTTTTGTGGTAATATATTTATTTTAGTCAATACTTAAGGAATTTATGGTCCTCAGACTTAATTATATTCCACCTCTGGAATCTCTCTACTGTTGTGTTATTTTTCTATGAAGGAATCATGATGGGAAAACCAAGATGGTATTTATACTTTATTAATTTGTTCCAAAGTTAAAATCTTGCTGGATAGGTAGCAGAATGAAATCAAGTCTATTTTTTCCCTCTATTCTTTCTTTAAGGTAAAGAACTATCATTTGGAAACAACTTTGATAAGTAAAGGCACTCACAGAATGAAAGTTTCAGTGAATGGTGTTTCTGCACACTCTCTAAAAAGTCTACATTATTTCATGACTTGTAATGTGAAATGCATCCAGACAAAATTGAGGTCTTACTTTCTTACATCATTGTCCTGCACAATGTCTTTCCCCAGTTGCTTCATTTGGGTTTAAGAGTACATTATGATCAATGCTTCACCTAAATCACAGCAGTGGAGGCTGCTAAACTCTTAAGTGAAAACCTAAAAGTATATAACTTTCCAATTTCTTAATTTTACTGCCTTCACCTAGAAAAAGTTAAACAATTTTGGAAAAGAGAACACAAACTGAGAAAACTCATTTTAGTCTTTGTTCTGTCACTTAACAAGTGTGTATTCTTTTAAAAGTCATTTAACTGAAGCCTTAGTTCCCCAGTTTTACAAATGGGGAAGCTAATGCATACCTCATGGGATTGTAGGATTTAATGAGATAAAATAAAACAAAGCTTTCTACAAAGGAATCATGTACTGTTCTATCAGGTAGGTCTCCTGACCAAGGCTGGAATTGTAAATACACTTTCAAATGAACAATAGGAAGCTTGAAATTATTAAATTAGTCCATTACTTTTCAATACACAGACACATTTTGTTTGTACTTTCATTCAACATGTATCAACTGTGTATTTCTAATTTTCAATTTTAAGTGCTAGGAACAGTGTGACACTTCATAGGCCACATTACTGGTGCTGTGAGATGCTCACTCAGAGAGTGGGCCAAGAATCATCATGAGACCCAGGGTCAAATTATATGTAAAACTTCCATTGGCGTAAGGCTTTCAAACCACACATTTTTAGCCCAAATTTCAAGTGAACTAAACTACTAGAGCTTATGTCATTCCAAGAATGCTTTGTAGAGTAGCACTATTCTGTAAAAATAACTTTGTCTTATATTTTGAAAAAAAAATCCTGAAAGATCCTGGAATGCCATTTCTTTCCAAAAGAGTAGCCATATTTGAATTTTCTTAGCAGCTTGCTGAGAGAGTGCAAAGCTAACAAGAATCAAAACAGACTCTTTACATAGTTTGTTTGGGTCTAGAGGAAATCTGTCCATGAGCTTTTGTGAAGGGGCCAACATGTCAGCATATGCCTGACTACAGTGAGTTTATCTTTCAATTGATTTAGTCCGTTCTGGGGAATCAAGATGATGCAAGAGTATGGCACATAACCAAGCTCTTTCTCTTTTTCATTGACAGAAGTGATAGAAATGTACTTATCCTGAAAGTTTACTCAATCAGAAAAAATAGATTCAGAGACGACACTTAAATTCCTATTACAGTTAATTTGTTCATGTTTAAAGATGTTACTAACAAAATGTCTTAATTAAAATAATCTTAATAAGCAGCAGTGTCTGTCAATAGTGAAGAATGTGATGGATTCATAATTCTGTTGCCTTGGGGTTTACACACAATTTGTGAAATGTGTGTTCTGTTAATGGAGGTTTTGACCTCCTAGAAATGTTTGGAATTGAACTGCAGAGGTGGTGGACGTACTTTCTGAGGTGTTTTCTCTTTCTCTCCCTCTCTTTCTCTTTTTCACACACACACACACACACACACACACACCCACACACACACACACACAGGAGAGACAGACAGACAGACAGACAGACAGACAGAGAGAGGATTCTCAATCTTGGGTGTTCCAAGAATATTTTATCCTTTATTCAACTTCTCTATTTATTTGATTCACTTATATGAATTGAGACCAAGTTGAGAGTAAGTAGCTAAATTGAGAACACCTCAGGTTTCTATTTCTCCATTTCTCTAGGTATTTTATACAGGCCACAGACACAGAACTCTAGAGAACATGACAGTAGGTGCGAGAAAGGTACAGCTCAAACATGACTAGAGTGCAGCCATGCCCAACAGTCTTGTCCTCAAATGGAGACAAGTGAAGCCCTGCTGGGACCACAGAGTCAGGTGGACTTGGGGGGCATATGGCAGAAGTTGGGGGGCTCACAGAAGCAACACAGGCATGTTAAGGAACTGAATTGCCAATGAGCAGTAGTACCGTAAAGGTCAATGCAGTCTTATTCCTATCCATAGCTAGTAAAATCTGGTGGCATAAGGTTGTACATAAAATCAAACACAATTTTATTTACTTATTTGAGAAATTAATGTCCAAAACACACACACACACATACACACACACACAGACACACACACACACATTTTCATTCATTCTCCCTTAGCATTTCTGTATATAAATGTATATACATATGTGTGTATAGATGTGTATATATATATACAGATACATACATATATATGTATATACATACATATACAGACACATATATACGCACACATGCTCATTATAAGAGGGACTCACTTTTTAAAAGGAGAGATTAGGGTCTAACAATTTGGCATACCTGATCCTGTTTCTTGTTGAGTATCTAGTCAATGGCATTGGTTCTTGAAATAAACCATATGAAAATCCTTGAGTTTTAATTTTGGCTTTTCTTAACCTTTTTTTTTTTGATATTATTGTGTTTTCCTATTCATATATGGTATGAATATGAAGAAAAAAAACAGATCAAGAAAACAGAGGCTGCAGAAAACCTGCCAAACTTCACCCTGAATATCAAGAATAAGACATTTTCATCATAACCAATATGGTTCTTTTCCTTACCCCTTTGGGAATTTCAGTATTCTTGTATCCAAGCAAAAGTTATGGCTGGTCCTGAAGATCAGGCAAGTTGATTATCAGTGGGCAACACTTCCAGTGATCATTGTCTTTTAATCACCTAGAAATGTTTGCTCCTCCGCCTTGCCCGTTGCTTATTCACTCCCCAAGATGCTTCTTCCACATCCTGTTTATCCCAAAGTCACACCTATAATCAGCTCTGCCTAAGATGCTGCCCTCTCTGGCCTCTCTATGCTTCATTCATGCTACTGTTTTCATGCTCTTTGCCCTCTTTGATACTCAAGTATTAGAGTCTTGTGCCTAAGTTATGAAGCAGAAAGCAATGTAGCGTATTCAAGACCCCTGGAAACTGAGTGCAGCTGTTAAGTGACCATGCGGACATCAACACAGGACAAACCAGAGAAATGGGTGAAATCATGTGGTTCATTTGTGAAAAATCTGAATTATCATCCCATGCACAATCCAGTGTTATTGTAAAATGAGAAGCATCAGCAATATATGATGAACATTAATGAAGGAAAGAGACCCCGTGAGTCATGTTAGAAAAGATGTGCCAAGAAAGAAACTCCAACGGTGGGTAAAATAAGCATTGACAGAAGAGGAAGCGATGCCCTGCATATAAAAGTCATGTCTGTATAAAAGTCATGTCTGGATGATGGTAAGTCGGTAATTATGACTGGAAAGGTGAGTTTAGATGGAAGAGTAAAGAACAAGGGTGGGAAAGCAGAGGGGAGCAATCCTATAGAAGCTCTGAATCTGGGACTGTTGAATTTGCACTTGATCCTTCGGAAACAGCCTTCTTCGGTGCCTTTTCCTTATTTACCTCCCAGAATCAGCTTTGGGTCCTATTTGCTCTCCTTATCCATCTGCCTCATGGTGGAGAGGTGCGTGCATCTGTTCTGAGTCTCCTGTCAATTTCTCCATGAGACAGATGGTCTATTTCTGTTTCCAGACTTTACCAGACCCCCCTGAGTTTTTCATCCTCTGTCCCTGGGGATTTATTGCCAGTGCAGCAACAGTTACCATGTGGCAGATGAGTCTGGAGAATAAGTTGTTGCAGCAGATAAATTCACCAAGAAGCCACTCCAGCACATTAGCTCATATCCTTTCCGATAGGTAGCATCTTCTTATCGTAAGATTGGAATGGTTAGAGGAAGGTCAATACAATTTAGATTTGGATTAAAGCAAGTTAGATTTATTGGTTCTCCTTGGATTTTTTCATTACTTTTTCCCTCCTCTGCAAAGATTTTATTATAAGATTCATCATTTTGGATAGTCCAAGAGACAAAGAAAGTTAAGATATTAGATGTGTCTATCTTTGAAACTGGGACCTTTTACACTTTCCCATATCCCCATACACATTTGAATCAAACTATCATTAACATCAGCCCTCAAAAGTCCCAGCCCATCTCTTCAACAATGACGAAGGCAACACAACAGTCATTCTTCTTACTTATGGGTCAGCCAGAGCCAGTCTCCTCTCAACTATTTGCATTATTGACTTTATCCAGAGGTCTCCTATGTATAGGTATGGTAGAGTATGTCTTGCAAAGAGCATCATATAGCCATCATCTACACCAGTCAAAATATTTCCTTGAGTATGATAACAAAATGCTTCTGAGTTTATAGCCAATTATCACAAACTACATAACAATAGTTACTAGCTAACAAAACTAAATGAATCAACCAGGCACAGTGGTGAATACCTGTAATCCCAGTGGCCAGGGGCACTGAGGCAGGAGGATTGCAAGTTCAAAGCCAGCCTTAGCAAATAAGTGAGGCCCTGAGCAACTAAGCAAGACCTTGTCTCAAAATAAAAAAGAGCTGGGGATGTGGCTCAGTAGTTATGCTCCCCTGGGTTCAATCTCTAGTACAAAAAAAAAAAAAAAAAGGAAGAAAGAAAAAGAGTGAATCAGAATAAATCCATTATCCATTTGAAGAAACAACCTCCTTGAATATTTTCCCTGTATGACTGTTCTATGTGTAAAAGTGTTGTAGATCTATTTAATTTAATTTTCTCCAGACATAGGCAGCCACATGACTTGACCACTATACATACTGTCAACCTTCACTTTGTACTTTGAAATCTGCAGATTCTACAAGTCATTTAATCAGGATGCATTAAAACCTGGTCTAAAAGACACTGAGATCTCAATGATGTAACAGGACAGATTTCTCACCAGCTGGGAGGAGACTTTTACTACCAGACACAGGAGTTTCAAGGCTTGTAGTTGACTACTGAGAATGAACGATTCTCTGCAATTCTTTTAGACTATTACAAACTTTGACCTTTCCTTCATTAACAGGTTCCTGTAGAAAGTGGACCTAGGAAAACAAGGGGGCATCAGGGATAGGAGAAGAGAAGTTTTTTACTAAAAAATCAAACCTGTGCTCATTTACATTAGAGAATGAAATTTCTTTCTTTCCATTTAAAAGCTTAAACTCTTTCCTCTTTCAGAGTTCAATAAGATATACTCACCAGTTTCTTCTAGCACTTTTGAGATCTATGCTTCAAACATACCACCAAAGAACTAAATATTCTTCTTAAATATTATAATGCTATTTTTAAAACCTGAAAAAGTTTTTTTTTGAAGATGATATTTTTAAAGCAGATCAAAAGACTGGCCTAGGGGCCTTTCTAATACTCACTGCTCAGAGCAGATCTTCATCTCATTTTATATTCAAGTTAGAAACTCACCTTTTCTACTTAAGCAGATTTTGACAGAATACATGCTGATTTATACTTTAAAAAAAAAAAGAAAAAAGTCAAAATAGTGCCATAGTTCCACCTTAGTGATTTCTACTCTTTCAGAGCATCCACACAGGAGTGTGTGCATGCACACACATACATCTAACTTTTGGGCCTTTAGTGGTCAAGATCTATAGAAGCTAAACGTTTTTACAGAACTTGAGAATTAATCTCTTCTCAGTTTCCATTTTCTACTGAGAGGGACATAAAATAATAGAATTTAAAGGACAAGAACTGAAAGACATAACAGTAGAAAGATGAATTTATAAATGTGAAAGATAAATAGGTAGCTATGGTGCTTGGGATGAAAATGGTAGCCACATTCTGAATCTTTCAGCACAGTCGAATCTCTTGGTCATCCAAACACTGGCAAAATACCTTCCAGAAATATGTCTAACTAGTTGATCATCTAGGACATTTATAAGTGTCCAGACAAGACGTCTCAAGAGAATAAAATGAAGCTTTTTCTTACCAGAAATGGAGAAATTTCTCTCACACTTTTGCCAAACTCCAGTTTCTCTCCTTCTTTCTCTCTCATGTCCTTCCAGTCTAGCTTCAACCAAAATGTTTGAGAAGTAGATTCTGGTCTGATTCTGAAGTTTTGCTTGTTTTGTGGGATTTTATTTGTTTTGTTTGTTTTTTATTAGAATAAAAATAAAGCCAATACTTTTCTGTCTCCTGCAAAGATAAGAAGTCACACAGGAAGAGTGGACTGAGGCCAGCATGAACTTATAGCAGAAATTTGCTCTTGGTTTAATCTTAATATTTATGAGCTTAGGGTGTATTTGAAATGAAGATACCTCGGGCTTCTGAGCAGCTGAAATCTCAAGTGGTTTATGATGCTTTCTGTCATAGCATCTTGCATTCTGTACTTACCCCTGTAGAATAGACTACCATCAACCAGCACTGAAAGCCATAGTATTGTAGCTTCCAAGAAGCAAAACTAGCAGAGATAAAATGTCCTTGCTCTTGTCACAGTACATTTTTAGAACTAAGCAGCTGATTTTATTTTCTAATGAAAAAATCTGTGAGTAAGTTTTAATTGTACTGTGAGGAGAAAAGCCCATTTGCAATTGAATCCAATTACAACTTATTTGTGATTAAGATTTGGTATTTAATATTGATGGGTTTGCATTGTTTTTTATTGCTGTCTATAGAGAATTCAATATGAACAATATATTGAACACAAAATAAGCAAATGCCCATTGTTTCTTTACTCTATAAATATTGGATGGGATTTATATTGTAAATATAAAAGAATTGCTTGTTAAGAGTAGTTTAAATAAAAACATGAATATGCATAAATGAAAAGCACCAGAGTTCCTGTCTAATGAAATTCCATAAGCAGACATTACACAGCATTTAACATGGAGACTGCAAATAAAAAATAGAGTTACCTTCAGATAATAAACCTCTCCAATTTCCAAACTCCCTCTTGACAGAATAAAGGCAATTTTCTATGCGGTTTGTTGAAAACTACCCTTGACAATAGATGTTTGGTTTAATAGCTACATAATTTATTGTCCAACTTTAAACTTCATTATGGACAAAATTTTTTTTGTCCCAATCCTTCCAGCATCATTTTCACTCCAAGTTAATGACTTCAAAGGATGAGTGAATCTATCTTACAATCTAGAAGGTATACTTGGTATCTATAAGAAAGAAAATAACACATCATTTCAAATAGTTATGACCACATTGGGTAACACAGGAGGGTGGTTAAGAAATTGTCATCTACCTCTGGGTCCTCCGTTCTGTTCCATTGTTCTATGTGTCTGTTTCTATGTCAATGTCCCATTGTTTTTATTATTGTGACTCTATAGTATATTTTAAAAACAAGTATTATTACCTCCAGCATCACCCTTTTTACTCAAGACCATGTTGGCTATTTGTAGTCTTCTGTGCTTCCATGTGAATTTTAGGATAATTTCTTCCTAGTTTTGTAAAGGAAAGATCATTAAGAACACATTATAAACAAAAAATACTTTTAAAGCGTCTAAAAACAAATAGGAAAACATTTATATTGTATTTTAAGCGAGGAAAGGCAGGATGGCATGACCACAAATAGGTAAAAAGATACATAAAGGACTGAAATACACATACACACACATATACCCAAAGTTCATATGGCATTTAATCAATATTAAATATATGTATTGTATCCATACAATACATATATATATACACATATATATCTCCCAAATTTAACAATTGCTTTATCTAGTTTTAGAACTGTAATATTCTTCTCTGCAGTTTTGAAATTTCCCAATTCGTGTAGTGAGTAGATTTTATTTTTTAAACTAGATAAATACACAGAGTCACTATGAGAATGTGAATTAATAGTTTCTCTCCTGTAAAAGAAAGCACTCAACCCTAAAGGAAAAGAAATGGCTTTCAGGTACTCATTTATTATAACCCATTTCCCTGAAAATCTAATCATTAAGATTTTGCTCCAACAAAACTGAAGCCATGATTATTGTTCCCTCTGTCCAACACCAGTGTTTTCTGGGCCAAGGCTCATTCCACAGAAATTGCTTCACTCCACTCAAGTGTTCTCAGTCAATCCCCCATGCACATGACTCAGCCCGGATAAATGGTCTTTCCTGATCTCTAAAGCAACCTCCACCACATAGACCTTCCAATCAGACCCATCACTCATGGGAACAATCTTCTCAGAACATTTTGGCATTGAAAGACATAATGAAATGAGTGGATTTTGTAAATCGCAAATTACTGGACTCTAAGTGGTAAACCTCCTAGATAGAGTACTTCACACAAAATAAGATGATATAGTTCCAAGCCTCATAAAATGTTTTCTTTCTATTAACAGTGTTGGAGCAGAGAAACTGTTTTTGTGTGACTATTTCTTATACCAGAAATGTGAACTCGGTTCTCAGAAGGCTGAAGGTGGTGAGAAGAAGTTAGAATATGCCTTTAAAAACTAGAGCCATTCATAATACAATGGGAGAAGCCATCCCAGATTTTTGTGTAGAGAAAAATGTTTTAGATTCAAATATTGGGGAAATACATATCATCTTAAAGAAGGACCAAGACAGATCCTAAGTTGAAGAACAAGAGATTCAAGAGACCTAATAAAGATGAAGTTGACATTCATGCAAAACCATTTCTTGTCAGGAACAGTTCTGGAGAAGAAAGATTGCTTGACCATAATTCCACATAAGATCTGGTGTGTGAGACCTCATTTATGAGATTCCAGAAGTTTGAAGTCAGACAGTATTAAAGGGCTAGAGTTAACTATGATATGTAGTATATATGAACCATTGAAGAATCCTGGGTAGATTCTATCTTAAAGATATTCATTTCTAATTATATAATTTATAATCTACTCAGGGTTCTTATATAACGTTAAAGGAAAGCATAAATTACTTTCATCTATGCTACTTTGCAACTACTTCAAAATGATACCAAGTAAGCAATACTCAGTCTTGTACAATGATCAATGCAAGTATTTTAAAAAGTATTTTGTGTGGTAAACATTAACCCATTGATTTTATACCATATTAAGGGTGTTATGTATCACCATATTAAGATTATACATTCCACATAAAAGGATTAATATCAATTTAGAAAAAATAAAATATTATATGCAATTAGTGTGTTAAGCATCTGTGGTCCCCAAGCCAACATGTACAGTGAAACCCAAATAAGTGGTGTCCTATTCACTTTTTCATTTGTCTTTTATATATTGGAATTAGGTATAGAGGGGATTGCAAAGGAAAAAAACCCATTGTTCTTGCTTTTCAGAAAATTCAACATGGGCAAGAATTAAATACATAATATTTCAGTAATGATAATGATAGTGATAATGACTAGACTCATTCTTTTAGCTTGAATGGACTCACCATGGTTGTTCCCTCCTTCCTCACTACCTGATGAAACACCTCTCCACCCCACCCCAGTAAATCACCAGATCCATCATGTACAAAGAAACATAAGAAAGGAGATCTGATCCATCAAGTTCTGAGCCATTATAGAAGCCCTGGTTGTTTCTGATAAAATACAAAGGAGTAACTTTTTTCATGGTCCTTGAATGAGAATAATCATTTCCTGAATTTATTATATATTTACTATATACACATACTGTGCTAAGGATAATGTGTATTGGACAAATGAATGTTTCCTGAACTAGGATCCAGTTCTATGAAAGAAAATTTCCCTGATGAAGAGGCATGTCAATAGTTATGATTACAATGGGACATTTTTGATCTGTAAGATACCTACAAGCCCTCAAAGGTACTTTAAGAAAGTTAAGGCTAATGAAGGAAGTCACTCCCCATAGGCTCTGTGAGCCCATGGGAGGCAGGGAAACATTCTGTTTAGAGGAACTACATCTACAGAAATAATTCAAAATAGTGAATCAGTCAGCAACAGAGTCTGAGAAGTAGAGGAAAGGAATGGGAAGAAAAGTCAAATCCAAAACATCTTTAGAGAAAAGCAATACATGTTTGATTGAGTCACTTATATACAACTTCTCATGTCTTTCATCATTCTTTATATTTTCTTCAAGTTTGAATTGTAATTAACTACTAGTTGCTTCCTTTCTTTCTTTGTGCCTAAAATCTGAAAGTGTCTTGAGAGTCACTTTAGAACCCCTTTTAAGCACTGACCCTCTGAATCCATTATTCATTTGCATATGATCATCTCAATCAAGGAACAGGGAGAATAGAAACTGCCTTGATAAAATCACACAGATGCCTTTACCCCATGGCTGCACAGGCAACAGTTTGACCATGGATTCAGTGCATTTTAGATTTGGAACTACTTGGCCAGGAATATTAGAAAGATCGGGCAATATCCATGTATGTAAGTCCTTTTATTTATTTATTTATTTATTTTGCTCTTCTAACAGAATACCAGAGAATGGGTGATTTATAAAGAACAGAGATGTATTTCTTACAGTTCTGAAGGCTGGAAAGTTCAAGGTTGAGGACTCACTTTTGACAAGAATCTTCTTGCTGTGCCATCAAAATAGTGGAAGGAAGAAGAGCAAGAGAGCAACCTCATGTGCCAGAGATGGAAAGAAGCCAGACTCATTCTTTATCAGGACCCCAGTCCTTTGATAAGTAACCTGTTCCAGTGATAATGGTATTCATCCATTTATGAGGTCAGAGTGCTCATGAGTTAGTAACTTCCTAAACATCCAACTGTCCACACTGTCACATCAGGGATTAAGCTCTTAACACATGAACACCGGGGACACATTTAAACGTAGCACAATGATAAGATACTCTTTGCCACCACATGAAGTTAACACAAGTCTATGCATATTAACTGAAGTGTGACAGCAGTTATTTCTCAAAGGAATTGTACACCAAATGATTCTGGTAACTGGATTTTACTGTATTCTCATGATGTTGCCTTGGATTATAATAAACAAGCAATGGCAAATGTTGGCTCTTAGGCCTAGGTTATATCAGGACTGTGGATGTATTCAGGAATCTGAACAAGTGTTGAAAAAATAAGTAAATACACATAAGAGCAGAGATTTCTGACTTCTGTTGGACATTCTTCCAGGATAACAACCAGCTGTTGCTGAGTAACACTCACCATAGACAGGAGTGTGATTCGCCTTTGCTAATAGGCCCTTCTTAACTGCACCAGTTAATTTAATTTAAATTATCTTCCATCTTAATTTAAATTACCTTCCTATCTCTGTTTTCATTTGGGTTTACCATTTTAGGTACAGATGCTGACGTGAAATTCACAGTTTTTTAAAGTGGTAAATACCTTGAAAATTAAATGACAGTGGCATGGATGTGACAAAGAAATACAGCACTAATTTGCCAGTGAATTCTTAGTAAAAAAATAAATAAATAAAACCTGAATACTCAGGATCTTGGTTTGGCAAATCATGTGAGTTAACTCCATTGTCTGTTGCTGTGAATGGATACATTGTGTTTTAATCCATTTAAATGGTGAAATCATAATACTCTGGGCATGTTTGAATTGTGTATACTATAAAACTGAGAGCCAATTCCCCCAAGCCATTACATTTAGAGGCTAATATTCTATCTACTAAGTTCTATAGCCTTCATCTCTTCGCATTGATCCCTACTAAAGAACCTGAAGCTGTTGTCCTCCAAAGCAAGCTGCAGTTTGCATTGTTTCCATTAGATGGCGCAGAAGATTTTTTTAGGTACCAAACAAACAGGAACCTCTGAGAGCTCTGATTGTGATCAACTGCTGTGTAAACACCAGCAATTTCAGTTCCACCTGAACATTTCTGTAGAAGGAATCTAAAGTATTTCCAGGGAGGAGCTATTTTATAACTTATGAACCATTTTTTCTAATTACACAAATAAGATGAGACCATTTCTTTGTAATTGAGCTCTATTGTTCCTTGGTTTATAACCCTATTCCTTTACAAACTGGAGAAAAATAGCTATACCAAGAATTGCAAAGCATATGGGTAGGGGCACTGTGATATAACAAAGATCCAGGTTCAGAGCTAAAGCCCAGAGTATACTAACCAAATATTTCTAAAACCTTTCCAGTTGTATATAAACACTAGTTTGCTGTCAGTTCATTAACAGTTATTTTTGTACATGAACACTTTTATTTTATTGATAACTTGGACAAGAAATGACCTTCAATACTTTGAATAAACCTAAACCTAGTTTTACCTAAACTTTTACATTATTCTAAGTGTCAAACATTTTGACCACTGCACATCTCCTGAGTTTCTTAGGGCTTCTTCAAAGCTTGAAGGGCTTCTGCCATTTTTGTTTTGTTTTATTTTGTTTTAGGTTCTAGGGTAAAGTACTCAACATTAACTTCGTTAGAAATTAAAGCTATTCAACGGAGCCCTGCACTTTTTTTGATCCATACTGGGAAAAGAATTTGATACAGATCCATTAAGATGTCTGTTGACCTGGCTTGAATACCCTTAGTTCTTCCCTTTGCATGTGTTGAAAGACTTAGAGAAATCCCACAAGACTTCATGCACTGGGCCAAAATGAAAGCCAATGTTTTACACAAACAGGAAGAAAATGTTCTACCAAAGGGGAGACCTCAGCACTCTTGAACCAAATCAAATTGCACAATGTTTATAAATTGCCCATATTATCTAATGCCAGTAATTAACTCATTCTTTCCCCACTGGTTCATTTCCATTATTCCCTTCTATATGGTAGTCTAAACTTTGAGGATTCAAAGTCAGGTCCCTTTTTGAAAGCTACAACTTGAGTTTAATATTCAGTCATGGTGCAGAATGGAGTGCTAAAAGCTGAACTGCTTCAAGCAACTCTCCAAGAAAAATCAAGCTCAGGAAACAAAAAGGAAATTACAAGGAAATAATAGAGACAGAGGAGCTACATTTGATTCTGAGTCCTTTCCATCTCCTTTTAGGTAACTTATCAATAATGAAGAGTGTGAAGTTGATATTTAACCACTCTGCAGTCCCATTTCAATAGAAATGAAATGCTTCTAAGGTGAATTAAGGACTCAAGGTAAAACACCTTGGAAAAATAGTACAGTGAACAATGAGTCATTGTTCCAGAGGATGTCTTGGATACAGAACAATTAGAAATAAGAGGATTGCAAGCTTAGCTGAGGTGGTGCACTTGAAAATTGGAAAAAACGAGGGAGCAGACTCTGTGAGGTCTTTATTAGTGTAAATCTGTGGATATTAGAGTTCCCTTATGAGAATACTAATAGGAGATTTCACTTAGCACAATTAACATAGCTTATCAATTTGAAGGAACTAAAATATAACACTTAAGAAATAAAACTAAAATAAGGAAGACCATTATGATATTCTTCTTGAGCACAGTACAGGACATATGGAGGTGTAGGCTCAGTCCTCATTCTTACTTACATTGGGTTAAAGTTCATCTCACTAAGTCTTGCTTTATTGGTTCTTCATAGTTACATATGCAGCTGTAAGAACATGTATACAGTATAGTGGCTATCCTGGCATTAGGTAGCAATCACTTTTTTTTCCCTGCCATTTCCATTCCTAAAGATTCAGAATGCACATACACCCCTTTAAATCCTAAACTTTCTGAGAACCAGTTAATCGTGGATAGCATGAATATCCTTGGTTCATCTTTCTAAAATTCTTTGGCCTTTTGTTTTTTATAAACACTTGATCATTGTAATTGTACACTTTGACCTCATATTTTTTCAAATCTGAATAACAAATGTTCCTTACAAATAAGAAAAGTTGTAAACTTAATGACATGACAATAGTATTAATTTCAATCTAATAAAACAAGACTATTTAAAAAAATAAAAATACTGACTTCCATAGAAATTAGCAAGAAGTAAAAAAAAGTCAGGATTATTTGGTTTTTGGAATCAAGCAATCTGATTATCAATTTTAGTTGTTTTGTTTTTATCCTTTACTCAGCTCTACTAAGAAACTATATGTTAGATCAACAAAATCATTTATCGCTTTTTCTCATGTAGTCTATTTGTAAATTCTACTCTTTTTCCATTTTATTCTAAATTCTTTTATAAGTTCTACTCTTTTCTCACAATCACTTCCACAAAATGATTGCAGAGGAAGAAATGTGGGAGAAAGGCTAAACTTCCTCTTTTATGGTGGAAGTCTTTAAGCCATGAAAGTCATTATGCCAACCAAGTTTTGGTTTGCTTTATGCTACAAACATCCCTATACAGTAGTGGAGCTAGGTGACAGCACCATTACTTCTAACCTCACTTGTAATCCATGGTGGAAAAGAGTGAGACAAAATCTCAGGGCTTTAGAGAAGAGCAAAGTTAATTGGTCCATGTAAGGACTGAAGCTCTGATGCTGGAGTTCACAACAATACAGTTTTCCTTTAATTATTAAAGAAAATATCTCCAATTATTTTTTAAAGAACACTCATATGAGCTATCTGGATGTTCTAGAAGAAAGAGATCCTATAAGTTTGGAAATCCCTGGATATGCTATATCCATCTTTGAGAGTCACAATATGCATTAACATAGTAAGAAACCTGAGAAAATCTGCCCCAAAAATCTCAGACTCAGAATGCTTTGAGATTTAATTAGCCAATTCAATATCTAACATGATACTTGAGCACTGGTCAAACCCTAAAGGATAATGTTGAAGAGGTTAAAATGATAGTGTTAAAAGTTAATATAAAGAAGGATTTTCAATTCAGAAATGTAAGCAGTTTCTAAGGAAAAGTCTACTTTCTTCCATTAGCTCTTACCCTGCATTAGAGAACACCTACAAGAGCAGATAGCAATCACCAGACAATATAGGAAACAGAGTTGGTTATCGTCTTAGACCCTGAAGAATGATTTCATTTGGGGGAAAAAGTCATAGTTAATTTTTTAGTTATAGACTAAAATATTAAAAAGTGATTTTACTATGAAAACTGAAATCTGTATTCAACTTCTGAAATATTCCCTTTTTCATGTTTTATTGTTCTTCCTATGGGTCACCTTTATTCTGCCAATTATTAAAGCTTCATCAAAGAAAATGATTTTTAAATGTCATTAAAGTTTAATGCAAAGAGGTCTGTGTTTGTGTAACTTTCTTATACATATTTTTATTTTAAGTCTTTTGCAAATTATTGAAACACAAAATTTTTGTGCATATTTAGGCAGCCATTAAAAGTGAAAGAAGGGTCTAAGGTAGAATATTATAACAGAAGGGTACACTGTCAATCTCATTTATACTTTATTTTATAATCTTCTTTCAAAATAAAGGTAAGCCACATTTTATTCCTTAGATTTTATAATTTTTAAAAAAATGAGCTTGAATCATGATTAAGGATGTCTTTGTGTATAGAGTATATACAACTCATGTAAATATACATACTCTCATGAAATAACATTGAAAATAAATGAACAAGATTTTTTCATAAATAGACTTTATCTAGTGAGAAAACTTGCCTAGACAAGCTCTGGCAGTTTTGTTAAAATATGTGTATGAGTGACACAGATTTCTCAATTCACCTCGCTAGATTACCTCAAGGCAAATTGTCAGGAAGATGTGCAACAGGAGACCAAGATTATCTTTTGTTTTTATTTTCAGCTAGTACTAGAACAGTTGAGATGTTTTATTCACCATTTTGCAAAAATATGCTGTGAACGTGAGAGGGAGAAATTTGTCAAGTGAAATGATGAATGCAGGACAAATGCAAGGACCAAGAATGAACTAAATGGCCCGGAACATGAAGAACCCTGTGGAACTGGAGCCCCCAGAGGAGGCATCCACCCAACAGCCTATTTCTCATAGTAGTTGACCCTCATCTCTCATCAACTTTCTCAGAATTATCACTTAAGAATCATTCTGTAAAGAAATGGTGTGGTACTTAGAAACAAAAATCATGACCACAAGAAAGCAGGCACTAAGAAAAAAATAATGAGCAAAAGAAATGTGCAACTTTCTAACTACCTCACAGACTTGTTTACTTGGACAGAGTTGCAATCAGGGAAATTACAGCTTGGACTCTGACACCTGGAAGAAGCAAGTGTGCAAGGTGAAGAATAGTCAGCAATGAAGAGCAGTAAAAGCTTTGTGTTTTCTGCTCTTATCTTTCACCTTCTGCAATTTAGGAATGTTTTAGTTACTAGCAAAATAAATCAAATTCAAATAGGATTTATTAAAAAAAAAAAAAAAAAACAAGGAAACCTCCTGGTTCATTTAAATGCAATCCAAGGACACAACAGTGTTCAATCAGAGGTGAAATGGTGCTCAGGATGCTATTTTCTATTTCTGTAGTCTCCACTCCCTATCTTTCATGTTGGCTCTAATCTCAGGTTGGTCCTCAGTCCAGGGTCATGGTCCCAAGATGGTTGCCCAAGGCAGTGGGACTGACTTGTTGGGTAAGGAAGAGAGGTGCCTCTGTCTTAGTATTTCAACTAAATCCTCTAGGTTCACTCTGACAGACCAACATCCTTGGACCAATTAACACATTCAGAGCAATATAATATGATGAGCTGATTGGTGTTAGCCCAATTTACAAACCCATTTATAAACCACACACTGATCATAAGGAAGGGTCCTCAGATGACAGTTCAATCAATGTCCACCCCAAAGTACAAGAAGGTTCAGTCCTACTCAAACCACATGACTGGCAGTGATCACAAGTGGGTACTGGTTGCTAGGGGAAAAACAATCTGTCCTGGGAAGGAGGAAACAGTGCTGGGCAGCAAACCAGGGAGATCTGTTGCAGACCTTCTTAAATCTCCAGTCCTGGACCTTTGATATCCACCAGGACCCCATTTCAAAAGACCATAAATTCAGTTGGCCTAGTGTGTTTATTAATCAGTTTAATTCAGAATTAATTCAGAGCTTACCTGAAGATCACCTAAAGAAATATTTTTTGAGGGAGAAAATACTTTTTTGAAAATTATTTGCCTATATATGCATATATGTATTTACAAAACATCATAAACACACATACATACATTCATGTATTTTTTTTTAAATGTAGTATATGGGATCTAAAAAATGGATAATAAATTATAATGAGATCATTCTGAATCCAAAATAATAAATGAAGTAAAGTCTGGATGGGTTAGATATTTTTCCAATGCCATAACCAATCACCATGGTTCTGGCAGCTTACTGTAAAACCTACTAATTCATTCCGTTTCTGTCAGTCAGAATCTGGCACAGCACAGCTGGATTGTCTGCTGAGGGCCTCACCGGCATACAATCAGGTTTTCAGCTAAGGCTGTGGTTTTCACTTAGAGCTTACAATCTTTTTCCAAGTTCATTGCTGTCAACAGAATTCAGTTCCTTGGGGTTGTAGGACTGAGGTCTTCATTAATTGACATGTGGCCTCTTTAATCTTGAAACTAACTTTGAAACTAATCCTGAATCTCTGTTACTTTCTCCTCTGCTTTTAAGGTTGCATGTTATTACATTGACCCTGCCTGGATAGTCCAACATACTTCTTATTGTAAGGTCCAATATTTAGTCAACTTAATTACATCTACAAACTTCCTTCTGCTGGGTAATAGAACCACAGATACAGCACCAGGCAGTGAAGAACATGGGGGCCAAAATTCTGCCTCCCAACTGCATAACATTTATTTTCCACCCTGGGGAAATCAAGTGAAAACAGAGGAAGCCCACCTTTGGGAAGAATTCGGGTTCTTTAACTTTCACATTATGGTGAATAACATCCTCCTATCTATTGATATATGTAGATACATATGTAAATTACAGAAACATAAAAGATGCTGAGACTTTTCACTTGTTCTGATTTGGGATTCTAAAATCTCTGTTCTGCAGACTAGGAATCAGTAATAAGGACAACTTTGAAAGAATCTGCCTGCATTTATCTTGTGTTTCTTTTTTGTCAGACAGTACAAAGAAAATTAAGGTTTTTCTTCTTTGCTATACATATAATACTCAGAAGTGAAAGCTTAATTAACTTGTCAGAATCATGGCGTCTCTTTTCTTGAACTGCTGTATCCACCTTCCCAAAAGATTTGAAAAAGGAAGAATAAGCCTTCCCAACACCTCCACTGGAGGAACTGCACATGCACAGCAGTCTTGCCCTCCAGCATTGCTTCCTGTCATTATCGTGGTGTTTCCATCCCTCTGTGTGAGCACTTGCTTTCACCACTTGTCAAGAAATGTCTACAGTGCAGAACACGGATTGTTCCATAAGGTGGGGCCCATCAGTTTGTAAAGAGGAAGCAAAGCAGAGCAGCTAATTACCATGTACCAAATTCGTCTTTTTCAGGAAGACAAAAAAAAAAAAAAAATTAAAAGAAGCAAAGAAGTTGACAATTCCAGTGTTGCCTATATAAGTTCATTTTCACTTTCTTACTATTGACTTTTTTAGTATTCGACTGTCTCAGAAAATGATGTTCCCAGAAGCATCTCAAATATTGGAGCAGATCTTCTCAATGCGTGAGCTTTCCCTGGGGTCTAAATTATTTACCTTTGAAAGCTGCATAAACTCCTTCCAGAAGCTAAGAGACTGAGTGTAAATTGCAAATTGTTTCTTTAGGTTACTAAGTATAATTCAAGGGATTTGAGGTACTTCCGTGTACTGAAAAAGATTGACAATCTCTTTTTTCAATCTTTGACATTCACTGTCTCAAACTTCTCCCTATAACACACAACTAGCTTTTCTAACTGTTATATTTCTAAAACAAACCCTTACCTTCCTGATAATTCTTTTATTATGGATTTGCATAGATTTTATTTCCCCAGAATTTACATGCTTGTTTTCCTCAATTATTGAGTAAAGTTCTTTTTGTTGTCCTGTTCCATCTTCCCAACTGAGTGACAATACGCACAGGGACTGAGTACACATTTTTATTACTAGTTATTGTCAATAAATAACATTGGCTTGATCATATTTTTAGCACCATTTTAAAATTAAAGGTAAAGTCATTGAGTTATGAATTCTAAGGTTCTCCACAAAACATTAGTATGAAAAGAAAAGATAAGTTACTTTCTCATTATGAATGTTGTGTGTGTGTGTGTGCTAGATTTGAGGTATTACCCTGGACTCCCTTAGCTTCTACTTTGTCCAGCTATTACAAAATCCAACCCTCTTTGACTAGTTTGACCATTTGTCTTCAAAACTGTTAAGTCAGCCCATATTCTGCTCCCAAAACTAGATATTCTTATAAAAGTGGCTTACTTGCTCACCTGGCTTTGCTTTAGAGGGAACTTTAAGGTTTATCAGATTTACAACAAACCTCTTTTCAAGGGATAAATAATTCTAAGAGCAAAGTTTTATTATCCAAGATGTAGACAGAGAAAATAAGTTTTAATGAAGGGAAGAGAATAAATGCTACAAATAAATCAGAAAGATATTCATGCTTTAACAGGAATAAAATATTAGCTAATTTATAAATTAATTTATTTCTACTACAAAAAAGGAAAATTCTGGCTAACTTACAAAGGATCTCAAACAGCTTAGGCTGTGTAAGACTATCTATAATTTCATGTGCTGGTAGGTCCAAAGAGCTATTATACACTGGGCGTAGCATCCCATCTATGGTGGAATGCAAAGTTGACACATTTTTTTCCTGTGGAATGTAGCATTTCATTTATCTAAGTACGTTCTTAAGTGAAAGTCTCATAACAAAAGGGGATTCTGTATCATGCTTAAAATTATCAACATGTAAATATTTAGCAAACTCATTATTTATCTTTGCCACAGTGATGCACATTAGGCAAACACAAATCTCAGAGCACTCAAACCATTCTGTTTTGTTCAGGAGCCTTTGGTGACTGGGTGGTTTCAAATAGCTAATTTAGGCTGAACTTGCTTATGTGTCTGTGATCATTTGCAGGTTGGCTACGTACAGTCCAGGAAGGCCTCAATCAGAATGACTTCACTTTGTCCCACTTGGTCTCCTCTTCTCCAGTAGACAGACTTGGGCTTTTAATCTTAGGGTGAGTGAAAGTGTCCAAGAGGAAGAGCAGAGATGCACAAGGTATCTTGAAGCTTAAGGTCTGAACTGGCACTTCATCTGACACAGCTTGTTGGTCAGAGCAAACTCCAAGGTCATCCAAGATTAGGGGGTAGAAAAAGAAACCATCTTCTGATGAAAGGAGCTACAAAGACACTGAACAATATGTGAATGTATGGGGTGAGTGGAACAACTATGGCAATCCTCAGTCTTCAACACCAATCTTGAAGGAATTCAATACATTTGTCTTTACTACATAAAATCAAGCAAATTATACTTAATTCAGACAAACAATTTGTTGTAACTAAAGAAAATGAAACAGAGTATTTGCCAGTGGGTCTTTTCAATGCACGAAGCTATCCAATTTTCTGTATTTTCTAAACACAAATAACTTTTAAAAGCTCATGGGGTTCAACAGTGTAAAATTTCTTGAAACTTATAAATATGCGTTTGTACTTTCTTTTTGTTTTTGAAGTTATTATAGCATTATTTTCATGTATAGAAAATTAAAATATTCTTTCTCAGAAGGTAATTTATACACACACACATACACACATGCTCCAAGCAAAAACAGAATACCTAAGCCTATCTCGGCGTATGGTGAACCCTGAGACTAGCCACATAGTTCTATGTGCTCATAAACTCCAGGGCTACTCTATATAATTGCAGGCATACAGACCTCTATTCCTTGTACCCTACTGAGAAATTCTATTCCCCATTCTCATTATAAAATGTGCACAAAAATCTTAAATTACAGGGTCCCACATTTATTTCTATGCATGTAACTAATTAGATTTAGTATGGCATTTTCAATGCAGTATATCAGGCCACTGGGCTAGAAATAAATTTTCCAGATATTTTCTTAACCATGTGAGTATTTGTGATCAAGAGAGTTTTGAGAGCATCTTTTGCTATCAGGAAATATATCTTCTCTAAAGAAAATCTTTCACAAGGATGTGGGAGAGTGTGTCTTACTTACATTGCTATTGAGGAAGATATACTCATTCAAGTCACTTGGGCTCTTATTAATACACTAAAGAGTAACTTACAAAACAAGTGTTGCCTTTAAAATGTCCACATGGTGCCATATGGTCTTATGCAGACCCCTGTCCTTGTAAACAAGAGTGAAATGTGACCTATCCACACTGGTGGTTTCCTTAAGAAAAGTGTTTCATCCCAGATTCCCAATAAAATTTCCTTTGGGGAAATGACCGGTTACAGAAAATGCCTTTCTTTACAATATACTGTGGTAAAAAGCTTTCATATGGCAAGTAAATAGCTGTGCCAGATAGACAAAGGCTCTGTTTGAGAAAGAGAATTCACAATGCTGTAGGTGGTCTCCTGCTTCCAGTTTCCATACTTTTAACTCCTAAGACATATATGTGAAATAAAGGACAGTGATAAATCATCCACATTAGTAGAATTCCTCTAGGGAGAACTCAAATGTTTTCTCAAAAGCTGCAGGAGGAGTCCACAGCAATTCCAGCAATGAATAGCATGGTCATACTAGCTTTTTTTCCCTGTTGCTTTGATAACCATGTCAACTAGCAAGCAGTGTGTATTGTGTGGCAAGATGGTCTACAAGTAAAATCAAGAAGCACATGTTAGAGGATCTTTCAATGGCTGACAGAGACTTTTAATACTTCCTTTGACTGTCTTAGTTCAGGAATAGGAAAGGCAATGAGGCTTCCTTTTCCTATGCTGGAGAAATGGAGTAAGCATCAAATAGGCAAATTAATGTTTAAATGTTGCAAAAGGTGATACAAAATTTAAAAGATCACTATAATCATTAGATGGGAGGTGTAAAAACGTGGTAGGGAAATTACTAGATTAGAGGTCAGGTGATCTGGTTTTTGGAGCAAATTTAGCTCTGCTCCAGACTAGCTGGATATCCTTGGACAGGTCATTCTAACATACTAATCTCTGGTATCCTCACTGCATGAGACTACAGCAAGTACAAAATGAGGTTCTGGGAAACAATTGAATAAGGCTGTCTTTGTCCTGTCCAGTGGGAGAGTTGGAGATGATGACATTATCACAAGATGGATTAAGAAGGGCAGTTTGGACTCTGCTTGAAGAGAATGGAGGAGGAGTGATTCATGTTGCCTTGGGGAGTTAGATGAGTTCCACTGACAAGCTGACATTTTAGTTGGGTCTTGAAGGATGAGCAGATCTTTCACAGATATTAGGGAGAAAAGAAACAGGAGATGGGGCTGCACTGTGGAGGACTTTTCATGTGCAGTTGAGAAGCTTGGACACAAGGGGACAGGTGACAGCACAAATGTCTGTTGACTGCATGAAGCTGCCATCTAAAGATTTGCTATAAGAAATGGATTATTCCACTGAGCATGGTGGTGCACACCTGTAATCCAAGCAGTTTAGGAGGCTGAGGCAGGAAGATTCTGAGTTCAGAGCCAGCCTCAGCAACTTAGTGAGGCTGTAAGCAACTCAGTGAGACCCTATCTCTAAATAAATTATGAAAAAGGCCTGGGGATGTGGCTCAGTGTTCAAGTGCCCCTGAGTTCAATCCCTGGTACTCCCCCTCCCCACCAAAAAAAAAAAAAAAAGGGATCTGACTTTCCATTGACACATGAGAAAAGTAGAGGCAGCATTTTTGGCCTAATATAGCTGTCAAACTCTGGAGCTATCTCTGATGTTCCAGATGGATTACCCTCCTCCCACAGATGTGGTTTCCTTGTGCTAAGATCAAGTGTGCTAGGACGAATAATGTCTGTAAGTTTGTATGTAGTGTGGGATCAGAGAGATATGGGGAGGTGCATTGGCTCTTAAGCACTCCAATGCAGTTTTCAGCATCTTATCACTCTTGTTACTGAATCAGTTCTGACCGTCAGCTCCAGTCCTACCTCGTTATAAGCTCCTTTCCTCTCAGTCCTTAATCTGACTTTTCATGCCTAGATTCTAATCCTGAATGCCTGTAGTTTGTACTTCATTCCTCTAGGAATTTTGAGGTCTTTCTTATTGCTTATCTATCACTGTGGTTCAAAAGTTTGTTTTCTGCTAGCAAACAACCTTGAAGTTAGCCATTAAATCATCTCATTAAATGCCAAATGTTTCCCTCTCTAGGATTTCTGTGACTAGTCATTACTTTGTTCCATCCAGGTGCCAAGGCCATTTTGCATTTCCTGTTGGACCTCTGTGACCTGGACTGCTAATGTGAGAGTCTTTTGCTGCATTTTTAAATTATTGCTCTACCTACAAGACTAGACTTAACCCCAGTATATGAAGGTGGATTTATCACCATAACCTGCTTCACTTCATCAAGTAGGTCTAGTCCCTAATCTTAGAGTCTACAGTTCTACCTCCCTCACAAAATATGACATAAGATATAAAACAAACAAAAATCTTTCATCATGGATGAGAAGTGCCCTAAATTCAGGTACTAAAGACCCTTCATAAAGTTAAAAACATTTCCCAATAGAAAAAATGGCATAAAAATTATTACCATTAATACATTTTCCAATATTTGCTTACCACTTTGGTTTGTCCATCACAACCAATGTATCTCATGCCAAGAATCATGTACCTAATCTCACATACCAAGAAACAGAATGATAGTATATGCAGAGAGGCCTACAATAATTTTGCAAGGTAAATATCATTGTATCTATGTCACAAATGTGAAAACTGAGACACAATCTAATTTGCCCCCTCAAAAAAAAATCAGTTAGCAAATAAAAAAATCTTTAGCCCATCCTCACCCTTGATTCATTCATCTTGTGTGTGCTCAACTTTTACTGATGCCTATATGAATCATTACTGTAGCACAGAAAGCTAAACAATGCAATGCATATCATCACTGTTCTGATTATCCATGAGGAGCTTCCTGTTGTTACCCTTCCATAAGTCCTATTCTCATGTTTCTCAGGCAACCTTATTTCCTTAACTATTTCTCATGCCATCTCCTTTTCTTTCAGAGTAGCTAGTCCTTCAATCCAGCAATATTTTATAAATAGGCTGTGTGTTAGTCAGCTTTTCATCTCTGTGACAAAAATACCTGACAAGAACAACTTAGAGGAAGAAAGATTTATTTTGGCTCACAGTTTCAGAGGATTTGGTCTATGATCAGCCAGACTCATTGCTTTCGGACTGAGGTAAGGCATAACACAGGCAGAGGGGCATGGAGGAGGAAACCAGCTCAGGTCATGGCACCTGGGAACAGAGAGAGAGACAAAGTGAGAGAAGAAGTGTCCAGGGACAGATATAGTCCCCAAGGCAACACCCACAGTGACATACTTCTTCCCACCAAACCCTATGTGCCTACCTGCCTACAGGTAGGTAGGCTATTCAAATTATAAATTCATCACAAGGATTAATCCACTGATGAGGTCAATAATTTATTTATTATGATTCAATCATTTCACCTCTAAACATTGCTACCTTGCCTCTAACACATGAGCTTTTGGGGAACATTCTAGATCTAGACCATAATAGGTTTGTTTCAATAAAAGAATCAGAAGATGTACAGAAGAAAGGAAGAAACACTTATAGGATGGAGCATTCTAAGACCACAGACCACACGTGCATCCTCAGCTCTGCCTGCATGTGCATTGTACAGGTTGGGATAGTTGTGCAGGTGAGGAAATGGAAAGGTAGAGGACACAAACTGCATGTGTTTCACAGCTATGCTGAGTCTGTGCACGGAGGGTAGATGGTTGAATAACAGAACTACTATAATGGAGCTACACAATAGAAAGAAGAAGGTGCTAATCCATGTTAGATTTCCACTAAAATAATGTACATGGGTAGCAGCGAAGAAAAATGCCATTTGGCTTGCCGGGCATCTGCCTAGATAGTCCAAGACCAATGAAATATGCAAATTTTGAACTTTTTTTGACTGCTTGGTATCACAGAAACCACCTTGTTTGGAGGGTGTAATGTTCATCTAGTTGTGTAATGTTCATCTTCCATGGCTCCTTCTCCCTTCATTTAGTCCTTCACTTTCCTGTTAGCACATTGCAGGCTCTGTCACTACAGCAGAAGGCTTCTTCCTCCCTCCCACCTTTTCTTCCTGGCAGAAGGCCTTGCTTCCCACACTAAGGCGATGATGTCGAGTCAGAATGCATGAAAGTCTCTCTGCTTCACCCCACTACATCCATGCATCAATTGCCATTTATCCTCAGGGAAATCCTCACTTCTGATCCTTTCTGAAGCAAACGTTCCTCTGTAGCAAACACTTGATCCTTTTCTATTGCCTGAAAACCTGATTTTTGAGAATTCCTTCTTCTTATAGTTTCAATCTTTACCTCCCCACTCTCATCCCCCTCAATCAGCATATTTGGCCAAGTGTCTCTCATCCCAAAGCAATGTCCTCAATTTTTTTGTTTTCTTTTAAGCAGTCATGTTCTCCTTGCACTTTACCCATAATTATTGAAAATGTAATTTACATTCTCATTCACAACTTCATTAGTTCCTGTTATTCTTCAGCGTGGTTCCCGTTCTACCACTGAGCTGTTAAAACTGCTTTTGACAATGCCATGGTTGTTTAAACTCAGGATCACAGCCCTGGTCATTAGAAACACAAACCCAAAGAAGGCAAGGAACCCATTTCTGAGACTGGAGTAGTAGAATTAGCAAACACAAACCATAGTCAACATTATTTACAGGTATATAAAATACATCTATAATCTAGAAAATTATACACATATTCAAAAATATTTGTAAAGAAGTTAAATGAAATTCAAAAATGCCTGTGACACACTGAATGAGAAAAACGTACTATAAATCATAGGAGGGTTGAGCCCATATCTACACATAAATATTTTTTTAAAAAAAAGTCAGTAGAAAAAAATGGAAAAATCATATACCAACATGTTATCAGTAACAGTCTCCTTGTGTGTAGAATTGTGTGTGGTTTTGTTTTTATATTTATAAATGCTAAATTATTGTTGAAGCATTATCTAATTAATATGTATTAAATATCTTTTTAGAAAAAAACATTTTCATGGAAATATCATTCTTAACTTTTTAAGGCATTCTTTTTTAATAGTCCAGTTCCCATGATAGATTTCTTTTCTTCTTGTTTTAAATCCATTCACAAATTTAAGAGTGTGATAAGAATCATCAGGGTGCTATTTAAAAGAAAAAGAAAAGAAAAGTGATTCTGGACTTCACCCACTAGAGATTCTAATTTATTAGAGCTGAAATACAGCTCAGGGATCTGAGATGTGGGAAAAGGGAAGAGTTGTTCTCATCTTTGTGGTGATTTGGGTCACTGATCAGAATCTAAAAATAGAGTCTTAGAAAAATCAGGGTTCAATCAAGAAGGCAATCAAAAGACTAGGTGGCTAAATGCAAGAAGTAAGCAAAGGACTAAAGCCAACAAGAGTAGCTAATTCAAAAGCTGTCATTCAGATCCAAGATGGGAGATTGCCATATGATACTTCCATGCAGCAGTAGAGATTTGTGGGCAGTCAGGATACAAATTGAATGGCATATATAATCAAAAGGAATGGGTCTCAAGAAATTCTCAAGCTTCTTGATGAGCAATTCTAGTGGCTTTATTAAGCTTCTGAGAATACTGGAAGAGGAGTGGATGGAAAATTCCCAAATTAATTCTCTGAGCACTGGACCCATAATTTTAGCTGCCGATTAAATACTGTCCCTTGATTATCACATAGGCATTGTGAATTAAAATTTTCCAAACCTGAAGTCATTACCTTCCCTACTAATCATATGCCTGCTCTACTACTCTTTTCATCTCCACCTCCATTGAAAGTACCTCTGTCCACCCATCTATCCCAGTAAGAAACCTGATTCATCCTACATTCCTCTTTTGGTTACCCAACCTTGTCTTTAACCTTCTGTATAACCAGGTGTTATGGGTTATACTGTACATCAAATTAAGCAGAGAATCGAGAGCACCCTAGCTTAGTGCCTGAACAGAATATATATTTCAAAAAATGATAGTTGTGCCTTCTCCTCCCCAATGACACTGAACTATTCACTACTTCTCCCTCAAGTTCACATTCCTTTACACTTCTGTTTTATCTGCCTAAGAACTTTTTCTGATTAAATCTTATGGAACTTTACCTACCCAAATACTCAACTCAAACACCACCTCTGTGTTAAGCATTCTAAAAGCTCACCATAGGATTATATTCTAAGACTGAATCTTCATTGAATTATAGCTATTTGTATGTCTTTCTGTCCATTGGACCAAGCTAAATGGGCTGCACACTCTAAGGGCCCACGTCGCATTCTCTGTGTAAGAAGTGAATTTCCCCAAGATCCCCATACTGATGCTGCTCTCTTCCACTGCTTCACTGAAACAGACATCTACGGTCTTTCCCCAGAACTTTTCCCACTTTTATGGGAACAGAAACCCTTTTTCCTGGTCACTGAAATTTGTTAATCAGAATTCCCTATTATCTCATCCTCAGGGAAGTGCTTCAGGCATGAGTAGGAGAACCATACCAAGCCATCAGAATCCTCAAAAAGACTACGTAAACTAAAAGGCTGTGTTGCTGGTGTTAGCTACTATCTTACCTGCCACCTGGAAATACTTTTGCAAAGAAAAGCTACGCAGAGGAGCAGAGCTTGGAGAATGATGTAAAGCTCCTGAGAAATCCAACATATAAGCAGATACTTTTCCATTTATTTTAAATTAGAGTAGGATTTCTATCTCTTGGAACTGTAAGAATTCCAATAACACCTAATACTGTTTTAGCATAGAATGCAAACTGCTTGTTCCTTGAGCAAGTAGCATATGTTATCAAGGCTGAGCCCCTGGATGTATCACCCATCTCCTTCCATTGCCAAGTGTGTTGTTTTCCTTCCTTTGTTTCTTCCCACCATTGGGGAGGAGAAGGCACAACTATCATTTTTTGAAATATATATTCTGTTCAGGCACTAAGCTAGGGTGCTCTCGATTCTCTGCTTAATTTGATGTACAGTATAACCCATAACACCTGGTTATACAGAAGGTTAAAGACAAGGTTGGGTAACCAAAAGAACCAAAGAACCCAGTCCACAAACTCTTGAGCCCAATCACCACATTCTTGGTGTCCTAAAATTGGCTCATATGTTTCACTTCCTAGACAAAGAATCAGAGTTATACCGTCTTTCTTAAACCTTTTTGTCAGAGGCCAACTGTTGGAAAACTTTTTCAGTAAAGGGCAAGAAAATAAATGTTTTATGCTTTATAGATCATGACTGCTCAATTCTACCAATGTGGACATTCACAACATGGAAGCAGATGAGCCTTACTATATTCCAACAAAGCATTATAGACTCCAAAATTTGAATTTCATATGATTTGATGTGTCATAATGTTTTAAGTTTCTTTTTTGCTTTCTAACTACTTAAAAATGTGAGTCTTAACTTGAAGATCATATTGAGACTGTAGTTTGCCCACTCTTGCTTCAAATCAGAGTTCTTCTCCAGTCTCCCAAAAGTATTCTCACTTAGACAACTTTCTTTACCAGAATTCAGCCAGTAAGTTGAAACTATTTGAATCCATTCTCAAGTCTGTCTCTCAAAAGTACAGCCAGTATCTGCCATCTATGAAAATATTCAACACATGATTGTAGAATATTTGGATGAAGAAGAGGAAGATGAAGAAGTGGCAAAATTAGAAGGAGAAAAGAGAGAAAACAAAATACTGATTCATGAACTAAGCAACTTTATGGATTTCCAACATGAAGTTCTTTTTCTAGCATAATTTCACGAGAAAGTGGAAGGGCCATGGTCATTTTGGAGAGCACCCAAATGGTGATTTTGGAAGGTACCCAAAGCTGTTGTGTCAGTCAGGGCAAGGATTCTCCTAGTTGACTGGTTGAAAGAGTCAAATGGGGATGCTAAATGAAAAGACCAGCCAGCTGAACCCCTGCACCTTGAATATGAATTTTGAGAGTTCACTCTAGTAAGTTGGCAGCATATTCTTGGTTGAGTGAAGCCAGACACAGACTGAAAAATGACTAATTTATCATTTTCAATTAATCTAAAATTTTCTGATAGTCAAATATTATCATAATTACCAAGTCAATTTCCCTATGGAGTTTAAGCATTCATGTAGGAAATGAAGTAATTTCTCATATTTAAGTTCAAATATCTTGTGTTTAAATGTAATAAAGATAAAATGATAATATGTTATTGCCAAGAAAGGAAAAAGTCATGGATTCCATTCTAGACCTCATAGTCCCTGGCTGTCCTTGTGAACATGCTACACCCACCAGAACTCCTATAACATACACAGGTCTGTGTCTGTAGGTACATGCAAGCCTCTAAGGGTGTCTGGGTTGTTAAGCAATTACAGCTCTAAGAGCCTAGAAAATCACATCTGGCACACAAGAGTGAGAGTCTTGGGACTGACAATATTAACAAAGGTGGAAAATCTCTATTTCCAGTTTGTGTGAAATAGAAAGTGAGAGGCACCCATGCATATGGCTTCAGGCATTCTTTTATTCTTGCCTGACCTTGATCCCTCCTGACTCTCTATATTTTCCTTTCTCATTTCTCTCCTATTTCCTGATTCTTCCCACTTCAAGATAAAAAAAAAAAAAACTTGAGCACTTCTTTACATTCCCATATGCCTAAATTGGAAAGATTCAGAAGCTTTCTAATACAATGGCAAATAGTCAACTTTCTGCAAATAAAATTGATAACATATTATCACTGCCACATAGGCATTCATTCATATTATATGCCAGAAAGGAGAAATATAGTAGGTAGAATTTTAGGCCTCATGAACTTCCCCCCTTGATGTTGGGAATATGTTAAGATAGATGGCAAAAAGAATTTTGTTGAAGCAATTAAGGTTACTAATTAATTGACATTGAAGGGGAACAATTATTTTAAATTTTCCAGGGGGTCCAATACAATCACCTGAGTCCTTAAAATCAGAAATTGAGGCCAAAGGGAAGTGATAATAATTTGAAGTATAAGAAGACTCAGTGTTTCCTTGCAGGTTTGAAAATGGAAGGGTCATGTGTCAGAAGGAATGCTGGAGACCTTTAAGAGTTGAAACTCTGGCTATAGCCAGCTTTACCAATAAGATTAAGAGCTTGTAAGTAGATTCTTCCCTAAGGCCTCAGATAAGAGCCCAACTTTGATGCTAGCTTTGTGAGACCCTATGCAGAACACCCAACTGTCTTGTGCCAGGTTTCTGACCAATAAAGAACTGGGAGCTAATAAGGTTGTGCTGTTTCAAGACACCACATTTATTGGTAGTTTGTTATTCAGTAATAGAGAACTGATATAAGAAGCATCCAGAAATAAAATAGAGAAAGACCTCTGCCTGCATGCAGTATATTTTCCATTAAGTAAAGACAGTGAAAAATATATCATTAGAAAATAAATGATAAATATTAGCAGTTGATAAGGGCTATTAAAGAAGAAAAATATAAGGACAATGTAGGAAATGGCAAGGAAAATGTAGGGAAAATAAAATTTAGAGGTAATGTTGGCAAGTGTTGGGTGGTATGGTGCAGGCTGCAGGGGTTAAATAAGAGGTTGGGGCCTTGTAGAAAAAATAGTATTTGAGTAAAGAGCTAAAGGAACTGAGTCAATGAGGCAAATGAATATTTGGAATAAGACTTGAAAAACAGAACAAACAGCTTGAATAAAGTTTCTAAACTAGTACAGGTAACTAGTACAGTAATAAAGTTTCTAAATTAGTACAGGGCTGTTCAAGTTCTGGGAATAGCAAGGAGACCATGCTCTGGAGCAGGTTGGTCAAGGGAAAAGCAATAGGAGAGGGACAGGAGGCCACATTGCATGGGGCTAGTAAGACCCTCTGGTGATATCATACCTTTCATTTTAGTTCTAAGAAATAGGGGAGCTATTGCAGGGTTTCAAACAATCACCTGCACTTGTAAAGAAATCACCAATAGTCTTAAGGTAACAAGAATAAGAGACTGCATAGAGTAGGCTAATGAAATATCTAAGTAGGCAATGATTTTGGTTTGGGCATAGATGGTAGCAATGAAGGTCGTGAGATGTGGTCTGTATACACACTGAAGGGAGAATGAAGAGGATTTCACGTTGGCTCGAATGTGTGTTTATCAGAGAAAAGATTTCAAAATGATCCCAAGGTTTTGGGACTGGGCAACTAGAAGATGAGAAGCTCTTAAATGAGATGATAAATGTTATAGGTCAGACAACATTTATGCAAAAGAGCAGAATTTCCATCTTAGGAATGCTAAGTTGGAATTGTCTATTAGACATCCAAATGGAGATTTTGATTAAAGAGTTTTATGAACTCAGTCTTCGACTTATGAGAGAATTCTGGATTCAAAAGGCAACTGGAGAGTCACAAGCATACAGATGATAATTAAAGACATTAGAATTAATGAAATCATCATGGTTATAGTTAAATTTTTAAAAAGAAACTAAAACAGAACTATGAGACATTCTAATATTAAGGGACCTGTGAGAGAATAAGCTTGCAAAGGAGACCCAGATGAACGATCAATGAGGCCACAACCTCATATCTTTCCCCTAAATCCTCAGCATGAATTCTTTCTTTTAACCTCACTGCCCCTTCACTCTTTATGCCTTCCCAGCATTCAAATGCAAATGATGGAAAAGCAACATTTTGAAATCCCTGATATCCAAATTGCATGAGTAAAGGACATCTGGGGAAGGCCATTTTTAATTAAGTCTTATTGGCTAAACGGATCAACTTAGTGGCTGCCAGAACATATTCTATGCTTTTCCCATTATTCTGTTCTCATGCTGGACCTGTCTTCCTTGGCTATTTTAATTTTACATTCTCTAACCTCAAAAGAGTGTTTGATTATACTAACCTTCACATATATTGTCAGATTCCTGCACTCTCTTTACTATTAAATCTTCTCTTTCCTCTAGATTAAACATATCTTGAGAATTGAAACTATGCTCTCTGTTTCATAGCCCATAGGTGGTAACAACAAGAATTGCACAGCATTTACCAAATGCATATGTATAAGTTTATCTTCTTTGTAGTTCAACATATCTAATTTGTAAAAATCTATTGACTCAAAGGGCAAACTGTTTCCAAATGACACATTCAAATGGTGAACATAATGATGTTTTTTTCTTGCACTGGATTTGCAAAACTGAACATATACTTGAGCCAAGTGTTTTAAAATCTGGTTCAAAATGCTTTCATGGGTCTCAGATGCCCCTTAAAATGACAGCAGAGGCAGGCATTTGCAACTGGAAGGGTGAGAAAAAAAATCATAATAGTGCTGTTCCTCACCTGCCTCCCATCTAATGTATTCTCAATCTTTATTATGATGTTGACACCTCTAGAGGATTTTTCCCTGTTTTCACATATCACAGACAAATAACCTTAATCATTCCAATGTAATTATTCAGTCTTCATGAAATTAATTGTGATGAGTCAATTCCACCCAGAAAACTTGGGGATCAACTGAAGATTTCTTATTAAGATTTTTTTAGGGGGTGGGTGGAATCTAAATTCCCCCAACAGCAGACCCTAAGATCAGGAGGTCAGTGAAAGGAATTAATGTGAGAGGTTATCCTAGGGAGAAGAGAAATGGAGAGTGAAGCAGGGAAAGGGAAAGAAGCTGATAAACGCTGTATTATCAAGTGGGTCACTACCATGGTAACTGGTGTTCAGTCTTCCTAGGGAACTCTGGAAGACAGTAAAAAGCATGTCTCCAAGGTATTCATCAGAGAAAGGAAGCAGCTGTGGTATGTACTCTTACCACTACCCAATCACTGGTAAGGGTAATTAAATCCTCCTTACTTTCCACTTGCCCTGTACCTTGGCCAAGAGAAAGCTCTATGTGGAGGTAATGGTATTTGCTGTAGGATGCTATCAACATGTCCCTGGAATGGTAAATGCCAAAGAAAGTGGGACCCTAAGGGCTTCCATTACACCAGATTAGAGTGCTTGTGCTCATTCCACTCTGCTCTTCTTTAGACAAAATATATGTCATTTCAGCATGTCCAACTTCCCTTCCCTTTGGGACTTCCCAGTCCCTTTGGGACTGATGGGTCTCATTCAAGGTCTCTTCCATCAAACCATGTGCCAGAGAGATAATCAGAATGACTCGAGGGACCCAATGTGTGGGACACAGTGATAGCTTCAGAGATGAGCATGTACCTCAGTAAAAGTCAGTGAGAGTCCTTAGGTTCTGAAATGTACTAATAGAAAGGCTTCCACCTGAAGGTACTAGTTGACAGGATGGGGTAAGCCCAGTGCTGCTTCTGGTCTTTCTGTCTGTACTTGCATGCAAGCTACCTAAGCAAGAAGTCAACACAGAGATAAAGAGTTGGAGAAAGACAGACATAACACTGGTGACATTATCTGTAAAGTCAGATCCATCTATGTCGAAACTAAATCCTAAGCCGAGACTGTATGGTTACTTGAAAAAATATTCTCTTTCTTTCTCTCTCTTTATCTCTTTTTCTCTCCCTTTCTCTCTCTCTCTCTCACACATATATGCACATAATTAAGATTCTTTTCTTATATTTGTTAATATAACAACAAATATAATTTGTTGTAGTCATGTACATCAAAGCTGTCCTAATACACATTTATGAACATTTGAGCAAATGAATCCTTTTATTAAATATTCTTTATCTAAGCAATGCTCAAATTATATTCACGATCATATAACACTTAGGAGTGAAGTTTAAATAAATACAATTTTTGTCAATTTTCAGTACATTTTTTATTTATTCAGAAAATATTTATTGGTGGTGGAAATAAAAAGTACTAATGGATATTGAGTGCTATGATGTAATATTCATGTTATATTTATGTTATGTGCTATATTTTATGTTATATAAGCAGAGGCTCAAATTTTGTTTGTCTGAGTTCTCACAGATAATAAATTTCAGTTGGTGAGATTTAAACCCAAGTCTCCAATCTCCAGGACTTCTTTTCTGAATTAGGATTCAACAGGCAAGCAAAACTGAAGGGAGGTTTTTTGTTGTTGTTGTTCTTTTGTTGTTTGTTTGTTTTTGTGTGTGTAGAGATAGACAAAGAGGGGAGCGAGAGAGAGGAGAAAGGATCATAGAACGAAAATGGAAAGAGATGTATCATGAAGGATTTGCTCATATAAATCTGAGCAGTTCCACAATATGACTTATGCAAGCTGGAAGCCTTTGATAACCAGTTGAATGGTTCCAACCCCAACCCAAAGACCTGGAGACCAGGAGCTATGACGTTGGAGGACAGGAGAGAGCGGGTGTCCCAGTTCAAGCAGGGAGAGTGACCTTGCCCTTCCCCTGCCTTCTTGTTCTACTCAGGCCATCGGTGCATTGGGTGAAGCCCACCCACATGGATCCATGATTTTCTCTGCCCAGTCTACCAATTCAAATGCTAATCTCTTCCATAAACCCCCAAAACATCCAGAAATAATGTTTTACCAGTTGTGTTCCATTCCTTAAGTTGATCAAGTTGACAAATAACCGTCACCTTTCCCTGTACCACCTTTCTACTGAGTGCTTAAGACTAAGCAAAGTGCTATGGAAAAGGAAGTTCTGGAGATGTATGAGGAAGTCTTTGATCACCTGGTGAATAGAAGGGAGCAACACAGTAATAAATATGCACACAGTAGAACCTCACCATTGGGCCTGCGTATGAAGGAATCTTGAGAAGAGGACCAACTTGGAAAGGTTTTAGGAAGTAGGTGCTATGATTTAGACATGAGGTGCCCCCTAAGAGCTCATGCGCAAGAAAGTTTAGAGGTGAAATGATTGGATTATGAGGGTTGTAACCTAACAGGGCTTTGCTCCCCAGCTAGGGATCAACTAGGCTTAACTGCAGACTGGAAGGGGGTATTACTTTGAGGTATATATTTTGTCCTTGTTGGGCAGAGCTTTCTCTCTGCTTCCCTATACCTCATCTGCCACACTCTTATGCCATTATGTTCTGCCTCACTTGGGCCCAGAGCAATAGAGTTGGTCTTCTATGGACTGAGGCCTCTGAAACCTTGAGCCCTTAAATAAACTTTTCCTCCTTTAATTATTATTGTCAGGTATTTTGATCACAGCAGTGAAAAAACTGACTAAAACTGGTGTCAAGAAGGATTTCAGCAAGAAATGGGGCAAGACAGACATTTTAGATGGGGAAGGTAGCACAGAAGCAAGAGACTGTTCAAATTAAACACAGTGTGGAGACACTCAGAGAGCAGCTGACAAAACTATAAAACAATACAGTCACAGACAGCATTGCCTCAACCTTATTCATTTGAAGAGCATCATCACATTTTTTTCCACATCCATAAGCCATTCATACTATCATTTAATTAATATCTAAAAAATCCTTTAATTAACTCACTTGCTTTTGTTAAGTTAAACAACAGTATCTATGAAATCATGTGTTTGTTGTACTATACATTTTCAAATACATATTACAATAAATATATAACTTCTGAAATTTTGAATGCCAACTTAACCAGCACCTAAAATTAACTCACATGCCAATTGACTGGGAAAAGCAAGGACTTCAGAATTCGTCTGACTTGGTCTCTATCCCAGCTCTACCCCTCAATTTTGACCTCAGATACTGAACCGCTCCAAAGCTCCATTTTTTCATTTGGAGAGTTATGAAGGTAAACTGCAACAATCCATTTTTTTTTCTTTCTGAAAGCAAAGGAAAGGACATAGTAGTAACTAGCAACAATAACTTTGGAAGAACAACAGAGATTCTCCATTGGAGAGCCTGCACACAGTTGGTTAGATGTCATAAATGTACCTTGACATTCTCCTCCAGAAACAAAGCTTCAATAAAATCTGTTTTATTTACTAACATTTTTAGACTCAGTTTATGGTGTGAAGAAAGCACTAATATGCACTGAGACTGGCCTGAGAGTAAGAAGAGACATTGAAGTCTGTCATTGGTGTTTTTTAAAGACATTGGTATGAAAAGGAGGAAAGTGCATTGATGGGAGTAATTGACATGAGTAGGAAGGGAAAGATTCTGAAGACAGAAAAATGTGGAACCTATTAACCCAGCAGTAGCAACGGAGTTTTAGGCATGGATGAGGAAAGAGGTAAAAATGGGGAAATGTGAAACCAAATGAGAATGTTTACCAATTTCCTGCCAAACTTTATTCTGATGATTATTTGACAGCAAGCTTACAACAAAAGAGGAGGAGGAAAGAAAGAAGAAAGAATGAAAAAGAAAGAGAAAGAGGGAGGGAGAGAGAGAGGAAAGGAAGAAGGAAGGAATGAACGAAGAAAAGAAGGAAGAAAACAAAAGAGAAAAGAGCAAGATTGGTAATGCTTTCATGAAAGTCCTGAACAATATTGAACTCACCACCAACAAATTGAGTTTCTGTAATTTTTTAAAGGGCATATTGTATCAGATGTTTGAAAAGTTTATACCAACCTCACAGAACATTCTATTTCCCTCATCGGAACAGTTATTGATCTATACTCCCCATTGGTGATGTGGCTGTGTCTAAGGGTCAAGAAAAAAACAGAATAAAAACGAATGAACACCAACTCTCTACTCTTCCAGCCATGTCCATGCCTATATTGCTCTTAGGATTGTTCTTTGAGAAGCATCCCTGAAGACTAGTCACTTTGGAATCTCAGGGCTCCATTTGGCTTTCCTATATCAATAACCCAGCTGCAGTTATTACAGTAACAGAAATCTAGCAAACGTGTTGGTAAAACTTTTGAAAAATTGTTCCTAAAACTTTTGGTGATTGATAATGGATGCTGAGCTTGAGCCATTCCCTTGACACAGTGTGACTCATTATCAATAATGATAAAGTGAAGTGTGTCATGTTGGACCACAAAAAGAAGAAACGCAAGTCTGATTAAATCGTTGTAAGTGATGGATAGACTATGGTCTGACTCACAGGTCCTAAGGGGTGGCATGATGTCCCACCACTAGGTATCAAATGCATTCTGGCCTCACAATGGGATCTAACACCAGGCAGTTCACCAGAAACTTGGTAATCTGCAGAGGCAGAAGCAGAGGCAGATCCTTGATCATCATTTCAGTATTAAGCCGTTCATGGTTGGTTATCTTTTCACAAGCAGAGTCAAATGGAGATATTTTCATATAGCCTGAGCATTTTTCACCATTCAATTTTTGCAATTGATAGTGCTTACATTTTTTTAGACTCCCTATGCATTTACCTCAAAAAGGTCAACAAACTGGCATTATTAGTCAGAAGTATTAGCTGGAGTTTTGAGAAATTTGGTTGTATTTAATTTACCAATTGCACATCCATAGTTTATATGAAGAAATGACAGTAGACATAAAACAATTTATATTTATTCAAACATAAATATCACCTACTAAAACTCAGGAACTCAAGTACATGCTTATCAGCATTTAATTTCAATCATTATTAATGATTCCTCCAATTGCATGGTAGAAAAATGGATATCCATAATACCAGATTGAGTGATACATAGTGATAAAAATAAAGATAAAAACTTATAATAAGCCAACATTGCTTCAGTGGCCTAGAAATTTCATAATAAAGTCATATGTTGAACATTTACTAGGTCCCCTGCCCTATGCCACCTTCTTCATCAGATGCTCTTAATTATTACAACACTGCCAGATGTATTTTACTGCTTTTTTTAAAGAAGAAAAAAAGAGTCTTAAAAATTATAATAATTTCCAAAGTCACATAGATTTAGCCAAATCCAGGATTCAAACTCAACTTGGCATCTAAAACTCATATGCATTCTATAATTCCAAGGTACATGAGAGGGGATCATCTAACAAATAAACCAGGTAAGTTTAGTTTGGGGACAAAATAATTCAGCAAACAAACACATTTTAATTACTTGGAGCATCTCACTAATGTGCCATTTTTTCCAATGTGCATTTTAAAACCACTCATTTGAAATGTGCAATTAGGTATTCCAACCACCATCAAGCAAAGAATGACCCTTATAGATAATCATATCTAACATGATTGATGTTTGTGATATGTCATAGAATGACATAATCCAGTCTAGAACATCTTTGCCTTATTTAGAGTTTCCAAATGAGAAGCTAAATTTTTTTCTTTACCTCAGGTTTTATTTAAAGGAAAAATAAGTCATTGAGTGTTCTTTCTGCTCCATGCAATATTTACTAGTGATTATTGTATACTGATTGTAGAGATCAATGAGTTTCATTGTGACGCTTCCATACATGTGTATAACATGCTTTGATTATTTCCACCCTCCCTGTGCCTCTATCCTACCACCCCCTACCTTTGATTCCCTTTCCCTTCCCCCCAAATTCCCCTTCTACTTTTACATTAACTTGTTTTTCAATGTCCACTCACAAAGAAGTGAGTGGACTTTTCCTTAGGAACAAAAACATTTTGTGGGATGATAAAAAGCATTTTTCCTTTGGAGAAGGGAAAAACTTTCCCACAGGAGTGTATAGAACCAGTTATTATTGTGTCTAAATGCAAACTTTGTTTATTATGTACTTCAGGAGGACGAATTTTAAAAAGGCATTTGAGAAACAGGTGAAGCTTTTTAAGTTGGTCCTTTACTGTGGGCTCTTAAAGAAACATGCAGTTCGTGAGGGGTTATTGGAGCCAGTTTCAGAATTCTGAACGAAGCTCTACCAACAGCTTTCTAATTGAATCTCAAAAGACTGTAATTGTGTTCCACTCTGTAGTCAGCTTCTATTCCATGCGGCTACAGTCGGTTGTAGGTAATCAGATTACTCACGGGTTACTGCCTGCAGCCTGCAGGAGAGTGCCAAGAGTAAGAAGGCAACGTGTTGTAGGGTTAATGAAGCTTAATATGGTGCCAATATCATACTGAGCCATTGCCTACAGAGTGAGAAAGGATTATATCCCATGTTAATATGCCATTTGACCCGTGCCAGAGAAGCAGTCTAAATCACTGAATAAGTATGTAAGTCACCACAGAGAAGTGTTTGCTATGCCAGCTCTCATTGCTGTGAAAACAAGTTGTTCCCTAGCTTGTGAATTTTAACTTTGGTGCTCTTTAAAGTACAGTTTCAACATTGGCTCCTAACATCCCTGGAAAGGCCATACAGGCATTCGAGTCTCTAAGTTGGAGCCAATGTGAGGAAACTCACAAGCTTTTCTCCAGCTCCATCTCAATTACTCTGGAGAATGCATCTAAAATTAATGTGCTGCCATTCCACAACATCCATCAGTGATTTCAGTTCTCCAAATTTGCCTCTAACAGAGATGTTTCGGCCATCTTGAGTCTTAGAATTTTAACCACTAGTGAAGTTTTTAGACAAATGATGTCTCAAACTCTACCCATGCAAACAAAGTAGAGAACAAAGAAACAAAGAAGAACTGAGAGGGAAAAGAACAAAGCTCACCCAACTTGTCCTGCAAAAGCTCAACTTTGTAACAACAGAGGGGTGGGTATCGGCCCCCTGTGACATCTCCTTGAATGATGGCACCAGTGCTTTTAAGTCCCCTTGTTCTTCACTGGATGTCTTGGGATGAGGAAGAAGGGATTCTCGATGGTTATGAATGTATCAGGCAGCAATTCTATCAGCAAACCTTGATTGTTTTCTTAAATCCATAAATATTTAGGATTGAAAACCTACCAAACATCAGAAAATACTTCACAATTCTCTACATGTTTAAATAGGTCATTTAAAAATATTTTCAGAATGTAAGTAACAGGCTAATACAACGTAAGCAGGCTCCAGGGCAGGACATACTATTTTGTTAATATTTTCTTCTTGCCAATCCCCTTTATTTCTTGTTTAAAATAGAAAATGCATGTTTGGGACACAAATTTCAAGGAATGCAAAAGGGTGTGATTTGAGAAGCAAGTAGAGCTCCCAAATCTTACTTTAATTAGCTCCTGTTTATCCTTTCAGAAATATCTATTAATACATCTACACCTATCTGCTTTTGTGTTTATGAGTCTCTGTATGCCAACATGTGTACATACACATATTTAGGTTCAGTTTTTTGAGGAATTTACACTTTCAGGTTTTTTACAAATGAGTTTCTTTTTTTTTTTTTTCCTTCCTTTTAAGTAAAATATAATGGGTAGGAAAATGTTAAATGTGCAGTTTGCAGTTCTGTGTAATAGAGGGACATATCATTATATTTCTGTATCCTATAAGGTTACCTTACAGATTCTTGTAATCAATAGAAATCAAAAACTTTATATGATTGGAGTAGCATATGATGTTTTGTTTTGTTTTGGTTTTGTCTCTGCCCTTCTTCATTCAACATTAAACCCATGAAATTTATCCATACCCTTATGTGAACAGTAGTCCATCTTTATTACCATGTAATATTCCATTTCATGCTTATCCTAAACCTAACTGAGCATTTGATTGTTTCCAGACTAGTGCTACAATGAATAAAACCACTATGAATATATTTAAATGTCTCTAAATATATATCAACACTTGTTTTTATTGGTTAATACCCAAAGGTGAAATTACTGGGTCAAAGGTTATATACATGTTTAGATATGCTTCCAAGATTGTAACAATAAACATCTAACCAACCCCCCCAAAAGAGTTCCATTTGTTGTTCTCACCAAAACTTGGTGTGAGCAATTACTTGAATTTTAGCTGTCTTGATGGTTGTCTTCCTCTAGTTTTGGGTTTCCCTAGTAAGTAATGACACTGAGCAACTTTCTACATTGATTGAAAATTTGTGCATCTTTTTTACAGCACCTATTTAAATATTTACTCATTGAAAAAAAAATGAATCACCTGTATTGCTTATTTATTTTATGTATATCTTATTTGCTTTTAGGAATCATTATATATTTATAAGCCCATGGCAAAATATAAATACTTTCTGTTTTAATTTTGAACTTTGAAAAAACAAGTTTAGTAGTTTCCCTCAAATTTATTGAGAAAAAATATTATTTATTTCAAGGATTCAATTTGATAAGTTTTGGCATATGTTAGCACTCACAGAGACAACATAATAGTCAAGGTAATGAACATATCCATATCCCCAAAAGTTTCCTCATATCTCTTTGCACTCCATCCTTTTCTTCCCTCACCCACATCTATAGACAACTGCTGATGTGCCTTCTCTTATTATGAACTAGTTGCACTTTCTACAATTTATATAAATGAAATTGGAGAGTATGTATTCTTTTATATTTAGTTTCTTTCAAATGGTTTTGAAATGCTTTCTTTAGTATGGTTATTTTGAATTAATTTTTTTATTTGTTCTAATTAGTTACACATGACAGTATAATGTATTTATGCATTTTGATGTAGTTACTTTGAGATTCATTCATGTTATGCATGCAACTATAGTTCTTTCATTTTCATTGCTGAGTAGTATTCCATAGTATGGATATACCACAATTTGTTTAACCATCTGTTGCTGGACATATGGACTATAGCTGGTGTTTGACTATTAGAAATAAAGTTGATGTTAACATATATGAGGAAGTTCTTTTATGCATATATGCCCTTTTTTTTATCATGAAGAATAGAAGAATGGCTGGTTTGTCTAGTAAGTGTATTTTTAACTCCATTAAAATGTCAATCTATTTTCCAACATGACTATACCTTTTTTTTAATATTCTCAGACATTGTGTTTGAGCGTTTTAGCTGTCCCACAACCATGTCAATGCTTAATATAGTCTTTAAAACATTTTTGCCATTCTGATAGATATGAAGGGATATCTCAGACTTAGCTTGAATTCTCTAATGAATTGCTGTGTGAGTATATATTAAAGTTCTTATTTTTCTTTGATGCAATGTCTGTTCAAGTATGTTTTCTGTTTTCAATTGGATTCTGTCTTCTTATTGACTTTTGGAGTTATTCTAGATACAAGTCTATTTTCAGATATATGATCTGCAAGATATTCTTTCTAAAATATTATCTAATGTTAATGGAAATATTAACTTAGTTCTTAATTGATCATACTGAGGGGTTTGTTGTGCCATTTTTGGCTTTCATTTGTTATGTCTGTCAAGTTGTTCAAGTTAACTAAAAATAATTACTATTTCTCCAATTAAATTGTTTTGGCACTTTTGTAAAGAAAATGGTCAACTATGTATATGCTGTGCCATTTTGGATATTCTATCCGGTTCCAATGATCCACATTTGAATATTATAATTTTATAACAATTTTGAAATGAGATAGTGTAAGTTATCTAACTTTGTTCTAGTTATTTTTATTCTAGTTAAAGTTCTAGATATTTTTATTCTAGATTTTTGCATTTCTGTGTAAATTTTAGAGTCAATGATTCTTTAAAAACATCTAAATATTTTGTTTGGGATTATATTTAATCTAGAAACCAATCTGAGTAAATTGGCATATTAAGGATATTCATCTTCTCATCAATGGACAGGTGTATCTCTTAATTAAATTAGATTATCTTTAACTTTTTAGTTCTTAGTTTAGAGGTCTTTTGCATCTTTTACCAAATTTATGTCTAAGTATTTCATACTCTTAATATTATTTTCAGTGGTATTTTTGAAGTTAGACATATTATTATTACTAGTATATAGAAAAATACTGAGTTTTTTATAACAACTTGTTATACTAAAACTCTACTAAACTTATTCATTCTAGTAGCATTTTGATTCCTTGCCTTCTGTGATAATGTTTATTAGATAATTATGGCATCTGAATAAAGATCACTGTACTTCTTTTCAACGTGTACACCTTTTCTTACCTTGTTACATTGGATACATCCTCGACTAAAGTGCTGAATAGAAATGGTAAGAGTGGACATTCTTGTCTTGTATCTAATCTTGTTTTTTGTTTGTGGGGGTCGTTGCTGGGGATTGAACCCAGGTCCATGTGCATACGAGGCAAGCACTCTACCAACTGAGCTATATCCCCAGCCCTTGTTTCTAAGCTTATGGGGGAAATATTTTTTCACCACTAAGGATGAACTTAACTGTCAGTTTTTAATAGAGGCTTTTTATGACATTGAGGAAATCCTTTCCATTTCTAGTTTTCTGATTGTTTTTTTTTTTTTTTTCGTGAATGAATGCTGGATTTTGTGAAATGCTTTTCTGCAACTGCTTAATTAACCATATTATTTTTCCCTTTTCCTAAATTATATTGGTTTATATTAATTTGTAGTTCTTTTCTAAATACATTTTCTTCTGTATAGTCTTGTTAGTTTTTTCATCAGGATGATGCTAGTCTTATAAAGTGAATAGGAGAACTTTCCAAATCCTTTTTCTAGCTTTTCAAAATGTACAATACATCACTGTTATCTACAGTCACCCTACTGTGCAGCAGAATACCAGAACGTCTTACTCCTATCTAACTGGAACCACAGTCATGGATCAACTTTTCCCCATTCCTCTCCTCCAACCCATACTCTCTCCAGCCTCTGGAAACTATTATACATATTTGAGATGATTAGAAATGTTTTAACTGATTTAAAAATGACACAATTATGCATGTTTTGAAACATCATATGTTGTCCTACTGATATGTAAAATTTTTGTTTTTATGTATCAATTAAACACATTTAATTGACAAACCAATAGCATGCTTTATATTGTTAATATATATCACTATAATTTAAAAAAATAAAAAAGTAGAGAATGAAAAATAATAATCACTTAATCTTAAAAAATGAATTGGAAAGAACTTCTTCCTCTTCAATTTTCTTAAAGTGTACAAAATTGATATTATTTCTTAATTAATATTCAGTATAATTCACTTGTGAAACCATCTATGTTTAGAGTACTACTTTTGAAAGTACTTTTATCTAATATTTAATTTTTAATAGATATAGGACTACTTGGATTATCTATTTCTTTTTGAGTGAACTAGTAATATGTGCCCCTCAGGACACCTGGTTGGTTCATAGAACTTACTAAATTTATGAGCATAAAGTTGGTTTTTATTTCCTGTTATATTTAATTTCTGTAGGATATGTAACAACTGTCACTCTATAATCTGTAATATCAGCAGATATTGTTTTTCCTCTTTTCCAGATTGGACTGTTGAGGAGTTTATCATTTTTATTGATCTTTTAAAAAATAGCTTGTGTTATCATTCTTTGGTCTTTTTTGTCCCCCTGTTTTATATTTTATGCCTTTATTTTAAATTTCCATTCTTCTGCTTATTTGGGGTTTAATTTTCTCTTTTTTTTATGGTTTGCTATGATACAGGCTTAGGTCTTTAAAACCTTTCTTCTTATAGCCTTATTGTAGTAGAAAATTTTCTTCTCTAAGTACTGTTTTAGTTGTATCCCACAAATTTCATGATGTTATCTGTTAATTTTCATTCTGTCCAAAATAGTTTCTAAATTCCTTTTTTGTTGATCTCAATTTTCTGTGGATTATTTTTTTAATTGTACAAATATTTGGGGGGATTTTTCAGATATCATTCTCTTGTTGATTTATGTTCTAATTCCGTTGTGATCAGAGAGAAAATTTGGTGCTACTTAAAAGCTTTTTAATTAAGACTTGTTTGATATTCCAGCATATGGTCTATTTTGAAAAAAATTATATGTACTTGGGTAAAGTACATACTCTGTTGAGTGGAGTGTTCCACGAATGTCAATTAAATCAATGTAGTTGATAGTACTGTTTTATGTTTTCAAAATCTCTACCAATATTCTGTGTGGTTGTCTGCCATTGAAGAAGAAGTTTCAAATTTTTCAATTGTAATTGCAGATTTATTTATTTCCCCGCACAGTTTTAACAAATTTCCATCACATGTTTTGAAACTCTTAATTGATCAAATTATATAATCTTCATACATGAACGTGTCACAATGAAACCACAGTTCTGTATAATAATTATGCATCAATAAAAAACTGTTATGAGATAAAATATTAGAATTGTCGTGTTTTCTTAATAAATTGACTGATTCATCTTTATTAAATGACTTCTTATCCCTGGAAATATTCCTTGCCTTGATGCATAATTTCTCTGATACTAATATAAGTATTGCAATTTTCTTTTCATTAACCATTTATATTGGCATGGCATGTCAATTTTTTTAGACCAGAGATCAACAATGTTTTTCTTTGAAGGGCCAGATAGAAAATATTTGGGGCTCTTTTTTTCTCTGACTTCACAGGACGTCCAAATTCTCTCAATAGCATATAAATTTGCCAGTGGCACATATTTTATTTGTGTATCTTAGGGTAGAGCAGTCATGGACATACAGAGAGAAGTAGCACTATCATCTCTGCTTTCATAATGTGGATATGGCCTTGATTTGAATTCTTCACATCTGCTTTACACACCCCACAACATGTCTCATATTTTCTTACTACTTCCTCCAGTAATTGGGCATCCACAAGATGGTTTCATGCCCCACATTTCCACATTTTCCATGGGATATTCACACCTCCTTGACAGAATAAACTCCAAAGTTTACTGCTATTCCTTCTCCCACATCCTCTACTTCTCTCCAAAACACTCCTCTCCTCTTTTATAAATATACAGACAGCCAGTCAGAAACTCCATTGCATAATCTGATTGCCTGATTTGGAAAAACATCCCTTCTTATTAGTCACTTGATTTTTAATAGAAAATTTCTTTTCGTTCCTCTCATTTGGAACAGGAAAGTGATTTCAGAAAAGGTTCTCTTCTTTCCCCCATAAGAAGGAATGAAAGAGTACCAATATATTCCATTTCTCATTTTATGATGTATGGCTCCAATGGTGTTTCAGATACCTACCCAACAACTCCCAATTATCAGCAGAAAAGGGGAGTTGGCAAGCAGAACAAAGCCATTCAGCTTTTACTGGATAAACTCTGAGAAAGATATGACCCAATTGTTTTCAGTTCTGAGTGAAGAATAAATCCCTCCTTTTTTTTCTCAACTCTACATCCTAGTCACCAATTTTGAGGCAAAAGAAAAAGCCTTGAGCAATATACTTTAAAAACAGAAGCAAAACAACAAAAGTCTTCTACTACACATTCACCTGTGTCTTCTTTTTTAAAATATTATGTGCTGGGGACTGCTCTAAATCAATACATACCTATCAACTCCTATCCACTTATTTATAGGTAGAAAACATTAACTCCAACTTAGCAGACTAGAGAAGCATAATCTATTGTTTTTATCTCCTACATTTCTGGAGACTGACTAGGCTTGACTGGATGGTTATTTCTCAGGACCTCTCACATTTCTTTCAGATGTTACCCCCACCTAGAGCTATCCCAAATGCTGCATCACTCACATGTCTGGTGGTTAATGATGGTTGTTGGCATCAACCTGCTGCTGTGAGTTGGAGTGGGCAGTTGGAATACCCACAATCGACTTCAGCAGCCTGAGTTTCCTCATAGTATGACAACTGGATTCTAAAAGCAAGTCTCAAGAGAGACTGTGACAAAGAATTGGACCTGGAAATCAGGGGCTCACCCTTAACCACATTCTTTATGTCACAAGTAACTCATTATGGGTAGCCACGCTTATTTATTTATTTATTTTTATTTTTATTTTTACAGACTGCATTTTGATTCATTGTACACAAATGGGGTACATCATTTTGTTTCCATGGTTGTACATAGTGTAGATTCATACCATTCATGTAATCATACATGTACATAGGATAATGATGTTTGTCTTATTCCAGCATTTTTCAAACCCCCCACTCCCTCTCATTTCCCTCTATGTAATCTAAAATTCCTCCATTCTTCTCTCGACCCCCACCCCTCCACCCCCATTATATATCATCATTCACTTATCAGGGAAAACCTTCAACCTTTGGTGTTTTGGGGATTGGCTTATTTCACTTAGCATGATATTGTCCAATTCCATCCATTTATCTGCAAATGCCATAATATTATTCTTCTTTATGGCTGAATAATATTCCAATGTGTATATATACCACAGTTTCTTTATTCATTCATCTGTTGAAGGGCGTCTAGTTTGGTTCCACAATCTAGCTATTGTGAGTTGAGCTCTATAAACATTGATGTGGCTTCATGGATTCAAACTAAAAAGGTTTTTTCTCAGCAGAGGATACAATCAGTAATGTGAAAAGAGAGTCTACAGAGTGGGAGAAAGTCTTTTCCACACGCACCTCAGATAGAGCACTAATCTCCAAAATTTATAAAGAACTTACAAAACTTTACACCAAAAATACAAAGAACCCAATCAATAAATAGGCCAAGAAACTGGACAGACAACTTTACAGAAGAAGACACACAGGTGATTAATAAATATATGAAAAAGTGTTCAACATCTCTAGTAATTAGAGAAATGCAAATTAAAACAACTCTAAGATTTTGTCCTACTCCAATTAGGATGGCTATTATCAAGAACACAAATATTAATAATAATAATAATAATAATAACAATAATAATGTTGGTACGAATGTGGGGGAAAAGGCACACTTGTACATTGCTGGTGGAATTGCAAATTGGTGCAGCCACTCTGGAAAGCAGTATGGAGAATCCTCAGAAAACTTGGAATGGACCTACCTTTTGATCCAGTTATTCCACTCCTTGGTTTATACCCGAAGGACTTAAAATTATTTATTTATTTATTCGTTTATTTTTTTTAATATTGTATATTGCATTTTTATTTTTAAATTTTTCATTTAAAATAAAATCTTTTAATATTAAAGATTTAAAGGATATACACAAATGCAAATATCTCTCCTACATCGGAAATCCAGTGTACCTCCTCAAGCAAAATACCATTGCAAGTTAATTCTGTATTACTCCATTAATGCTTTCTAGTTTTATTCAGATAATTACATAAGACATTTCTATTTTATTCTAAGAATGCACTTCTAAATACTCAGAATAACACAGTACTTATTTTTCCATATATTTTTGCTTTAACTAGCAACTATGGCAATGGCATTAAAAACAATTTAAAATTCACTAGGCTCACCATCTTGAAAAATTATGCAAAAAGTTCTTAGTTAATTCCTTTTTATCTGGGGAAATTCACAATATCTTATATGGAAATACAAAGAACATAGAATACCCAATAATCTAGAAGAACAAAGTTAAGTGTAGCAATATTTAAGGACTGGTGAATTAAATTCCACCCCTGAGTGAAAGGATTGTCATTCTACTTTCTGGGCCCAAATTATTCACATTATTCCTACATGCAAAGTACAGTTCCCAGCTCCCATAACAACTCCTAAAATCTCATCTATTAAATATTCAGTATCAGATTTCATGATTAGAATACCTGGACTGGGTCCAGATGACCTTGGGTGTGGGTTCTCAGGTATAGCATCTTGAGTATGCTTCCTCTGGATCTGTACTTGTGAACTAGAGAAATAAATTGTCCCTCTTTTACACACCCAAATACTGTGATGAGAGAATTATAAGACACATGCACTTGTATAAAGAAATGATCAAAAAAGGAAAGACACAGAAAAATGGGAGATACAGTGAAGTTATGATCCCTTATAATTCTGAAATTAAGCCAAGCATATATTCCAGTCCCATGACTGGGGTGTAATACTGGTGCAGTTGCTTTCTCTGGGTGTTGGCTCCACTGTCTCCACACTTTGAATAGTCTTTCCTTTGTTAAAAAAAATGTAACCCGTGATTACAGGTGAATATTCTCTGCCTGTTTCCTTTTGATAGAAGATTGGATGCAGCAAGGTCTCTTTTCATTTCACATAGTTGTTTTACATTTAGTTGTTGAAGTTGATAGTGATTCTATTAGTGCCATATTTTTAAAACTTCACTCTATTTTGAAAAGTTATTAACACAAATAGTTTTGAGATAATTTTTCACTACCTTGAGTTCCCAGAAAAGTTCTTATGGGACAATGTACTAAAAATCAATAGAAGTTCTAATTTTAAAGGAGATAAACTGTGAGTGGTGCACTCAGGTTTCTTTGGTGGCCTTTTTATCTGTTTTAAAAGGTAGTTGAGGCAGTACCTGAAGTCTTAGAAAGTGTTTTAAGGATGATTTTGAATCATGTTTTCCTGACAGTTCGCTGGATTTGATCTTTGCCTGAAAGCTATTTACTAATTTGAAAATAGTTTACCATCTGGAGAGGTTGGGAATGAAAAACTGTTTTATTTCTGAAACCCAGGTCCTGGCTTCTTTATATTTAACAGTTTATTTTTAAATCTTTATTTCTTTGGTGCTCTCACTTCACTATAAGCAGCTAAAAGAAATAAGTTGTGGTGTAAATACCAAATGCACTTGGTGTAAATACCAAATATCATTAAGGATATTTATCTTCCACATTACAACAGGAGATAGTGCTGACAAACTTGTCACCACAACATATAGCCAGGGCCTCCTTTGCACTCTTGGAACAAGGGCTCAAAGTGCTCAAAGAGCCAGGTTGAAGTCACACAAGTCTTGCAAGACCTGGTCTCAGAATTCATGAAGCAATCACTTTCTCTATATCTACTTCCATTCAAAGGAAAAAGAAATTGGCTTTCCTTCAGTTTCCAATAACCATTTACTCTCTTTTACTTATTTAAGTTCTCCAAGAAAAACTTCTTAAGATAATTTGAACTCTGCTAATGAGCTTTGGTCTCTTCCATCTACTGGTCTTGGTCCCAAAGTCAATGCCCCATGTGTTAGGTTCAGTTATGACACTCCCCTATGCTACATTAAAATTCTGTTCGTCTGTATTGGCATAGCAATCCACTGCACCTTATCGTCTTATGAATAGTAAAATCATCCCTTGATATTACCTCTCAGGGTTCTGGGAATGACTGGGCTGAGCTAATCAGTTCAGTCAGGGAGATGCTTTAAAAATAAAATTTATTTTTAAAACTGACACTTAAAAACACAAAATTGTTATATTAATGGGGTACCAAGTGATACTGCAATATATTTATACATTATGTAATCTCTATATATACACATATATATATCTTTAATCTGATATATATATATATATCAGACAATTATTTCTTCATGATGAAAACATTCAAAATTCTTTCTTCTAGATTTTCAATAAAGTACATTATCATTATCTGTAGTCACCCCACTATATAACAGCACACCAGAATTTCTTGCTCCTATCTAACTATAACTTAGTCCCATTGGTCAACCTCTCCCCAGCCCTCCCTCCCTGTCTACTCTCAGGCTCTGGTAACCACCACTGTACTCAACTTCCATGAGATCAATTTTATTATATTCCACACTAGTGAGATCATATGCACTTGTATTTCTGAACCAACCTGGGTTGGTTCACTTAACATAATGATGTCCAATTTCATTTTGTTGCAAAAGACAGGAGTTTATTTTTTTTATGGCAAAATAGTATTGCAATGTGTATATGTACTACGTGTTCTTTCTCCATTCAGCAATTGGTAAACACTTTGTTTACATTTCTTGACTGTTGTGAAGAAAGCTGCAATAAACATCAAAGTAAATGTGTCTTTTTGATTTCCTGTCCTTTGGACATATACCAAGGTGTGGGATTTCAGGATGAAACAGCAATTCTACTCCTACTGCTTTTGAAAAAGACCCATCCTATTTTCCATAAACTGTACTTTGTGAACTTGTTCACATTCTGACCATCAGTGGGCAGGGGGAAGTGCCCTTTTCTCCATATCCTGGCCAGTACATTTTATCTTTGCTGATGTTTAGAGACCATTGAGTACTTTAGTCATACTCCTGTTGGCTATTTCTATATTTCATTTTTTTTGAGAAATGTCTACTTAGATCTGTAGCCCATTTTAACATTGGATTATTTTGGTGTTTTTGTTCTTGTGTTTTTTGGAGTTCCTCCAGCATTGTGGATATTAACCCCTACTCAGGTGTGTATTTTGTAAATATTGTCTCCCATTCTGTAGGTTCTCTGTTCATTCTAAGTATTGCCTCTGTTACATAGAAGATCTTTAATTTGATGTAACCCTATTCGTCTATGTTAATTTCTATTTCTTGAACTTTTGGAGTCTTGTGAAAAAAATCCTTACATTTTACAATGTCCTGTTTACCCTCTTTTATTCTAGTAGTTTCATTGCTTTGGGTCTTACATTTAGGTCTTTTGTCCATTTTGAGTTGACTTTTGTAACTTATGAGAGATGAGTTCTAGTTCTCCTGCCTGTGGATAACCAGCTTTCTCAGTACCAATGAAGAAGACTGTCCTTTCTCCAATGCACATTCTTAGCAACTTTGTCAAAATTTAGTTGGATGTAGATGTGTGGGTTGACTTCCAGGCTCTCTGTCTTGTTTAATTGATCCATTTCTGTTTTTATTCCAATACCATGCTGTATTGATGACTAAAGTTCTGTGGTATATTTTTGAAGGTGGTACTTCCATACCTCTTACTGTGTTCTTTTTGCTTGAGATTGTTCTGGCTAAGATCTATAGCAAAACAAGGATAGCCACTTTTACCACTTTTATTCAACCTAGTACTAGAAGTCTTAATCAGGCAAAACAAAAGGCATACAAATTGGAAAATAAGTAAAATTATCACTGCTTTCAGATAACATGATCTCACATACAAAAAAAACCAAAATACTCCTAAGGGGGAAAAAAAAAGAAAAAAGAAACCTACTAGACCTAATAAACTTTGTTTATTCTTTAACAAAGAATATAGAATTGCTGTTTCATCCTGAAATCCCACATCTTGGTATATGTCCAAAGGACAGGAAATCAAAAAGACACCTTTACTTTGATGTTTATTGCAGCTTTCTTCACAACAGTTAAGAAATGTAAACAAAGTGTTTACCAATTGCTGAATGGAAAAAGAACTTGTAGCACATATACACATTGCAATACTATTTTGCCATAAAAAGAATAAACTCTAAAAAAGAATAAACTTTGTTCAGAAAAGTTTCAGGGTACAAAATCAACATTAAAAATTAATACTGTTGCTATACACCAATAGTGAATTATTGAAATTGGAAAATAAGACAGCAATTATATTTATGATAGCTGCTAAAAGTAATAATAAAATACCTAAGCATAAATTTAACAAAAGAGGTGAAAGTTCGTTGCAATGAAAACTCTAAAATATTGATGAAAGAAATTCAAGAACACACACACACACACACACACATGCAAATGGAAATACATACCATGTTAATGGATTAGAACAATAAACATTAAACTGTCCTTACTATCTAAAACAATCTACAGATTCAATATAATCTCTATCAACACATTAATGATGCTCTTCACAAATTGTTTTAGTTACTTTTTTGCTGCTGTGAATAAAAACCTGATAAGAAGAGTTAGAGGAGAAAAAGTTTATGTGGGGGGTTCATGATTTTAGAGGTCTCAGTCCACAGGCAGCTGGCTCCATTCCTTAGGGCTGGAGGTGAGGCTGAACAGGGTGAAAGAGTGTGGTGGAGGGAAGCAGCTTCAGGCATCACACTAGGAAGCAGAGAGAAACTCCACTCACAGATACAGAATATACACCAGAGAAGCACACTCCCAATGACCCACCTCTTCCAACCACACCCTACCTGCCTTCAGTTACCACTCAGTTAATCCCTATCAGAGGAATAATTCACCGATTGTTTTAATGCCCTCATAACCCAGTCATTTCACCTATAGGCCTTCCCGTATTTTCTTCACATGAGCTTTTGGGGGACATCTCACAACCAAATCATAATGCATATACAGAAAAAAAATTCTAAAGTTTGTATGGAATTACAAGATCTCCAAATAACTAAAAGAATTCGGATATCTTTTATAAAGCTGTACTCAGATACTGTCTGGTGCAGGAGCCATTTGAGAGCCTCCCTCACATGTCTGGTGGTTAATGTTGGTTGCTGCCTAGAACCTCAGACATTTTTTCTCAGAAATCCTGTATGACATCTCTTCTGTGGTCAAGGATTTCTCCCTCAGTGTGGCATCAGTGTTCCCAGAACAAGAATCCAAAATAGAGTCGAGTTGAAGTAGCACTGTTTTTTAGTACCTCATCTCAGAATCCATGGAGCATCACTGTATTCTATTTCTATTCAAAGGAAAAGGAATTAAAGTTCATCTCTGATGGGTGTGTTGTCAAATAAATTGTAGACTTGTTTTAAAGTCTCCACAGTTCCCTTCTCATTAATGATTGCATGGATGTATCATACTTTCAGTAATACTACATTTAAAACTTTTATAAATTCTAATAACATCAAAAAACAAAGGAAAAATGGAGTGTTTAGAAAACTTTATGAAGATCTTCTTGGTTAAGCATTAGTAAAATGCCAAGGGAGTACATCTATATTCGCACACCATAACAGAGCACTAATTAAGAGATGTAATGTCACTGACCTAAAAATGTGAAAACATGCATGACTTCAGAGAGGAAATCAAGGTGTACAGATTATAAAGAGACAAATTTAGACTCACATAATGCTGTTTTTTGTTGGTGTAGGCTCTCCATCATTAAAAGTGCTCATGCAGAATATAAAGAAAACCATCAAAAGAGATTTACTTATTAGGACATTTTCTTTGTAGTTCATAGGTTCAATGATAATATGATTACATAAAAATAAAAGGGGAACTTTTACATGTTCATGAAAAAAAGTTTGTAACCTATTCTACATAGGCTGTCTTCAAAACATGTCTGACTAGGATTCAAAAGAGCCTGGGATAATAGTATCCTAAAAATCCAACTGTCTTCCCTAAAACCTATATATGACCCTAAATCAGATAGAAAGTGATACGAAGCACTTTTATCCAACATCACAGAATATACCAGAATAAATACGACCAAATAAGAAGAGTCCACAACAGGTGCTTCAGTGACTTCAGTTAACTTGTTCTACCAGTCTACTAATAAAGGTCTCTAACAGAAATGTAGCTGAGAACTATCTGGGAGAAGGATGTTCCTATTGAATACAGTCTGGAACAGCAGTATATTTTTGATGCTAATAAACAGATTTATGTGATGTGACTTTAAAAACCTATGATAAAAAAGAAAGCATTGTGAAATCTAGTTCATCCTCCTTAGTGTTAGAATGTGGAATTTCTCTGAATACTTTCTCATTTCCAATACATATTTACCAAATACTTGGAGAATACAAAGTTGAATATGACATTTTTCCTTTCCCTACAGAACCTAGAGGCTAATATGGGAAACAAACTATCAACAGTAACAACAAAATATAACAAAAAGCAGAAAAGTAATAAAAACCACCTACCATATTTAAGTAACTATTACTTAAATAACTTATATTACAAGTTATAAAGTAACATGACAAAAAACACTTCCAATTTTATGATAATGAGTTGTACATACTTTAAGTCCTAATGGGTTATTTTCTGTAACTGAAATCAGGTACCATAGTCTGAAAAATGCTTTTTGTGTCAGAGGTGTCAAAACATCTGGACATGTAGTTAGATGCTGAAAGAATGGAATTTTTAGGATAGTTTGTTGGCTGAAGGGAAAACAGGAATGAGTATTTGAAAATGAGAACAATTGTTAGAAATTGGGATGAAATGATCCAGAAAATCTGGTATGCTGTGTTTCCCATAACCAACACAAATGTACAATAAAATGATAAAGTATTTCAGAGAAGACATTTGTATTCAGGTCACAAACATTATTGAATGTCTAAAAGTGCTAGGAGCTCTACTCTATGCTTTCAGTTGCATTATATAAATTAGCTTTCATAATAACAGTAGAGTAGGCATTGTCATAAGTGGAGCCAAGAATTGGTCGAGGGGGCAGTTAAATAACTTTTGAGGACTAAATTTTGAAATTATTGTGGAGTAAATCTAGGCAGTTATGTAAAAGCAGAAGAACTCTATCCCTGAATTTTAAAACAAGAAGACAACAATTTGAATGATTGGCCTATTCTCTAAAGCTAATAAGAGCTAAATAAAGAAGTGTTAACTGTAAAGAGAGTAAGTGACCTCTGATATGGAAACTGGAGTCACGTAGTATATCTCCAGACTGCACTGAGCCTCTTTCCTGAGCAGGGTGACAAAAGCCTTGGGACAGTACAGCCCTTCTGACAAAGACACCCTTAACTCGAAGATAAGCACAAAGGACCGTGTCCGTGCATCTGCAAATATTCCTATCCCAGTGATAAAACCACCACTATTTTGAGATGGATGCATCAGTTTATGTCATTTTATTTTCATATCATCAGTTCTCCTTATTCTCAAGTTCCCTAAGTAATTCCTACACGAACTTCACAGGGTTGGGGGTGGGGGAACAGTAACTTCCAGTAGTACCGGCTTTGAGGCTGGATGTGGGGAACCTCTCCTGGGGCTCTGACTGTTGTACTCGCAAGACAAGGATCATTGATGTCACCTACAATGCATCCAATAACCCCCACAAAGACCCTGGTGAAGAACAGAATCCTGCTCATGATAGCACATCCTACCGACAGTTTTTCGAGTCCCACTACCACTGCCCCTGGGCCACTGGAAGGGGGCCAAGCTGACTCCTGAGGAGAAAGAAATTTTAAACAAAAAGGGATCAAAGAAAATTCAAAAGAAATACGATGAAAGGAAGAAGAATGCTAAAATCAGCACTCTTCTGGAGGAACAGTTCCAGCAGGGCGAACTTCTTGCCTGCATTGCATCAAGACCAGGTCGGTGCGGTCGAGCAGATGGCTGTGTGCTAGAAGGCAAGGAGTTGGAGTTCTCTCTGAAGAAAATCCAAGCCCCGAAAGGCAAATGAGTCCTCCTCTCTTCTGTCTTAACTCAAGTAATAAAGGTATTTATTGTTCAATGTCCTAAAACAAAAATTGAAAAGATAGAAATTTCCAGTATCTATGCTCTTGTCACAATGTGTCTCATTATAAATCAATTCGTCATTCCCTCTTCACAAAATACATGGCTTGTGGTTAATGTAAGGACTATCCTGCGAGAGGAATCCTCCCTGTATAAACAAATCAAGCTTCTTATTCTCATATACCAATCCCTGCACTTGGTTTCCTTTTGCTGGCATGTCCCTGCATAAGCACATACTGCAGCCTCATAAGAGTGTACAGGTGCAAGCATATATCCTCTTATGTCACACTTCCATGATGGAGTCACCATTATTCCCATTTTACAAAGAGGAATGGAGGTTTTGAGAGATTAAATTCCTTTTGAAAGACACAAAGCTAAGAGAAGCAGAAAATTTTCTTCAATAATAGTCTGAGATTTCTTCCAGTTAGGTAAAGTGTCTCACAAATGCTTTGAGAAAAAAAAAATCTAAATTTGCTAGGAATAGTTACAGTTATTAGGAAATAGTAGTTCATTTAGCATTCATAATTACAGAATTGAAGTATGGTACTCCTTTTCCCCAACTTTTCATCAAAAGAAAATATCTCACAAGTGATATTAGAAATAAATCATAGAGGGTTAAACATCATATAGGTGCCATTGTAATAGTAAAGACTCAGTAATTTTTTGCTTCTAGGGTCAAGTTTCTATTTAAAACTATAGTATTTATCAGTAATTCTTTTACTTTCAGGATTGAGTTTCTATTAAAAACTTTTCAGTGCACACTAAAAAGGGATCACTCCATATGCTGTTTTTATTCAAAGGAAATATGAAATATTATTAATATTTCCTCAAAAATTCTAGTTTTTCCACTGTCCACTTGTTTTCAATCAAGTGAAATGGGCACTTACAAGGAAGGAAGAGACAGGAGCAGCTGTGTAAGTTCAGCTGTTAAAAGATGGGAGCCCCGCTGGGCAGAATGGCATACCCTTGTGATCCCAGCAGCTCAGGAGGTTGAGTCAGGAGGATCATGAGATCAAAGTCAGCCTCAGCAAGGGTGAGGCACTAAGCAACTCAGTGAGACCTGCCTATAAATAAAATACAAAATAGGACTGGGGATGTGGCTCAGTGGTTTAGTGCCCCTGAGTTCAAACCCCCATACCAAAAAAAAAAAAAAAAAAAAAAAAACAGGAGTACTGTGCTAAGTTTCATAGTTTCATTTGTGTTACCCTGTTAGAAACTGGTATTACTTAAGTTTTTAAATTCTAATTTTTTACTCAGAAAACAAGGCTGGTCCACCTCAAGATAGCAACCATAAGAGAGAAGAGTTACCAGGTTTCATGGGGTCACCATCAAATTGAAGCAAAGAACATAGAAGATCATCTTGGACTTGCCAGGAGATGCCCTTAACAAGCTCTCCTCCAGTTGCACAGTCTTCTGGTTAATTGAAGTGCTATTCTTTGTAAATAATGTCATTGAATGGATAGCTTTGACCTTTCTGATAGAAGTTTCCATGACTCTGGTTCTTTACTGATAGACATCCAAATTAACGACTGGATTTGCAAATGGTTGCTAACCTCCTTTCTCACTCCCATGTGGTCCAGCTTAGAATGCAATGCTATTTTCAGTCATGCCATCATGAATGCAGAGAGGATAGAGGAGCTTCTAAGTTATACCTCTTTGTCACATTTTACTTTGAAGATAGATGGGGTTCTATTCACTTTTTTCTGATTAAATATCTACTTAGATGAATTATATTATTTTTTAAAGATGAGGCAAAGGAAGAACTACTTAAGGGAATGTTTATCTGTCCTTAAGAACAATCCAGATAAGTTCTAGGCACGACTGTTGAGTGCTTGCATGCATCAGATGAAGGCAGGAATGAATGACAAAGAACACTGGATGATCAACAGTTGTTTCTAAGACTTATTTTTTTGCTGTTTCCTTCTTTTTGATACTTTTTTCAAAATAGAAAAATACAAAGCAAGAACTGGTGAGTATAAAAAACATGAAGCCATGCTGTATAGGAAAAGTAAGCAAGGGAGAGTAATGATGTTGCATTTCTATTTCACAAGTGGTCAGGAATGAGAAGAGTTAGATTAAATGAAAAAGGGAGACATTTCAGAGACAAGTTGTGACATTATACTGCAATATTTAAGGGTATGATTGGAAGCATCAGTGTTGGAGTCAGACATACTAGGTTTGAATCTTTGTTTAACCACGTTAGCTCTGTGACCATGGGGAAGTGATTTAACCTCTCTGATCCTCAGTTTTCTTAATATGAAAATGGAGCTAAGAATAGACATTGTAGAGAATTTTAAGAATTATGTTAAATAATATATGCTAAGTACTAGCAGATTGCAAGTAGCCAATAATTGCATTACATTAATTCTCCTGCTTAGAGAGGGCCATAAAAGATCCAGAAGGCAAAGTACTTTATTTTTTTTAATAACTAAGCTCTTATTCCAGTCAGAGAATTACTTAATCCCTTCTGAAAGTAAAATTTCCCATGAAACTTACAATATGAAGAAAACATTTTCATCTACAACTAAGTTGAAAACATTCGACTTCTTAAAAACATTATTCAATTAGGACGAAGTCAACCTTTGTTTCTGTTGTTGTTTTGCTGACTTGTATATTCTTTCTGTCAAAATGAAAGTCAACAATCTTTACTAAAATCTTACTGTATCTACTTAGAAAGGGATAAATCATGGGAGTATTTCAACTGACAGTCCAGAAAAATAACAAACTCCCTTTTTTAATAAAAAAGAGAGGCTTTTGCCATGTTCTTGCCTCTCGTGGTGTTTAAATCTGGCACTGGAGACTCCGCCCCTGAGTGGCATGTGTCTGCCTGTATGGGATATTTTAATGGTAAGCAGCAAAAGGGTTCTTATACCAACCACTGTTACCCAAATAAAACTTCAGCCATCCGCATCATTGACACCAGCTGTTTCTGTTAAGGAGAAGAGTGTAATCATTTTCTTGTAAGTATTTTGCATGAATTCATGAATCTGACATGTTGATGGTGTATCTACTCAATCTAGTTGACCATGATCGCAATTATCAGATTAAAGAAAAAAATGGAAACAGTCCTGCATTCAGTATAATTTGACCATCCTCATCAAATGTTTAGGCATAGCCAGAGGAAATCTGAAGATGTTTATAAAACTTCTGTGGAACAAAATGTAATCAATTAAATGTATTTAAGAAAGACCATGATGAACCCTGAGGGGAAAATTAGTGTGTATAGAAATACTCCCTGTGCAACTAGGTTATCCTTTGCACTTAATCATTTTTTGAATTAGCAAGCCAATATACATTGTTATTGTGGCAAAACTTAGCCAGACCAGGAAAGTTATTTTAACTAATTATTTATCTGAAATAGAAAATTCACAATAGGTGGCCACAGGAGCACATGCCTATAATTGCTTGAACCCTACTAAATATTTGGTTGAGACTTATTGGAGAAAAGATACCAAGTCTTTCTTCTAAACACCAGGTAGAAAGAGAGAACTGAAAAGTCCTGTAAGTCCATGACCACTGCATATTGTGACTGACTGATTGATATAAAATAATGAGGTACAAGGAACACTGCAGTATGCAGTGATGCCCTCTATGGTCTGTTTCCTGCCAGAATCGCCACATCTCTGCAGTTACTCAAATAAGACATCTGGGATATTCAGTCACTATTACCTAATGAACCTGCAGGTATACCCTGGCTCAGTCACATGGTGTGCTAGCTGCAATCTCCCACAAAAACACCTGGGTCTATACTACAACCAGAAAACCAGCCATTTCTTTCACATTGAAGTCCTCTTTAAAACTGTTGGCATCAATTATCACCAAATGGTTTTGGGCTGGGTGACCTTTGTCCACCCAGATAGGTTCCCTAACTTCTAAGTCCAGGGATAAGAGATTACGATCTCACATCCTATCCTTCCAGCGATATCCTAGCTTCTAGCTATTCCTCTCTCTAAAGATTAACTCAAAGAACAAAGAGGCCAGAGGCCAAAAAGCTTTCTATTACAAGATTTTTCCAGGACAATTGAACTTTCTGGCTAATAATATCTTAACTAAGAAGAATCACTCAAGTAAATTTTTCCTTGAGAGAACTATATTTCAAAATCATCTGTACTTCTCACTTCTTTATACAGAAGCTATTAACTTGTATTGTTTCACCTGCTGCAAAAATACATTTGAAAATTGTATAAGAATAATTTTATATCATGTCATATAAAAATACACACAAAGTTTTATGTATTCTAGACTTATGAGCTACTCAGAATTCATACACCACTTAACACACAAGGAGAAGCACTAACTTAGATACTGTAGGGTAAAGAACACGTTATAATGATAGACATTTGAACTGACACTTCACAGGAGCCTTAGCCTATGTCTTCTGCATAGTTGATCAGAGTAATAGGATCAGAAGGGTAATTCAAAGTGTATTTATGGAAATGCTATAGGACTGCTGGGGCCAGCTACTCAGCAACATGGGAGCAGGGGGCAGGTAGAAGTGTCAGAGGAAAGCAAAATATTCACAGGTTTTCAATCATCTGTACCATTCTTTTTCCTATTATTTAGAAGACCCTCTGACCTTAGAGAAGAGTAGGGTATATCAAAAAGAGGGAAAGGATAGAATATGAAAAAATCCAGAGTTTTCCCTTTTTGCTTCCGGGGTGACCACAGTGAGTCACTATCACAGGGTGGTCACTCATTTACAACCTTGAAACCACCTGTGTGGTATCCATTCCCTGCCTCCACAGACCTTTATCTAGTGAAATGATTAACACAAACACAAACAGAAATGAGATGAATTAAGTACCATGCTCAGTTCTTATCAAAAGTTCAGTAGAAAATGGAGAAATGTGTTATGTCAGTTTTCTGTTCTATGATTTGCTATTTCCCTTAGGTATTTTCTTCCTCTTGCAAGCTTCTCAGTATTTTACAGAATAGGATGGCATTTTATCTGAAAGCATTTGGTAAATGTTCTTTGAGTCTAGGAGGCTGCAATTTAACAAATGGCTTCCTCACACAAACTATAAGTATGATACAGAATGATTGACAACTCTGCCAACATTTGAAAGGCAGCTAAGAGCTTTAAAGCATACAGTAGCTGAGACCAGGACCGGAGTTTATCATCAGCCTTGGAGATTGTGGTTTATGCTGGCAATATAAAATATCTGTCATTTTAATACAACATTTACAAAGATTTTTAAACATGTCATTAAACAAACATACCAGAAGGACCAGCCCAGAAAAAACCAGTTTTAAGATAACAACAATAGAATCAAAATACATTATCACCAGATAATAGTCTCCTACTGTTTGATAAAGGACTTAGTTTCTAAAGCCAACACAAACATAGAGGCACAGCCAAGATGTTTGCTTTAGAACTGGAAGACATTGATCTATGACACATTTCTATTATGATGGTTTTATTTTTGCTAGTCAGAGCAGGATCCACTCAAAATTATGCTAATTTCAGGAGTGTTCAGCAAAGGAAAGTTCCTCATACTGCAGCTTGGTACACTTATCACCTGTCTGCAGACCTGCTGATGACTTTTCCTTTATTCCCCACTCACTGTTCCTTTCCAACACCCCCTTCCTTGGAAAGATAATACCAATAGGATCCTGGGGAAATAGTGGGAGTTGTGAGAGGATCACCAGAAGCAGTATATTTCACTACAACATTTTGGAAACTTGAGTACAAAGTCGAGACCCACCTTTTCATCAGAGTTCAGAACTTGCTTAGAGATGTCATTAAGGCCACCTTCACTTCTATTGCTTTAGATGTGTAAGTACTTACTGTACAGAAGAAGCCCAATCTATGTCATTGGGGAATAAATATAATGGGAAAAGTATAATGTGTCATTAAAACCTGGGGCACCGGAGTCCCATCCTTGCGTGATGTTAGAATACTGTCTTCTCAGCTCCATGCCTTACCCAATGCCATGCTGGAGATGGTACTCCTTTATTTCAACCAAACCTCAATGACTTCTGGTTCTTGTGCCAGCCAAGGCACCTTTGCATCTTCCTAATTCTTGTAATGAGAGTCAGTCAGAGAAGGTAGCGTTCCTGAAGGATGGTTAGATTAAATAACCCGCTTAACGTACCTTCCCCGTTTAACACTTCCACTACCTGTGGGGAATTTGAACGTACCTTATTCAATGCCACTGGGCCTCCCAAACCATCCAGTTTTCAATAACTCTCAGGTAGCTAGTACAATGTAATGGTGTCATGAACTAAGCTTTATGAAAGACAAAAGTGATGTGAAGATGAATGAGGCAGACTCAGACATACAGACACTCACCATCAAGATGGGGAGACAAGCAAGGCACTGTGGCACATGCCAGTAATCCCAGCAGCTCAGAAGGCTGAGGCAGGAGGATCACCAATACAAAGCCAGCCTCAGCAACTTAGCCTGGCCCTAAGTAACTCAGCGAGACCCTGTCTCTAAATAAAATATATAGAAGGGTTGGGGATGTAGCTCAGTGGTTAAGTACCCTTGGTTCAGTACCAAAAAAAAAAAAAAGGAGACAGAAAAATAGACAATTCAAAACTAAGATAAATGCTACAATGCAGTGCTCTCAGAGAATGCTGGATTAAATTAAAGAAAGTTCTTCAGATTAGCAATTAGATCTTTATGATGGTGACCTTAATGAGAAGAGACGATGAAGATGAAAGTCAGATTACAATATAGTTATAATAATCAGGATGTTAATAGAAAAGACAGTGAATTGCTCTATAGAAAATTTTGCTTGAAAATTGAGAAGCACTGGATGGCAGCTAATGGGGTATCAGGTGTCAAGGGAGAGTTTGTTTATTTGCCTTAAAGATGAGAGAGTTGACATTATATTTATGAGCTGTAGTGAAGGAACTTAATGCCTTGACTTTAAGAGGATTTCTTTTTAAAGTTTTTAAGTCAACTTTTATAAAATGAAAATACTACCGGGGCGAGTAGGCTTTTAGTAAAATCTGTCAGTTGTCAGTTAACACCTTAGCAGGGCACAGGATGCGACAGGATGCCAAGAGCAGACAGGAGAACACTGCTCCTGACGAGGTGGGAGAGCACCCAATATCCGCTGCTTCACAGTTGCATCTGGGAGTCAGCCAAAGAATCCCAGCTGGTCTTGCTTCGACAAACAATTCTTATTCTCCTTCAATAGCCTGGAATATAGGAACACAAACAGGCCTACAGTGAGTGCTTTTGCACATTTCTTTTCCTTGCTGAGATTGGTTTTCAAGTAAATGAGGATATAGATTTCAGAAGCTAACCAGCAATTACATTATAGTTTGATTATTTCAAATAGTACCAAAAAATGCATATTTGTGAGAAGATGAAAGAATATAATAGTGGAATAAAAGAGGAGGCCATCTTTATCCCCTCCCTCCTATATACACTCCACACACGCATACACCCACGCACACACACACACTGGAAGTCACACTTTCTAAACTTGTTCCATGCATGCATTTATATGCACACACATGAACATAATACATATATGTAGTATCAGTTGCTTGACCCTCCTGCCAAGCACTGTTTTCCCTAATCTAATCTATACAGATGACTAGGAATCTAAATTGGGAAGTTACCACATGTCCTTAATAATAATAATAATAATAATAGCTAATATTTACAAAGTACCCATTACATTCTAGATATTATCTAAAGCACTTTGTCATTTCTTCATTTTACAAATAATAATCACTCAAATGTATTCTCATAAAAAGCTAAAAAACAGTAAGTAAAGCGAAAGTTCCTGTGATGAATCCTCCTAATCCTCAGACCCTCTTCTGACATGACCACTATTGCCAGTTAAGTCCATATCCCCCTGTACATATTTTAAATGTGTCTATGTCCATACGCAGAAACATAATTTGTTTATTTTTTGTAACTATAATCATACTGTGGGTATCCAATAGAAGTCATGCAGATCTTTCAGTTCCAAATCATGAAAATCTAACTCTTTCTTTTTAGCACTGGCATAGAAGGCATGCTAATCTATTCTGTAGCTTTATCACAGATTAGTCAGTTATTATTTTACTGGTGGGCATTGAGGTTAATTCTAAATTTTACCATAACAAAGAAAGGCATAATAAAAAGCTTTAGATACATACCTCAGCATTTCCATCAGTTGGTGAGAAGAGTAGTGGCAGGCTAGAGAACAGAGAAGACCTTTACTTGGCATCCACCCTTTGTTCCTCATTCTCAATAGCCCTGATGCTCCATTCTACCTCTGTTGGTCTGGGATCAGAATCTGATAGAAGTAGAATTCGTGACTAGAGTAAGGTGATGAGCTCATTCAAATATGTCTGGTGACAACAGGCCTCTCCTTGTCTGTAGATCACTCTCTGCTCCCTGTGTCTTCACATCATCTTTCCTCATGTGTTCCTGTGTTTGGATTTCCTCTTTCATGGGATATACATATATGGACATCAGTCATATTTTATTAAGGCCCGCAGGGTCTCATTTTAATTTCAATACCTCTTTGAAGACCTTATCTCTAAGTGGTGATATTCTAAGTTTCTGAGTTTTAGGATTTCAATATATGAATGGGGTGGTGGGCACAAAAGTAGCTCATAACTCCATCTCAGCACACGTGGAGGCAACCAGGACACAGAAGTGGGGACTAAGAATCAGTGGGAAACTGGGTGCTGGGTCATCAGGCCTCACTTGAAGACAGTGTTTTTACTGAATCTCTTTCAACTGAATTTTTCATTCAATATTTTGGTTGAATTGCATAACCAAGCTTAAATGGGATTATGTGTTTTGTGGTCAAAGGAATCTAGGAAGGGAACATGTGAAAGTGTGATTGATACTGCTCAGTTAACCTCCTACAAAGTCGTTTAAATATACTTTGTCATCAACAGTATAAAAAAGTCCTGATACTGTCATCACTAAGAATTTATTTATAAACTTGCATAAAATTGACGTTTTTATGAATAAAAACCAAATTCTCATTGTTTTGATGGTTTTCGTGACTTTTAGGAGGTTAACCATCTTTCCCTGTTTCTTGGTCGTTTCAGTTCTTCCTGCCAATTAACATCTTTTGCCAGTAATTTTATTTGACTATTTAGTAGTTTCCTTATTGACTTGTGCAGTCTTACAAAGAAAGCAAATACTTTTGTCTGTCCTGTCCTATTTTAAAAGCACTATTTATAGTATTTTGTGTTGTACAGATGTTTTTGATTTAATTTTTAGTTGGTTAAAATTTTATCTTTTTCTTTCTAGTATTTAGGTTTTATGCCTTCCTCAGAAAGGGCATTTCTATATCAGGTTTACAAATACAACTATCCTATAATTTCACACATATAATACCTTTATTGTTGGTTTTCCTCATATTTAGGTCTTTATTATATTTGGAATCTATTGTTGTAAATATTAGGACATAGAGCATGTAACTTTCTAGTACACAGTCAATTATTCCTAAGATTTTTAGTAAATAATTTGTGTCTAGTGATATGAATTGTCTCCTTTATCAAATATCAAATTATCATATTTATAGGATCTTTTTCTGGAAAATCAATTCTCATCCATTGATCCCTTGTGCTTTTTTCTATATCAAAATCACATTGTTTCAATAAAAATAGTTGTATTACAGAGTAAAAATATTACTTAAAGTATAATAAAGTCATAAAATGCTTAGAAGCAAAATCTCATGATAAGGATTTTCTTTTTAAACCTTTTCTTGACTACTCTTCTTCATTTGCTAGAAATTGACTTATTCTGATTTCTTTAAAACCCCAATGATGTTATTTCAGCTTCCATGCAGAAGCACAGAGGTAAAAAGACATCACTCCATTCTAATTGGGGTGAGATGAAATCTTAGGGTAGTTTTGATTTGCATTTCCCTTATTACTAGGGATGTTGAACATTTTTTCATATATCTGGTGATTACTTGTACATCTTCTTCTGTGAAGTGTCTGTTCATTTCCTTAGCCCATTTGTTGATTGGATTATTTGTATTCTTGGTGTAGAGTTTTTTGAGTTCTTTATAGATTCTGGAAATTAGCGCTCTATCTGAGGTATGGTTGGCAAAGATTTTCTCCCACTCTGTAGGCTCTCTCTTCACATTTCTGATAGTTTCCTTTGCTGAGAGAAAGCTTTTTAGTTTGAATCTATCCCAGTTGTTTATTCTTGCTTTTATTTCTTGTGCTATGGGAGTCCTGTTAAGGAAATCTGATCCTGAGCCAACAAGTTGAAGATTTGGACCTACTTTTTCTTCTATAAGATGCAGGGTCTCTGGTCTGATTCCGAGGTCCTTGATCCATTTTGAGTTGAGTTTTGTGTAGGGTGAGAGATAGGGGTTTAATTTCATTCTATTGCATATAGTTTTCCAGTTTTCCCAGCACCATTTGTTGAAGAGGCTATCTTTTCTCCATTGCATATTGTTGGAACCTTTGTCTAGTATGAGAAAATTGTATTTATTTGGGTTTGTGTCCATGTCCTCTATTCTGTACCATTGATCTACCTGTCTATTTTGGTACCAATACCATGCCGTTTTTGTTACTATTGCTTTGTAGTAGAGTTGAAGATCTGGTATTGCGATTATCAAGAATACAAGCAACAATAGGTGTTGGCGAGGATGTGGTGAAAAAGGAACACTCATACATTGCTGGTGGGGTTGCAAATTAGTGCAGCCACTCTGGAAAGCAGTGTGGAGATTCCTCAGAAAGCTTGGAATGGAAACACCATTTGACCCAGCTATCCCACTCCTTGGCCTATACCCAAAGGACTTAAAATCAGCATACTACAGAGATACAGCCACATCAATGTTCATTGCTGCTCAATTCACCATAGCCAGATTGTGGAACCAACCTAGATGCCCTTCAGTTGATGAATGGATAAAGAAACTGTGGCATATTTATACAATGGAATATTACTCCGCAATGAAGAATGATAAAATTATGGCATTTGTAGGCAAATGGTCAAAATTGGAGAATATCATGCTAAGTGAGATAAGCCAATCTCAAAAAACTAAAGGACGAATGATCTCGCTGATAAGCGGATGAGGACATATAATGGGGGGTGGGACGGGCTAGCATTAGGTTTAGGGTTAGGTTTAGAGTGAGGCTAAGGAGAGCGGTAAGAATGAAGGAAAGAAGGACTGTGTAGAGGGAAAAGAGGGGTGGGAGGGGTGGGAGGGGGGGGAGGGGTGGGGGGGAGGGGAAAAATATAATAAACATCATTACCCTATGTAAACGTAAAAAAAAAAAAAAAAAAAAGACATCACTCCTACTTCTGCAGTAAACAAACAAAACAAAACAAAAAAACTAGACTTGCTTCAATAAAATTTACACTTCTTTGAACCCATTAAAGAGATAAGACCAAGGAATAGTCCCAAGTACCTAAAGAGATATGGAACCTGCAGAAAGTAAGAAGACGCAAGTTGCCACTCACCTGGAATAGATAGAAACCAAGTACCATGACAGATTCAGCTAGTGCAGCTGAGAAGTTGGTTAAGCCTGAAGGCCACAGGGTCTGTAGACTTGCCCACTTCTTCTCTTGGGCTATCCCTCCAAAAACCTCAGGGGGCATGCTTATAGGATGGGGAGCCAAGGAAGAGTGCAGTGTGAGAAAAGCAGCATGAGAGGGAAATACTGCCTGACCCTCCCCCTTTCTCCATGGAGTACACAAGCCTTATTCAGAAATCACATGGAAAAGTCTACATGGCTTTGGGTTAGGTAAAGGGATTTTGGATACAAAACCAAAGACAAGATCCTCAAAAGAAAAGAAATGAGGAATAGAGAACTATTAAAACCTAAAACCTTTTTCTACATGAAAGATGCTGGTAAGAGGATAAAAGACTGTGAGTATAAGTGTGCGTATCACACTCCTAAAAAAACGACATGTCTGGAATATATAAAATCTAGAATTTAATGGTAAGAAATCAGCAATCTAATTAAAAGTGTGCAGAATATTTGAACAAACACTTTAGTGAAAACAATTACTGTATCACAACTAAGTATGAAAAAACGTTGAACATATTATTAACTAGGGAAATGCAAGTTAAGCAACAAGATGATACTGCAGTGCACCTATTACAATATCCTTAAAAAGAGAAAAATCTGGCTATGATGATAAAAATGTGGAGCAACTGAAAATTTCACAAGTTGCTAGTAGGAATTCCAAATTCTATAGCCACTTGGGAAACATACTTATGGCAGTTACTTATGAAATTAAATATTCATCTGTCTTGTACACACACACACACACACACACACACAAGCTGTACACAGAGATTTATGGAAACATTTGTAAGCACCAAAAATTAAAAAATAAATAAAACTCAGATCTCTTTCATTTAGTAAATGAGAGAGCTGTGGAATATCCATACAATAATGCTCAGCAAGAAAATGTAAAAAACTATTGATCCACATTGCAACATGCATAAATTATAAATACATTTTACTTAGTGAAAGAAGTCAGACTCAAAAGGCTATGTAGAGCATGAATCCATTTAGATGACAGACAGAAAATGGCAAAAGTATAGGGACAGAAAATGGACCAGTGGTTGCCAGCATTAAAAGTCCAGGAGAGGGATTGTCTAATCAAGAGAATTTAAGGGGAAATTTAGTAGTGGATACATGATTCTAACTTTTGTTAAAACCCATGCAACTATAAACCACAAGAAATGTGTTTTATTTTAATATATTGTATATGCAAATTTGAGAATTGCAACATGTTATGAGATACATATTGCTACAGTTTGGATCTGGAATGTCCCCCAGAGGTCCACATGCTAAAGGCTTGGTCTTCAGCTTGGCACAATTGGGAAGTGGTGGAACCTTTAAGAGGTGGGGTCTGGTGGGAGGAAGTTAGGTTACTGGAGGTATGCTCTTGAGCGGAATATCGGGACCCTGGCTCCTTCCTGCATCTTCCTTTGCTTCCAAGCAGCCAGGAGATATGCAAACCTCCTTCACCATATGTTACCACCATGACATACTGTGCTACTACAGGCCCAAAGCTATAGGTCGAGTGACCATGAATGAAACCTCAATACTGTGAATCAAAAAACTTCATTGGGAATGTGACTTAGGCCTGTAATCCCAGCAGCTTGGGAGTTTGAACCAGGAGGATCATTAGTTCAATTTAGCGAGGCCCTAAGCAACTTAGAGAAACCCTGTTTCTAAATAAAATAATTAAAAGGGTTTGGGTTATGGCTCAGTGGTTAAGCTCCCCTGGGTTTAATCCCTTTTGTATACACACACACACACACACACACACACACATGCAAAAAAGAAAAAAAACCTCTTCCTTTTAAGTTGATTTATCCCAGGTATTTGATAGAGCAATAGAAATCTATGTAGACAGTAAAATGGCTTCTATAGTAAAGCAAATTAACATATCTATAATCTCATGTAAATTTTGGTGACAAAAGTCATTAAAATCTATTTATTTAGCCAAATCCCAAATATAATTTTTATGATTTAGATATGAGGTATCCCCCAAAAGTTCATGTGTGAAACAATACAAGAATGTCAGAGTAAAATGATTGATCAGTGAATTAATCCACTGATCCATAACTGGAGGTAACTATTGGTGGGTAGGGTGGGTAGGGTGTGACAGAGGAAGAAGTTCTCTGGGGTATGACTTCTGGGTTTATATTTTATTCCTGGTGAATGGAGTGCTCTCTCGCTCTCTCCCTCTCTCCCTCTCTCTCTCTCTCCCTCCTAGTTGCTGTGTCCTGAACTGCCTTCCTCCTCCTCCATACACTTCCACCATGTTGCTCTGCCTCACCTTGGGCAAAGAGCTATTGAGTCAACTAACTGTGAACTGAATCTCTGAAACCATGAGCCACATAAATTTTCATTCTCTATGATCTTCTTGTCAGTTATTTTGGTCACAGTAAAGAAGAGTTGACTAAAACAATAATATAATTGTTTTATCTGTAGAACTCATGTTGTACTGTCAGATGTCTAGACTTGTTCATCCTACATATTTTCTATTTTGTATCCTTTAACTGATATCTCCCTATTTCCCCCACTTTCTCCACTGCTGGTACTACTGTTTTATTCTCCCTGTACATTTGACCTTTGTTTGCCTGTTTTTGTATTTTACATGTAAGTGAGTTTATGCAATATTTTCTTTCTGTTTGGCTTATTTCACTTAGCATAATATACTCCATGTTCATCCATATCGTGGCAAGTGGCAATATATCTTCTTTTTTAAGACTAAATAATATTCCATTGTGTGTGTGTATGTGTGTTTGTGTGTGTGTGTGTGTGTACATTACCTTTATCCATTCATCTGTTGATGAATGTTTACTTTGTTTCCATATTTTGACTATTGTGAATAATGCTGTAAAGAACATCAAAGTGTTATATTTATGGTATCACTTATAATGTCTTTATGAGGTGGTTTCATCTCCTCAGGTACATACTCAAAAGGGTTGCTATATCATATGGTAGTTCTATTTTTTATTTTTTATTTAAATAGGAACCTCCCTACTGTTTTCCACCGTGGCTATATCAAACTATTTTCCTACCAAGAAGGTACACTTTTTTTCCACACCCTACCCAACATAGGTTACCTCTTGTCTTTTTGATAACAGTCGTCCTAAGCAATGTGTTACAGGGATTTTAATTTGCATTTCCCTGATGATTAGTGATTCTGGGCACCTTTACATACTGGCCATTTTTATGTTTCTTTTGGAGAAATGTCTGTTTAGATTCTTTGCCCATTTTTCAATCAGTATATTTGTTTTCCTACTAATGAGCTATAAGTGTTCTTTATAAATTTTGGATATTAGTTCCAAAAACATGGTTGTGAATATTTTTTCTCAGTCCACAGATTGTTTTTTAATTTCATTGACTGCTTGCTTTCCAGAACCTTTGTAGTTTGGTGCAGTCTCATTTGCTTATTTTTGCTTTTGCAGGCTGAGTTTTTGGTGTAATATCCAAAAAATTCTTGCCAAGGCCAATGCCAAGAGTTTTCCCTATGTTCTCTTATAGAAGTTTCATGGTTTAAGGTCTTATATTTAAATTTTTTATGCAATTTGAGATGATTTTTGTGTATAGAGGTCCAATTTCTTTTCTTTTTATTTGTTTTGTATTTCAAAATCCAGTTTTCCCAATACCATATATTGAAGAGATTTTCTTTTCTTTTTTGTATCCAATTGATGCACTTATCAAAAATTAGCTGACTGCATATGTTTTGACTTATTTCTGGGTTCTTCCTCTCTTGTGTTCCATTGGTCTATGACTCTGTTTTATGCCAGTACCAACCACATGGTTATGATTATGATAGCTTTGTAATAGGATTTTAAATCAGGAAGTGTGATGCCTCCACTTTGTTTTTCTTTCTCAGTCTTAAGTTGTTTATTTAGGGATATTTATGGGTCCATAAAAATTTTAGTACATTTTTTCTATTTCTGTGAAGAATGCCACTGAAATTTTTATATGGGTTGTATTAAATCTGTATATTGCTTTGATAATGTGGATAGTTTAACAATATTCTTTTGATCCTTGAACATGGGACATCTTTTATTTGTGTTCATTATTGCATGTGACTTTTTTAAAAAATAAGACAACTATGATGCCAGAGAGAAGCTGGAATGTAAACTATGAAAACTGAATCCAATCTATATTTCAAATAAGTTACATGGTCATATTAAAGAGACTGAGAAAAAAATGGTTAAATAACTTTGGAAACACTACTTTGGATATCATAAAGCAAAAGATAAAAAGAACTGAACTGTAGAGGATAAATCCTGTTTTACAGAGATCTAAGGTAGAACTCAAATTTCCCCTTGTTTCTATACTTGGATTTAACAATTAAGTAAATGTACTATAAGATAAAAAGACCAGAGTTAGTAGTAGCAATTAAAGAAATGAAGAAGGTAAGAATGGATCCCATGATACTTGATTTGATGCAGAGGAAACAATACAGGCATGTGGTTTAAAAAGTTAGGTGGTAATAGGTAGGTAGATGAGAGAGAGAAAGAGAGAGAGAGAGAGGTGAGAGAAAAGAGGATTCACACAATTGTTTGTGTGAATCCTAATTCTACCTACTAGCAGGAGCTAGAAGAGGTGACATCCCTGTAACAGTGAACATACAACCAAATGGGCTTGGTTTCTAAACACTATTCTCTAATCAAAGGAATGGGAGCTATTCGGAGAACTGATTTAGTTTATAGCTTGGATGGGTAAAATATAAAGATGAACCACAAGCATCTTGTGATGTCAGAAAGTAAAAGTCCCAAAAAACAAAAAGAGGAATATATCTAAAGACCATAAAAGCAAATATGAAAGTTTCCAGTGGTCACTGATGGAACACCTTGAACAATAAACAATGGCAATGTTGAATTATAATCCCAAAATGAGCATACATATCTATTAATCTGTACTCTACTGCTATAAGTAAAGTAAATAAATAAATTTGACAAATTTCCTTACATAAGAATACCAGTTAATACATGTAAGAGGAATGAAGGAAACAGAAAATCACCATCAGAACACCACCTTAGTCATTGCTGAAAGCAAGATCCATCAGTAGATGTTAAAATTAGTGGTCGAAAGTTTAAACAGAAACAAACCAAACTAAATGTTTTGAGGGAGAAACTAATGAACTACCTGATCATAGCTTATTAACTTTAAGGAGTTCATTAAATAATTTTTGCTAACATGTTTTTAGTGGGTGCTAAAAGTTTAAGAAAGACCACTAGAACTGTTTTCATTGTGTAAATTCGTAATTACAAAGTTAATCTTAAGAGTTCAGAATTCTGGCAGATACCATGTTAAGGAAGCGGTCAGTTTTAACATCACCAGTAATATAAGAAACATCACGTACCCAGTGAGATGGTAAGTTTTGATAAGTTTTTTTTTTTTTTTTTTTGTCACTGTGAACAAAAGACTCAACAAGAGCAATGAAGAGGAGGAAAAGTTTATTTGGGCTCATGATTTCAGAGGTTAGTCCATGATTAGCTGACTCCATTGCTCTGGGTTCAAGTTGAGACAGTACCTCATGGAGGAGGAAAGCAGGTCAGAACTTAGCAAGAGGAAGCACAGAAAGAGCTCCATTCACTAGGGACAAAGTCCAAACCCCAATGCACACCCCAGTACCTAACTCCCCAGCCACATCCTACCTGCCTATAGTTACTACTCAATTAATTCATATCAGTAGATTAATTTACTGATTAGATCACCAGTCTCATATTCTAGTAATTTTACCCAGAGTGAGGAACAGTCTTACCATTGATTGCATCACAGAAGAGAAAATCTGTGAAATCTAAGGAGTTCACCACTTAAGTTAATAGTACATATCAAGGTGCATTTCTTAGTTTTGATAATATTACTATGTAAGATAGTAGCTTAAGGGAAAGCTGATTTAAAGTTGATGAAAATTCTGTACTATTTTTGTAAACTTAAGCTTTAAATAATTGCAACAAAAAAAGTTAAAATTCAAAAAAGAAAGCACTGCGATAAGTATGCTATTTGTGATTGAATTAAACTTACAGATTAATTTCAAAATTGTATTTTCTTCCCAAGTTTCTTTCCACTTACTTTTAGTAAGTGGGTATCTCCTTACTTTCTTTTAATAAAGTTATATCAATGTTTTTAATACGTAACTTCTATGATTTTAAGTTTCTTTTTGTATATCCTATAGTTTTACTACTATCATTAGAATTACATTTTTTTATTATTGTCATACAATTGTTTTTCTGTAAATAGATCTACTATTTGGGAATTTTATTGAACTCTTTTATGATACTCAGTGTTTTCAACTATTTTGTCAGGATTTTTATGACCAAGAAAAAGTCATAAAATTTGCAAATATTGACAGTTTTTGTTTTTTTGTTTCCAATGTTTATGTTTTTGGTTAAGTCACATGGAATAAACAATAGCAGTGAGAGGCATTACTTTCTTATTCCTGATATCTGTGTGGAGTACCTGCTAGACAACTGGGTGGTTTTGTTGTTATTCTTTCTGATTAATATTCATGAATTATAGAACTCATTTCTTTTCTTTGCATACTAGCATTTTCACTTTTTTAAAACTTATTTTTAAAGCACCTCCCATTACTATTAAAAATAATTCAATATTTAATCTTCCCTCAAAACAAAGTAAAATCTTTAGTTTGCTTTAATTTCTGATTGTCACCAATCCCAACCTAATTTTTTTGAAATCAATTTGGAATTTGAGTTCCAAACTTTGCCAGAGTATTTCCTCAGCAACTCATTTGAAATTTTTGTTGGAAGTAAATACCCTGAATCCTTTTGTCTTTTTCCAAGTTTTCCCTGGCCTCTCTTTTTAAATGGTAGTTTAACTTAATATAAAGGAAACCGTGTTCAAACTTGTGTTCCCCTAGTGTTTTGAAGAAAGTCCTCCCTTCTCTAACCTCTTTGCTGCAATGAATGTCTGATGCCAGTCTGAGGGTTGTTCTGTACAGAAAAACAGAATTTTGTTCTCTGGAAGGTTAGGGCTCCGTCGTTGACATTTTAAATTTCATCGGGGAAAATCTAGGTATTCTTTTCTGGTTGTCCTTATTGCGATTCATAAACCCCTTTCCGTTTTAACAGGTGTCTGTCTTTAGCTAAGGAATGTTTTCTTCTGTGATGTTTCAAGTGTTGCTTCTCCTCTGTCTTCTGAAATTCCTTTTAGGCTTAGGATGAAACTTCTGTGCCTATTTTCTATGTGGCCTACTGTTTCTTTTGTCTCTTTGACCTTTGTTTTATAGTCTAGAAGAATTGTTTCTTTCTGCTTTCCTTTCACAAATTTGCACTTCATCTGTGACCATTCTGGTATTCAGTTTATTTCTTACATCTTGTCTTAAATAAATGACATAATCAAGTCTTAAATCAAGATTGTTTCATGGATTCCAAGAACTTCCTTTTCAGATAAATCTGCTATTGTTCTTGCTGTTTTTGGTTTTGTTGTTATTTTGTTATTAAATTTGATACATTTTTCTCCTGTCTCCAAAAAAACTCATTCAGGGATTGAATAATAATAATAATAATAATACTATTATTCAGGGATAATAATTACATTTACATATATTATTAAAGCATACATTCCCATAAAGTATACTTCTCCTTTTTTATTCCTTTTGTGATCCTTAGAAACCCTCTTTCAGGCTTTTGCCTTTCCTTGATTTTTTAAAATATTTGGATTATCCTAGCCCTAGATTAATTCATAATGAAGACCTACGTGGATTGATCCTAGGAAATTATGTTTATCTCCGAAGTTGAAGTAAAAAAACTTTGTTTCACTAGTACTGAATGGAAATTCTAATTGCAAGCACCTGGACTGTGCTGTATTTGTGTGGGAGGTGAAGGGAGGACATAAATTTAGTAAATTTTCTTTAACAACTGTTAGTAATTCATCATTTATATATCAGTTTCTCCTTCCTGCTAGCAATTATTGTAAATGGATGGAGCACTGTTCTGGTGTGAGAGCTGAAAGGATCCATTTTGGGGATAACTTGCATCAGACTAAGAAATACAGTTGTATGGCAGTTACCCTCAGTGAATTGTGGAACCAGCTACTCCAAGAGGGAGCTACTGACTAAAACTGTTCTATATCCTACTGCATGACTTTTCTTCTCCTAGCCTCCACTTTCTCTGATCTTGACTACTTGCGGATTCTACTTTTTAAAAATTTTATATTTGGGAGCTGATTCCCTCTATGTACACCTTACAAGAATGACTCAATTGTTTTGTTCTGGATAACTCCCCATCTAACTTTTCCATGATGCCGTAGGAATGCTACTTTCTATATTTTTTTATGTAATTTCATTAAAATTTGGAGAGTGACAAGGGATAATGTATTCAGACAGCTACTTCCAACTGTAAAACCACTTTTGTAATAGAAATACGACAAGATAATATATATTGTACCTCGGTTCTATGACCTCATGGTCAGAAGACAGAACAAAAAGATGATAGAAGAAAGATAAGAAAAGAGGATATAAAATTAGAAAGCTATTTTGTTAACATAATAGAGAAAAGGGGATTTAGAAGAAAGGACTTAGAAATAATAATGAATACATATGAATACATATAAATATGCTCTGAAACTCACAAAGGGAAAAATAGCAAAAGAAAAAATTAGAATAAAGCAAGGTACACACAGAAGAGAAAACTGAAAAACACCTTCAGATACCAATGGAAAGTCAATGATAAAATACACACACACACACACACACACACACACATACACACACACACACACTCACTGCTGGACTTGCCATCTACAAACAGTAAATTGGTAGCTTATCAGTCATTCCCAAGACAAAAAGTTCACTTCTTTCTTCCCCCAGTTCAGAGGTGCTAGAAAATTCAGTACTAACTTTTGTTTTGTTTTATTCTCTATGCTAAACTCTGTGGAACACTTTTTTAAACTTTATGCTGGCAAGGTGAAAGAAAATGCAAAAGGAAGCAGAATTTGTTAAAATTAATGAAAATAGACCAATAGTATAAATAAGGAATTGCTTAGGCAATTTCCCTGCAGTATTTCCAGATGTTCATTGTGCATCCACCAGTGATCTCTCTAGTCCCCTATGTACTATCCACTGGTGATAGGCAATTTCCCCAGGGTATGGTAGCCTTCCATCTGCAAAATAGTCAGAGGATACAGAGGATGCTGTGTCTCTAATGACTGGGTGTGTACATGGGACTATCCCCATCGATACAACTGTGCAACTTCCATTTTTATGTGGCTTCACTTTCATAATTTGTAGGAGGTAAGGGGGGTACTAAATTTATTAATGGCTGGTGACCTGGCCACTGTCAAAAGTGAATAACAAATCAGGTGATAAATGTATTTTTGGACAGTACTGCACATGAAAATTAGATATGAGATGAAGGAAAAGATCATTGTAGAAAGTAGATTCTGTTCTTAGTTTTCCTAAATAGTCCAAAGGTAATAAAAATAAAATTATATGTCCAAGACTCCAAAAATGTAGGATCACAAATTAAAACCTCAACTCAAAAGCAGTCTTTACTCCCTATCTGGTCATAAGGCAATAGCAAGTATATTCCATACACATTGTTCAATGTACAATGTGACAATTATGAACAATTAGATAGAAAACTGCAGAATCTTCTGGAATAAACAAATACATTTCCATCTTGGGCATAGTGATTTTTTGTTTTACAATTAAAAAAGAAGAAGAAAGTCCATCTAAAAGAAAACCTAAAAATAGCAGGTATAAGGTAGGGTGTTATTTCTTCCCCACATAAAAGATCTCTGGAGTTAGATAGTCCAAGGCTGATTTACAACTCTTTGGTCTTCGGGGACACAGACGTGTTTACCATTCTGTCTAATCTTCCTCTATATATGACTTCCAATATCATCAATGGTCTGGAATAGCTGCTGGAGCTATGCTCATCATATCCACGTACCAGGCCAAAGGAATAAATTACAGAGGATATTGTGCAAAAGCTTGCTTTTTTTTCTGTCCCCTTTTAAATAAAATCCATGGAAGCCTCACCTGACAATTTTCTTTTTCATCTCAAGGGTCCAACTCCGATCTGCAAGGTGTGCTGGGTAAGAGTCTAAAAGGCTTCACTGGTGTACCGGGTTAGATTGTGGTTTTCTTACTAAGGTTGAAAGTCCCTGTTACAATACCTGATTCACAGGATTAATCAAATCAGGTTCAAAATTGGTCTTATGTGGAGCAAGGCAATTTCCTTCGAGCCTCTATTTGGCATTTCAGATAAGTTTTTGCAGAGAAGGAGGAGAAGGAAGGAGAAACAATTCCTACAATACATTCTAGGTGTATTTAGCACAAGTTCAGAAGTTTAGTGCAAGTGGAGAGACCAAACAGCAAGAACAGATGTGGCCTAACAATATGTCATCATTAGCTGCAGCACACAAGGCCTAACAGAAGGGACACAGTGGCAGAGATATGTCTGTTCATCATGTGGCAGGGCTTAATTTTGTCCTAGGCTTAGTCTTTTTTTTTTTTTTTTTTTTTTTTTTGCAGTGCTGGGGATCGAACCCAGGGTCTTGTGCTTGCAAGAAAAGCACTCTACCAACTGAGCTATCTCCCCAGACCTGGCTTAGCCTTTTATATTTGGGGTTTCAATCATGATTAAGAAAGAATTTACATGAGCTCTACCCTCAGTGCTTCCATTTAAGAGAAGCTCTACAGAATAAATCTCCCTTAGACCTTGAGCCAAATTAAAACTCTTAGGGTCACATCCTTTTGGGACAAGAGGAAGGAAATGTCATCACTCAATTCTTCCTGACCCTTTTTTCAACCTCCAGTTAACCTTCACTCTGGAAAGTATGTTTCCTATGAAAATGACCTACAAACTTTCCCACCTTCACTGGCCTTTAAGGGAAGTAAAAAGGAAGTTAGGAGGTTTGGTATTATCCCTGTAAAGATTCTGCTCTCATTAGCTCATCACTCAGCTAACCCAAGGAGTCTCTGCATGAGCAGCACCAAGCAAATTACTGACACACACACTGGCTTCTGACAGAAGGTGATGAATATTTGATCCTGTTGGAGTTCATGTATTTCTTCCTCAAGAAATGAAGCAGTTGTGTAATTGACAGAGTATACCCTAGTAATGACCACCTCTGTCAGGTTTTAAGTCCAGCAGCCTTTGGTCTCCAGAGATGTAAAATTTAAATGGAAAGATTAAACATAAACTGGGATAGTAACATGAGAAATAGTGAATTTAATATTAAAAATTAATACATTAAAGTAGTAACCATGTTGATGGTTAAATTAATGACACCAGTTTTTGTTTCTAAAAATAGGTTACTAAGAGATTCAAACTCTCATTTTGTCAGACTTTTTATGCCATCTATCAAAGATAGACACCCTTCTCAGAATTAATAGACTCTGGACCTTCCTAAAGTTATTTTACAAAATGAGAGAAGACCCCACCCACCACCCAGTTAGGTCACTATCACAATAAATAATATTAGGCAAGACATCCACTACTAAGACAAAGAAGTAGAAGCTGTGCATTAATTGATCATTTGTTCTGAATATACATTATTTAGTTAGCTGTTCTGCAAAATTTAGTTGTAGTCTGCAAGGATAGTTGTGATGCTCTTTATACCAGGAATTAGGCTGTGCAACTAACAAGACCTAAAATGACAAGCCATGACAAGAGAGGAATACAGTCTGAAAGAAAACATTTGTAAGACGTTTAACAAATACTTAATAGCTATAAAGCGTGAGAATACCTACAAATAATAGGTACATTTAGAATGTTAGCCATTATAGCATTTGTTTGTGGTCATAAAATTGGGAAACATTCCAAGTATCAATAGAAAATAGGTTTTAACAAACAAAACGATACATTGCATACCATGTAAAATGTGGATTAAGGATTTAGATGTTTCTTTGAATATTTTGATGTTTGTTGATTAAATCAGTAGAACCCTAGAAATAAAAGTGGGAACTTACAGCTTTTAAAGAAAATTAGAACTTCATTAGTTTACTACTTATATATAGAAGTTACTGTGAGTCTTTAAAATAAGTAGCATCATAACTTAAGTTGGTCCATTAAGTGCTAATTTGTCCTAAGGAAACAGCAAGGGAACTAAGAGTATGACCTTGACCATAGAGTGAGGTGCATGACACAGGAGTTTGCCTTCAGTCTCAGTGAGAAATTTCCTTAGGTAGAGACTTGACAAACAATGATTAATCTCTAAGAGGAAATTTTTTTTTAAGTAAAATAAAACCTTCAGAAACACCTGCGGCACTCCCTGGGTTCTGTTAAGACACCAGCCAACTGAGGATTTCTGCCCAAATACTCCCAATTATCAGATTACCAGCCCAGGTGCCATGGGTTTTCAAGCATCTGGCCCACTTCCTTCTGTTTCCATCATATCAAGAGGGCTGATCAGAAATGTTGACTAAAGGCACAATAAATTCAGAATGCCTGAATAGGTGAATAGGGAACTGATAAAATTTTTAACAAGTCCTGGTGTTTGTCCCTACAAAAATACAGGGGCAACACTCTTCTAAATTTAAATCAGTTTAATAGTGAATAGAGTGATTTTAATCCAACCATTAGCAAATTGACCCATTAATGATCTGTGAGGGTCACTTAGTACATCAATGAAGTAGTGCAGCCAGCAACCCCAAAAGCAGCTGCCTTGCTGGATGGTGTCTCCTCATCTCTTGGCGTAGACGCATGGTCATTTATCTGTTGTGTTTGGAAACACCGTTGTAAGCAATAGCCTTGGATACCTATTTCTTAGATTTCCCTTCTACTAAGACACTCAAAACTACTAAGCTCATCTTCTCTTGGTTCTTCAATACTCTCACTAAAACCCACTCCTCCTGACATTAGTCTTACAAGCTACTGAGCAACCACCCTTATTTTGATGACCCGTTGAGACTCTGTTGTCTAGAAACCTGATTTTTCACTCCCCAAGTCAGTCAGAGGAAACCCCTTGCCTTCCTGTCAGAGCAAGCTCTACAGTCACACACACAAACTCCATCACTATAAAATGGCCAACTTGCAATGTCAGATTTCAGACGAAATAGTGACATAATAGATAATTAAAATATAGCTTCCTTGGTGGTAGCTAAGGGGAAAATGTCTACAGGTCCAGCCTGTAAAAGACTCAGAAAGCTCAGAAAGATGTGTTATGATGAACTGGTCAGGGGATCAATATCAAAGTCCTGCTCTCACAGGCACTCTCCCCCTTTCCTGGACATGCACAACTTTACGCTCCTATGTCAGTAAGTACATCTCTGCCCTCACCAAGTGCGTCTAAATCTTTCCCTCCCACTTGCTTTTCAATCTACTCCAATCATGTCTTTGTCTTCTTCACAGATTCTCTCTCTCTCTCTCTCTCCCTCTCTCTCTCTCTCTCTCACACACACACACACACACACACACACACACACACGCACGCACACAAACACACACACACACACACACACACAATCAAATGTTTCCTTTCAAGACCGCCAGAAACTTGATGTTGTGGAGTCTGGTGATCAACTCTCAGCCTGCGTTTTCATGCATAGCAGCATTTTGTCACATATGACCTCTCCTTACTCTTTAATACACTTTTTGCACTTGGCTTCCAAGACCCCAAAATCTCTTCTTTTCCTTCTTATTCTATTTCATTCTCCTTTCCTTGTTCTTCCACATGTCCCCAATTTCTAAGAGATATGATTCAAGACTCTACCATTGGCTCTTATTTTGTCTCTATATATACTGTTTCCCAGAGTGGTTTCTTCCAGTCTTGAATATTTAAAAAAATGTGTATGCCAACAAGTTCCAAATATTTTCTTCTTTGTCCAAGATTTCTGTTATTTCTAAAATACCTATTTTGCCAGGCATGGTAACACAGTCCTCTAATCCAACTTACTCAGGAGGCTGAGACAAGAGGATCACAAGTTCAAGGACAGCCTCAACAACTTAGGGAGACCCTAAGCAACTTAGTGAGACCCTGTCTCTCTTTCTCTCTCTCTCTCTCTCTCTCTCTCTCTCTCTCTCTCTCTCTCCCACACACACACACACACACACACACATACACACAAATTCCTAATTCTATGAAGAATGTCATTGGGAATGTTAATAGGAATTGTATTAAATCTATATAACACTTTTGGTAGTATGGCCATTTTGACAATGTTAATTCTGCCTATCCAAGAGCATGGGAGACCTTTCCATCTTCTAAGGTCTTCTTTAGTTTCTTTAGAGTTCTGTAGTTTTCATTGTAGACATCATTAACTTCTTTTGTTAGATTGATTCCCAAGGATTTTTTTTTTTTTTTAGGGTAGTTTCCCTAATTTCTCTTTCAGTGGATTCATCACTGATGTATACATTTGACTTATGGGTATGGTTTTATATCCTACTACTTTGCTGAATTCATTTATTCTAGAAGTTTTATGATAGAATTTTTTGGATCTTCTAAATATACAATCATGTCACAGGCAAATAGTGATAGTTTGAGTTTTTCTTTTCCTATTCATATTCCTTTAATTTCTGCTATTTGCTTTGGCTAGAGTTTCAAGGATGATGATAAATAGAAGTGGTGAAAGAGGGCATCCTTGTCTTGTTTCAGTTTTTAGAAGGAATGTTTTCAATTTTTCTCCATTTAGAATGATGTTCGCCTTGGTTTTAGCACAGATAGCTTTTACAATGTTGAGGTATGTTCCTACTATGCTTAGTTTTCATACTGTTTTGAACATGAAGGGGTGCTATATTTTCTCAAATGCTTTTTCTGCATCTATTGAGATGATCATATGATTCCTGTCTTTAAGTCTATTAAAGTGATGAATTATGTTTCTTGATTTCTGTATGTTGAACCAACCTTGCATCCCTGGGATGAACCCCACTTGATTGTGGTGCACTATCTTTTTAATATATTTTTCTATGCAATGTGCCAGAATTTTATTAAGAATTTTTGCAACTACGCTCATCAGGGATATTGGTGTGAAGTTTTCTCTCCTTGATGTGTCTTTATCTAGTTTTGGTATCAGGGTAATACTAACCTCATAGAATGAGTTTGGAAAGTTTCCCTCCTTTTCTATTTCATGGAATACTTTGAGGAGTATGGCTGTTAATTCTTCTTTGAAGGTCTTGTAGCACTTAGCAGAGAATCTATCTGGCCCTGGGCTTTTCTTGTTTGGTAGACTTTTGATGGCATTTTCTATTTCATTGCTTGAAATTGAAATTCATTTGGAAAAATAAGAGGACCAGAATAAACAAAGCAATCTTTAGCAAGAAGAGCGAAACAGAAGACATCATTGCTGGTGGAGTTGTAAATTGGTGCAGTCACTCCGGAAAGCAGTATGGAGAATCCTAAGAAAACTTGGAATGCACCCACCTTTTCACCCAGTTATCCCTCTCCTTGGTTTATACCCAAAGGACCTAAAATCAGCAAACTATAGTAACACAACCACATCAATGTTTATAGCAACTCAGTTCACAATAGCTAGATTGTGGAACCAACCTAGATGCCCTTCAACAGATGAATGGATAAAGAAATTGTTGTGTGTATACACAATGGAATACTATTCAGCCATAAAGAATAATATTATGGCATTTGCTGATAAATGGATGGAATTGGAGAATATCATGCTAAGTGAAATAAGCCAAGCCCAAAAAACCAAAGGCCAGATGTTTTCCCTGATAAGTGAAAGATGATATATAATGGAGGTGGGGGTGGGGAATAAGAGAATAATAGGGGAACTTTAGAATATGTAGAAGAAAATGAGAGGGAGGGGGTTATGAAAAATGGTGGAATGAGACAGACATCATTACCCTATGTACATGTATGATTACACAAATGGTATGAATCTACATTGTGTACAACCATAGAAACGAAATTATGTACCCCATTTGTGTACAACGAATCAAAATGCTGTCTAAAAAATTAAAAGCTAAATAAAAATAATAATTAAAAAAAGAAAACATCACAGTACCAGACCTTCAACTAAATTACAGAGTCATAATAATAAAAACAGCATGGTATTGGCACCAAAATCAACACATAGACCAATGGTATACAATCAAAGACACAGAGACAAACCCACATAAATACAGTTATCACATATGAGAAAAAGGTGCCAAAAATATTAATTGGAGAAAGGATAACCTCTTCAACAAATGGTGCTGGGAAAACTGGAAATCCATATGTAGCAAAATGAAATTAAACCCGTATCTCTAACCCTGTGCAAAACTCAACTTGAAGTGAATCAGAAGCTTAGGCATTAGAGCAGAAACCATGTGTGCCTCAGAGAAGAAAAAGTAGGCCCAAATATTCACCATGTCAGCTTAGGAACTGACTTCCTTAACAAGACTCATAGGCGAAGAAGGAAAACCAAGAATCAATAAATAAGGTGGGTTCAAAAAAGCTTCTTCTCAGTGAAGGAAACAATCAATAATGTGAAGAGAGAGGCTACAGAATGGAAGAAAATCTTTACCACACACACCTCAGATAGAGCATTAATCTCCAGGATATAACAAGAACTCAAAAAACTCAACACCAAAAAAATGAATAATCAATAAATGGACTAAGGAACTGAACAGAAACTTTACTGAAGAAGACATACAATTAACAAATATATGAAAAAATGTACAATATCTCTAGCAGTTAGTAGTCAAAAACTACTCTAAGGTTTCATCTCACTACAATCAGAATGACCATTATCAAGAATACAAACAACAATAAATATTGGTGAGGATGTAGGGAAAAAAGTACACTCATACATTGCTGGTGGGATGCAAACTGGTACAAGCATTATGGAAAGCAGTATTGAAATTCCTCATACAACTTGGAATGGAACCACCATTTGACCCAGCTTTCCCACTGCTCAATTAATACCCAAAGGATTTAAAATCACCATACTACACTGATGCACTCACCAATTTTTATAGAAGCTCAACTCATAATAATTAAACAATGGAACCAACCTAAGTGCCCTTCAACAGATAAATGGATACAGAAAATGTGGTATATATACACAATGGAATATTACTCAGCTTTAAAAATAATGAAATTATAGCATTTTCCAGTAAATGAATGGAGCTAGAGAATATCATGCTAAGTGAAATAAGCCAATCCCCAAAAAACCAAAGGCCAAATATTTTCTCTGATATGTGAATGTTAATTCACAATGGGGGTGAGTGCTAAGGAAGAATAGAGATACTTTGGTTTAGGTAGAGTGTAATCAAGGTATGGAAGTGGGTATGGGAGTAGTATGGATAGTAAAGTGAATTGGACATTATGACCCTACGTGCACATATGATTACATGACTGGTGTAATCCCACATCATGTACAACCAGAAAAATGAGAAGTTACAACCATTTATGTGTGATGTGTCAAAAACATTCTGTTTTCATGTATAACTAATTATAACAAATAAAAAATTTAAAAGTCAGCATATAAAAGAGATACTATGGCATCTATATATTATTGATTTTTAAATGTGCAAGTTAAATTCTTAGATCTAGGATCAAAAGTGGGCTTTTTTTTTACCCCAGCAATTCTGTTCCTGAATTTTGATGTGATTCTTACAGCAAAAATTATTTTTAAAAAAATCTTTCAATGAAAAATATTTTGAATATTACCTAAAGAGGCATTTTCTAAATTCATTACATATGGAAATATGATCAGAAGCATTAAAATTTCTAAACAATAAATAAAATAAAAGACTGGGAATGTAGCTCAGTTACCACTGAGTGCCCCTGGGTTAAATTCCCAGTACCAAAAAAGGAAAAACATAAAAACAACAAACAACAAAAAAAGTTTATCGTATTTTGTCATAGCAACCCAAATAAATTAAGGCAAAGAATAATACTCAAAGTTCTCTAAATTTACTGCCACTAAACTACTGTTTGAAGAAATCCTGGACTTCCATGAATACCATGAGTAGCTTAGAACATGATTTATTGAGCCATAGGAATTGACAAAATTATTTTCTATCTCAGGTGGAATACATTAAAACCTGTCACTGCTTCCCACCAGCTGAATTAAGTGTCAACCCCAACTTAATGGAGAAAAGAACAGTTGGATCATCATGGCTGTTCTGGCCCCATTTCTTTCAAGCTAGTCAACCCACTCACCACACTGAGAATCCTCCTGGAACTGTCCACATACAAACTGTATATATCATGCCCCAGTTTGGTTTTGTGACTTGTGTGATTCCTGTTTTCCAACTCCCCAATGACTTTCAGCACACCATCTTGCCTCATATCCGGAAAACCCACAGCTCTGTGAATAAGTTTCTTACTTCATCCTTAGCTCTGCAAATGCCAGTCTAACCTCCAGTCCTACTTGCCAATAAGATGATCCATTAAACCATCCCACTTGAGGTTCTAGAACTGAATACTATTAAGACAGTGATTGCAGTTTGATTACTGCTTTTCTCCAGAGTGGGGTGGTCAGCCCCTGTAATATACATGAAAATAATAAAGACCAACCCTTTCTAATACTATATTTCAGGAATTGCTTTTAGTGCTTTCCATATATGAACTCATTTAATCCATGTAAGTACTCCATAAAAATGAGAAAATTGAGGATCAGAGGAATTAACTAACTTGTTTTAGGTCCCAGGAATAGTAAATGATGTTTCTGGGACTGGACTCTGAACAATCTGCTGCACATTTATGCTCTTAACCACCATACTGTGCCAAATACCTCCTTATAAAATAAGTAGTTATTAGTAACATACATCACTTCAAAACTAAAGTTCTTGGTCATAAATACTAGGAAATTTAGAGACTGGGAGCCAGTGAAAGAATTCAGAATTGAAAATGACTGGAGTTGGTGTTTAAAGCTGAAACATTACATTTCATAGTTGGGAAACTGAGAAACAGTAGCCAGAACTTCAAGAAACTGATGAGTAAAGTCATAATACCAACATCAATAAACACTTAAAGCAGCTTAAGTCAAATTCGAATGGCAGGAAAGTTCTTTATGGTGGTACCTGGGGCATGTGGTAACATGTAGCTCTAAACATGACAGGCATCTGTGGGTGTAGCTGTTAAACCATCCAAACAAAATTGAGGCAAAGAAAATGAGTGAATGCACATTTTACAATGAGACACTGGCACCAGTTATGATGGGGTTCAAAAGTAAAGCATCAATAGCCTTGTTGTTCCCTAGATCATTTGCCAATGTTGGTGTCTAGTTTTTGCTAGGGAACAAGCCCTGGCTCCATGTATCTCTGAACATTCCCATAAATCAAATGCTCTATAAAAACCTGGATAATACAGGCAAGCCCTAGGTCAACATACTTCAAATGGAATTATACTTCAAACTGCTATTTATTGAGCAATCACCATACCCTGTACTGTCCTCAGTGCCTTACTTCAATGCATTTAATCCTCACAAATTCTCGGGGGAGATGTGATTAGCCCTGTTATGTGTAAGGAAACTTGGGCTCCTGCAGAACCAACTCAGTCCAGACCCCACAGCTAGTAAGTATTAAAGTTTGGATGGAAACTCAGTTTTTTTTATGACACTGAAGCTTATGCTTTTAACCACAAGTTATTGAGAAATAAATAGCAGTTGATATCAAATAGAACCATTTTGCCTGATTTTTCTAAAAGGCTGAAGCAAAAGGGTCAAGCATTTCCCTTTTAAAATAACCATACCATTGTCTCCATTCACCACAACTTGGCAGTAATTGTGTGCAATCTTTAAAAATAATCACCTCTTTTTACTTGTACCTCATTCTCTTTTCTCTTCCATCTGTAATATAAACCACGTGGGATAGTAAGACTGAGAAAAATGGGTAGAATTGAAATACTTCCTGAAATGCCATTGTGTTAAGTTACTGTGAGCTGCCTTTATATGACCTTGACTGAAACAGACGTAGGCTCTGTGCTCTTTTCATGCTATTGACATGTTTCCTAAGAGGCTAGAGAACAGGCAGATTGACTAGTCTAACAGAACCAAGGCTTGGGGACAAAGAGGAATCTTTGACCTTTAGGCAGTCTGTGACTTTACATTGACGTCATGATTCCCACCCAAATGCACCCTGAATAACACTTTCCCAGGCTAGGTACCGTGGGAAGAAATGAAACTTTGATAGGTGGCATTTAGAAGTGTCCTGAGAACTATATAGAGAAAAAAATGTCCTCTCAGCTCCAGTGTCCCTGCACAGTTGTGAAAACAAGCGTGAGAGTCCAAGGCTCCAGCAAGCATAGCGTGCATCTTGGAACAGTGCTGTGATTGTGTGGGTAGTACCCCCGTAAGATCCACATCCCAGGCAGGATATGAGTATGTCCCAAGCTGTATCTGACAGCTGTTTCAGAGCTTTCTAGATCAGAGATAAAGATAGACATGATCTGCATAGCCTTCTTTCACATTACATTTCCAAATGGGTGGGTTGCCTTTCTTGTTACACAACCAACCCAAACCAGTTACCCAGCCTCTCACCTCACTTGGGCTTGCCTGGCCGCGCCTGAATGGGCTCTGCCATCTTGTTAAGATGCTCAGAATCATGACAACACCCAGAAGACCTGAGAGGCCATAGGTTGCTTTGCAGAATCACTAACAAAGTACAAGTTATCAGGTATAGAACAGAAGGACCTCAGGCTCCTGGAAATAGATCTGTAGTATGTTTTAACAAATTCAAAGAATACCCCTGTTATCCTACAGGCTATTCATTCATTCAACAGATATTTAGGGAGGATGTCCTATGAGCTGAGCCCAATACTAGATGCCTAAGGTACCATAATAAGCCACCTAGTGATAGTAAAAAACTCACATTCAGGCAACCTTAATAGAATGGAATGAGAGTTAAATAAAAAGTACTTCGTCCGAGAAATACCTACAGGCCCAGAAATAGCATGTGAGGCACATATATGAAAATATTCTCTTCTGCAGGAGCTAAAATAAATAGTGAATGGGTTTACCAAAAGCCAGAGGTAGTCGGTCCTCCCCTTTCTTTTCACACCCACATGACTTACGATATATCCCGAGGTTGTACCAAGAGTTGAGCACCTAATTAAAAAGGCAAGTTTCTAGCCCATACCAAGCTATAAAGGAGAATAATGTTTTATGTAGACAAATCTACCATTCTCTCTCTCCATCCCCACCCCTCTTTCCCTCCCTTACTACCCTCCCTCCCCTTTCTCTCAGGAAATCTGAGAAGATTGAGAAGAAACTGTGACTTGGTAGTGGGACAGGAATCAAAGTTAGCACAGGGAGTGTGGCAGCTGGCACTTAATGGTGAGTCATACAGAGTTCCTGAAACCCAAAAAGTCTTGAATTCAGAATCTCACTCTCAGGCTTCAGTTCCTGTGAAGCCAGCCTGCATTCCTGGTCCTTTCCTCAGTCCTCATGACACCACGACTTCCTTATCATACTCTCAGCAGGTCTGTATTGTGCTAGCTTGGGTTGTCTCTGTTTCTTATCATAGAGGAGCTGACAAGATGAGCCTGAGTGAAAACAACATGTTCAAATGTCAAATTCAGTCAGAATTTAAATTTTCTGAATTAATTTTTATGTGACAGCACAAATATAAATAAAAAAGTCGATAGTAGTCAATTGAAATTTCCTGCAATCCTCTCACTTTTTCCCTCATCTCTCTTCAAACTTATGCAAACATTTTTAAAATTATATACACAGAGATAAACAAAACCTTTTGGTTTTGTTTGTGGATAATGCTTTTCAATAGCACTTATCTTCATAACATAGTTGTTCTAAGCACCTTCTACAACTATTCAGGGATTGTTTGATGCTATTAGAGCTCAACAAAACCTAGATTCTAATCCCAATTTTTGTCAATAGTCCACCATGAGATTGTATGGAAATCAATTTACTGTTTCTGAATTAGGATTTCCCATCTCTTCATCAGAAACAAAAGGCATGAAATCGTCACGAGCTTAGTGCTATGCTAAGTACATTTTAAAAATCCCATCCCAGTCCAGTAGGAGCAAATGCAGCAGAAATAAAAAAAAAATACTGAGCAATAACCTGAGAGTTATAGTACACATGCTCAGAGGATCATGGCAAAAAAGTAACCCCCCAAATCCTGTCCCACTTCAAATACCAGCTACAGAGACAGAAACAAATGTATGTGCAAAATGAAAGTCATAGTACTGTATTGTAAATTAGGAGTAAGAGAAATCTTTCCTAGTTCTTCTTTCTTTTTTTTATGATGTTTGATTCATTCTGTTATTTTTTCTTTCCCCCCACCCCTCCCACCCCTCTTTTCCCTCTATACAGTCCCTCCTTCCTCCATTCTTGTCCTCCTCCCACCCCCCATTATGTGTCATCATTCGCTTATCAGCAAGATCATTTGTCCTTTGGTTTTTTGAGATTGGCTTATCTCACTTAGCATGATATTCTCCCATTTTATCCATTTACCTGCAAATGCCATAATTTTATCATTCTTTATAGCTGAGTAATATTCCATTGTATATATATACCACAGTTTCCTTATCCATTCATCAATTGAAGGACATCTAGGTTGGTTCCACAATCTGGCTATTGTGAATTGAGCAGCTGTGAACATTGATGTGGCTGTATCCCTGTAGTATGCTAATCAAATATCTGCCTTTCCCATTGGTTTTCCCATGAGATTATTAGCAACTCCTTCCAGGGAGTCAATAAAAACACTCTAACCTAGGGGACTAATTCTAGCCAGAGTTGAAAGAGGTTAAACCCTAGACTTTTACTTCCAGGGTTACTGCTACCCTGAAAATCCTAAAGACTGCCGTGGGCAGGGCAAAAGCCATAGGTAAGCAGCCAAAACAGATGTGCAGGTGAGTGGATGTTGGCTAGGGAAGTGCTTCAGAGGAAGGACTGAAAGTACATAAGTTCAGAAATCCAAAAGAAGAGAGGCTCAAGACAGAAGCCTGATTCCACTAAGGGAAGTCCAGAATGAGCCCTCTGCAACGCTAGCGAAAAACTGAACAAAGGCTGAGGAATCCAGATGAAGAAGCAAAGTTAAAGCAAGATCAGATATTGAGGAGAGGATGCTGTGGATCAGCAAACCAGGAAGCAGAGGCTGAGAAGGCAGATGAAACACAAGGTCAGGGGTACATTGGTTTTACCCACTGGGATCTAGTCCTGCTTTTCCAGGAATCTTGGAAATCCATGAGACTGTGAGAATTGTCATCATCACTCATTATCACCATGACCTCCACCATGTGTTGACATCTTATTTATATTCCAGGAAATAAGAACTTGCAAAAATTGCTTCATTTAACCCTCTCAAATCACTGCACTTTAATTTTTATTATTTCATTTTTTGTAATAAAAAATAAAAACCACTGACAGAGAAGTTAGATCACTTGCTCAAAGGCATATAAGTAATAAATAATGAAGCGGATATTCAAACCTGACTCTCCCATTTGTGTCCTTAATGAGACACTCTACTACTGAGTAGAACTCCATTGTGTGTATATACCACAGTTTCTTAATCCTTTCATCTTATTGATGGGTAGCTGGATTGATTCCTTAATTTGGCTATTGTAAATTGTGCTGCTATATGTACTGAGGTGGCTGTGTCCTGGTAGTTTGATGATTTTAGTTATTTTGAATAAATATCAAGGAGTGGAATTGCTGGGTCATAGGGTGGTTCTATTCACAGTTTTTTAAGGAATCTCCATATTGCTTTCCAGAGTGGTTGTACTAACCTGCAGTCCCATCAACAATGTACAAGTGTACCTATTTCCCCACATCCTTGCCAACATTTGTTGTTTTTTGTATTCTTGATATTTGCCATTCTGACTGGAGTGAGATGAAATCTTAGCATAGTTTTGATTTGCATTTCTCTGACTGTTGGAGATGCTCAACATTTTTTCATGAATTTGTTGGTCATTCGCATATCTTCTTTTAATAAGTTCCTGTTTACCTCTTTTACTCATTTATTTGTCTCTGCCTTAATAGCATGTCTTCCCCAATAGAATCCAAAAAGAGAAAACTCTATGGAAGTTGCATGAAACCTAAGAGAAGCTGACCTATGCTCCCTTCAGGTAGCTGTGGATTGTGCTTTACAGATGAAGGGGTAGAACTGCAGTCTACAGAGAAAGCATCTGCTGAGCCCGGCCTGCCATAGATGCTGCCTGTGCACCTGTGTCCTGGCACTGTCCCTGGGAGGAGAGAGTGGCACAACATAAGCCACCTATCTGTGTCTCTTAAGCTCAGAGGAGTCACAGCCAGAAGGACTCAGAGCAGGTTCCTCTGCCTGTCTCTCTTATTCTGTCAGATGACCTCCAAACTCTAGTCCATGCTGAATAGAAACTAGTGCTACCAAACTGCCCACCACTCCAAAGTCCCAGGATGGGGGAAATTTCTCTTTCATGATGCTCACGGCATTTCCCCGATGGCTGTGAGCACACTGGCTGTTTTATTATGCTGCATTGTCCACAGTGCTCTCTCCTTCCCTAACATTATTGGGATTGCAAACTACTAAAGGGCAGAAATTCTCTCCTGTTCTTCTCCCTCCCCCCTGCCACTGAGACCTAACACAGAACAACACAAGGTTACCAACATTTATAGAGTTGAATTTTATATGACTAATAAGTGCCAAGATATTAAGCAATTTGCTTAAGTCACATCTAGATTCATATCAAGAAGTAGGAAAGATTTCTCCTACTCCTAATTTATAATATAGTACTATGGCTTGAGGAATGAATAACATATTCAATGAAATAATATCAGAAAATTTCCCAAACCTGAAGAATGAAATGGAAAATCAAATACAAGAGGCTTACAGAACACCAAATGCACAAAATCACAACAGATCCACACCAAGGCACATTATAGTGAAAATACCTGACATTCAAATTAAAGATAGGATTTTGAAGGCCGCGAGAGAAAAGCATCAGATTACATATAGGGGGAGACCAATACAGATAACAGCAGACTTCTCAACCCAGACTCTAAAAGCTAGAAGGGCCGGGAACAACATATTTCAAGCTCTGAAAGAACATGGTTGCCAACCAAGAATCCTATACCCAGCAAAACTAACCTTCAGATTTGAAGATGAAATAAAATCCTTCCATGATAAACAAAAGTTAAAAGAATTTACAAATAGAAAGCCTGCACTACAGAACGTTCTCAACAAAATATTCCATGAGGAGGAAATGAAAAACAACAATGTAGGTCAGCAAAGGGAGGAACTACCTTAGAGAAAAACCACTCAAAGGAGAAACCGAGCCAAGTTAAAAACCTAAAATAAGCCCAAATGACTGGGAATACATATCACATCTCAAAAATAACCCTGAACGTTAATGGTCTAAACTCATCAATCAAAAGACACAGACTGGCAGAATGGATTAAAAAGAAAGACCCAACAATATGCTGCCTGCAAGAGACTCACCTCATAGAAAGAGATACCCATAGACTAAAGGTGAAAGGATGGGAAAAAACCTACCACACACATGGACTCAGTAAAAAAGTGGGGGTTTCCATCCTTATATCTGATTACACATTTGGTTACAGTGTCTAGTCAGCATGTAGAACCACCACAGGCTGGACTCTGCTCAGCCCTGTGCACTTGAATGTCAATTTTATATTTCAGAAGACACTCTCACTGTGTCTTCATTTTAATTACATATTTAAAATGCCTGATAATTATCCTATTTTCCTACTGAGCACAATACCATTCAAATTAATAATTATCACCTGTACACATACAGACATATATTTGTATATGTTTGTATGTCATTCCATATATAATTTATATTGTCAATATAAATTAGAATCTATAATGCACATTTATACACATGTATGTAAATATACATTTAATTTTATATATTATTCATAAATTGTCTATATGAAACTATATAAGTAAATATGCTAGATGGATAATACTGTGTTAAAACAAGCGAATTAATTTTAAAAATCTAAGAAAGAACTGCAATGTGATTTCTACTTTTAAAGTGAACAGTAGACCCAGAAATGTTCAAGAAAATATATATAGACTTAAAATCAAGTATACATCTGTAATAAGGACCATAACATCAGAATAATGCCCAGAACACCTTCCAAACATGTTTGTGTCTTCATGCTGTTGAAGCACATGCTGACTGTGCTCAGGAAGTAGAATATCATCAAGGCAAGAAGCCAGAGAAGTGAGTTGGGCACATCTCCTGCAGCAGGAGATGCCCACTGAGCTCCTGACGCCCCTTCCCTTCACCGACGGCCACCCGGTTCTTTCAGGTTCTGTCATCATACTTGCAGATTTTCTTTCCAAAACCTCCTTTTCTCCTCCGTCTTATAAAACTTGTTGAAAACTGGCACATACAGTTTTATACTCCTGTGATACTAATCATATAAAGATGCCAGAAAAGAGATAGAGAATGTATGATACTTCCTTTGGGCAGAAAGAACTTGGCCTCATTCTCCTTTTGGGACTTGACTCATAGAATGAGATCTCTCAGCCCTTGGAGAATGACTATTGAGAAATGGTGTATGAGAAACAGATAACAAACAGGAGGTGCAGCAGGCTCGGTGCTGTGATCCACCAAGATAAGCCTGTGCTTTCATTTGTGCTTCTGACAGACTTTTCTCCAAGAGTGGTTGAAAGGATTTGCATTGTGCAATTTATGCCATTAAACTTGATTACGCAATAAGAGCCATCAGTGAAACACATCTGGGAGCAAAAAAGGAGAAACTATTTTAATATCTTATGTGAGTACTGAATTAAAATTGTAATCATTATAATTACAATGATTTCCCTAATAGAAAATAAATACCAGTATTTACTGAGTTAGTAGAATCACTTGCCTGTTTCCTCAGCCAAGGCCTCCTTGTACAAAGCTAACAGTGAAACTCTCCGTCTTATGAAAAAGTTTTGTAGTAATAGCTTTATTGAGTTCTAATTCACATACCATAAAATTCACACCTTTAGAGTGTGAAATTATGTAACTTCAGTATATTCACACAGCATAGTGCAATAATCACCACTATCTAATTTTAGACTATTTCATCACCACAAAAAAGTCCCTACACCTCTCATAACCATTGTCTATTTTCTCTCTCCCTAACACCATTACAATCATTAATCTATTTTCTGTTTTTATTATTCTTTGGATTTTATAAAAAATGGAATCATACAACAAGGAGAATTTTGTGTTTGACTTATTCTGCTTACCATAATGTTTTCAAGGTTTATCCTCATGCCATATATCAGTACTTCATTCTTTTTTATGGCTGAGTAATATTCCATTATGTAGATATACCATATCTTATTTTCCTTTTATCAATTGATGGACACTTGCATTTTTTCCATTTTTTACCACTAAATCAATATGCTGCTATAAACATTCATATGCAACATGTTGCATAAATACATGTTCAATTCTCTTGATTATAAAACTAGGACTTAATTTTCTGGCTCATATAGTAATTCTATGTTTAACATTTTAAGGAACTCCTAACATATTTTCCACTGTAGCTAAATTCCTTTATAACTCAATTAGCAATGCATGAAAGTTTCAATTTCTCCACACCCTCACCAACACTTGTTATCATCTCTTTTTATTGTAGCCATCCCATTAAGTGCAAAGTTGCATCGCAGTAGGGTTTAATGTACATTTGTTTAATAATTAATCATATTCAGAAACATTTTATTTTATCTTCTATTTAGTTGTTCTTTTCATTACTGACAGTCTTTAGGAATTATTTTGGAGTGATTGATTTATTCATTTCTGTAGTTTTTCCCTCATGCATTTTGAGAATCTCTTGTTAGGTACATATATGTTTATAATTGCTATTTTTCCAAGTTACTCAAGACATTCATTACTATAGAATTCATTTTGTGTGGTATGTCTTTGTTTTGCCAAACTTTTTTTTTAACCTGTTTGTACCTTTGAATCTAAATGGTATCTCTAGTGAGAAAGTATATAGTTATATAATGTGTGTTTTATTCACCATGCCAATCTTAGACTTCTAAGTACAAAGCTCCATTTATTTATATTTAATACAATTACTGATAAGGTATAATTTGCACTTGTCATTTCTGTTTGTTGTTTGTGTGTTTTGTGTCTTTTTATTTCTATTTCCATATTGCTTTCCCTTATATTAAACAGATATTTTCTTTTCTGTTCCAGTACTGGGAATTGAACATAGAACCTCGCATTTGCTAGGCAAACTCTGAACTGCACTCCAGCCCTTTTTAAATTGAGACAGAGTATTGTCCAGACTGATCCATTTCTCATCCTCCTGCCTCAGCCTCCCAAATAGCCAGTATTACATACATGCCCAGCTTAAATAGATAATTTCTAGCTTGTCATTATTATTTCCATTTCACTTATTTTACATTCTTTTAAGTTATTTTTTTTAGTGATTGGCCTGAAGATTCTGTTAATATTTTAAAATATAACAATCTAGTTAAGGTTAATATCAATCTAATTTCAATAACATGTACAAATTTTGCTACTATATAACTCCATTTCCTCCTGCTTCCATTGTACTATTATCATTAAATAAATTAGATTATAAGCCCATCAATGGAATTTTATAATTATTGCCCCATGTGATCATTTTTTAAGCTAGGTTGGAAATGATAAATATTATAAATAAAAAATAGATTTACACAGACTTTTTAAGTACTACAATTGCTTTTTACCAGTCTTTCTTATTTCTTCATGTGGATTTGATCATCTGCCTAGTATTTTTTTCATTTTAACCTGAAGGATGGCCCGTAGTGTTCTTACAGAGTAGATCTACTAGTGAAAAACTCTGTTTTTATTTATTTGATAATGTCTAAATTTCTTCCTAATTTGGGGAGAATAGTTTTTCTAGAGATAAAATTCTTTTTTTTTTTTTAATTTTTATTCAAAATTTTTTTTTTATTTATTTTTTTACGTTTACATAGGGTAATGATGTTTCTTTTTTTTCCCTTCCCCCCCACCCCTCCCACCCTTTTCCCTTTATACAGTCCTTCTTTCCTTCATTCTTACCGCTCTCCTTAGCCTAACTCTAAACCTAACCCTAAACCTAATGCTAACCCCTCCCACCCCCATTATATGTCCTCATCCGCTTATCAGAGAGATCATTCGTCCTTTAGTTTTTTGAGATTGGCTTATCTCACTTAGCATGATATTCTCCAATTTCGACCATTTGCCTATAAATGCCATAATTTTATCATTCTTCATTGCAGAGTAATATTCCATTGTATAAATATGCCACAGTTTCTTTATCCATTCATCAACTGAAGGGCATCTAGGTTGGTTCCACAATCTGGCTATGGTGAATTGAGCAGCAATGAACATTGATGTGGCTGTATCTCTGTAGTATGCTGATTTTAAGTCCTTTGGGTATAGGCCAAGGAGTGGGATAGCTGGGTCAAATGGTGTTTCCATTCCAAGCTTTCTGAGGAATCTCCACACTGCTTTCCAGAGTGGCTGCACTAATTTGCAACCCCACCAGCAATGTATGAGTGTTCCTTTTTCACCACATCCTCGCCAACACCTATTGTTGCTTGTATTCTTGATAATCTTTTTAAACCTTTTCTTGACTACTCTTCTTCATTTGCTAGAAATTGACTTATTCTGATTTCTTTAAAACCCCAATGATGTTATTTCAGCTTCCATGCAGAAGCACAGAGGTAAAAAGACATCACTCCATTCTAATTGGGGTGAGATGAAATCTTAGGGTAGTTTTGATTTGCATTTCCCTTATTACTAGGGATGTTGAACATTTTTTCATATATCTGTTGATTACTTGTACATCTTCTTCTGTGAAGTGTCTGTTCATTTCCTTAGCCCATTTGTTGATTGGATTATTTGTATTCTTGGTGTAGAGTGTTTCGAGTTCTTTATAGATTCTGGAAATTAGCGCTATATCTGAGGTATGGTTGGCAAAGATATTCTCCCACTCTGTAGGCTCTCTCTTCACATTTCTGATAGTTTCCTTTGCTGAGAGAAAGCTTTTAAGTTTGAATCTATCCCAGTTGTTGATTCTTGCTTTTATTTCTTGTGCTATGGGAGTCCTGTTAAGGAAGTCTGATCCTACGCCAACAAGTTGAAGATTTGTACCTACTTTTTCTTCTATACGATGCAGGGTCTCTGGTCTGATTCCAAGGTCCTTGATCCATTTTGAGTTGAGTTTTGTGTAGGGTGAGAGATGGGGTTTAATTTCATTCTATTGCATATGGTTTTCCAGTTTTCCCAGCACCATTTGTTGAAGAGGCTATCTTTTCTCCATTGCATATTGTTGGAATCTTTGTCTAGTATGAGAAAATTGTATTTATTTGGGTTTGTGTCCATGTCCTCTATTCTGTACCATTGATCTACCTGTCTATTTTGGTACCAATACCATGCCGTTTTTGTTACTATTGCTTTGTAGTAGAGTTGAAGATCTGGTATTGCAATACCCCCTGCTTCGCTCTTGCTACTGAGGATTGCTTTAGCTATTCTAGGTTTTTTATTCTTCCAGATGAATTTCATAATTGCTTGCTCTATTTCTGCAAGGTACATCATTGGGATTTTAATTGGAATTGCATTGAATCTGTATAGCACTTTAGGTAGTATAGCCATTTTGACGATATTAATTCTGCCTATCCAGGAACATGGGAGATCTTTCCATCTTCTAAGGTTTTCTTGAATTTCTTTCTTTAGTGTTCTGTAGTTCTCATTGTAGAGGTCTTTCACCTCTTTTGTGAGATTGATTCCCAAGTATTTTATTTTTTTCGATGCTATTGTGAATGGGGTAGTTTTCCTAATTTCTCTTTCTGAAGATTCATCACTTATGTATAAAAATGCATTGGATTTATGAGCATTGATCTTGTAACCTGCTACTTTACTGAATTCACTTATGAGTTCTAAAAGTTTTCTGGTGGAATTTCCAGGTTCCTCTAAATACATAATCATGTCATCAGCGAACAGGGATAGTTTGAGTTCTTCTTTTCCTATTCGTATCCCTTTAATTTCTTTGGTTTGTCTGATTGCTCTGGCTAGAGTCTCAAGGACGATGTTGAATAGAAGTGGTGAAAGAGGGCATCCCTGCCTTGTTCCAGTTTTTAGGGGGAACGCTTTCAGTTTTTCACCATTTAGAATGATATTAGCCATGGGCTTAGCGTAGATTGCCTTTATAATGTTTAGGAATGTTCCCACTACCCCAATTTTTTCTAGTGTTTTGAGCATGAAGGGATGCTGTATTTTATCGAATGCTTTTTCTGCATCTATTGAAATAATCATGTGATTCTTAACTTTAAGTCTGTTGATATGGTGAATGACATTTATTGATTTCCGAATGTTGAACCAACCTTGCATCCCTGGGATAAAACCCACTTGATCGTGGTGCACTATCTTTTTAATATATATTTGTATGCGATTTGCTAAAATTTTGTTGAGAATTTTTGCATCGATGTTCATTAAGGATATTGGTCTGAAATTTCCCTTCCTCGATGTGTCTCTGTCTGGTTTAGGTATCAGGGTGATATTGGCTTCATAGAACGAGTTTGGGAGGGTTCCCTCCTCTTCTATTTCATGGAATAGTTTGAGGAGTATTGGAATGAGCTCTTCTTTAAAGGTTTTGTAGAACTCGGCTGAGAACCCATCTGGTCCTGGACTTTTCTTTGTTGGTAGGCTTTTGATGACCTCTTCTATTTCATTGCTTGAAATTGGTTTATTTAGGTTGTGTATGTCCTCCTCGTTCAGTTTAGGTAATTCATATGTCTCTAGAAATTTGTTGATGTCTTCGAGGTTTTCTGTTTTGTTGGAGTATAGATTTTCGAAATAGCTTCTAATTATGTTTTGTATTTCACTCGTGTCTGTTGTGATGTTTCCTTGTTCGTTCCGAATTTTAGTAATTTGAGTTTTCTCCCTCTTTCTCTTTGTTAGTGTGGCTAAGGGTTTATCAATTTTATTTATTTTTTCAAAGAACCAACTATTTAATTTGTTAATTTTTCCAATTGTTTCTTTTGTTTCGATTTCGTTGATTTCGGCTCTGATTTTAACTATTTCCTGTCTTCTACTACTTTTGGTATTGGTTTGCTCTTCTTTTTCTAGCACTTTGAGCTGTAGTGTTAAGTCGTTTATTTGTTGATTTCTACTTCTTTTTTTGAATGCACCCCATGAAATAAATCTTCCTCTAAGTACTGCTTTCATAGTGTCCCAGAGATTTTGATATGATGTGTCTTTGTTCTCTTTTACTTCTAAGAATTTTTTTATTTCCCTCCTGATGTCTTCTGTTATCCATTCATCATATAATAGTGTATTATTTAGTCTCCAAGTATTGGAGAAGTTTCTGTTTTTTATTCTGTCATTTATTTCTAATTTCAATCCATTATGATCTGATAGAGTACAAGGTAGTATCTCTATCTTCTTGTATTTGCTAACAGTAGCTTTGTGGCATAAAATATGGTCTATTTTAGAGAAGGATCCATGTGCTGTTGAGAAGAAAGTGTATTCGTTCTTTGTTGGATGGTATATTCTATATATGTCTGTTAAGTCTAAATTGCTGATTGTGTTGTTGAGATCTATAGTTTCTTTATTCAATTTTTGTTTGGACGATCTATCCAGTGGTGAGAGAGGTGTGTTAAAATCGCCTAGTATGATTGTGTTGTGGTCTATTTGATTTCTGTAATTGAGAAGGATTTGTTTGACGTACGTGGATGAGCCAATGTTCGGGGCATAGATATTTATGATTGTTATGTCTTGCTGATTTATGCTTCCCTTAAGCAGCATGTAATGTCCTTCTTTATCCCTTCTGACTAGTTTTGGTTTGAAGTCCACATTATCTGAGATGAGGATGGATACTCCAGCTTTTTTGCTGTGTCCGTGTGCATGGTATGTTTTTCCCCATCCTTTCACCTTTAGTCTATGGGTGTCTCTTTCTATGAGGTGAATCTCTTGCAGGCAGCATATTGTTGGATTTTTCTTTTTAATCCAATCTGCCACTCTGTGTCTTTTGATTGATGAATTCAGGCCATTAACATTCAGGGTTATTATTGTGATATGATTTGTATTCCCAGTCAATTGACTCATATTTGTTTTTGGCATGATTTGGTTTCTCCTTTATTTGGCTATTCCTTTAGGCTAGCGCCTCCTGTTGCTGATTTGCATCGTTGTTTTTCATCTCTTCCTCATGGAATATTTTGCTGAGAATGTTCTGTAATGCTGGCTTTCTTTTTGTAAATTCCTTTAGCTTTTGTTTATCATGGAAGGATCTTATTTCATCGTCAAATTTGAAGGTAAGTTTTGCTGGGTATAAGATTCTTGGTTGGCATCCGTTTTCTTTCAGGGCTTGGTATATGTTGTTCCAGGCCCTTCTGGCTTTTAGTGTCTGGATTGAAAAATCTGCTGATATTCTTATTGGTTTCCCTCTGAATGTAATTTGATTCTTTTCTCTCGCGGCCTTTAATATTCTGTCTTTATTTTGTATGTTAGGTATTTTCATAATAATGTGCCTTGGTGTGGGTCTGTTGTAATTTTGTATGTTTGGAGTTCTATAAGCCTCTTGTATTTGGTTTTCCATTTCATTCTTCAGATTTTGGAAATTTTCTGATATTATTTCATTGAATAGATTGTTCATTCCTTTGGTTTGTTTCTCTAAGCCTTCCTCAATCCCAATAATTCTTAAATTTGGCCTTTTCATGATATCCCATAATTCTTGTAGATTCTGTTCATGATTTCTTACCATCTTTTCTGTTTGGCCAACTTTGCTTTCAAGATTAAATAATTTGTCTTCAATGTCTGAGGTTCTGTCTTCCAGGTGCTCCATTCTATTGGTTATGCTTTCTATGGAGTTTTTAACTTGGTTTATTGTTTCCTTCATTTCAAGTATTTCAGTTTGGTTTTTTTTCAGTATCTCTAACTCTTTATTGAAATGATCTCTTGCTTCCCGTATTTGGTCTTTTAACTGTTGATTGGTGCGATCATTTAATGCCTGCATTTGCTCTTTCATCTCCTCCTTCAATGCCTGCATTTGCTCTTTCATCTCCTCATTTGCTTCCCTGATCATTTTAATTACGTACATTCTGAACTCCCTTTCTGACATTTCTTCTGCTGTACTGTCATTGGGTTTTATTGATGTAATATCTAGGTTTGTTTGGGACATTTTCTTCCCTTGTTTTCTCATATTGGTCAGTTGTCAGTGGGACCCAGAGATATTGCAGTTTTCCGCTATTGGCTTATAGTGTCCCTGTAGATTTCCAGTGTATCACCTCCCAGCCTTCAGTAGCCTGATGTCTTGGAGGAATCTGATAAAGCAGCGTATCCAAAGAAAACTGCCCCTAGCCCCCTACTGGTTCCACGATTTGGAACTGGCTCTGTGCTGAAATGCTCTCACTGTGGGCCTGCACCGTGCAGCTGGCCGTGTGGGAGGAGCCCACTGCCGGAGTGTGGAAGGCTACCTTGGGAAGACTCTAGCTGCCCTGCCTGGCTCCGATAAGCCACCTCTATCTGGGCCTGCCACCCGGGCCGAGCTTTACCCAGTGGGCAGACTCACCCGTGGCTCTATTTCAGTCCCAGTCTCTCAATGCCTCCCCTTCTTAACTCCTGGGTTCTGGAGCGACAGGGGGTGCAGTCTCCCTCTAGGCCGCCATCTTGGATCGCCCCGAGAAGAGAGCCTGCAGCCGGAGTGGGCAGAGCTGCCTGAAGAGGTGTCTGGCTGCCCTGCCCTGATCCCAGAGGCTGTTTGCGGATCGAGGCTCTCTGTTGGTTCCGGGGCTTGTGGCTGGTTCTATGTAGAAAGTCTCTCACTGGGCGGTCAGCTCCGAGAGGCTAGCCTTGAACGGCCCCTCCCACCGCAGGGGTCCAGACTACTTGGGGAAGTCTCTGGCTGCTCTGTCTGGACCCTGAATCTGCTTGCGTGCCAGAGTACGCTGAGCTGCACTGGCTCCGGGACTCGGAGCTTGTTCTGGTCAGACAGGCTCTCACCAGCGGGCCAGTTCCGTTCCGAGAACCTGGAGAAGCTGGCTGTGTGAGATAAAATTCTTGATTACCATTTTCTTGTAGTGCTCTGAAAATATCATCTCTCTGCCTCTGGCCTTCTGATTGCTCATGAGAATTTGGCTATCTCCTTATTGAGGATCCTTTTTATGTTATAAATTCCTTTTCTCACTGCTTTCAAGATTCTCTGTCTTTGTCTTTTGATCACTCGATTATAAGTGTTTCAGTGTAGGTCTCTGAGTTTATCCTACCCATAGTTTGTGGAACTTCTTGGATGTGTGCATGAATATTTTTCATCAGATTTTGGAAGGTTTCAGTTCATATCACTGTCAAGGCTCTGATGATTTTTCTTTCAATTATTGTACTACATTTTAACTATAGTATTTCAAATAGTTTTTTTTAATTTCTTTATTGGTATTCTCTAAGTAAGATGCCATTTTCCTACTTTTCTTTAGTTACTTAACAACGTTATGGTTTAGATATGAAGTATCCCCCAAAAGCTCATGTGTGAGACAAGGCAAGAACATTCAGAGGTGAAATAATTAGGATTATGAGAATGCTAGTTAAATCCGTGGGTTAATCCACTGATATGGATTAACTGGGTCATAACTGTAAGCAGGTAAGATGTGGCTGGAAGAAATAGGTCACTAGGTACATATCTTTGGGGTCTGTGTTTTGTTTTTAGTGAGTAAAGTGGTCTCTACTTCCTGCTTGCCATGTCCTGAGCTGCTTTTCTCTTCCATGCCTTTCCTCCATGATGTTCTCCGTCATCTCAGGACTGGAAATGTGGAGTCATCCAAATATGGATTGGATCTCTGAAGCAGTAAGCCAAAGTAAACTTTTCCTCTTCTATGTTGTTCTTGTTCAGGTCTTTTGGTCACAGCAATGAAAAAGTTGACTAAAATAGACATGATCCTATACTTAGAAGACCCAAAACTCTTCTAGAAAACTTGTAGATCTGATAAATAAATTCAATAAGGCTGTAGAAGATCAACATTTAAAAATCAGTATCTTTTTTATACTTTTATAATGAATCTGCTGAGAAAGAAATCAAGAAAATTGCTTCTTTACCAATAGCCTAAAAAAAAGAAAGAAAGAAAGAAAAAAGAAAGAAAGAAAGAAAGAAAGAAAGAAAGAAAGAAAGAAAAAATGAAAAGAAAAAAAATCACTTAGGAATAAATCTCACTAAAGTGAAGAAAGACCTCTGTACTGAAAATTATAAAACAGTGAAGAAAAACATTGAAAAAGATGTATTAGTCAGGGTTCTCTAGAGGAACAGAATCAACAGAAAGTATTATTATAAAAGGGGAATTTATTAGATTGGCTTACACAACCAGAAGCTGGATAGTCCAGAATGACCATCTGTAGTCCAGAGAGCTGGAGGAACCAGTAGTTGCACAGTCCAAGATGTGATACCTCAGAACAAGAGGGATCAAGATATACACCAGTCTAAGACCATAAGCTTATGGAAACTCCCTGGAGAATCATTGGCAGAGTCCACTTGGAAAATATGAAGGAGAGAGAGTCTGATATCCTCAGGTGATCACAGAAACAATCAAGAACCCCTCCAAGAAGAGTTGAGTTTGCATCTGCTGTGGCTTCCAACTTTTATTCCATTCAAGTCTCCAACCCATTGGATGGTGCTGCCCATGCTTACAGATGGTCTCCACTTCAGCTCACTATTCCACATGCCAATCATTTCTATACATATCCTCAATGACACATCCAGAAGCCTCTTCATCTTTGGCATCTCTTAATCCAATCAAGTTGATGATTCAAATAAACCAATACAAAAACCTTAGATGATGGAAAGAATTTCTGTCTTTTTGGATAAGCAGAATTAATATCATCAAAATAGTCATGTTGCCAAAAACAAACTACAGATCCAATGCAATCCCAGTCAAGATATCAATGACATTCCTCAACAGGGTAGCAAAAACAGTCCTTAAATTCATGTGGAAGAAAACAAAACCTAGAATAGTCAACAGAATCTTGAGCAATAAGGTTGAAGTCACCACACTACCTGATCTCAAATTATACTGCAGAGATGTAGCATAAACACAGATCTGAAAATCAATGGAATAGATGGGAGGACACAGACGAATCCACATAGATATGGTCACCTGATCCTTAACAAATTTGCCAAAAAGATATGTCAGAGAAAAGATAATCTTTTTAAATAAATGATGCTGGGAAAAATGGGATATCTATATGTAGAAAAATAAAACTGGATATTTACATCTCACCCTACACAAAAATCAACTCAGTATGGATCAAAGACCTAGGGAATTAGACCAGAAATACTGCTAGAAGTAAATAGGATCAACACTCCAGGACATTGCCAGAGGTAGCAACTTTCTTAATAAGAATCCTGGAGCTCAAGAAAATAAAAACAAGAATCAATAAGTGGAATGGCATCAAATTAAAAAAACTTTTGTTTAACAAAGGAAACAAGGACACACAGAAACCATACAGAATGGGAGAAACTCTTTGCAGCTACTTTTCTGATGTGGGATTAATGTCCAGAACATATTAAGAAATTATAAAATTTGACACCAAAATAACTATCTAATCAACAAATGGGCAAAGGTTTTAATAAATGTTTTTTGAAGGAAGAAATACAAATGGCAAAAAAATAAATAAAACAAATATTCAACATCCTTAGCAATCAGGAAAATGAAAATCAAAACTACACTGAGATTTCTCCTTGCTTCAGTTAGAATGAAAATCATCAAGATTACAAATAACAATAAATTCTGGCAACAATGAGAGTAAAAAAATACACTGATACTTTCTCCATAAGACTGAAAATTAGTGCAACCACTTTGGAAAACAGTGAGGAGATTCCACAAAAGACTAGGAATGAAGTCACCATATGACCCAGCTATCCCACTCCTTGGTATTAATTTAAAAAAAAAAAACCTTATAAATAGTACACTACAGTGATACATACATACTTATGTTTATAGCAGCACAATTCACAATAGTCAAACTGTAGAACCAGCCTAGGTACCTGTCCACAGACAAGTAGATAAAGAAAATGTGATAGATATATAGAGAGAGAAAATGGAGATAGTCTTTTAAGAGTTAAATTATGTCATTTACTGGTTGAATGAATGCAACTGGAGAACATCATGCTAAATGAAATAAGCCAGACTCAGAATGTCAAGGGTCCCACTTAAAAAATTGAATATAAGTAAGACCAGTAGTGTATAGGAAGGGGATCAGAGGGAGTGAGGAGAAAGAGACAGTAGAAGTATTGGGGACTGAAATGGAGCAAATTATATTATATGCATTTGTGCATATGTCAAAATGAACCCCATTATTATGTATAACTATAATGAACTAACTAAAAATATAAAAGTACCAAATAAAAGAAGAAATGCAGATATATGAGCTATCTCCTCCAAAAAAATTTTAAATAATTTTCATAAAGGTGTTTAATGAGCTAAAAGGGAACATAGACTATTAAGTGAAAATAGAAAAGTGGTGCACAAACAAAATGAGTATATCAACAAATAGCAACTATAAAAAAGAATCCAACAGAGATTATAGAACTAAATAACACAATAACTGTGTTGAAAAATTCACTCAAGCCTGAATTTTCAACAGCAGAACTGATAAAGCAGAAAAAGAATTGGTAAAATTGGAGACAATTCATTTGAAAACAGGAAAGCAGAGGATGCAAAAGAAAAAAGAGTTTAAGGAAAAATGAGAAAGACTAAGGGACTTATGCAGTACCATGAAGCAAGTCAATATATGTATTATGGGAATCTCAGAAGGAGAAGCAAGAAAGAAAGGGAAAGAGAAGCTATGTGAAGAAACAATGGCCAAAAATGTCTTAAATTGGGAGAAGAAACGGTAATAAAAATTAAAGAAGCTCAACATATTTTAACCAGAAAATCCTAAAGAAGCCCCATACTGAGGCACATTGTAATCAAAATCACACATTCAGAGAAAAAGAGAGATGCATAAAAGCAGCAGAAAACAACTCAGCACCTTCCAGAGCTCCATGAGGTTATCAGTGGATTAGTCAGACAAAAACCTCACAGTCCTGAAGAGAGTGCGATTATATATCCAGAAGGGTGGCAGGAAAAAAATCTGCCAAGAAAGAACACTCTTATCAGGCAAAAGTATCTTTTAATAATAATGAAGAAATTCAGAATTTCCCAGAAGAACAAAAGCTAAGGGAATTCATTGCCACTTAACCTTCTATGAGAATGCTAAAAGGAGTTATTCAAGTGGAAATTAAGGGATGATAGAGAGCAACAAGAAAGTTTATGAAAATACAAATCTCTCTGGTAAAATATAATACAAACAAATATAAGATTCTGTAGTTTGTATGTTGTGGCAAAATATACTTTTATTTCTGGTATAGAATCTAAAATACAAAAACATGATTATCTACATATCTCAGTACTGAATGCACAGTGTGAAAAGATGTAATTTGTGATCTGAATAACAGTATCAGTTAGGCACAGAGATGTAAAATAGTAGATCTTTTGTAAATGATCAAAGTTAAGTCGTTATCTTGTTGTATGTTCAAGATGTTCTATGTGGGTCCCATGGTAACCACACACACACACAAACCTACCTCTAGAAGATAAACAAAAGAAAATGAGAAAAGCAGCAAAGCATGTCACTGCAAAAACATCAACAAAACATAAAGGAAGAGAGCAAGAAAGGAAAATGGGGCAAAACAGCAATAAGCCACACAGAAAACAATTAGCAAAAGGGCAATATTAAATCTTTCCCTCTCAAGAGTTGCTATAAACATAAATGGAAGAGGTTCCTCAGTGAAAAGACATGGATTTTCCGAATGGATTAAAAAATAAGATCCAGCTATATGCTGGATACAAAAAACTCAATTTAAATATATGGACACACATAGGTTAAAAGTGAAATATGGAAAAGGATGTTCCATACAAATTTTAACTAAAAGATACTTCTATCAGACAAAAGAGAATTTAAGTCAGAAACTGTAAGGACATTATATAATGGTAAAAGTGTCAATTTACCAGGATCCTATAACAATTGTAAATATATTTGTACTAACATTAAAATTCCAAATATGTGAAAAAATATTAACAAAACTAAAGGGAGAAATATAATAAAACAATAATAGCAGAAGACTTCAATACCCACTCTCAAAAATGAATACAACAACCAGTCCAAAAATGAGCAATGACACAAAGAACTTGAATAACACTATAGTGTTATTCAACAAGTTGGACCAGCAGACATATACCAAACATTCCATCCACCAACAGAAGAATACATATTCTTCTCAAGTGTACAAAGGATCTCTCCAGGAAAGATTATGTTAGGCCATAAAACACATCTTAACAAACAAGATTGCAATTGTTTCAAGTGGTTTTTTTTTTTTTTTTTCTGATCAGAATGGAATGATACTGGAAATCACTGTAGAAGGAAAAATAGGAATTCATATGTGGAACTTAAACAATATACTTTTAAGCCAATGAGTCAAAGAAGAAATTATAAGCAAAACTAGTATCTTGAGACAATTAAAATAAAGCATACCAAAATTTATGGTATGCAACAAAAATAGGAATAAAAGGAATGTTTGTAGCAATAACACAGTTTTTAAAGAAGGATCTCAAATCAATGACCTGACTATAAATGAACCAACCAATTCCTAAGAAATTGGAAAAAAGGAAGTAATAAAGAATTAGAGAAGAAATAACGATATAGGGAATAAAGAAGTCATTGAAACTATTTGTTTTTATTTAAAAAATGAACAAAATTGACAAACTCATAGCTAGATTTTACTAAGAAAAAAAGAGGATTCAAGCAACTAAAATCAGGAGCTGGGATGTAGCCCAGTGGTATAGTGTGCATATGTGAAGCACTAGGTTCAACCCTCAGCTCCACAAAAAAATTAAAAAAAAATAGAAAATAATAATTAAAGTCAGACTTTTAAGAATATAACTAATGCCACAAAATAAAATTATGAGGTTATTATGAACAATTATATGCCAATAAATTGAAAATATACTGCCTACCAAGACTGAATCACAAAGAATGAAGTCTAAACCAACCAATTATCAGTAAGGAGATTGAATCCAAAGTCTAAAACTTTCCAATAAAGAAAAACTCCTTACCTGATGACTTCACTGGGGAATCTTTCTGCACACTTAAAAATAGTTAACACCAATCCTCTTTAAACTATTCCAAAAATTGAAGGGGATGAAGCATGTGCAGGCTAATTTTTTGTTAACATTACCTTGATACCAAAGTCAGAAAAAATATCACGAGAAAAGAGTAGTACAAACCTATATTCTTGAAGAAAATTAACAAAGTATTAGAAACCAAATTAAACATTACATTAAAAGGATTACACACCATGACAAAGTAGAATTTTTTTCCTGGTATGTAGAGATGGATTCAACATATGAGAATCAAAAAAATGTAATATACCACATTAACAGAATGAAAGAGAGAGAGAATCATCGCAATTTACACACAGAAAAAGCATCTGTCAAAATACCCTTTCATAACAAAGCATTCAAAAACCAGGATAGAAGGAAGCCACTCCCAACATAATGAAGACCATAGATGAAAATCCACAGCTCTCATCATACTCAGTGGTGAAAACCTGAGAGCTTCTCCTCTAAGATTAGGAACAAGGTGGTGATGCCCATTCTCATCCTCTCTACTCATCACAATACTGCATGTTCTACTCAAAGCAAGTAGACAAGAAAACAAAGTAATAGGCATTGAAATTGGAAAAGAAGAAATAAAATTGTCTCTGCTCACAGATGACATGATCTTTTATGTAGAAAATCTGAAAGATACCATCCCCCCAAATGTTAGAACTAATAATCACATTTTTTAAAATTGCAGAACTCAAAAAAGAACATGTGAAAATGAGCTGCTTTTATATACACTAGCAATGAACAATCTGAAAGTGAAAGTAAAAAACAATCCCTACTACATTAGCATCCAAAAGAATAAAATACCTAGAAGTGACCTTAACCAAGGAGGCAAAAGACTCATATACTGAGAACTACAAAATATTAATAGAAGAAACTAAAAACAGATGAATAAATAAAAAGGCATCCATGATTAAGGAGTGGAAGACAATATTGTTGAAATGTCCTTCTGATGAAAGGAATTAGAGATTTAAAGCAACATCTATCAAAATCCTAATGGCATTTTTTTGCAGGAATAAAAAACTCCTAAAATGTACATGGGCTCTCAAGGGACCCAAATAGACAAAGCAATCTTGAAAAGAAAAAGTTGGAGGACTCACACTCTCTGGTTTCAAATCATATTAGGAAGCTCAGCAATCGAAACAGTATGGTACTGGCATAAAGGCAGAGCAAGTCAACATAATAGAAAGCCCATAATAAACCCTCATGCATGTGGTCAAATGATCTTTGACAAGAGACCACATGATGAGGAAAGGACACTCTCTTCAATAAATGGTAGTGGGGAAAACTGGGTATCCACATGCAAAAGAATGAAATTGTACCCTTGCTTTCCACCATGCAGAAAAATTAACTCGAGATGCATTATGAACCTATATATAAGTCATTAAACTATAAAACTCTTATATGAAAATGGGTAAAACCTTCATGGCATTAGCTCTTGCAGTGATTATTTTGGATGTAGATACCAAAAGTAGAGGCAACTAAAGCACAGTTTGACAAATGATACTTAATTAAACTTAAAAATTTTTGTGCAATGGAAAAAACAATCAACAGAGTAAAAAGGTAAATTATGAAAAAGGAAAAAAATATTTTTCAATGTATATTGAATAAAAGTAATATCCAGAACACATTTATAAAAATTCTAAAACTGAAAAACAACAAATCTGAATTAAAAATAGAAAAAGAACCTGAATAGAAATCTCTCTAAAGAAGATATACAAATGGCTAATGAGCATATGAAGACAGTCAATGTCACTAATTATCACACAAATTAAACTAAAACTAAATTAAACTGTAATGAGATAAATTAAAATAAAAACCATAGTGAAATATCACCTCACACACTCGGATGGCCACTACCAAAAATAAAAACAAAAAATCAACGAACAAACCCAGAAAATAACAAATGTAGGTAAGGATATGAAAAAATGAGAATCTTCATGCATGATCTGAGGGAATATGTAAAATGGTGCAGTTGGAGGGAAAAATACAGTATGGCAATTTCTCAAAAAAACAAATATAAATTAACATATGATATAGCAATTGCACCTCTGGGTACATAACTAAAGCAGGTACATAATTTAAAACAAAATCTTAAAGAAATATTTGCCCACTCATGTTCATTGTGGCATTTACAATAGTCAAGAAGTTGAAACAACCCAAATGTCCATAAGTGATTGAGCAAATTAAGAAAATATTTTCAATACAATGGTTTCTTAGTCCATCTTGTATAACAAAATACCTGAGATGGGGTAATATGTAAAAAAAAAAAAAAAAAGAAGAAGTTTATTTTAGCTCAATATTTTAGAGGCTGAGGATTCTATCCCCATGATCCAAATACCTCCCACTGGGTCTTACCTCCCAACACTGCCACAGTAGCAGTCCAACTTCCACAAGAGTTTTGCAGGGGACAAGTCAAATTCAAACCATAGAAAATGAAATATTATTTAACCTTAAAAAGAAAAAAATCTGACTGTGGTAGTTAGAGCTAGGGCCTTCTTGGAGATGGTCAGGATTAGATAAGGTCACCAGGGTGAAGCCCCCATGATTAAGTACTAGTTGGGGAGAGAGACCAGAACAAGACAAGCTCCCTGTCTCTTGCCAGGTGATAACCGTGTACCACCTTGGCACTCTGTCAGTAGAAAACCCACCATAAGTTGTGAGCCCTCGACCTTGGACCAAAACCACAGCCAAAATAAATCTATTTTCTTTATGAGTACCAAGTCTTAACTATTTCTTTTAACAAAGAAAAGTAGATTGATACATGATAAGTTATATAAAGTAGATAAGCCCACAGAGACAGAAAGGAAGATGGTATTTGCCAGAGGCCGAGAGAGGGACAGGAGAGTTGTTCAAAGGTTACAGACTTTCAGTTTTGCAAGATGAAAAGCCTCTGGAGATCTGTTCCACAACAAGGTAATTACAGTTAACAGCACCATACTGCTTCAAAATGATTAAGATGGAAATTTTGTTTTTAAATCACAATATAGTAAATAACTATCTATACCATTTAGGTTTCTTTTCTTTTTAACCAAGATTCATCTAATTTTCTTGAATAGAACTCTCTTCAGATTATGTCATTTTTGGTTAATTTGTTTATTTTGATGATTTTGCCTTGTTTGCTTTTGTAGAGGAGTGGATATTTTGAAGGTCTTTATTGTACCACTCTGGAAGTCTCACCCCCCTCATTTAGATCACAATCTTTAATAATTTGACTCAAAATCCCACCTACAGTTTAATCCCACATGTGACTAATGATACCTCTTACATCCTGGTTTCAATACTATTTATCATTCTCTAAATCAAAGCTATAACATCCTGTCTTAAGTACTGACATATTTTAATACAAATAGAACAAAAAATAGAGAGTTCTGAGTTTGCACATATCTGCCTCAGATTCTCCAGTGTTAAAGTGATTATTATACTGTTTGCTTCTTTCCAATAGCAGCTCCACAGTTTCTATTTAAAAGGGCAGTGAGTAGCTATCAGGTTGGATCTGCAGAACTTTAGAATCTGTTCTGAAAGCAAGTTTGCATAGCTAGGAAAATACTATTTATTTATATTGTGTATATATAAGGAGTCTGTTATGAGGGTCTTGACTAAAAGCTTTATTTGCATTGCAGATATACTCTTTTAAAAATCCCAAATGCCAGTGTACTGGGGGACTTTGAAGGGTGCAGTTGCTAGGCCTGTACAAGCCATCCCTAGTAACTGGGGCTGCTTCCATTTACCTTACTGTATGGAAGAAGTGGAAAGCAGATTCTGTTTTAAAATGATAAAACTTGAGACTTTGTAATTATGTAATAGCCTTAGCAGTTCCCACAACGTGTAACATCTAAGACTAAATATTCCCTTTTGCAAAGGGCAAGGCTCACTGAAGACTATGCTGAGCTCTTTATGTAGATTGCTTCTGAAACAGTCCAACCCTGGACCACTATTCCTGTATACTGAGTTACCTTTAGAAATAGAAGAGTAGCTGTTAGCACTTGATTTCCTAAAGATAATCTTGATTGATGTTACTGTGTAAATTAGTCAAATAGTCTGCCTTCAAAAGATAGGAATAAGCCTGGTAAATCAGTAAAAATATTAACTTTTCCTTTCATCTATGATCATGAAAGAACAGCTCACCTTTAATACATGAAAATGTATTAAGCAAGATAAGGGAGTGAAATCTAACACTGAAGATTGTGCAAGGGTGTCTCTTCATCTCTCATCCCATCATTGCAAAAGGTTCTGAAGTTCTGCAAGGAATCAATAGGACCCTATGTTCAATCCTAAGAAAATGATATGATGGACTTCTGTAGCTGGGGAAAGCACCCACAGTTATTAAACTATGCAAAATGTCTTGATGGTTGGAGAAGTGTTTGGACTATTCCCTTAATCTGAATTCATTGCAACAAATCTCTTGAGTTGATTTTATGGGGGTGTGGGAAAGTTATTTTGGGGGTTGATAATTCAATATTGCTGTGGTTTCAAATTTCCATTAGCAAATGATTTCCTTCAATAAATCTTTTATGATTAGAACTAGCTACTCCTCTTCATAATTGTCGACCTCACCATTGCTAATTTATGTGAGATTCTTTTGTCCTTGTTTTTTCTTGTGCTCATGTTAGTTCTCTGTCGTATCTCAATATCTGTGTTCTCAATATGGTGAGGTCCATGATGAGAAGGACCAGAGCTGTGTGTTCCCACATTTTGGATTCAGAACAGTACTATATTTTTTTATATTTCATACCTAGAACAAGTCACTAACTCAAATGAATTGTACTATGCTTCATTACTTCAAAAACACTTTCATCCCTACTATTTTGTTAGATTAGATTCTAAGCAATGCCAATACTGTGGAGTTCCTTACCTGATTGTTTCAATTCCTAAAGTTGTTGGTATCAGTTACTTTGTCTTACACAAGGTCCTCAAATTTCTTTTAGAGAAATATTTCCAACTCATTCTCCCTCCTTGTGGTTTAAGCACAAGAAAATCCCTTTCCAGTTTCTAAAGAAGATGCATGACCCAGTTGTGCCAAATCAACACATACTGTCTACCAGCCCTAGTACTAATTTTCATAGACAGCTGAAACATACTATGTGATTGGCACATATATTAAATTTGTTTAACATATCCAACAAGCCTATGAGTATGAACTACTCTTGTCTTGAATTTGTAGACCAGAAAATCATGGCAGAGAGGTAAGTTTCCTGGAAAAGATCAGTTAGTAAGTGATAAAATCAGGATACAAACCTAGGCAGTCCACATCAGTCTGTGCTCTGACCATGGTACTGAGAATCTAGTCCTTTAATAGAATCATTAGAAAGGAAGTGCTGAAAAAGTAAATCGAGACAGAAGCAGCTCACACTACCAGGTCAAAGGACCTGACTAAAAAGGTAGAGGAAAGCATATTGCAAAACAGACTGATTTCTTCTTAATCTGCTTTTCACTGGATTCCTCTCACACCCAAAATACCCTAATAAAACCAGGAAAAGGCTAGCCTAAAGAAAACCAAAGCTGAATGCCAAACTTTAAATTTGTACAAGCAGCTATCACTCAAAAGAATCAGCCCTCACAAGAAATTATTAGAGGACCGATTTTAAAACAGTGACACATGGTTTAATTCTATAAATATTTCTTTAGTTGATGGGACTGCTACTTGGGAGATGCATGCTCTATGCTGTGCATTAGGCAGAATAAAATCAATCTTGTTAAGGGTTGGGAGTGAGGGGTGGGGGTGTCCTAGCAATCATAAGCAAAATGGCCACCACAATTTTGGGAAAGGGAAACAAAATCTTTCCCTTTGCTCCCCTTCCCAAGATGAGTAAATCCTCAAAAGTGAGTATTGAATTATCAGAAAGTTTCCAGGGTAGAGAGAAACATTTTAACTTTGATGTACAATATGAGGTTCTGTATTCTATTCCTTAACATTCAGGCTAGATTCCTGTCTGCAGAGATCCTATCATGTAGAAATATGAACTCCTTTCTTCCTCAACCTAGATGATCTTCTCTGTCCACCCACCAAGAGGGCAAAAGAGTGACCCCAGCCAATAATAGAAATGGACAGAAACAATCTTAATATTATCAGGTAATCCATCCTCCCATGCTGCCCAGCAATACCCCTCAGGTATTGAAAGTGCCCCTCTTGTAATCAGCTCATCTGATATGCTTATGCTGCCAAACAGGGTGCCCCTGAAGGCACTTAAGGGATTTGAAGGGTATATGGTTACAGAATCAGTTTCATATTTGAAGAACTTGTGTCTCCCAGTTTGTCAGTGTTTGAAGAGTGAAAAAAGTATTTGATATACTTGCAGTTTTGAGAACCAGAGAAAGGCCTTCTCCAACACTATCTTAAGCAATTTTTGCAGTATTAATGTGTACAACTACCTTCTGACTTCGTTTATCACTTTACTTTTTTTTATTCTGATTGGGCCATTTTATCTATACTAGCTATAACAGCCAGGACAGCTCCAGGTCCTCTAATTTATGTGTTAATGTGGTGTTCTAGAAGCTTGATGTTAAAATGATGAATATCACCTGGGAAGAAGATTGGAAGACAGCAAAAGAACTGGCAAGTTGCCTTGTGGAAATAGCTTTCGACTTTATCAAACCGTGGGGTAACATGTCAGATTATATTACGTACAATTAATTATTAATGCAGTCTGGGTCTTATTTTGAAAAGCACAAACATGCACTTCCAATAATTGTCTTCCCATGGAAAATCTGTTGTGTCCCTCAAATTGAGCAGCAAAATGTCCCTCACAAAATACCTTAAGGCTTCCATTTCTCCAGATTTAGCATGCATCTGAGACAAGAAAGCTTTCACAAGCCTCCTTGCCATGGACAAAACAGAGATGTGTTTTTGCTTAATTAAAATTCTTTTTTGGCAACAGATGTCCTTGCAAAAATAGCTCAGAGTGCGGTGAAGCATTTTTATGGGCTGGAGTTCAGCAATGAGGAGCCCGTCATCTGCCTTCTCTGCTCTGAGAGCAACACAAGAGAACCAGGTGGCTGGTCACAGTTTGAAAAGTGAACAAATGTATTTATTCATTCTGAGCAATTTGCAACCTACTGGGAGAGCAGGAGCCCTCTCCCAGCCCCTAGCTTCTGAGAACTGGGACTGTGAGAGAAGGGAACTGCTTAATTGCTTTGCACAGTTCCTCTTACTAAAGCAATTAGCACCCAGAGGAAAGTCCAGGAGAAGGACACAGTCAGGCCTCACACACATATGGTGGCCTGAAATCAGCCTGCCTACTGTCCCAGGCACACAGATGATTCAATCAGTGAGGCAGACACAGTCCACAGTGCTCTACTTCCTGGGCTTGCTGCTGTGCAAATGGCATCTTCCTCTCCTGAGCCCTAATTCATTGAAGAACTGGCTTGCAGTGCATGGATGCTCATCAGCTTCCTACCTGGCTGGTGCCACTGGAGAAAAATGGGAAGAAATATCTTCACAGGCTAAAAACTAAGGGAAGACATTTTAGATCTGTACTCAGGATGAAAAGGACTGCTGAGTTTCTGGTGAGAAATTAGATCGACCAATAGAGGTCACCTGGCCAAGCATCTGAATGGGAGTACAGCCTGGATCTTAAAATAAATCAGGCAGAAGGATGTAGACTTTAAAAAATAACAAGACACTTACTAAGGATCCTGTGGGTAGGACTCCTAGCTGCTATGTATGGCAATATTTAGTAGAAATTATGTGGATTGATTGTGTCCATATTATTATTTTCTTAATCTACCTGCAAGACTAGATTACAGCAAAGTCATTCTGTTTATTTTGGTATGTTCTATCAATGATCAATGCACATAATTCAATAGTGTACAGCTCCTTAATCAACTCAGATAATCAGAGAAAGCCACATTTCATACTAGTAAATGTTTCTGATAACTGAAGACTTTTTCTTCATTTATTCTTATGCAGCCTCTGACCCAGTTAATCATTCTCTTTTTCTGAAATGCTTTCTCCCCATGTGCACAGATAGATCTAGATGGTATTTTATTCCCAACCCAGCAGGCATCATGAGTTTCTTGTTCGCTTTGGTTTCCCCTGTTGCCCAAGTCCTGCAGGGGTGTCACAAAAGTGGGCCCAAGTGGATGCTCCACACCCCTCTGAATCTGTTCAAGCTTTGGAGTTAAGATCTTATAAAGTCTCAGTGAGTAATCCCAAACCTGCCCAATCTCTGACCTGGAAGAAAAGGTGATCTTCATTATTTTAGGAAGCAAATCTGCCCTTTGCCTGGAAGCAGAATGATTAATTGTGTCAAAAGCAGAGTAAGAATAAATGAAGGGGCTGAAGTTATGGCTCAGTGGTACAGCGCTTGCCTGGCATGTGTGAGGTACTGGGTTTGATTCTCAGCACCACATATAAATAAATGAATGAATAAATAAATAAATAACTGATCCATTGACAACTAAAAAATATTTTTAGAAAAGAATAATTGAAGACTAAGAATTGAGTATTTCATTTATCAACACGGGAGCTGTGTTGCCACATAAGGACATCTTGAGAGGGCAAAATCAGCATTAAAGTAGATTATAGAGATAATGAAAGGAGATAAAGTAGAGACGTGGAGTGAAGAAAACTCGTTCAAGAATTTTAATATAATCCCAGTAGAGAAAGCAGACACTAACTGGAAAGGAATACGAGAATCAAAAGAGGAATTTTTGTCTTCTGTTTTGTTTTTAATAAAGAGATAGTATAATATGTTTGCATGCTGGAAAGTAATCCAGGAGAGAGTGAAACATTAATGATGGGGGGTGGAGGGGTTAGCATCATCACAGAGCAAAGTTCTCAGGTGTGAAAGAGGTGGGCTTTACAGAGTCAGTGGTGGTGCTGGCCTCCCACCAGAGTTTGGGCCATCAATTCACTGTAACAGGGGAAAAGGTTGCAAGTAATGTGCTGAATTTGGTGATAGGAGGATGGAGGAATTGTCTTCTGGTTGCTTCTGTTTTCTTAGTGAGCAAAGTGAGAACCAAGTCATCAGGACAGAGTGAAGAATGCAGAGGGTTATACGAAGTTTGTAGAGAGGACATTGCTTGCGAAAAGTAGTAACTTTGAAAGATGACGCCAAAAATTTTTAAATCCTTGTTTCTGAACCCGTGGACTTCAAGATATCAAAAAATGTTAAAGGGTGATCCAATGGGGGAAAATGATTTTATGCTCAATTAAGATGGTATATGTTTAATCTAAAAACTTATCATGAATCTTGACTTGTAGGACTTCTCAGAACCTTTAGTATGTTATGCAAATGGTGGTATTTACCCTAAAAGGTAGAGGATGCAATATTTCCTAAAATTATTTGATTGTGGAACAATAGTGGGGTTTTATAAAACATGATTTAGGAAATGCTGGATTAAATTTCTCTTTGCTATCTGGCTATGTTTGCTGTGAAGACTGGTAAAATAGGTTACTATCTCTCAGGAGAAGAATTAAAGTATCAATCATGTTTTATCAGATAACAAGGCTCAAAAAAATAGCAATGGATGCATTTGATGAAATGGTAAATAGTCATTGTGAGAAATACCATAGCATGGAGGCTCCATGATTTCTACAGGAACCAGGAATAGTTGTTGATTTCAAATAAGTGGGGGAAAAACACCTGAGCAATACTGACAAGCAAGAGCTGCTTCTGTAACCCATTATTGAAGTGGCACCCAGCAGAAAGACTGAGGACAAGGAAGATCTCTAATGGAGTTTCCAGAAATGCAGCCATAGGACAGTTAGAGGGCCATAGGGGAAATCTTTAGACCAGAAAGGAGAGAGACTTTTCCACCCAGATGGTTCACAGAAGGTTAAAGATGCATACAAAAATAATTATAGAATATTTTCAGCACACAGGGGGAAAAGTTGTTTCATTACTTCAGGAACCTTGAAGGGGCCACCACCAGGGCTCAACATTAGAGCAAGATTAGTAGATAGGTTTTATTTGGAGTAGGATACTACCTAGGAATACTATGTAGAACTAGCAGCAGTTCTAACCTGACTCCACTTTCAGTTAAAGTCTACTTAGACAAACAACATTTAAAATGAAATTCTACCTACATTATTAAAGTTTTCAGTTCTGTGTAGGAAGAAAAATCTGAAAAGTCTTGCTAGAATTAAAATAAAGTTTTAATTTATTCAACTATTGTTACTTTTATTTTGGCTATTTTTGTCATTATCTTCTGTATACTTTCTCTTAGAATTAGAAATGATGAACACTTGCTCCATGTCTTAGAGAATGTCTGCATTCTAAAAGAAAGTTAGACAAGGCCAATTGGAAGACACTTGGTTCTCACCCAGGCTTGAAATGAGTGAAAATAACCCTAAGAAGAGTTTTAGAAAAGAGGAAAGACCCCTATGGAAGGAAAGAAAGTTGGGTATGCTGAGACTGGTCTCATCCAACACTGAAAGGAGGATTCCATACCAAGCCCTAAAGAGCTCTATCAATGATAAAGTTGATAGTTATTTTTTTATTTTTTATTTAATTTTTATTTTATTTTATTTTGCAAATTGATAGTTATTTCTTCTGTAAAACACAGATGTTTCCCAACTTAGAATATTTGAACTTACAATTTTTGACTTTTTGATGGCATGAAAGCCAAAAACAGTCGATAGAAACTTTAGAATTTTGAATTTTGACCTTTTCCCTGGCTAGTGATAGGCACTAGAACACTCTCTTGGTGGCCAGTGGCTGCACCACATGATCAGGAGGGGAAACAACCAATACTTACAGTGCATTATGTTACTGAGCTATGATGGTTAGCAGATTTAGTGCATTAAATGCTCTTTCCCCTTAGGATATCTTCAACTTTACAGGTGTTTGTGGGATTGTAATCCCATAGTAAGTTGCGGAGCATCTGTACTTCTTGGATGTGGCACTTCAAAAGTGTCTTTCTCAAAGCCCCTTCCATTTTTCTGATGTCATATATCCTTTACTCTGTCTTCCATATTGCCTTAACACAAGGGTCGCAAATTCAAATGCTTTCGAAGACCTGGCACGTAATTTAAATAAGGAAATTCTGGCATGGTATTAGGGTAGTAAGGATGATGAAACTGGAAAGACATTTAAATTGAAATCATTTAATACCGTAATTGGGCCTGTGAGCTGACAGTCAAGACCTCTGCTGGAAGGCAAGCCCACCTGCTTTTGGACATGGAGTGTGCAGGCTGCTGAAGAGTCATTCTTGCCACTACCCCTCCCACTGTGCTGCTCCTACTGTGCTGCTCCCAGGTGGCTGTCTACAAAGAAGCAATCTTCCTTTGCAAAGAAAGTACAGAGGTGGGAAAAAGTGTGGTTGGATTTAATCAGCCCATGCTGTATGCATATAGGGAAATATCACACTGAAACACCTCAATGTGTGCAATTAATGCATGCTAATAAAAAATTTTTAAAATACAGAGATTTTCATGACAACTTTTTTTAACACTTTCAGTTCATAATTGTATTCTAAATGTTTGTACTACCAACTTTCTCATTTCTAAATAAAAGATGAGGGTGTGCGTACAAATAATGGTACATTTTGAATTATTCATATAATTAGCTATTGTATACAATAGTTCTTGCATGAATATGCAAATATATGACATACACATATATGTATGCTTTTTGCCTTTATGTAACAAATATAACATATGAATATATATATGGCTAACTGGCATTGGAGAAAATCCTTTGTGTTGTTATTTTAGGAATGCAAGAATGAATTAAGATGGAAGGAAAAAAGGCAAAGGTAACCTAGGAAAAGTTGATTTGAAAGAAAGGGAGAAATGGGGTGTTTCTTTAATAAAAGTTCTAGTACATTCACATGATTGTGATCATATTTCATCTACTTTTTGTGACCTTAGAAAGAAAAGATAATCCATAAACAGGTCATGTACTACAGGACCATGAGCCAAAGCCAATTTGAAAGATCTGGCCTGTGTTTTTAAAAGAAGTTTTATTTAACAGATTCTATCTTTAAATTGGGATATTTCCACCCTATTTTCATAGTTTTTTCCTTCTCTTTTCTGAGAGAACATGTGCTGTACAATTCACCTCAGTCGCCATGGGGACTGCTACACGCATTTGCATTGTCTACCTGGTCATTTTAGGCATTTAAGACTATGATTCTATTTACACCCTGTCTAATATTTGGATAGCTATGAGTTTTCAAGGACATACTCAAGGTGAATTAAGGCCAGAGAGTGATTGAGGATGGAGAAACCTAGATACTTGAAGCTAGGTCTCTAACAATCTGAGGGACTGGTAGAAGGCTTGTTTTTGCCTTTTAAAATAAGGCATGAAAAATTAAAATCAACAAATATAAACATATAAAATATTCAGGGCATTAGAAGATGCTGTCTCCTGTCTGGAGGGCAAGGGATCATTTTTAAGTGAGAAAGAAATCATTGAAAGAATCAATGCTGGTCTAGATCTGGGCCATGTGGCCAAACACGGGGTTTCCAAGGAATTCTATCTCAAGCTTAGAGGAGCTGGGAGTTGGACTAAATTTAACCACCTTCTATAGTTAGATTCCAGGTTCTTTTCTGTGAGTGCTAGGTGGTTTCTTCACATTCCCAAAGAATCCCTGGCTTAGGAATAGTCTGAAAATGAGTTCTGGAAGGGAATCAAGGTTCTTTGAAGAATAGCTCATAGTTTTTAGTTTGGAATTCTTCAGGCAGTTGAAACATCAGGAAAAATATGTGGTAGAAGAGACAGTAGAAGAACTGGAACATCTTATTTCATTTTTTCCCAATACTGTTTAATGAGATTGAAAAATCTACCTTAGAACATGTCACTTAAGTCAAGGGTGCATTAAGAACTGACAAGAAAATACCTTGTACATGATCTTCTTAAAAATATCTTCATTTATTCCCATTTATAATAATTTTGCACTTAAATTATTTAGTAATGATAATACTATAAGAGGCTTAAACACATAGTTGTGTTCCAAGTAGAAGGTAAAAGGAAAGAGAAGAGAATATGCAAGGAAAATAATTTTCCAACTTAAAGAATGTGACAGACAGCCAAGGAGATAGTTCCTAAATAAGGAGAAGGCAGTATGGAAGGAAAATAATAAATTTGTGTAAATATTATAAAAGTATTCATTCAATGGGAAATCAACTGCTGAGAACTCACCCCAACATATGACTAAAATAAAAATTAAATTATACTGTATGTTTTGAAAGGCATAGAAAGACTGAAATACTAAATTAACTTTCCTGATAATAAAAAAATTATGAATACACTCACACTGATTGGCTAAAACAGTGTTAATGTTGGCTACTGTCAAAGGAAATGAAAAAAGAAACACATTCTTAACCAGTGAATGCCAGCATTAATTTTGTTTCAAACTAACTGTGTGACCTTGGATGTGTCATTAGTTTCTCTAGGTTACAATTTCTCATTTCTAAAGTGTAATTAAATTAGGTGACTCATGTGGATACTTACAACCCTAAAATCACATGTATTTATATATCTTTTACTAAGGAAGCAATATATCAGTATACATTAATCCCTGCCAAATTTCTAGTTAACAATTTTCCAGAGGAGGGCAAGACCTTAAGAGAAATGGAATATAGGACAAAAGCCATTTCCTAGTAAGAGGCTAGCATCAAGGAGACTCAGGAACACATTCATTGAATGAACATTTATTAAGCACTTATCCTGTCCTCAGGCACAAATATGAATTAGATCCAGCCCACATTGTTTAAGATACTTGCCATCTCTGAGGAGACAGGCATGTAACAGACTAGTGATGCTCTGGGAACATGCTGAAGAGAACCCTAGCCCACAGGGGAAGGAGATGATTTCAAAGGAGCATGCCTAGGATAAGGGAACCCAGACAGTCATCAAAATTAGTAGGAATCAGCCAGGTGAGATGATGGTCTAGGTGCTCCCAGGCAAGATGAGTGAAATTGACAAATGCTGTACAAAGGGAGAGCATGATCATTCTGGGGACTTCAGTACAGCTGAAGCATTGGGCTGGATGCAAGAGAACACAAAGATAACCATGGGAGAAAGAAATGGTAGGACATGGCGTCCCAGTGGGGTAAACCAACCAGTTAGGCAACTATATAAGGCACCACATAAAGCAGGCTGTGCTTGACCTCACCTGCATGAGAGTACTATACCCTAGATAGCTAGGAACCAGCAAAACGGGGGTTGGTTGATGGGGAAAATACAGATAAGAAATCACGGAAATGTAGAATTTTATGGCAAGAGGAGTTGACCACCTCTTCATTTCACAGGTAAAAGGACAAAGGTCCAGAGATTTTAAAAGCAATAGTTATGCTATGCGTATTTCTTGCTTTTGTCTCATGTTAGCCAGGTATGTATTCCACAGTCTAGTAGACCATGTACTCCATACATAAAACCACATCAGCTGCTCCTCACCCCCTCCTCTACCTTTTATGAATGTACCCTACCCATGAATAGACATCATGCAGTTCCACTGAATCAGAATCTTGGTGATTGGGGCTCAGATATGTGCTTTAACAAGATTTGCAGGTGATTTTTATGCATGCAAGTTGGAAAAGCACTGTTTTAGGAAATACGGGAGGAAAATAGCAAATAGGAAGAAAAAATGCACAAACCCAATCAAAAGGCATTATGACTAAAGTCTATTATTATTTTTAAAAATGAGATATCTAAAACACAAATGGGATGACTGTCAACCTTGGTAACACTCATTTAAGCAGTGTGGGTAAAAAATAACATGTGATTTTTACTCCTCACAAATGTATACAAGTGTTATTAGTACCTTGTGTTTGTAATATATATAATATTATCTATTTGAAAGATGAAAGATATATAAATATATCTATACATACATACATATATTAATCATAGAGATATTTAATTATTCTGAAGGAAAAGGGGTAAAGTGAAATGTCCCCTTCACCTGTTTGTCCCAATACCACTACCCACCCCCAAAAGTAACCAACATTAAAAGTGCCATGCATTTCTCTGATCATTCTGTGCATTTCCTTCTTTATGTGTCCACATGCCTGTATAAAAACCTTGAAAATAATAAAGAAGGCCATGCTACATGTAGAGTCCATGATTCTCTTTAAGTCCTCTTAATACATATATTTTGTGCATCATAAATATGTTAATGCTAGCACGCCTAGGTCTCTGTCATTCTCCTTTTAAGGCTTCACTATATTTCTTTTGGTTGATATACCCTAAATAATTTAAACAGTTCTTTCTGATGAATACCTAGGTTATTTGTCTATTTTTATAACTAATGTTGTAATGTACATATGTGTATTATACCTGTGTGTGTGTGTGTGTGTGTGTGTGTGTGTGCAACTGCTTATGCATATGTATATTTGGGGTATGTATTGAGTATTTCTGAATAAGAGATTTTTTTTTTTATAAAATGCCAGAAAAAAGTTTATGTACATTCACTCTTGTGCTGGCCATCATCTTCTAGTTTACACTCTTACTGACATTGGTTCCCCACATTTCTGCAATCCTCTGGGAAATTCAAGAGGCAGCCTGGGAAGGGTCACTAGGGCCATCATGCAGGAGGTTAGTCCCAAAGAGTTTAAGGAAAGTGAAGCAAACTGCCACCATTACCTTCATCTCTGGAACCAAACTAAAATATTGACTATCTATAGGTTTTTGATTTATCATGAGGCAGAACTAGCCCTTCAATTTTCCTTTTACCAGGACCCCTTCAACTCCATGAGATCACCTGCTTCATATTCCTGAAAAAGTTTTCTATGTGGATGTTTCCATCCCTATAGTTCATCCCAGCTCAGAAATCAGCATTTCATTCCTCAGTTCATTCAGTAATGCCCTAATCTTCCTGTGTCACCTCTACACCATAGATGAGAGGACAGAAAGGGGCTCAGGATGAGCCAACCTGGCCCTCTTAGCTGGCACAGGTAGAGCTGGGGCATAGGCACAGTTACTCTACATTAAAATCAAGTGAATTCCCCACTACATTTTACTGAGTTAACTCTAATCAAAAAATAAAGAAGAAAGTCTGAAGTTAAATCCTGAGGTTTTGGATTTCACCCCTGCATGGGCCATTTTGGGCATAAGAAGATTAGAGGCCTCTCCTCATATGACATTTGAAAGTTCCCATGCAGATATTTCAGGCAAGTTGAAACTACTGTACTCCAGATTTGAATGGCCTCCCTCCTTGAAGCAACACCAGGTGGGAGGGAATTGTGACTCACTTCAGGCTCTCCTTCCTCTGTCTAGGCTTCTCCAATGTCACCTTTAAAGTGCTATTCCTAAGCAGATCTCCAAAGCCCATCCCATTCTGACAGATTTTTTTTACATGCTGTGTTCCTCAGCGTTCTCCAGAGAAACGGGTCCAATAGGATGTGCATATGTGTACAAAGAGATTTACCATAAGGAATGGACTCATTTGATTATGAAGGCTGAGAAATCCCTGGATCTGCTGTACTCAGCCTGGAGACCAAGTGGAATTGGTGGTAAAGATCCAGTCTGAATACTGCCAGTCTCAAGACCCAAGAAAAGTCAGTGTTTGAATTTGACTTTGAAGACAGAAAAAGTCTGATGTTTCACCTCAAGGTAGCTAGGCAGGAGTTCTCCCTCCTGGTGTGAAGGCCTGCTTTTTTGTTCGATTCAGAACCTCTGACGGAGTGCATGGAGCACCCCTGCCCCATCAGGCAGGGCAATTTCTTTACTGTTTACTGATTCAAATATTGATCTCATCCAAATGCACCCTCATAGACACACTCTGAATAATGTTCAACCAGATGTCTGGGAACCTCATTAACTGAATCCAATTGATACCAAAAATTAACCATAACAAGTGCCATCAATTTTGATTCCCTCCGATGATAATCCTCAGATTTTGACAGTTCCATGACTCTCCAAGAAGCAAGAAAACAAGGAAAAGTTTTCCATTCACCTGACTGACTCTAAACCATTAGGTTGAGAAAGAGACTTCCTCTCACTATCAATGTAATCATGTGTATACAAACCAATAATTAACTACCCAGAACCAGAACACATTTTTTCAACATGTACACCAGCATATATGGAAACACTGACAAAAATGTAGTGGGACGGTTATAGAAACCCAGACCTGGAAGAGGTCTCAAAACTTACTTGCATCAACTCACTCATTTTTCATATAGATGTGTAAAAACACCAGCGGCTCAAAATGATACACTGACAGGAAGACACAAATACATAATCATGCAAGAGGTGGAACACATACAGTTATGCCATGATACACACTTTTGCAAAAGTCCCCATTTTATTCTGCAAAATACCAATTATCATTTGATCACCTACTCTGATTTCCTCTCACTTTTGCTTCTTATTTATTAGAGCAATTTTATCCTGGGGTGAATCCAACCATATCCAATCCGAATATATAGCCTCCCCTAAACCTACCATTTGCACATTCCTCCCATCCATCTGCATATGTGCCTCAAAAACTGAGTTGAAAGTAAGGTCAGTGGCTATTGAGGGCCCCAATCCAGTACTGGAAAGCCCCAATGGCTAGGAAAGTCTGTGCACTGACCAAAAAATGATGCTCTTCTCTAGGGTATGACATAGAAGAGAGAAAATGCTACAAAGGTAGATTATGTACAAGGACCAAAATCCAGAGGAATTGATACCACAGTTAACTACAATAAATAATACATACGTACATTATAAAGTCATTGGTGATTTAAATTCAGTACAGCAACCCACTGGAATTAATTCAAAGAGTAGCTGTGTTAATAACTAGGCTCCCTCTCCTATCTCAAGAATATCAGATAAAGCATTAATCTCTAGGATATATAAAGAACTCAAAAAATTTAACACCAAAAAAACAAAGAACCCAATCAATAAATGGACTAAAGGACTGAACAGTTACTTCACAGAAGAAGAAGTGCAATCAATCAACAAATATATGAAAAAATGTTCAACATCTCTAGCAACTAGAGAAATGCAAACCAAAACTACTCTAAGATTTCATCTCACTGCAACCAAAATGACAATTACGTTGGTTACTTAGTGCCATACCTATGTTAAAAAAAAAAATACTTGTGGCATGTACTCTAATCCAGAATATCATGCCTTCAGATAATATGTCTTATTTTTAGGATTTTGCACTATGCCAAAGGGGAAAAGTGTTTTTAAACAAAGCTTTGTTCTTTCAATTATAATTAACAAATAATTAATAAAATTAAATTTTAAGAATCTTGCTTTAAAAAAAAAGAATACAAGCAACAGCAATAATAAATGTTGATGAGGATGTAGGGAAAAAGGTACACTCATACATTGCTGGTGGGAATGCAAATTGGTGCAACTATTATGGAAAACATTATGGAGATTCCTCGTAAAACCTGGAATGGAAACACCATTTGACCCAGTTTTCCCACTCCTTGGTTTATACCCAAAAGACTTAAAATCTGCATACTACAGTGACACAGCCACATCAATGTTTATAGCAACTCAACTCACAATATCCAAACTATGCAATCAATGTACGTGTCCTTAAAAGATGAATGGATAAAGAAAATATGGTATGTGTATATATATATATATATATGTACACATACATACACACACACACACAGTGGTATATTACTCAACTTTAAAGAAAAATGAAATTATGATATTGGCTGGTAAATGGATGGAGCTGGAGAATATCCTGCTAAGCAAACTAAGACAAACCCAAAAAAAACAAAAGGCTGAATGTTTTCTCTGATATGCAGACGCTAATTCACAATAAGTGGGGTTGGTACTAGGGAAGAATAGAGTTACTTTAGATTAGGTAGAGGGGAATGAAGGAGGGGAAGGAGTATGGGGACAGGAAGAACAGTAGAGTGAAACAGATATTATGACCTCATGCACATATATGATCATGACCGATGTGATCCTATAACACGTACAATCAGAAAAATGAGAAATTATACTCTATTTATGTATGATTTATCAAAATGCATAAATGTATTCTACTGTCATGGATAACTAATTAGAACAAATTTTAAAAGTAATAAAAATAAAGAATATCAATAACCTTTTCAGACTGGGGATGTGGCTCAGTTGTAAAGCAGAGGGCCCCAGAGCCAGAAAAATAAACCGACCAACCAACCAACCAAAGAGGAAACAAAAAAACTGAGTATCAGTTACCAATTATTCCCAGACCCTTAAAACCTAGCAATAAATTTGTCTTATTTCTGTCAATCCCAGTCTACTTCCAGGTCTCTACAGCTGCTTCTGAAAACTTCCTTTCCCCAGGAATTGCTTTTTTATCTTGCTGAGGGGGTTAGCAAGTTGCACTATTCTAATTTAGGTAAACATACCAAATAAAAAAGAACTATTTATCAAATCATAAATCCCGAAATAGGGTATTTGATTCTATTCTTCAGGGTCTAAATATCTATATAATTTAAACTTTTGCATAAAAGAACATGACAGGGAAGAGGTTGGATAATTTTCCAAGGATCATACTTTGAGTTGGAACCAGAGTTCATGACCTATTCAGTTAACCCTGGGAGATGACAAATACTGTTCTGACCGCTACCTTTAGTATGGCTCCTTAATAAAAACTGAGTGATGAATGAATTAGAAATCAGAAAGAAACGCTTGTCTGTTTCATTATTTGCATGTTTTTAAGATCTTAGTTAACAGATTCACCCTTAGCTTCCTGCCTTGCTTCCATGTCATCATTAAACACATATGCAGGTGCACACCTGCAGTACATAAGGATGAAGTTGCAGGTAATTAGCTATCTTGATAGGACTCTAAGTTGTCAATGCTCCATTGTTCTTTCCAATAATATAAAGCATGTGCTTATAAATAACCTATTGGATATGCACATTTTTAGTATATATTTTTAGTATATATTTCTAAAAAAGATTTAGATTATATAGAAAATTTTATTTTTGTTTTATTTTAATATGTATGCACATGAATACATAGTTGTATCTATCATGTATGTATGTCTATATGTCTGTAGTGCGTGTGTGTGCATTGCCAAACACTAAAACTTGAATTTAAAAAGTCTATAGATATTTAAGCAATCTTAAAATAATGGTTTTCTTTTTCCTCTGGAGAGATAAAGATGGGTGGTTTAAAAATTGTATTTCATACACCATGTACTTTTAAAAAATAATGGAAACAATTATTTTTAAAGTCTAATAAAAATAAAGAAGTTAAGCTGGTTATGGTGGCACACACTTGTAATCCCAGCAGCTTGGGAGGCTAAGGCAGGAGGATCACAAAATCACAGTCAGCCTCAGCAATTTAGTGAGGCCCTAAGCAACTCAGTGAAACCCTAGCCCTAAATAAAAGTATAAAAAGGGCTAGTGATGTAGCTCAGTGGCTAAGAGGCCCTGGGTTCAATCCCCAGTACCAAAATAAAAAAAAATAAAATAAAATAAAGAAGTTAATTAAAAGGTGTTCCATGTTCCAGTTTTTTTTGATAAAAATTAGAGTTGATCAACAAATATGTACATAAATGCTGTAAAACTATGGAAATTGATAATATCACCTAGGAAGGTAGAAATGAGTGAGCTCAAAGGGCAGGCTTGGCCAATTCAATGATGAATTAGTGAGTCTTCTTCAAGGAAAATAATAAAAATATATGGATAGAAATTTCAAGATGGTAGAATGATAAATTATTTACAATAAGTTACAAACGTGAAAATGATGAGTATATATTATCAACATCATAAATTCCAGGAAAACTGCATAATATTTAGAAATATTAAAACCAGACTGTCTCATAAATATTTCTCTCATTTTTAGATACATATCCTGATTGTCTTCTCATAAGAAAAATAGTTTATAATACTGTTTGACATTGGGACAATAGAAAGATAGTACTCTGGTCATCTAGCATTGTTCTCCATATTCATCCAGTGTTGGGACCTGATATAGTTTAGATAAGAGGTGTCCCCCAAAAGCTTATGTGTGAGATAATGCAAGAATTTTCAGAACTAAAATGCTTATGAGGTGTATAACTTAATTGGTGGATTAATACACTGATATGGATTAACGGGGTGGTAACAGTAAGCAGGTAGAGTGTGGCTGAAGAAAACAGAACACTGGGGGTGTGCCTATGAGGTTTATATTTTGTTCCTGGTAAGTGGAGCTTTATCTTTCAGCTTTCTGGTTGCCATGTCCTGAGCTAATTTCCTCTGCCATGCCTTTCTGCCATAATGTTCAACCTCACCTTGGGTCCAGAGCTATGGAGTTAGCCAACCATGGACTGAACCTCTAAAACCATGAGCAAAAATTAACTTTTCCTCCTCTATGTTGTTCCAATCAGGTATATCAGTCACAGCAATGATAAAACTGACTAAAACAGAAATCAAGGGCTGGGGTTGCTGCTCAGTGGTAAAGTGCTTGCCTAGCATGTGTGAGGCACTGTGTTTGATTCGCAGCACCACATATAAATCCATAAATATAAAATAAAAGTCTGTTGACAACTAAAACAGAAATCAGTACTAAGAGTGGGGGCATTGATGTAACTAACCTGACCATGGGGTTCAGAAGCTTTTGGAACTTTATAGAGTTTATGGGAAGAATTTTGAAAAGTATAGAGATGGGAGCTGGAAAAGGTTTAGAATGTTATAAGCAGAACTTAATGGGTGATTCCAGTGGGAGCTCAGAAGACCAGAATGAGAACAGGACTACAGACAGTTAAGACTGAACTCACAAGTTTTTGGAGAGGACTCTATTATAAATTGGACTAGAGGTCACTCATGTTACAGCTGACAAAAAAAAAAAAAAAAGTTGTCAACATTTTGCCCATGTCCTGAGATTTTCTATGAGGCTCAATGTAAAGGTGATATACTATTTAATGTGGTAGAGGAAATTTAAGAAAGCACAACATTCAGGTAGTAACATGGATATTGCTGGTGGTTGATAGCCAAATTTACTGTGATAATCAGGATCAGAAAGCAATACATCAAGATTTGAAAAACTTGCAGTTTGGCCAGAAAAGTGTGAGTAAAACTGGGACTAAGGAAGTTGTGGTTTTTAAAGACATTGCACTCACCAAAGAAATGCTAAGTGCTTTGCAAAGAGATAAGATGAAGGATTGGCAAGACCACACCCTTCTCAAGTTTAAGGGTGTAAAAGAAGTATTCCTTTGAGAAGAGACCCTGGGGGAACCCTATTTGCATAGCAGAGGCCTAGGAAATTGTTTCACTATGCTCAGCTGCCCAGGAACTCAGAGGCTGCTGTCACTGCAGTCCCAGGAGGCTTGGTCATTACTTGAGATAGTAGCAGACCTTGGCATCAACCAAGTGGTGCTGGTTCTGCAGGAATGCAGGATGCTTGAATTTGGGAGTCAGGGAGCTTCCAGTCAGAGTTCAAAGGAAGGGCTGGGAGTCCAGGTCTTCCTTTGGTATAATTCCTTCTTTCTATGTCCCTATGTATCCTTTGTGGAATGGAAATATTTACTCTCTGCCATTATATATTGGAGATAGACAGATAGATAGATAAATAGATAATCTTGCTTTTGATCTTTGCTCTCAAACATAAGAGTTTGCCTAGAGTCTCAAATGAGATTTTGGACTTGAACTTTTGGGCAATGCTGGAACTGTTAAGAGTATATTATGTGGACTCTTGGAAAAGGACTAAATGTATTTTTCACTGCGATGTGGGCACAAGCTTCTGGAAGCCATGGACAGAATGTTGTGGCTTAGATATGAAGTGTTTCCAAAAAGCTCATGTGTAAGTCAACTCAAACATTTTTGGAAGTGAAATAATTAGATTATGATAAGTATAACCTGATTGGTGGATTAATCTAGTGATAGAGATTAGCTGGGCAGGAACTGTAGGCATTTAGGTTATGACTAGAGGAAATTGGTCACTGGAGGATGGCTTTGAGGTTTATATTTTGTCCTGGGTGCTCTGAGCTCTGTTTGTTTTCTGGTTGCCATGACCTGAGCTGATTTCCTCTGCCATGCCCCTCTGTCATGAAGTTCAGCCTCATCTCAGTCCCAGAACTATGAAGTCAGTTAAACATCAACTAAACCTCTGAAACCACGACCACAATAAACTTTTCATTTTCTATTCTCTTCTTTGTCAGATCTTTTGGTCACAGAGCTGAAAAAGTTGACTAAAACATGACCATAGGACCATTTATACACATGGTGCTACACTGTACTTTCATGTTGAAAAGGCAGGTGACTTGGCCAGTGGAATGTTTTAGGAACCTCACTAACCTCACATGTATGTGAACCACAAAAATGCCCCCCACTAAATTCAAAAGTAACAGCATCTCCTTAACCCAAATTGTCTTTAATGAGATTTCAAAAACATATATGGACATTCCAACAGTGCACATGATAGCAAGGATGATGTTGGGAATTGAAATAAAAAGATACTATTGCCTTAGTCCTTTAGTTTAAAATATTTTACTTTTGCAAATTTTTCAAAAACTTACAACTATGTCAGTCCTTTGCCCAAGGTCTTGGAAGAGTTTCATGTAATGGAGAGATCTCAAGGCCTAAGTATCAAAAGCTTCACAGTAAATCTCCCAGTGGGTTGGTTAGAGGAATTTGTAAAGGTGAAGGAAGAAGAAAGTTGTCAGAGACATAGGGGGAAAGTCAAGAAAGTAGAGTATCCTAGCAAAGTAGGGAAGAGGGTTTTCCAAAAGGGTATGAAACTATGCCATATTTTGCTGATAGGTTGACCAACACAAAAAGAAAAACAGTCACTAGGTTTGACAACATATAGGTTGTTGGTCACCTTGACAAAACTGTTTAATAGGAAAATATGGTTGAAAACAAAACTAGATAAAGTTATGGAGTCTGTGGATGATGAAAAAATAAACAGAAATTTATTCATCTATTTTAAAACCACATTTTTTTCCTGTATTTGGAAACTTTGATTATGCCCATATGGGTGTAACTTCTTGGTGCTCTCATCTACTATGATAAAATTATCTTTTCATGGGTTTTTCCCATTTGAATTAACAGCTCCTTGTCATAAGGATAAGAACTTTTTTATCTTATATTTTCATGGTCTACCACATAAATGATTTGAATAAATGTTTGTTGACAGAATGAATGCCTTTCAGATTTAAAAAGTCTCAGGGGCCAGTTGTGCAAAAATTTCAGGGGCCTGAGTCTACATCTGGTTCTCTAGAAGATTTTTAAAGAAAGAAGTTACTCTTCTGAAAGAGGACTAGGTAAGATCTCACATCTTTGGTTATACTGAGAGAGAAACAGAAAGAAGGAGCATAAGAGAGAAAGGGCTTTCAAATAGTCATTCTTAAGAAGTTCTGTATAATTCAATTCAACTAACATTTATTGATTGCTAACTACTTCCTAGACCTTAAGGCCTCAAAATGAAAAAGATCAGGTCCAGACTAAAAATGAAAAAGTCGAATGTGATTTTGTAAATAACAAGATAGACAGACAGAATCCCAGGAAGAAAGAGGGCCAGGGTATGAAGAAACTAACTGGGAGAGAAATAACCTCAACTGAAATTTTAAGAAGGTAAAAGTTATCTAAGTGAAGTGAATAGAAATTTCATTCCAGAAAAAATTGTACCAGGGACCCAGTTGTGAACTACATTATAGTGAATGAAAAGAAACGACCATTAGCATGAAGATGATCCCCAAAACCAAAAATACTAGAGAAGTTAAAGTATCAGAATTACAAGGATGCCAAAGTTTGACTTGTAAGAGTTGAAAATTGGAATGTGCCTATTTATTTAGTAGGGTTCTTGCCTCCCATATCCTGTTCCAAAGAAAAGAGCAGATTCTTTGCCTCTTTGTTGGGACTTCACCTGTCCAGGTAACCCCTGCCATGTACTACCCCACAGTCCCCAAAAGTTCTGGAAGTAAATCTCACCGCAGCTGCAGTGCAGTCACAGTGTGTCTGCTGACTACTCGAGAGTGAAAACAAATAGCAGCCATGTGCTGGCCACACATTCCAATGGGGATCCTGCCATCTGTCTTTGTGTTCATACAGTCATTCATATTTCCAGTTCATACCAGCTCGATGCCACTTCCAAGTAGTACTTGGAATAGTTAGAACAGAGAGAAAGTTCACAGACAGCACTGAGCTTTGCAAAGAGTTCAGCACACCCACACAGAAGAAGCAGTGTTAGGGCAACATAATAGTAATAACTGTGATAATGATAATAAAATCTTCCAAGGTAATAGACTCAATGGTCATGGATCCAGGGGTGCAGACAAGGCCCAGAGCCTGACTCTATTACAAAGTCAGACATACCAAATATTGGGAGTCAAAAAATAAAAAATGCTTTCAAGTGGCAAAACCCTACTCTTAGTGATCTTTGCATTATTAACTAATCTTTTCCGTAGAATTAAAGTATTTAATCTTTGTCCCCATATATAGGTTAAATTGTGCCTGCCAAAACATGTTGAAATTTTAAGCCCTGCTACCTGTGAATATTACCTTATTTAGAAATATGTTATTTGCAAATGTAATGAAGTTAAGAGGAGGTCATTAGGATGAGCATTAATTTTTATAGTGTCCTTATTGAAAGAGGGAGATTTGGACACAAGTGGGGAAAATGCCATGAGAAGACAGAAGTTGGGATTTCTGTGATGCATCTGCAAACCAAGGAATGCTGTCATCAAAGACAGAGGCATGCAATGATTATCTGCAAGAGCCCTCAAGAACCAACTGTCATGACACCCTGATTTTGGACTTCTAGCCTCCAGAACTGTGACACAAACATTCATGTTGTTTTAAGCCAGGTGATTTGTGGTACTTTATTATGGCATCCCTAGCGAAGCAATACATACCCTTCAACAGGTAAGGAGATGATACCTAGAGAAGTCAAGTACCTTGAGTACAGTCATGGATAATGACAGAGCAAGATTTGGAACCCAGTGTTGCCTAACTCTAAGGTCAAGCTCCACCTCTAGTCCATTCCACCCACAACATCGCCTTCTCAAGTGGTTCTGCTTACGTGTTCAGGTTAACAAGCCCGTTTTCGAATTTGCATTTTTTTGTTTTGTATACTACCTACAATACCTAGTATGGGACTACAGACAATTCCTTAGTACTATAATTTTTTGGTAATGGAAGAGAATACTAAGAATATTCTTATATTCTTAATATGAGACCAAATGTTCTTATTACCTATTATGAAGTATTATTTATCATTATTATTAATCTCTCTGTTTTCTTAAAAATAAACATTTCAGTTTTGATTACATTTAGCTCAACATCATCAGCCAGAGCTATGAAGATTCTGCTATCAGTGTCCAGTGAAGAGCAAAGGGAACAACTCTTAGTCAGTGTGTTGCTTTGGTCCTCTTATTAATTCTTTTCAGTGGGTTCCCCACAGCCCTACACTCTATTGTCTCTTATCTGTTTAAGGATGTAAACTAGGCTTGGTAATTTACTCCTTCCAAATTTCATCTTGAATTGTTCCCCACCCATGTGATACAATGGAATGTTCCCTCCAATGTGGTTTGCAAAATTTTGGCTTCTGTTTTCTGAGCTGAAAGAGAAATGGCTTTTCTGTGTATGTAATGAGACCGATGTACTTGTCTTTGTTCTAGTGGCTCCTCAGCATCCTCTCTTCCTTTCATAATGATGGGGATAGGGCTTGTAGAACCCTGTGAATCTACAGGGCCTCTTTTGTAAAAATCTGAACAGATCTCACCTGCCACAGGCTGGAAAACATTGCTGTCCCACCTCTAAACCTCTTCTAGAAAGAGGATACAAATATGGTGTGTATTTGTTGCTTACTGGAATATATGCTTACAAGTGCTTTATCATTAATCCGTTTCTAACAGTGCTCATCGTGATCAGATGACTCACTGTGAAACTGAATGTTCACTCCCTCCTTTCCAAGGGTTCAGATTCTTAGACTTCTAACATTGAGGTGCAGTGTTGAACACTTTGTTTATTCTCACAATCCTTCTTTCTCTGTCAGGAAAAGAGGATAGGATGGCAGATGGGCTACTAAAACCATAACAATGCTGTTAGAAATTCTTGTTGTTTCTATTTCACACAAATTGAAATTGAAGGAAAACATTTAAACATAAAATGTGTACAAGTGAATGAACCTTGGGCAAAATGTTTCCATAGTGAAATGGAAAATATAGTACAGTGAACATTAGAGACTCAAAACCTTTGGGAGACACTAACAGAACAAAAGTCTTCATATAATAGTATACCTCTATACTACTGCCCAACAGGCCTCAATATTGACTTTATATAGCAAAATGTTTTTCTAGGTTGCTGAAATCATGGATCTCAAAAAGTTAGAGCTTTTAACATGCCAAGCTTAATTTTCAAAATGCCAAACACATACAACCACGCATTCTTTCTGAATATAAAACTTTGCAGAAGAATGCATGTGTGTCATTGTGTGTACATGCACATGGGTACATGTGAGTGTCTGTATACGATGCATACTCCAAAACTGCCAACTCTCATTCTTTCAGAATGAGGTGCTTCCATTTATTGTCTCAATTTCAATCTGCCTGGGGCCTAAAATAAAGAGAGTCACAATTGATTTCAGTTGGATATTTAGAAACTCATTCAGATTCTTTCTGAGTCAATTAGATGATCACAAGTTGGCAGCTCAGTAAATTTCCTGCTGGGAACTAGATTGCAAGAGAAAAAAAACAAATAAAGATATTATGTGCAATTGTCCATCAAGAATCAAGAATTCTGGATGAGACCATAATTGAAACACCTGTTCTTATACTTGCTGGGTCCCATTTTGAGTCAGAAGATAAGGAAAATATTTCTATACTGTATCTGTGACATAATAACAAGACACAGTTGGTCTGCCCCCATTTCTGACACAGAGCTACTAAAATCCTTGTAATTTTCTGAGTGCTAAGTGTTTTAGAAGTATCTCTGTTTTGATGTTTGGTATTAGCCTCAAATTCCTAATACAAAAACTTCTAAGACCCTTGGAGTCTCTGTGGTGATGAGTGTCTTTTTGTTTGCTGATAAGATGAACTGATCACCAGAAAGACTAAGGAATGACTAGAAGAATGGAACTTTCTGCTCAAACCCCACCCTGGGAAGGGAAACCGGCCTAGGCACTTTCTCAATCATCAATGGGCAATAATTGAGTAATCATACCTACCTCTTTTTTTTTATTTTATTTTATTTTTTTTTTGGTGCTGGGGATTGAACCCAGGGCTTTGTGCTTACAAGGCAAGCACTCTACCAACTGAGCTATCTCCCCAGCCCCCCTACCTCTTGAAACTACCATAAGACCTCTACACCACAGGGTTTGAAGAGCTTCCATTTTGGTGAACACATCTATTTACCCAGAGGGTGGTACACCGCAATTCCACAAAGACAGAAGCTCCTCTGCTCAGGACCTTCACGGACCTCACAGTACATACCTCTTCATTTAGCTCTCTGCCTGTATCCAGTCCCTTACAATAAACCAGTCATGTAACTAAATACTTCTTTGCATTTTATGAGCCATTATAGAAAATTACTAAACCTGAGAAGGAGATTGGGAATCCTGAGTGTTTAGCTGATTGGTCAAAAGACAGGTGGTAAGCTGGGACTTCTGATCAGTACCTTAGGTGGGGACAGGAGCACTTTACCTATGGGGTCTCTGATAACTACAAGTAGTTAGTATCAGAAATGAATTGAAGGGCACAGTTGGTGTCTGGAGAGCCGAAGAAGTCATTAGTGTAGGGGGAAAATCCATATATTTGATGTCAGATATGTTGCAAGTATAGAAAAAGTTTGCTTTTGTCTTAGGATATCCATAGATGTCTTTGCTTTTTACACAGAAAACAAGCTCAGCTGGGAGTGGTGTTTTGTTTGCAGTGCTGGGGATCAAACCCATAGTCTTAGGCATGGTAGGCGAGTGCTCTACCACTGAGCTACATCTGCAGCTGCCAGTCTGGTTTATATCACAGTGGTCATATTCGATGAGATGGGTAGTGAGACTGATTTAATCCAAACCAGCAATGGCTTGGACTTCCTTTTACTGTTGCTCTGCTTTGAAGTGAATTAAAGATCCTGTGTGGGGTTTCGAAGATATACAGGAGCATCGCCAAATATAAGATAGTGTACCATATGCCGTATTTGATAACCAAATAAGAGAATGACATCTAAACAATGTCCCATGATTTTATTACCTTTTCAGTGATGGTCTTGCTGAGGAAATAATGCTTCCATGCCTCTTAATGCCTTATAAAACCAATATAGGATTATCATTGTTTATCTGAAATGCTTTGGACAAGAAGTGTTTAAGATTAGGGATTTTTTTCTGATTTGGGCACATTTGCATATATATGGTATATCTTGGGGATGGGAACAAAAATCTAAGCATAAAATTAATTTGTTTGTATAAACCTTAAGCACACAGCCTAAAAGGTAATTTTATATAATATTTTAGTTTTGATTGTGACCTACCACATAAGGTGTCAGGTGTAGAATGTTTTATTTGTGGTGTCTGGTCAGCATTCAAAAAGTATTGGCATTTGGAGCATTTTGGATTTTGGATTTTCAGTTTTTTCCATTCAACATATAGGAAAAAACCTATACATAGGATCATGGATTTAATGATGACTGAGAGCTAATTTTTTCAGTTAGTTTATTATTTTAAGTAAAGAAAAACTAAATTTAGTTATCTAAAGCAGACATCAGAAAACTTTTCTGTAAAGACCAGAGACTTTACAGTCTCTGTTGAAACTACCGAAGTTGTTGCTGTATCATAAAGTATCTGTAGATGTGCTGGGTGAATGTGATTGTGTTCTAATGAAATTTTATTGGTGGACACTAAAATTTGGACTTCATGTCCTTTTCACATGTACTTGACTTTTGTTTTTCTTTTGATTAAGAAAAAAACAAAAGAACGTAAAATCCATTTTTGCCCCACAGTTCTTAAAAAAAAATAGGTTTTCTTTTTTTTTTTTTTTTTTTTTGCTGTGCTGGGGATTTGAACCCAGGGCCTTGTGCTTGCAAGGCAAGCACTCTACCAACTGAGCTATATCCCCAGCCCAAGCACTATGTTTAGGAATAAAAGACCATCACAATTAGGAACATAACACTGCTTTGTATGCCAGATAATATTAATAATTCCCTTCTCTGCATTCTTCCAAATAGCTTACTTTACTGATTAACCCTTTGCTCATGACTGAAGGAACTAAGAAAGGAAATTAATACTTAATTATTTGACAAGTTAAGAGAGATATGTTCAGACTAATGATATATTCCAGTCAACTAAAGATTATGCCATATGTGCATGAAGTTACTATTTGGGATGCAGGGACATGTGGAAGTCTTCTGAATAGACCAACTATTTCACCAGTCACAAAACTTCCATCCACAAATCTAATTATGGAATATTTTATTAACACTTTGTAAAAAAGACTCAAGTTAGTAACTAAGAATGCTAAACCTAGAGAAAACACATAGAATATATTCTGAATAAATACATAATTTTTAAAATAAATATAATATACAATATAAATACATAAAGAAAATGTTTCAGATTTCTCTCCAAACTAGTGGTTCACAAAGGTATCTGATATACATTAAAAGAAAAAGTTGTTTTCATGATTTAATCTTATTTAACATAAAAAAAAATTAAGAGGATTTTAAAAATCATGGGACATGTCAAAAGAAGCATCTAATATTGGACAAATGAAAGTATCTTTGCTAGAAATGTTTAATGTGTAAAGTTGGCTCTGCTGTTAACAGATCCAAAAATGTGACATAGTTTTCCTCTTAAATGGGAGGATACAATATGGTGGGAAAGAGAGAAAATTGCTTTCATTACAGTAGGTGAACAGGGTGCACCTGCCAGTGTCCAGGCCATGGAATACTGGTCTGGTCCAGGTATTATTTTAGCTGACTCTGTCCTGGATTGAGATGGTTGAACAGCTACAGAGGATAATTAGTGACATTTTTGTGATGATTAATTTATCAATTTGGGTCACAGATTACCCAGATATATGATTAAGCATTATTTCTAGACATATCTGTTTGGTGACTAGCATTTGAATCTGTTGACTATGTAAAAAGCCAATTTCCTTCCCCAGTGTGGGTGGGCATCGTCTAATCCAATGATGGCCTGAAGAAAGTATAAAAGCAAAGGAATGTAAGATTTCCCCCCCCCCCACCTGACTTCTGAGATGGTACATTGATCTCCTTCCCTTGGAGGTTTGGATTCTATAAGAGTCAGACTGGACCCTACACCATTGGTGCTTTAGCTCACAGACCTTGAACAACACACAACCAGCTTCTACAGGTCTCCTAGTCTCCAGCTTGCAGATGGAAGATGATGGGACTTCTCAACTTATACAGTCACATGAGGCAATACCTTATACTTAGTCTCTCATATATATATATAAACATATGTGTATATATATATATATGTGTGTGTGTGTGTATGTGTTTGTATACATATACACACACTTACATATGTATATGTACATATACACATATAAAAATGTTTCTCTATCTGTTTCTCCAAAGAAATAGGACCAATATCTATTTGAACCAATATCTGATATCTACCTCTATCTGTACACACACATATGTATAATAGATATAATTAGGTCGGATATGTATTACTCTGTCATGGTCTGCCTGCTGAACTCACAGTGATATTTGTCATTCCATGAACTGTGGTGATAGTGGTAGTAAAAGAAGAATTTTATCCTTTGTTTATATCCGAACATCATTTTCCTAAGCAGGGCACAGAGGCACATGCCTGTAATGAGAGAAACTTGGGAGACTGAGTCAGGAGAACAGCAAATTCAAGGACACCTTTGGCAATTCAGCCTACTGCTCAGCAACTTAGCAAGATCATGTCCCACAATAAAAAAATAAAAGAACTGGGGATGTAGCTCAGTGGTAAAGCACCCCCAGGTTCAATCTCCAGAATCAACATGCTCTCACCACCAAAAAAAAAAATATATATATATATCTTTTTCTTGCTGGAATCTGAAGTGAAAGATCTTTCAGAACATTCCCTGTATTAGCATATTAGGGTTCTCCAGAGAAATAGAATTACTATATTATAAATAATAGGTATATAATAAATGTAAATAATATGTACATATTATATATAATATATAAATTACATATTATGTTGCATAATATGATATATATTGTAGGAATATATGTTATATATAATACATGAAGCATACAATACATTATGTTTCTCTGAAGAACCCTGAATAGTTCAGTTATACAGAAAATGTTCTTGGGTTATATAATGGAGTTTTTTCACCTCAGATCCAGCAAGTAAAGGACATTTTGATGTGAACAGAGGATAGAATCTTCCTCTCACCACCACCATCACCATAATCCACACAATGCTGAACAAGGCAGAGATTCAGCAGGCAGATCATGACAGCAATTATAGCTGAAGATTTTAAAATAAACAAGCAAATTGCAGGCAAAATCTGTGACATGAGAGAAGAGAGGGCCTAAAAAATATCTCCCAAGTACTTTAAATAAATTTTAGGCAGACTAGTTAGGGCCCCAGAAGGAAAAAAGAAGACATACTTAAACCCAGTAATTGAGGAAAATTTAATAATGGGAACTATTTATTATAGTGTGGGAAGAGCTTAGGGATAGCAACAAGAGAAGTCTCAGGTTGCCATCCACTCTTACAAGACCCAGGCCAGAAAGCTCTAGGTAATAGACTCTAGAGAGAACTTCTTGGCATGGTTGACTGACTGAGGCCTTCATCAGGAGGTTATGACCAACCCATAACACCCTGGCAGGTAAGACCCTGGGAAATAAATACACCAACCTCAAATTCTTCCTTCTCTTGGGGTTCTCCATTAGGGAACCCCAACCAGAAGCCAATAGGCTGAACTTTTCTCGGGTCAGCCTCCCAGGGGGAGGGCCATGTGGAAAAGGAAGCAGGAAGGATGTATTTCAGAGGCAAAAGATGTCCACATCCACTATATGTATAATGATTTTCCAACTGCCAAATGGAAAATTTTCTGGAATTACATGAAATAAAGATATAAAATATTTCATATATTTGGTTAAGAGTTGACAAACATATATATTGAAACGTAAGATACACATAGAGAACCTAAGGTAGCATATTTATAGGTTCAAATCTTCTTGTCTTTGAACTCAAAGGCATATTTACAGAACCAAATCAAAAGAGGCAAACCAGAGGAATTTTGAGGACAAAATTTAAAGTTTAGAAATATCAGTAAGAAAAACTCTTAGGAAGGAAAGTAGAAACATCAAGAAAATTTGACAGCAGTGTCACAAAAGCTGAAGAAAAGTGCTTCAGAGTGAAGGAGTCCAAATTTTTGAAAGCAACAGAGAAATGAACAAGAAAATTGAAGGCCATTGCCTTCGGAGAAATATATTTTTAGGATTAGGGAGACAGTTCTAAACTTTCATTCTTTAGATCCATGTATTTAGCTGTTATTTGATCACCTCCCACCCCCCAAATGCATGTACTGTTTTCATAATTAAAACAAAGGACCAAAACAATAATGACTAAAAGTATTTAACTGTAATTTCAATCCCACAATTTTAAGGTACTCACTCTTACCATCTCTGGGCAATAAAAGAGCACATGGCAAAATGTGTGCCACAAAAGAGGACTTTAGTGAGGGTTTGCTGCATGAATTACAGTGGCCACAGGTGAGCAAACAACTCCTGGGGAGGGAGATTAACTAGCCAGGGAAAATAAGAGGAAGAGCATAGTAGGACCAAGAAGTCTAAACTGGTCTTAAATTTGCACAAAGAAGAGTAAAAATTGTTTTCTAAATTACTAAATTTGCTCATAATAGGCTATTTGTTTTACCAGCATCTTCCTGCCAGCAGTCAGTGAGTGACTATTAGACCCCCTCAGTAAGGCATATTATGATGCTAATACAAGATAGAAGAAAGTCAAGCAGTTTGCAGGATTGGCCCCTTTAGGAAATAATTTAGCTGTACAAATAGCAGAGCTGTTATAACTCCAGTGTACTCCAGGCCTGTGTCACTATCCACGGGGATCATATTTAATGGCTCAATGAGGCATTGGCAGTTCTCAGCAAATAGCAATACTTGGAGTTCAGTAGCAAAACCATGGTACTGGGTGGTCTCTTCCAGTTACAGTGTGTCACTATTTGTCAGTTAATTGTCATGGGAGCTTCCCACATGGAATGGTGTCCAGGATTAGAGCAGAGAGCCTCAGCTGGAAACTAGGGAATGCCTATGTCTTAATAACAGAACCAAGAATAATGCACTTAGCCAAGTAAATAAGGATAGGGCCTGCTTACTCATGAAGTACAGAGCTTAAGGCCTAAGATGTTTTTAGGGACTCATGATGTTTTTTTTCATGTTGATTGCTCTTAAAATCAGAAGGAAGAAAGAATGTAATAGTAGTAAATATATCATAATGAGTCGTCTTGGTTATAATTTTTTTTAATCTATCAATATATATTTCTTTATTAAAAAAAAAGAAGTCCAGAGAGGAAAACATACCTAGGGTCCACAAAAGTCCTAAATGCCTCCAGGTGAGACTGGAGAGAGAAGAATGAAAGTCAGTGGCCATTTGGCTTTCTGGAGCTCACCCACGAACACTAAAACTCAGTTTTTAATAAGGGTGAACTCTCAGTTGATCTCCTTTCAACCTTGAAATGGTCTCTAGAAAGAGGTCTGAAAACCATCACCATTCAGGACTCGAGAAAGCAAAGTTTGTTGGTCCAGAGTGATGTCCAAAGACAACAATTTAAATAGGCAAGGGGACAGACAGATGATGATAGTGGGAACACAAGGTTAAGAGAATAATTCTATTAAATGGGACTACTGTGCTGACTCCCACATACTTTCTTTGCAAAAAAGCAATTTACCTGCAGCCCTGCCTGCCATAAGTGAATAGGATATGTCGCATTGCTCAGGAGACTACCAGGTATCTGCAAGGAAACACAGGCAGGGGACAATGTTAATAAGAGGAACCGGAGTTACTTTGAAAGGAAAGACTTTGGTGACTCTTTTTTACAGACCAGATTCTGGAAGATAAGGATAATTCCTCCTAACAATAAAACATGTATAAAGAACTAAGAATCCAATTAGAAGCAGTCAGCATGGGCCAAGAGGACTTAGAATTGTCATGGTAGTGGGGACTTGAAAATCTAATGTCACACTGCTGTAAGTCGAAAGTCAAGAAGTAGACCTAGGAGGGACTCCCCAGAAACCTCTCTGGGAACCCCAATAAAACTGGAGTGCAGGAGAGCCATGTTGTCCCTCTCCTCTCTGAGAGGACCCACTCTCTCCCTTTAGAGAGTCCCCTTTCCATTTTCCTATAAACTCATGCCTATTACTCTTAATGACACGTCTGAAACCTTTCTTATTTGATTGCAAGAATTGGGATTTGATGTCCCGATCCGCGGGACATCAACGGAGGACGGCGAATCTAAGAGAGAAGGAATGAAGGGACAAAGAGACACAGGGAGTGACAGCAAGACAGGAATTCTGATCAAGCTGCAAATTTTTATTGTTCACACAGGTATTTATGCTGAGGGAATGAGGGGTATGACGAGACGCAGGCTGGTTGGCTGTGTTCTTCTATTGGGCTCCTGATAGGGTGCAAGTTCGCGATGACAGAAAGGTGAAATCCTGGAAGAGAAGCAGGGACGGCACCATAGGCACCATATTGTCAGAACTATCAGCCAGGAGGGGGGAGGGGCGTGCCTTGTGAATCTGTCAGTTGCCAGTTGCAGGGTGTTTGTGCAGGGCAAGGCAACTGCAAAATGTTCCCTGGGCTGCTGCTTATCGTAAAGGTCAGGACATTCTCAGAATGAGAACTTCTTCTTGGTCCCTGACAATTTGAAGGGCAGGTCTTGGCACTGCCTCAGTTTCACCCAGTTCTGTAACAAATATATGGAGCCCAGAAGACCCAAGCCTGAGTGACCACCGACCATTGACAAAATTTACAGACCAAATATTGATCTTCACATTTCTCTCTACCCAGTTGAACTGATTTACAAGCGTCAAAGGTAATAGTAAAATCTGAAACACAATTTCTCCCACATGCCTAGTTTCTTAAAGTGAAAGCTACTTATCCTCCAAGAACCCTGGAGCAGGAAATGTGGAACTCGTAGAGAAGTAACAATCAAGGAAGATGAAAGGAGAGGATGGTGTTCTTGCTGAAAGATTTATATGATTTTTTTAACTTGCTCCCTGAACCTGTTCCCATCCATGAAGATACTAGAGGGAGTGAGCGTGGCAGTGGTGGCCTTATCAATCATATGACCTATCAACAAGAAGCCTCCTGTGTTCTCCATCTGTGGGAGAAAAGGCTTTCTGACTGCTCTGAAAACATGTTAAGGAGAAATACAATCCTCCTGACAGGAATCACTTTTCAGCTCAGCGTACACGCAGAAGGCACGAGGCCCTGTGTGGGAAATGAGGATGTGACAGTCACTCAAGCCAAAGAAGGATCACTTTATGACGACACCTGCACCAAAGGCTAGAATGGAGATTCCATGACCATTTCTTGCCACTGGGTAGCCTTTTGAAGAGACTCAAATACCCAAATTTAATGATTTGATGGCATGTGTCATTCAAAGGAACAGTCATCAGTAGAATCAAAGGAAGTTGGTTCCTACTGACTCATGTCTCAATGTATCCTAATTATATTACCACATACAATCCATCAAGTAGGTTTCATATCAAAGCTATGTTTGGGTATGCTTTTTTTAGCTGAATAAAGCTTATACTCAGGAGGTAAAGTTATTTTTTCATTCCCTCTCAAAAGTTTATGGCACAGAAAAATAGCCAAGCTATTTAACATCAAGACCTTTATAGAATCTCACCAAGAAACTCAGATGTGTCTATATATATTTCTGAACTTTCAACTGTCTTTCCACCTGACAGCCTCAGACTCTGTAGAAATCCAGTTGAAATTCCCTTCAGATGGCCAGTGTTAGAAAAGTAAATACTGTGTGATTTCCAGAAAGCAGAATAACAATCCAAGCTGTCAGTGTGGCAGCTGATCTGTCAATAAGACTTTGACTCAATGAAAAGCCCCTAGTGTAATTAAACATTTTCTAGGGCAAAGCAGAGCCATGAGTCATCTACTAGAAACAATATCAAAAGGATGGCAGAGAATGCCATTTACCAGGATCTTGTCACTCACAGTAAGCCTATATTTAGATAAGTTAAAGTTGAAATCTGAACTGTGTTTGATGACAGATCCCTGGGCACAACTGGGCTACCGTTTGCTTGAAATGCAGAATGGATGGTGTCATATCAACTGTGGGCAAAAAAACAACTCAGCACCTAGAATTCCAGGTCATCAGATCCTACCCTTCAAATCTGTCTGCTGGACTTAGTCTGGTAACTTCAAACCAAGTAACTAAGGGTTTTGGGAGTCCTAAGATAAAAACTGACCTGGGGTAGCCTATCTTTGAACATTACACAATTCTGGGATTAGGAGCTAGAGTAGGAAAAAGTCTTATCAAGTCTTTTAAAACAGCATGTGGGTCATTAATAACTGCTTAATGATAATTGTGTGTGAAATATTTTACATTTGATTTAAGACAGTTAATTTTAAATAATGGAGGATGTGTAATAAGGTACCCTTTGAAGAAAGAAGCTCAAAATACAAATTAAATTTGCATTTGCACCTACTTGGTCTCCCAAATACAACATTCTGGCATTAGTCATATCTATATCAAGAAAAGGACTAGATTTTAAATTTCACAACTCAAAATACTAAAATCAAAAGAAAAAATATTAATACATGATTACAAAATTCTTAAACCTTTGTATTTCACAAAATAATACAAAATAAATTTTAAAAATACTTCAATTTAGAATATTTTAAAGAAACATGGCAATGATCATGTCAGTTTGTACATGCTTTTAACTTACCTTTATTACATATAGATAAAATACTGACTTGAATAAAGGACCTAAATGTATATTTCACAAAAGAAGAACAAATGGCTGGTAAATTTATATATCCAAATTAAAATGAGAATGTCACCTTTTAAATGTTAAATTATTAGAATTTTTAAATAAATAATATCCAATAATAGTTTTAATAACATTGGTGAGAATATAAATTGGAGCAGCATTTCTAAAAAGAATTTCATTACAGTTATTAGAAACCTGAAAGAATATTCAAATCATACACAAGGATCTTGGGAGCTTGTTCAGAGAATTCAGTAAGGGAACCCAATCATTCCTATACTTTTGAGGAAAGAATGGTCTTTCTCTTCAACTTCCAAGGGCATGCCCTCAACATTGCTGAGACAATAAACAGTCAGACCTCAACTCATCTCCATCATGGAAATAGCTTAGGAGATGGAAACCACAACTACATCATTCATGCAACCCTTTTTTGGACTGTTCATTTTTCTTCTCAGAATCAGCTTCTAGAAAATAATCATATTATGCATTTATAGTTTTATTCATAAAGATCTTCATTGCAGTAAGAAATTTATGAGTTACTGTAATTTATAATAGAAGAAAAAAGTCCAAGAAGGAGCAAATTTATACCAATAGTAGTATACACTGTGTCTATTCAAATGCTTTTTTTCAAAAGAGAATGTTAAGAATAAAATTGAATTCATAAAACCTAGGATCTTTATAAGATAGCAGTATGTATAAGCAGAAAAACTACAATACATATGATGCTGATCTCTGGGTTGTAGAATTAAGGTTTTTTAGAAATTTTCTTACATGATTATGTGTTTTCCATGAAGCCAGTCAAGTTTGGTTAAAACATGTTTTGGAAATTCTAAATATAGCCCCTAAATTCTATTTGATAAAAATGATCGATTTAATGCTAATTTATAACAATAATCAAAGTGCAGTCTTCCTTCAAAGGATATTATAGAGGCAGAGGCTTTAAATTTTCATAAAATCTTTTCTACATTTAAAAAAAAAAACTAAGTGACCTAATTAGTCTGTGCTTCACTCACTTTCCTACTTTATAGCATGAAAAGGTCAATAAAATTGTGCTCTTCATGAATTCATAAATTCCCACATAACTTCAGCTCTCAGTGTTAGCAATGACCTGTAACTGTGGGCAAAAATAGGAAATGCTATTTTCACTATTGGCTTCCTATGGATTCCTAGTGTCTAATGTTCTTTGAACAGTTTTGGACTACCTCTAAATAACAGCTGTGAGGAGGAACTGCAGTACTTCAATCCTTGTTTTTGGCAGTAAGTATTTGTTTTTAATGTGAAAGCAAACAACGAAAGAAAACCTTTCCATCTGCTTTTATCAGAAAGAAAATCAAATGGAAGTCACAGTATCCTCAGCAAATAGCACTTGACTTTGGTGCACAAACACATCCTTCATTTATAGACACAGCTTCCTAAAGTGTTAGGTCAACATTAGAATGATAAATAGTCAGGGGCCATGTGCTTAGGGAGATTTGGGGCAATGTTGAAAAGGGCTTCCCCACATTTTTCCAGTTTGGGGTTGCTTATCTACAAAGTTGAATCTCTAGGTGAAGATTCTGAAACATCAGTCCCATTTCTTGCCAACACAAGCTTGTTGGACTAATTTTCTCCTTCCTTAAAATGTCCGTACCTCAGAGATCAATCCACGTCTTATTCATTTTGCATTTATGGACTTGTGAAATATGTACCTTAAAAGTAGCAAGAGTCTAGATCACTGCCTGCCAAGTCCATAGACCATTACACAGGGCTACATAAAAGTGATAATGAGAGTTACGAGGCACATCAGTATGTAAAGCAGCAAGCAAGCTGCTAATTAAAAGTAACTTGGGAAATTGGATTAAGACGGCAAATACAACAGACTTGTTTGTCTCTAAGTCCCTATTCAAATCTTCACAAATGACAGAAAACACACCCATTTTCTTTAAATGTAGGTTCATTATAGCAGTGGAAATTTATAAGGCAGTCAAATTTGGTCAGAAGTTTTAAATAAATCTTCACATGGAAAGCAGATGGGATAAATATGTACAGAAGAGGACTATCATAAAAGGTAGAAAGGGCTTCAAAGTTGCTGCACACCCAGAGAGCTGCACACCCATTTAGGTAGATTGTGTAAATACAGTGAAGAGATTAGCACAGTAAATAATTGCTCCATGATCTCTGCAAAAAAAATACACACGCACACACACATACACACACGTAAGCAACAACAGAGATCTTTGGAAGATAGCAACTTTGATGGTGTTAACATGGACTACAGAATCTCCAGAGTCAGCAGGAAAAGGGTGTCTCAATACTAAGAGAATAAACACCTGGTATTTGTCAACCATATGTCATGCCACTGCTTTATCAGTAGGTACGTTTACTAAGCATAACTACATTTATAGACAGGCAAATAGAGACTCTCTGGCACAAAGATTATATCCAATCTAGAATCACTAAACATTTAAAAAAGCAAACTCCATGAAATAAAAGAACCAAATTAAGAATGAGAAAAATTAACATCTGAGGAAACAAACAGCAAATAGGAGACATCAAAAGAAGTCTTGTTAAGTTCAGATAAATTTTTGTAAATGCTTAGTTTTCAACGATTCAGTGTGATAAATTTTGATAACTGTGTACACTTGTGCCACTAATACTCTAACACATATTTTAAAGCATTTATATCACTCCATAGTTTTTTTCTTTTTTTTTTTTTTCCCCTTTTCACTCAATTCCCTTATCATAGGCAACAATTTTCATTCTTACTAAAATCTTTACTTATGTTGTTTGGACACATAATATTTGTTCACATTTATGATGTGTAATGTGATGTTTTGATTCATGTATCTATTGGGGAGAGGCAACAAATTTCCAATTTCAAATACCATACAATATCATTTCTTGATTTCACATAAATGAAATCATAAATCATTCAACCTGATGTTTTTGATGTTCATCTACATTGTGCATGTAATTAGCTTAAACTTTTTTAGTTGAAAAATAGTATTTCGATGGACAATTATAATCCATATTATTGATCCTTTCTCATATCAGAAGACATTTGACTTGATTCCAGTTTGAGGCTATTATAAATATGGACACTATTAAGCAAGAATTTTCTGGTAAATATGGGACTGTTATCAACAGGATAAATGGAAGTTTAACCCTATTTTAAAAATGCCAACAAGTTTTCAAAAGCATCTATATCATTTGACACCCCAACCATCTATGTATTAGATTTCTGTTTGCCCTATATCCCAACCAGCATTTGGTAGTGTCAGTCAATTTGATTTTCACCATTCTAATGGGTATCATATGGCTTAAATTTGCATTTCTGTGATGAGTAATGGTGTTGAGAACATGCTCATGCAATTCTTGGTGATTCATGTATCTTCTTTTGTAAAATGTTTGTCCAAGTGTAATTTCCATTTACTGATTGTTATCTTTTTATTGTCAACATTTAAAGTATATTTAAGTATTCTGAATATGAGTCTTTTGTCAGATATTTAAAGAACTCATATTCAGATTATATGACTGGTATCTTGGTCAATAATCAATCAATTCTACATGACATGGATCAGCCTTTGGACTCTACTTATTTATCAAAGCAGCCAATATCAAAGACTTTATGATTTTGGCTTTATATTCTTTTTTTTTTTTTTTTTTTTGCTATTCTTCTTTTTCAGGATACTTTTGTGTAATTTAGATTCTTTGCCTTTCCATATTAGTTTAGATATGGATATCTTCTAGAGTTAAAAAAAAACCTATTAAATTTTGGTTGAGTGTGTTTTGAGTATAAAGATCAATTTGAAGAGAATAGGTATCTTAATAATATTAGGTCTTTGAATCTATAAATTTGGCATATGTCTCCATTTATTTTGTTTTCTTAATTTTCCCATCAGTGCTTTATAATTTCCAGTGTAGAGCACTTGATATCATATCTTCCACTAAACTTATCACCAAGTATTAAATGCTTTGTGATACTACTGTAATTTTTAAATTCTAATTTTCCAATTGTTCATTGTCAGTATATAGAAATAAAATCTTTAAAATACTAACTTCTATATTGAAATTGTGCTAAATTCCATTATTATTAGTAGTACTTTTGGAGTTAATTTCTTTGGATTTTCTATATGAACACTCATATTGTCTGCAAAAAGGGAAAAAAAGACAGCAATTTTACTTCTTTCCTTAAAATTCATAAGACTTTTATTTTTCTTGCCTTATTACAATAACTTGGACTTATAATACAATGTTATATAGAAGTGGTAAAAGTGTATATTCTTGTGTGATCCCTATCTTAGGGAATAAAATTTATTTTTCCATAAGAATGAAACTATATAAATTTTTTTAAATAACTAATCTCTAATATTTCTTTCTATTTATTACATATTGAGATTTTCTGTTATAATAGAGCGCTGTATTGGTCAAATTCCTATTTGTATCAGAATAAGCACTGCTTCTGGTTTATTTCAATAATGTGGAAAATTACGTTGGTCGAATTTTTTAAATGTTAAACTAACATTGCATTCTAAAAATAACACTTGGGCATAAAGTGTTATTCATTTATATATTGCTGAATCCAATTTGCTAAATTTTATCAAATATTTTTGCATGTGTAATCATGAGGTGTATTGGACTTATTTTTTTCTCATAATAGCTTTATCTGTTTTGATATCAGAATAATGCTGGTCTCATAAAAGAATGTGGAAAGTGCTTATAACCACTATATTTTTGACAGATTTTAGATAAGGTTAGGAGATATATATATACACATATATGTACATATGTGTATATATATACATATATGTACATATATGTATATATATATATGCATACATATGTATCTCAAACCTTATATGTTTGATAGAATCAATTAAGGAAGACAGTTGGTCCAGGGATTTTGGTTGTGGGAAGATTTTAAATTACTAATTCAATTTATTTAATAGATATTAACCTATTCAGATTTTCTATTTCTTGATTCAATAGAAAAGTTTGAATATCTGTAGTGGATGTCTCTTTTTAAAATTTTCATCCAGCTATTTTTTTCTCTTATTTTCTTGATCTTTATTTCCAGATATTTATCAAATTTATTAATTTCTATAAAGAACCATATTTGGTTGTCCATTTCCATTTTATATACTTTTCCTTTTTAAAAATATTTATTTTCTTCTAGTTTTTGTTTAATTTGTTATTTTGTTATTTCTTATAGTTTCTTAAGGTTGAAGCTTATATTATTGATTTTGGATCTTTGTTTTTTAGAACATGAACATTTGAACTTACAAGTATAAAAATTTATAAACTTAAAAGTATAAAAATCTATAAATATAAGTAATAGCATAGCAGTACAAGCATGCCTTAAATTCTGATGTGTTGTGTTTTCACTATAGTTCAGTCTGAAATATTTTCCAATATTTTAAATTTGTCATGATTTTGTCTTTAATCCGTGGAAGATTTGATTTTGTTTTCTAAATGGAAAATGTTTGGAGTTTCCAAATAAACTTACTATTCATGATTTCTGACTTAATTCTACAGTGGTCAAAAATAACTACATATGAGCCCAAGCCTTTGACATGTACTGCAATTCGTCTTATCACTCAGCACATGCTCTATCTTAGTGAATGTTGCATTTGCACTTGTGAAGAGTGGGTGAATTCTGCAATGATTGGGTATGATGTTCTATAAATATCAATTAGTCACGTTGGATGAAATAGTTTATAGGGCATAACCTAACTACTTATTCCAACAATTACTAATAAAGAGCTGCTAACATATCCTATTATATTTGTGGATTTGTTCTCTTTATCCCTTTGGTTTTATTCTGCTACCTGAATATTACAGCTCTGTTATCAGGTACATACACATTTAGTATTGTTATATCTTCTTGATAAGGGACCTTTTGATAAATTTTTTATATTTTACTTCTACCACTCTTGCAATTGTCTTTGTTTGAACTTGCTATTTTTAGTACATATATAGAATAACTTTTTAAAATCCTCTTCTTTCAATGAAAATGTATCTTTATATGTGAAGTATTTTTGTATTCCTGGCATAGAGTTGGTTTTGCTTTTAAAAGTCCAATAAGTGCTTTATTTACATGAATTATTTAATTCTAACATATTTGGAATAATTGGTGCCATTTTATACCTTTCATCATGATATTTACTTTCTATTTGCCTAATATTTTTCACAGCTTTCCTTTTTCCCCTTCTTTTGTGTGGACAGCATTTTTATTTTCTATACTGACTTTTTAACAGTACTACTTTGTTATTTTTTCAATGCCACTTCAGAGATTACAATATATACTTTACCTTTTCACATTCAACTCTCAAATAATCTAATACTTAAATGTAAAAACATAGCATTGTAATTCATTTATTCTTCCACCCAACTTCAAGTTCTTTTTGTTATGTTTTACATTTACAAATGTTATAAACATCAAAATGCAATATTTTGATCTTAATCAGTAAATGGCAACTTAAGTAAATTAGAAATTTATGTAAAAATTAAAAATTAATAGAAAATCTTAAAGTAGTAATTAAAAGGTCTTTTATGTTTAGCCACATACATACTGTTTCTGTATTCGTCATTCCTTTCCTCAAATGTTGGCTTCCACCATTTTCATTTCCCTGTTGCTACAGATACTTTTATCATCACTTCTTGATCATAAAATCTGTTGTGAGATTTCCTTCAACTTCAATCTTTCTGAAAACATTGACTTATCTTCATTTTTGAAGGATATTTTTGCTGAATATAAAATTTTGTGCTGATCTTTTTGTCACTTTAAAGATGCCTTTCCTTTTTTTTTTTTTTTAGGTCTCTTTATTTGTGGTAAGAAGCCAGTTATAATCGGTATCATTTTAAGTTCTTTGGGTATAAACTGAGGAGTGGGATTACTGGGTCAAAGGGTGGGTCCATTCCAAGTTTTCTGAGAATTCTCCACACTGCTTTCCAGAGTGGCGGCAGTAATTTGCAACTCCCCCAGCAATGTATGAGTATGCCTTTTTCCCCACATCCTCACCAACATCTATTATTGTTTGTGTTCTTGATAATCGCCATTCTCATTGGAGTAAGATGAAATCTTAGCATTCTTTTAATTTGCATTTCTCTAATTACTAGAGATGTTGTACTCTTTTTCATATATTTATTAATCACCTATATATCTTCTTCTGCAAAGTGTCTGTCCAGTTCCTTGGCCTATTTATTGATTGGGGTCTTTGTATTTTTGGTGTAAAGTTTTGTAAGTTCTTTATAAGTTTTGGAGATTAGTGCTCTATCTGAATTGCGTGTGGAAAAGACTTTCTCCTACTCTATCGGCTCTCTTTGCACATTATTATTTGTATCCTTTGCTGAGAAAAAGCTTTTTACTTTGAATCCATTCCATTTTATTGATTCTTGCTTTGATTTCTTGTACTTTGGGAGTCTTGTTAAGAAATCATACTACAGAAAACAAAAAAAAAAAGAAATCATACTACAGTAACACAGTCACATCAATGTTTATAGTAGCTCAATTCACAATAACTAGATTGTGGAACCAAACTAGATGCCCTTCAACAGATGAATGGGTAAAGAAACTGTGGTATATATACAAAATGGAATATCATTCAGCCATAAAAAAACAACAATATTATGACATTTACAGATAAATGGAGGGAATTGGACAATATCATGCTAAGTGAAATAAGCCAATCCCAAAAAACCAAAGATTGAATATTTTCCCTGATAAGTGGATGAGGATATATAATGGGGTTTGGGGTTGGGGGTGAGAGAAGAATGGAGGAACTTTAGATTATGTAGAGGGAAATGAGAGGGAGGGTTTATGAAAAATGGTGGAATGAGACAGACCTCATTACCCTATGTGCATGTATGATTACACAAATGGTATGATTCTACATCATGCACAACCATAGATATGAAAACGTGTACCCCATTTGTGTACAATGAATCAAAATGCAGTCTGTAAAAATTAAAAATAATTTTTAAAGATCAATATCATTTTGATTTTTCTTTTCTACTTGCTCTTTAGATTTTCCTTTTATGTTTGCTTTTCAGCAGTTTTGCTAGAATAAGCCCAGGCATGATTTTCTTTCTTGGACTCCTTGAACTTCTTAGATTTTAGGTTGATCTTTTATTAAGTGTGGAAAATTTTCACCCATTGTATTCATGTCTTTCTTCTGCTTCATTATTGATCTTTTCTTCTTCTAGGACTAAAAATGTAGATTTCAATGCTTTGTTCCTGCTAATTTTTTTTTTACTTTTTTAATACTTACTTGAAAATTTTCTAATAATCTATCTTCTAATTTGTTGATTATTTTCTCTATTATGAGCAATCATGTGACTCATTTCTGATATAGAAATATTCCAACTTTTATATTTTTATTTTTCTCATGAAATCATCCAAATTTCTTCATATCATGTCTAACTTTTGCAAGATATTCTAACGTATGTACATAGTTTTTTAATGATTCCACCTGACTATCACGCTATTTGGTCCTTCTCTGGGCATGCAGCTCTTGACTATGTCCTCTCTTTCATGGGTCACATTTTACTGATTCTTTGTGTGTCTTATACCTTTGATCATACAAAACCATTTTGTTATAAAAATAAAGCATAATAAAGGGTAAAGAAATAAGATTTAATCCCAATAAAGAGCATGCCTTTTTTGTCAGGAATGTGTGTTAAGGGCTAAGTCAGCTTATTATGTGGCGTAGTTGAGTTGTATCTTGGTTTTGCTGAGTTTATTTAGACTTTGTTAATCCCCGCCTTCAAATGTTTGGAGGAAAGCATCAGGGCTTCCCATTCATCAAAACTCCGTAAGTGAAGGTACATTCACATGATGATATAAAAGGTACAACAGAAGAATAAATAAAAGAGAAGGAAGATTTAGTTGTGCCATTTTTATACAGTGTAACACAAATGTAGTAAGAAAGAAAATATATAAGAAAAAATTCTGGAAAATTGAACATAAATCCAGAGATTAATTTCTTATTGTAGTGAGTTATTTTTTTAACTAGGTAGTAGAGGAAACATCTTAGAGCTGTCATCCACAGACTTTACCTGTATTAAAATCATTCTGTAGGTTTGCCAAAATACAGATTGATGGGCTTCATTCTCACATGAATTTCCAATTCATAATCTGGAGTAGAACCACAGAATTACATTTTAATATGTTTCCAGATAATATTAATATTGCATGTTTTGAATTTTTTTTTTTTTTTTTTTTTTTTTGGTAAATCACTGTGTTTTAAAGAAGGTTAAAACCAATGTAAACTAAAAGGATGAATTAGGGAAATAAGCAGTAAAACAGAAAGATAAAATACCTGCTCTTATGGAATCTATTTTTCAGTAATAGGAGATGAGATATGGATAGAGACAGATAGATAAACAGAACATGATTTCTGATGATATTATTATCATAAAAAGATATCGTAACAGATGTAGACAATGGAGGGGTAGGAACAATTTTAATATGAGAGCTGAGCTGAGGAGAAGAAGAGTTCAAATTTCCAAAAATCTCAGGAAACAACTGTCCAATCAGAAAAAACAGCAAGGAGTTGAGATGGCAAGAAACTCAGTATGTTTAAGGCAGAAGCAAACCAGTGGTAAGAAAGGAGAAATGGTTTAAGTGGTAGATGAGAAAAATATCATTTGGTCCTGGTAGTCCATGAGCATGGGAAACAATTGCCTAGCATTCCCTACGCGCTGCGAAGCATTTGTAGGATTGAGCTGTCAGAACATTATATCCCGTTTTAACTTTTGGAAAGATCACTTCATTTATTTAGGTGTTGTATTATGGAGGGGATCTGGAGAAATGGCAAGAAAGGAGATAGAGATAGAATGTTTTAGGAGTCCAGGAAAGACATAAATTTATTTAGAGTTAAAAGAGTGGACTGCAGAAAAGTGGAGACACCCAACTTGGAATCTTAAAGTACACTGTGCATTAAAATCAGTGAGGCTCATCTTGGGTCAAGCAAATCATATACTCTACTTTGTGTCCCCAAGTGATTCTAACAAGCAGTCAGATTTGAAGTATATTGTTCTAACACATTCCTGTATCTTCTTTCTATTCCATTGGTCTTCATGTCTGTTTTTATGCCACTAGAATTCTGTTTTTGTTGCTAAATATCTAATGTGTTACTGTAATATAATTGAGATCAGATATTGTGATGCCCCCAGCATTGCTCATAGTCATCTAATCCTTGACAAAGATGTCAGAAACGTAATGCAGAAAAGATAGTCTTTTTAACAAATGGTGTTTGGAAAACTAATTATCTATATGTAGAAGAATGAAGCTAAATCCTTACATCTTGTTCTGCAAAAAAAAAAAAAAAAAATCAGCTCAAAGTGGATCAAAGACTTAGGAATGAGATCAGAAACACTGCAACTCCTGGAAGAAAAGGGGGTCAACGTTCTAAAAAATCGGTACAGGCATTGACTTCCTTAATAAGAGTCCTAAAGCTGAAGAAATGAAACCAAGAATCAAAAAGCAAGATGCCATCAAGTTTAAAAGCTTCTGCATAACAAAGGAAACAAGAGTATAAAGATAGAGAGCCTACAGAATTGGAGAGAATCTTTGCCAGCTACTCTTCTGACAGGGGATTAATATCCAGAATATGCAAAAAAAAAAAAAAAACCCTCAAAAACCTTAACACCAAAAGAGCAAATAACCCAATCAACCAATGGGTAAATGAACTAAATAGACACCTCTCTAAAGAAGAAATAAAAATGACCAACAACCATGAAAAAATGTTCAACATCCTTAACAATCAAGGAAATGCAAATCAAAACTATGCTGAAATTTTTTTTCAACTCATTTAGAATAGTAAGAATCAAAAATACAAATTATAACAAAATCTGGCAAGGATATGGGAGGAAAGGTAGAGTATTGGAACAGTATGAGAATCCCTCAAAAGACTAGAAATGAAACCACCATATGACCCAGTTATCCCACTCCTTGATTGAACTAAAATCAACAGACTATAGTGATATATGCATACCAATGTTCACAGAAGCCCAATTCACTTAGGTGTTTGTCAACTGAAAAAAACGAATAAAGAAAATGTGATATATATATACAAATATACATATATATACATATATATATATATATATAGAGAGAGAGAGAGAGAGAGAGAGATGGGGGAGACACAATGGAGTTCTATTCAGTCATAAAGAAGAATAAAATTATGTCATTTGTTGGGTAAATGGATGGAACTGGAGAAAATCATGCTAAGTGAAATAAGTCAGACTTAGAAAGTTAAGGGTTGAATGCTTCCTGTCATATGTGGAAGTTAGAGAGGGATGGGGTGATTGCACGAAAATAGAAAACCAATAAAATAGTGAAAGCGGGTGAGTGCATGAGAAATACTAAGGAATAAAATCCTACCAAATTAACCTACATCCATATACAAATATACCACAGTGAATACTGCTTATACATATAATGATAATGTACTAATTAAAATAATAATAATAATAATGATAATAATAATAAAAGGGACATCAGTAGAGCAGAGCAAGTGGATGGGGAGGAAAGGGAGGAGGGGAAGAGAAGGTATTTGGAAAAGACATTGAGCAAATTATATTATGTGCATATACAGATATGGCATAATGAAGCCCTTTATTACATATAAATATAATTATTACTTTAAAGATTAACAAAGAGATTACTGTAGTAGAGTACATAGAATCACCAAAGATTTCTACATAAGAAATTTAATAATAAAAGCAGAGTTTAAAATAGACCAGTTTGGTGGTATTAAAGAAATTGAAGATGAATATCCTGCCAATAAGAAGAGCAGTCAACAGGTTATCCTAATGTTTCAGATGTATGAGTCTGTTCTACATGAAAATAAAGTTGCCACTAGCCACGTTTCTAGTTAAATATAAATTAATTTAAATTGAATTAAATTAAAAATTCAGTGTCCCAAGCACACTCTCCACATTTCAAGTGCCCAGTTGTCCACTACATTTGACAATGCAGATTCAAAACATTTAGATCATCAACTAAAGCGAAAAGCATGGTTTGGGCTACAGAGTTGATGGGGGACTGAATCTAAGGGCAAATCTGAATCAGGAGAGGGGTAAAAGGAGGATTAACATGGCACAGTGGTAAGCAAAGTTGCACTGTTCCATAATCACATTGATTTTATTTGAGAAATTTTAAAAATCTGTATAAAAACACACTCAAGTCAGGGGCACTGTAAAATCAGTGCTTGCTGTGTTGCACAATTCACCACAATATTTTTTTCAATATAGGAAAATACCATAACTGATAAGATAAATATTATGATAGCAAGTTTTTTTCTCCCTCCTCTCCTTTTCTGTGGGTAATTACCAATGTCTGTAATTGACAACAGTTGATCAAATCAAAATAGGAAAACTAATAATGAGCCAGATTCTCCCACCACATTCCACCCGTCGAAGTCAGTGAAAGCTCTGTGCACACAGGGAGACACATGGCGAGCTAATCTGGCCTAGTATTTACCCAGCACTTTCAATCTGAGAATCTTAAAATGTTGAGCAAATATTCACTTGTATAGGCCATCCTAGGAGAAAAAAAAACATCATTTAGAGGTCTAACTAAATTGTGTTTTAAAGTTCCAGCTAAAGACTTCATGACACCTAAAATATTAGTATTTAAAAAGTGTGTTTCCTTCTTGCCATATATGTATGTGTCAGAATTCACAAGATCTGAACCTTCTGTTCTAAATTAAATTTGAGTATTCTTCATGGCTTCGCTCAATTTAGACTTTCAAATTCCATTGCCTTGACCTCAGATAAGAAAGATAATCACTCTTCCTCATTATGACCCAAATTAAATAACTCTACTCACCTAAAAACATATTCATGTGCCTTGCATAATTTATTCTTGATTTTAAATTTATTGGATTTTTTTTTGGATGAACTGTACACGAATGTGTTAATTGAATCTTGTTCTCAATTAACCACAAGTGGATTATCCAATTGGTAGGTCATTCAGACACCCTGGCCCTCTTTTCTCCCCCTTAACTGCTAATTTGTGGACGGCTGTCCCTGTCACTCTGCAGCTGGCCCTTGTGTCATTAATAGCAAAGCAAGCTGGGGAGAGAAGAGTGAGTGCTATTTGGCCTCAGTCTCTTGGTTAATTAGAGAAAGAGATAATGCTGCCAATTTGTCCACTAGTTCAACAAAAATGTATTCAATTTCTGAAATACACAAGGGGAACATCAAGATATAACTGTGGACAGTCTCTACCCTAAGGGAATAGAAAAGAAGAAAAAGAAAAGATTTTCCCCAGTTACTATGGGTGGGAAGTAAATTTAATTCTGCACATGGACACTGGAAAGTTCTTTCCAGTTCCTCTGTTCACATTTTTCTTGCCATTTCTTAATGGGTTTTATCCCCATGTTCCCAGTGGTGGCCGAGTCTGAGGCAGCCTCTCTGGTACTGAAGCCTGTGGCCTACAGCAGACCTGAGCCTAAGTCTTGAGGGCACATGAGAATGTCAAAGTTTTAAGACTCTCTGGCCTTTAAATAACTTGTGAAATCCCTGGAAAGAACTAAGAATTTAGGACTAAAAATGCATAGTATGGTTTTGTTGATGCTGAAATTCAGTTCTAATCATAGGCTGGTTTTGAAGGTGTTTCCTGTGAGAAGAGTCTCAGTTGAAGGTTCAAGGAAACTCAAGTCTTATAGTTGCATATAATCAGTTGTGTATCTGACTTCAGTCTCCTCACTGGTTACCTGTGGAAGTGAGAATGTGCACATCATAGAGTCAACATGGAGAAGAGCAAACACTTAGCAGGGTGCTGGCTCAGAGTCACTGTTCTGTATGTATGGGACACAAGTACTTCTTATTGTTTTCTAGTCATGGGCAAATTTCAGTCTGACTGGACCTCCTGCTCTTCCACCTATGGAATTAGGGAATAGCACGTGGTCCATGGAGTGATAGGTTTTCTTGAAAGCTCCTCAAAGGCCACTGTGCAATAGAAAAGATGGTCAGTGAAATACAGAATAACACCTCATACCACCACCTCTGCCATGCCCAGTTTAAACCATAGAACCTCTACTTTTACATATTTTATTTATTTGGAGGCCAATATCATTTAATTCAAATATATTTCTAGAGGAAGATGTACACCAATTAAAAAAAAAAAAGAGTTTGAAAACACTGAACCAGAAAGAACTTTGTGAGCTCCAATGCCATTTGATTTTCAAAACTTGTATTAATTTACCTCTTGAAATGCAAAATGTTATTAATTAAAAATGCCATATGTCACTAAAAAGATAAAATCATGCCTTCTCTTCCCAAACTATGAACATAAGAAGACCTTTATCTGGTTATCTAACTAAACCCTTTTTATAGCAATTTCAAATCATTTGGTCTACTTCCTTTCCTTTTCCTTTTCACCTAAAGTCTTGGATATTAAAATATATTTGGTTTATCAAAGATCTAATTTTTTATTCTTAAACTGAGAGAATGTATGTGAAGGAATGGGCGAAGTGAGGATGACTACAGGATTAAGAAAAGTAATGGTGGTTCCATTCCAAGTTTTCTAAGGAATCTCCACACTGCTTTCCAGAGTGGCTGCACTAATTTGCAGCCCCACCAGCAATGAACGAGTGTACCTTTTTCCCTACATCCTCGCCAACACCTGTTGTTGCTTGTATTCTTGATAAGCGGATGATGATACATAATGAGGGGTGGGAGGGAGGCAAGAATGGAGGAAGGAGGGACTATATAGAGGGAAAAGAGGGGTGGTATGGGTGGGGGAGGAGGAAACAATAACAGAATGAATCAAACACCATTACCCTATGTAAGTGTATGATTACACAAATGGTATGCCTCTACTTCATGTACAAATAGAGAAATAGGTTTCCAATAAAAAATTGCTTACAATTAAAAAAAAGAAAAGTAATGAAGATTATTTCATGTAAAAATGAGAAATAATTATTCCACCATGAAAGAACAGAATTATAAATATGGAGGATATCAGGGAAAATAATTTTCCTCTTTATATAATTAAATTGCACTATCTTAGAGAATTAATGTATGCCTTGGAAAGGTGCACCTATGTGTCTGTGTCAATGTTTACCTGCAGGACAATGAGGAGAATGAAAAGGCGAGTTTGATTCATGATCTGGCTTACATGAGTAACACAGACATTGTTAAATGTGCCACTGGGCAAGAGAAGGGAATCCTAGGGATGCTGCGGGAACAGTTTGAGATTTCCAGAAGACCAACTGTGCAGGAAGAGAGTCTCTAACTCTTTGAGCCTCCTTCCATCTAGAGATGAAGCCTACACTTCCTTCCTCAGTGCTGGGAAGTCCCTTCGACTTAGATGACCAAAAGAATATCATAGAAGTGATGATGCCTTTGTTTCTGAGAGTAGGTCTTAAGAGCTAACGGCTTTTATGCTGTCTCCCTTGGAACACCGCTTTGAGGGAAAAGACTGTCATGGTGTGAAAAAACCCAAGGAAGCAACATGGAAAGGTTCTAGAAAATGAGGTGCAAGGAAAGAGAGAGAGTAAAGCACAGAGAAGCCAGCAATGTGAGTAGAGAGGCCATCTTGGAAGGAATCTTCCATCCGCAGCCAAAGCTGCATGGATCAGAGATGAACTTCCCAGTTGAGTTCTTTCTAAATTCCTGACCTGCAAAATTAGTAACAAAATAGTTACTATAAGCCCCTAGGTTTTGCAGTTGATTGTCATGCAGTGGTAGACTGAATAGCAAAGATGATAAGGAGGGAGTTTTCAGAGAAGTGTGAGTGTGAAGAGAGCGAGCAGATCATGGGATCGTGACCACACACTGAGTACATTCTGTACTGGTTTCTTTTCCTGTGGTTTATGGAGAAAATCGTATTTTATATATACCTATCAATTTCTAAGGGGAGATATTTTTAGTTATTGCAACTTTTAGCAATCTTCAGTAGGCTAAACATGTTGCCTGGATGAAAGTATTGCCAAAGATAAAAGAACAGGTCACGCAGAGGAGAGGAGTCAGTCTCACATTTGTTCTTCTGCTGAAACCAATTCTTAGGACCCAGATTTCCACAGAGGAAACTGCACCCAGATGTTTTGGGGTGTGATGGGCCTGCTGGTTCAACCCAAAGTTGGAAGAATGCAGAAGAAACACACAATGCTGAGGATGAGCTCCCTCATGAGCAAGTTAGCTGTGCATGGCAGGACCACCTCTTTATATACTGAAGAAAAGTGACCCACAAGAAGAGGAAGGCTGAGATACTCACCGGCAAAGGGTCCAAAGCAGTGCCACTCACCTCCTGTCCTTCTCATAACCCAGCACATGACAGGGTTTTAAAGATTCTTGCTGAAACTATCATTCCAGATTTTATTTTTTGTACTCTTTTTTTCAGGCATTAGTCCAAGTAAGGTAAATCCACATAACAGACACTTAAGTACTGATTCCTTGAGACCCATCCCAGACTGGGAAGTCTTTCTTAGCATGCTGATAATTTTAGTTCAGGGATCTTTCTACCTTCTAGATGAGTTCTCTGAAAAAGCTCTTCAGAGCTCATCCAAACAGACTTCTGGCAGTCATTTTTGCTTGTTTTGTTTTTGTTTTTGTTTTTCAATATATGTGTCTATGCATTGTCAATAATATATCAGTCAGCTATTAATTAAACTTGGCCAAAAATGCTTAATTCTCATTTCAGGAGAAGTATAGAGCACTCCTTCTTACAAATGTTGCATTGTTTTCACTGTGAAACATTTTAGGATGACAGATAAGTTCAATATTCCTGAAGTGTTTTCTATTAAGTTCCCCTAATTGCATGTGTAGATATGAACCACTAATAGAAAATAGTTTAGAAACCCATCCCAACACTATAGGATGTGCAGAGAGCTAAGATGCATGGAATTCAGGTTTTGAGTCTGAAGACAGGGCTTTATTTGACGCTAAGCAGTTCCATTTGAAAACTATGTAGCTTAAGACTGGTTTTCTTAAATGAATCAAATCCTGACACCATATCATAAAAAATGAGTAATTAGAATATGAATATGTGAATAATCACAGCACTACCCATTTTGCCTGACCAATGACATCACTGTATTAGATATAATAGTAAATTCCTTACTTATATCTGCTTCTGCCATATGCCAGGCATTCTGATAGGCTCTTTATATCCATTGCTGACCATCCTCATTTGCATTCTGCAAAGGAAGTATTATGAACTACAGAGGTTTTGCCCAGGATCATACAGCTAATATATAGCATAGCCAGTATTTAAGCCAGATTCGCTTGACGTTGGAGCCATGTTCATTTTACGGTACGTTGCTGATTCTATATAAATACTGTCTAGTTGGTGTGGATGTTTGTCATTTGTACTGAAAAACCCTGAAAGCAACATCTGAGTTTTTCTTCTCAGGAGGTAAGTCACCTAGAAGCCTGGCCAGGGAAGAAAAAAAAAAAAAATTACAATAAATATCTGTTGGATGTATAAACAAATGAATAATCAAAAAAATGAATTGTCTCTGCTCTATTCTGAACTCTGGGTTACATAAATAATATGACACCATATGCACCTTGGAATATGAAAAGGACACCTTCGATACAAAAAAATGTATTAAAGTAACCAAAGACACTTTAAAATGTAGCAACTCTGACACTCATTGCCATCTAGAGCCAATTCCATTAATCAAAAGGGAAAGGGAAAAAAAAAACTTTCACATCCTGTTGCCTCAGAACAAAATTCATTTAATACCTTTTGAAATTTTTAAGCTATCTCAAAATCTCAGGTGAAAAAAAAATCATGCACTGGTATTTTAAATGAAAGTAAGAAGTAATGTCTATGTTCATGCAGTGTCAAGGCTGTGATTTTCCAGTAGTTTTGTATTCCTCTAACTAAAATGCTATCTACATCTCACTACTGGTGGATGTAAAGATTGTGAAACAAAATTGGGCATAATCCATCAAGCTCACACCCTGTGCCAACTTTACTCACTCTCTGGAGCACAGAAACTAGGTAAAAACTTATGCAGAGATGTTTAAATCAGAACTGACTGCTACTGATGAATATCTCCTGGGGGAATTAGCTCTTTCCCCTTTGATTTAATTCCCCCTGCAGCACTGGGCATTTGTATTCATCCTTTCTCTCCCGAGGACAAAAGCAAAGGTTAGTATTTTTGAATAGCTGCTGTACATTGGCATGGAATGACATACTTCCTCCAATCATCTAAGGAGCCATTATAAACATATGATGTGTTCCCATTTTAAAGATAAGAACACTGAAGCTGAATGAGGTTATGGAAACTGAGCAAAACCATGCATTTCATGAGTGATGGGACCAGGATTTGAAACCAGTCTGACTTCAAAGCAACAGTTTCTCCCAGAAGGAGAAGGGATGACTTAGCAGTAACAGAGATTTTTCAAAGCACTGAATTAAAAGTAAAACCTAATGTAGATTGAGAAAATTTGTTGTTTAAGTTTTGATTTAGGATAAGGCCTTTAAAGAGGAGAGGGAGAAGAAGGGGTAATGGGAGACCAAGTAGCAGAGAAGGGAGTGGGGAGGGAAGGAGAAGTGGTGTGAAGAGCAGATTATTCATGAAATAAGGCCACGGATTTCAGGCATCTATAAGAACTATTGCAGGGAGAAGAGGGGGTTTTAAAATGCTTTAAATTAGATGATTTAAGAATTCTTTTCCAAACTCAATCAAGTTAAGTGTATTCATCATTCTATATCCTCTCCACAATAAATCAGGCTACTGAACCCAAACCATCACTAGGAATTTTCTTGCCTGCACAACAAGCAGGTGAAGCACAGGGAAAGAGACACCACTCACAGTTCAGTGAATAAGTCTCTCTGAGCTTCTCCTACAGACTTTCTTCATGCTGGACCATCCATCACTGCACTCCTGTGTACTCAGCCTACTCTGCTTTCCTCCATTTTTTGCCCCAACTCAGTTTTTACATTTGATATTGTAACGCTTATTCTAGCTACAAGCTAGATATGTCTTGACAGCAGTCATAGAGTCTTATGACCTAAATCAGCTGTGTGACATCAAGAGACCTCCCCTTTTCCCTGCCTCAGTCCTGAGACACCTTTATCCTAGAACTACCTGTTGGGCAATTATCCAGCACGGTCACATCAGACACATGAGCAAGGTGCATACGGGTGTTTGTGGCTTACATCAATCATTCTCAACCCTGGCCACATGATCCTGGGGAGATTTAAAAAAATATTGATACACTTACCACAGAACAATTAAAAAACATGGTCTCTCAGGTTCTGCTCAGACTGAATTATAATTCAGATCTTTTAGGGGCAAGGCAATATTCCTGTCCTAGAAAAGCTCCTCAAAGCTGATGTCCTGGAGAAACCTCTTCCAAACCATGAACTCAAGTTCTGATCTGAATCACAGCTCTGCCTCAGGCTCTTTGTGGCATGCCAACACAGCAAATGATAGGTTCAGTCAGTAACATGAAAACTTCACGGTGGTTGTTGTGTACTATTCCAATCAATCAGTCAGGAGAAAGACTGACATTTTCCAGTCAGTGGGTGATTTGTGGCCCATTGGCAGAGATGCATGACTAAGTCTCTGGGTTTCTCTACCTGTTTTGAGAGTATTTGCAGCATTTGAAGATCACCTGTTATCTGCAGAAATAACTGTTGAGTCCCAAATTTACCCATTTATTCCTCTAACTCCTCAGAAATGGGTTGCCAACTTTTTATCAACAGAAGAAATGTAAGTTACTAAATGGTTTCAGGTCATGGTTCTACCTGCCTAGAGAGCTAAGACCACTTCTAAGGTGTACAGATACTATTGAGATCTGGCTATTTGTTTCTTTGCAAGATGTGGGCTTTATGTTGCCTTTAGATTCATTTTACTATTTTTTTTTTTTTGCATATACATTCAAGTTCTAGAATCTTCTATAGCAATTCCTGGTGACCATATCACTAATTTAAAAATCTGAATTCCAAGTTAGAGTTTAAAGCCTTTCATCAAATGACTCTCATATTATCCAACCTCATCCGTTTTTACTCCTAATTTGGATTTTGCATTTTTAAATACACCTTCTTGATGCTAGAAGATTGATTTCCATCTCCTCACTTGTTAGTCTTCCCAGGAGAATTGGGTTCTCCATTCTCCTCTGTTTCTCCAATTCAACCCTCGCCCTTTACCTTCCTCTTGTGTCATTTTTCCTCCAGCTATTCACTTCTCTCATCACTTTCCCCCAAGACATTCCAAAGTCTTCTTTTGTTCCTTTTGCTCAAACCTAAACCTCCATTGCCTTCAAAATTATAAGCCACTACATAAAACTACCAAATAATCAGGTCTACCCTCTGATTAATAAAAAGCATTGTTAATATTGGTGCATAAAAAATAGTTACTGAAACAATCACAGTAAAGCTCTACTACAACCCACCCTTTATTCAGGAATGCTACAGAATCAGTCACTCCTTCATGTATGTGTGATATACACCACATTTTTGCATGATGTGAAGTTACCCATAATGCTTTTACACCCTTATCCCCAAACAAGTAACTCAGCAAAAATGTTTGTCTCTCTGCCTCAATATGCTGCTTGTTAAAATAAATGGTCTAATTTAAAAATAAAAGTCTATAAGCCAAAATATCACATGAATACTAAAACATATTTTGCAGCTACTTGTACCTTGTACTTCAGGGAATATCCTCTTTCAACAAGACTTGTAGAAAAGACATAAGAGAAAAAAATTGCAAAACGTCACCCAGGCAAAATTGAAATCAAGTAGTGACATTTAGATCACCCTATTCTTCAAATCATAAGTTATCATTGAAATTGCTACAGTTTTCTTGCTACTTACTGAAGAAATACAGCCACTCAGCATAGATACTAAATCAAATAAAATTTAATATCCTCTGAAATCACCATAATTTCAGAATAAATATAAATGGAAAAACCATAAGTTACATTGATTAATTCAAGTAGATTCAATTTTTTATAGGAAGGTTTTGCTTATAAAATAAGAGACTCAAATGCAAAAGAAATAATTTTTATCTTAAAGTCATAAATTGACATCACAGTATTAATTTTTTAAAACAGCAGAATTCTAAATATTGGATTTTTTAAAACTTTATGAACTTTAAATCTGTATCAAGTAAAATATAAAATAAACATGCAATTCTCTTTTTGTCTTAATAAAGCTATGCTTGAAGTTCACAAAAAAAAATTATTTATTTTCTGGTGCTATTTTTTAAATTCTCACTTTTCAGGGCAGATTCTACCCAGACTTAGAAGCAAGTGTATTGAACTCTTCTTAGGCTTTTCCCAGGTAAGCAAGGAATGAATGTGTTCAACTGAAAAAGAAAAAAAAAGAAAGAAAGAAAGAAAGAAATTAGCTTAGGGGCTCTGCAGATTTCCAGATTACATGGTATACACATATATATACATCATACGTGTGTGTATGTATATATATATACATACACACACACATGATATATATGACAGTATAGATACATATATACATACATATGTATATATAATGTACATATATGTGTGTGTATGTGTTAATATATATATATGTTATCTTCTGTATTTTTCAGACTAGTAAACTCTGAAGCAAGCAATATATAATTTTCATTGAAGATACCAAATGACTTTTATATTTTCTCTATGGTGCAGTAAAGTACTCCTCTTTTCCCTGAGAGGAAAAGTATTATTCACCAAGAATCTTGAAGTAAGTCATCAGAAGAACTGAGTTTACGTGTTTTGTGACTGGATTTCTAAGCCTGTCAAGTCTATAGATTTTTACCCAAATATTTTATGTTTCAGATTGCTTTGGAAGTCTCTAAGTATGAATCAGCGATACTGAAAACAGGGCCAACCTCAGTATTCCAGAATAAACAAGTGAAGCAGGGTCCTACAGAAGGGGAAAAGGACTCTGGGGTGTTTTCAAGGAAAATTAGCATGACACTGTACATGGAACTGAGGTTTCTGGATCTCACATTACAAGCACTTTGTAGGAAAAAAGATATTCTACTCGAACACGTGAGTTCACACAATTAGTCACAATCTAGAAGTCGTAGAGCAGTATTTTCAACCCTCTGACCTGAACCACTCCTTAGCAGTAGACCTATGGTCACACCCCAGACATGTGAAAACAAAACTGCTCTGCTCAGCCCCCAGGAATCGGTAGTTTTTGCTCCCTTGGGGATTTCCTGATGCACAAAACTTTAAAAGCAATGTAAGATACCCGCAAGTACAAAATAACAGGTTCCAGCATATAGGAAATGGGGTTTGCACCTCAATACTCTAAAATGAAAATGGAAAAAATACCAGTGCCTGCCTCACAAAATGAGATCATGAATATGAACTGTAAGGAGTAGGGCCCCTATAGATGGTACTGTTAATATTCTACATCAGCTTCCTCAACACGGCACAGTCCCAGACTGCCAGCCCCTGGTGCATGGTGGAGATAAGAACCAGAATTCTAAGAAGACTTTGAGGCACCTGAGTTTTCTGTCTGCTTCTGCAGGTGCTGAAGCATTCCCACTGCAGCACCCTCCAAGGTTCAGTCTGACATGAATCAGGGCATTAATACATTCACATACTTACCCAAAGTGATGGACTTCTGTGCTTCTGTGAATTAAGAATCAAGGCTGATTTACATAATGTTTAGAAAGCTCACAAACTTCGTATTTTGTCTAAAATAATTGTGATTCTCCAAGGTTTTCCCAACTGTGCCAATTTGGCTGAGACGTCTTGCTTGGATTGCCAGCCTGCATCCAGATTTCTCAGTCTAATCTTTGGCAAGATCCTACTAACTCCAGTTTCAGGACCAAGTGACTGGCAACAGCCCAGGAGCCCAAGTATGCTATCCTGCCAAATCAGCACTGGCCAGGAAAAAGCTTCAAGAATGTGAAACAAAGGAGTTCTTCCCCTCAATGCAGAACTCAACTGAGCCACCACCCTGCTGCTGGCCAAAGGGATCTCCTCACTCCTCCTGTCCAGGGGAGGCCATCACCAGCCATGCCATTAGAGGAACATGGAAGTACAGTGAAAATGTTCCATCATATTCCAAATGCAGAGATAAGAAAGGACAGGGAAACAGTTAAATCAAATTAGTTCATATCCCATAAAAATAACATCCCAGCAATGGGTTATTCTTTTATATGTCTTGCTCATATATTCAGGGATTATGTAGATGGCAGAAGGTGAAGCGTGTACTCTTAATTATCCCAATAATTGATTGTTACTTACAGTCCAGCTTACCAGTTCACTTGAAGTCTTGAATTATCTTTCCGTGCTACCTACCTAGATCGATAGACCATAAAATTATCAAATCCCCACTTCACTTTGTAATCTATGATAATAAATATAACTTGCTAATAAATATAACAGTGGCAGCACAGCCAGTAAACTTCACAATTCTGAACATAATTATTTTATATTGCCACTTTCAAGCATCAGAATACTAAAGATATAGACATTTAGCCGTAGGAGTTATATATATTAGGGAATCAGCTTGATCCAACTGCTCACGACACATTCGGGAATAGTAAAACGCAGAGAGGCGACACCAAAACTGGAACCAGCTGTAATTAGAACACATAAATTATTCTTTGCTCTTTTTTTTTTCAAAATAAGTCAGCTATTTAATCATAAACAGGGAGATATAATATTATTTCTTTCTGTTTATCACAATTAAAGTAATTTGGAAATTTATTAATAGCTTCTCTCCAAAGGTTCTGTTTCAGGGCTATTTTCAACGTTTGCCCTGAAAGGTAACATTCTATCTGTCAGTCCCAATAGTCTCAGATTTGTCACATTAGGTTATTTAGTTACAGGTTTAATAACGTTCTTCCCTGTATCTATTCTATCCTTGTTAGTGCAGGAAAAGTCTTCCGAAATTCAACAAGGAAAAGACATCAGTATAAATAAATGGTATATCATACATAAATCCAATAAAGTACACAAAGCATGTGCAAATATTAGAGTGGATATGCATATTCTAAAATGCATACAGGCTAATTAATTAGAGCTGTTGAAGCTAGCAATGTATGGTTCACAACTTTGGGATTCAGGGCATAAGATACCCTCTACCCCATGTAATCAGAGAACTAAATCATGTCAGGCCAGACAACCATACTAAAGCACTATTGCAAATATCCCAAGCTCATTATCCTATGGGACACCAACAGAACTGGTTGGAAGATGCAAAATTTAGTCAACTGTTTTGTTTTCTACAATGCCAAGTAACTACCTAGACTCATTTTAGCACAGACTCAGCCAAATAACGATATTTGTTAAACATCTGAAGTGCTGAGGTAACCAAGTCACCCAGTTGCTTTGACATCATCTTAACTCAAACACAATATGCATATTTTCAATCAATTTACTTTGGATTCATTTTTATATATGAAACATGGTCAGTGTTCCATGAACACATTTTCAGAGGAAAGATTGCTATAAATATGATGTGATAATGACTGGAATGTTTCGGGGAAGGACAGGAGGAGAAAAGAAGGCAAGTGCAAACTCTCATAAAATTTAAAATAAACTGTGAACTAAGACTTGGCATTTCATCATTTTTAAACCAAAATCTAATTAGTAAGTTCTGTCCTTTAAAAGAATATTGCAAGCTTTTCCTTAAATAAATATTCAATTCAATCTTTGAAAAAGTAATGCTTAACACTTTGGCTAAGTCTTTCAAAATTTGAAAAAAAAAATTGAAAATAAAAACAACATGAGAGTGAGAACAACATTATAGAGGATAGATGATACGTAGGGAGACAGACAAGAAATACCATTTTAAAAATAAAGATTTCAATTTTGGACATCTATTAAGAAGCAGTATGAAAAGAATTTTTAAGTAATGAAGAAGATAATATGTCAACCTCTTAGAAAAACTTCCATTATTAAGCCTTAAAATATAATCTTGAGTTTCCTGGAGAAAAATCAAAAAGAAAGAAATTAAATTTTAAAAAAATAAACCACACAACTTTATTTATTATAATAAAACATTAGTTCTGTAAGAGGTAAAGCTTTTTCTCAGATCAAATTTGAAAGTGATTTATTATGTTAACTGCTATCTAAATCACAATTAAATAGTAATGGGTAAAATTCTATCATGATTTTACAAAGAACTAAGAAATATTCATTGTATTTCCACTTCTTCTTATGTTGAGGTGCAGTAAGACAGAGAACTGAACAATTAAGTCTAACTCATGGTTTTATGTCCACAGAATTTACTAAGCCAAACCAAGACCTGGAATATGTATGTTCAAGGTCTGCCTCCATTAATTATTAGCCAGATGATACTGGGCAAATTTGCTTACCTTCTCTCAGCCTGTTTAACCATTTGCTAAATGTGATAATTGTATATACATATATATATATATATTATAAAATTAATGCTTGACTTACTGATTAAATGTAATAAATTATATAAAGCATCTAGCCTTTTGCTAATAGAAAATAAAATATTTCTTTTTCTTATTCTAAACAAGATAATTTCATCAGAATTTGACTCCCATGACTTCCTCATGACTTAGGCGTGACTTAGTAAAACAAAGAAAAAGTATAGAGAATCCAGGACCAAGAAACCTGAGTTGGAATCTGAGATTTTAGGCTTAAATATGATATGCAAAATAAATGGAACCAGGTAGATTCATCTTCAAGTGTGGAAATTTTCTAGACAGAACAGAAGATGACTATGGATATTATCTTTAAAATATTAAAGTTTTTCTTAATTTGTTGTTGTTTTTCTAATAGACACTTAGGATCTTTTAAGAAATATTCTGAGAAATTCACTCACTAAACTCATTGGTAATTTTGTGTTTCTGTGATTGATAGCAGTTGCTAGGTAAAACCAAACAGGAAGGAGGTAGGTGGTAATCTCATCGACTCAGGAGGCTGAGGCAGGCAAACTGCAACTTTAAGGCCAGCCAAAGCAACTTAGCTGGACCCTGTCTCAAAATAAAAATAAATAAGTTAAAAGGGCTGGGATGTAGCTCAATATTAGGGCACCACAAGGTTTAATACCCAATACCATAAAAAAAAAAAAAATTCAAAAAAAGAAAGTCACAGTTATGCTATCTTTATCTTGCAAGCCATGCTATCTTACAATACCATCATCTATTAACAATACTTCTTTGACCCCTAAGACTCTACTAGAAACACAAATTCTCATGCATCTCATGAACTGAGAGTGGAGCTCAGCAATCTATATATTAAGAAGCCTTCCTGGTGATTGTGATTCACACAAAAGTTCAAAAAATTATTACTTAAGAGTCAGAAGTTCTGGGTTCAGGATCTGTTTACTACTTACAGATTTGTGACCCTGGATTCATTTTCTGAATTTCACCTCCTCATCTACAAAACACTTTCCTGACCTTTTTCATGGTTTTAGTTAGGGACATAGAGCAAGCTTACACTGGCAAAGGGTATGGAATTACAAAGAATTATCAAAAACTTGCTGAGTTGTTAAACTTCAACAAATAAACTATCTCTGAACATCTGAAAGTTTAATTATTTGAAAGGTATACATACTACCATTCATGGAAAGAGAATGAGACAACCAATTTACCTGGAAAAGAAACTGACATGACCTCATATCACAAAGAACAAACCTGGCAGGTTTCAAAGGTTGAGTAGTCCTAAAACATCCCCAAGCCTGCAAGCCACCTGCAAGTGTGACTGCCAAGGGAATTGCCCCAGTGGAATTTGAGTCAAGTGACCTACCAGCAAGAACACAGTGAGGGAAGCTTGCTGGCCTGCCTATAGCTAAGGAGGTGGTTTCCATTCACGACATCTGCTGCATTGTTAAGCAAAAGCATATGGACAGGCATGTTTAGAGAGACTAGGGTTATTTATACTCACAATGGAATGTGACTTATATTGGGGTCTTAACATAGCATAGGAAATCCTCCTGTGCGGCTATGCCTAAAGTCACATTTGTTCACATAGATGAGTGAAGAGTCATTTTTACTGAAAAAGTTATGCTCAAATTCAGAATGCTCTGATAAATTGGATCCACAGGAAAAAAAAAAAAAGTCTATGCTATTTTGTGACAGCAGCACTTTCCATGTGTTTTATGTTAATATCCAGAGCTGGCAAACTACTTTGCCCTATTTTTTTAGATGACTTTTAAAGAGAAAAGTGCCCACTTGCTCTATAATCTTTATTTTAAAAAGGCCTTCTTAGACCCTTCTCCTGAAGAAATTGGGTCAATGAAAGAGAAAGAAATATTAAAAGCACTTTAAGAGGAATGGGAGCATAGCTGTACAAATTACCATGATCATTTCATTTTATCTGCTATTGTTACAGTAAATGCAGGACATTGCAATAAATATATCTGAAAGAAAGATACCTAGACTTTACCTGAAACTTTTTATTATATGTGTTTACTTTACATTTTTCCAGTTATTGAAAATTATATTGATACTTGCTTGGTTGACTCCTCTTTTCATGAATGGTAATGAGCATATAATATTGATGATGAACATTTACTACTGCATTTTATCTATTTGTTTTGTCCATGATTTCTACCCTCATAACTACTTCATGCAGAAAAATTTATAGAGAAAGTGATGGGGGATCCTCCTTCACTTGGTTCTTTCACTGAGGAAGTAGAGACAGAGATGTCCTGAGAATGGCTCTCTTCTAAGATAGCATGCGCCCTCATTTTCTCTACTTCAGAACTACGAAGAATATCCTAGAGGTGAGTAGAATAGGAATAAAATATCCCAACAATAACCTTCAGAGAAATGATGTACTTTTCCGACAGTCTGCTTTTGTGATCTCTTATTTCCAGTAGGAACAACCTCCAATTTCTTCTAATCATTGGCCTTTAAGGCCAGTGCTCTTTGGAATTAAATCTACTTGGCATGGCATCTATATGTACATGAACTACCTCCCCATCTAGATTATATAGTCCCCAAATTAAGGAACATAACTTAATCACTTGTCTGGGAATTACATGGATCTTGTACAACAACAGGCAACAGGTACTCTGTATGAGGAGTCCTTTGTGTCTGTTCTAGACTTTCTTGGATTATAATCCCTATAAGGAAGTTTCTACTGATTTTGTAGTGTTTCTTTTAACATTTTCTTCTTTAGGAATCCCATATAAGTAAGGCTGTAGACTATAACACAAATGCATCTAGGGTATAAAGTAGTTAATTATTAGCCTCCTTTTATCTCTTGCATCACATTACATTAACCAAAGTTTATTGAGCACTTTGTCCATATAAAGCACTCTCTAAATACTTGAAACAAAGTCTTATTTGAGCCTCTCTTTCACACACACACACATACACACACACAAACAAATCTGTATAGTAAGCACTATTATGATTCCCTTTTAACAGAAGAGAAACTGAGAATTAAATCACAACCAAAAAAAAAAAAAAACAAACAAAAAAAAGAGATAAAGGCAAGATTCAAATCCAGGCCTATCTGACTCCAAAATCATATACATCAAAATGAATGTAATAAAACATAGTATCAAGTTGATTTCCAAAATTATACTCTAATAATAAAATATAATTTAATATTTGAACTACTTGTAATCTAATACATGATATTTTTTAAAAAAGCAAATTTGTCTAAGCTAAAAGAAGTGAAATAAGAAACATTATTTCATAGAGTTTTGTTTTGGTTTGGTTTGGGGTTTTTTTGTTTGTTTTATTTTGTTCTGTTTTGTTTGTAGTTCCCCCACCTGCACCCCAAGGATTAAATTCAGGGATGCTTAACCACTAAGCCACATCCCTATCTCATTTTTTAAATTTTTTTTATTTAAAGACAGGGTCTCACTAAGTTTCTTAGGGCCTCGCTAAATTGCTGAGGCTGGCTTTGAACTTGCGATCCTGCCTCAGCCTCCAGAGCCTGAGATTACAGGCATGTACCACCAAGACAGAGAGATTATTTTTAAATAAGTGTTTCAAAAAAGACTTCTTCTAAAGGGCAAGAGGCAGATAAAACTATGACACTTTAAATTGGGAAATGGGACATTCCAAAGAGATGGAACATAAAGACACCCAGATAGGACACATGAAAAATGTATTTTTGAAAGTCCCTGATTCTGTTTGCAGGAGTTTAGGTATCCACATGGATAAGGAGATTTTAAATACCGTTCTGAGGAATGTGAATTGTATTCCATAGGTAATATGGAGTCACTAAGATCAGCTGTGTTTTAAAATGAATTTATTAGTTTTCAAATAAAATAAATTGATCTGACAGTTGTAAATTGGGTTAATGCTAGGAGTGACTGAAGGTGAGAAAGTAATTTAGTCCAACACTCAATAATAATAGTGTGTGCCGTGTAGTAGGGTCTACACCTTACAGAAAGGTATGTAGAAAAAAGTCAACTCGAACATGACAACAACATTGTGACTTGAGTAAATGGTGAATAAAATATTGGCATGAGAATAAAATACTGTATTTGGCATCTGCTGAATTTAAAGTGCCAACCAGACATTTGGGACTCTGGCTCCTGAATAAGACTGATTCATTAGTAAGAAGTTTGGTAATTTGAGAAAAAGGAATCCGAAAGTCATCTGTGAGATGCAGGGAATGATTAAATGTTTACTTATATCATTACACCTTTCTCTTCCCCATTTCCCCAACATTTTGAGAATGTTCCAAAAACTAAGATGAGGGTTTTTTGGTTGTGGTTGTTTGTGGTTGTTGTTTTTACACATATTCCCTAATTTTATCCCAAAAGCAAAGAAATATATAGTCCATGTTTGGATACTACAACACAAATGGTTTCTATATTCCCAATATTTAGAAAAGAAAACAAAGAGAAATCCAACTCTGTGAACTTCAAAGTTCATGGAAACATATTGAAAATCACGTCTTGAAGCAACAGGAGAAAGCATGTTAATTGATAATTTACAGAATCCCCAGTGTCAGCCCACAAGTGAGGAACACTAGTGAAATGATGTGCTCTTCCATATTAATTGACTTCAATCCTTTGAGCATTCTGCCTAATGAATAGATCAGGGTGAGAGAGTGGACAGCTGGATATCAGAGAAGCATGGATATAACTGCATGACACACGGATTGATTTACAAGATCAAAAACATAGCTTAGGGGAAGAACTCTTGGAATGGATTACAGATTGGCTTAGGGACAGAAAACTAGTGTCAGCCAGAGAGGGGACTTGGTGGCAGGCATCTATAAAGCAAGGGCCAATCTTTTGGTCTTCCCATGCATTTTCCTGAAAGTTGCATGAAGAATTTTGGAAAGTTTAAACTTTACTCATTGTAAAAATTGAACTGAAGTTGTAAATGTTGCAAGGTGGGAGAGAAATGCTTACAATTATTCATCAAGGAATAAGGATTCCAAAGCAACTCTATAGCTGTTTTTCACCATCCGCAATGAGATCAATACAGTAGTCTGAAGTAAGTATTTAGAAAACTTTAGATAATTTGACAGAGTAGCCTTATATCTATTTAACTTAATAATTAAAAATCGGGGAATTTTCTTTTACATGTCTTTTTAATTTCATTTTTATATTTATTTATTCATTCTTATAGTATATTAATACACACATGCACACACACATATGTATACATATACTGTGTGACAGTTTGCAAGTTACATATATGTACATGTGCACACACACACACACACACACAGAAACTTGCATTTTACTACAGATGGCTCAAGGAACACTAGCCTCAAGATACACCTTATGGTTAATAATTAGAATTGGGACATGTTATAAACATTCCCCTTAAAACTCATGTTGAAATTTGTCATTGTAACATTAAAAAGTAGGACCTGTAAGATACAATTAGGTTCTGCCTCATGAATGGATCAGTGCTATTATCATTGTTGGAGGAATGGGCTAGTTATCATGGAAATGGACTCCTGATGAAAGAATAAGTTTGACCAGATTTCCTTTCTGTCTCTCACATGATTACTCTTCTCCATGTTAGGATGTAGCAAGAAGACCCTCACTGGATGCAGCCCCCTAATCTCAGATTTCCCAGCCTCCAGAACCAGGAGCCAAATAAACCTCAATCGTCATAAATTTCCAAGCCTGTGACAGTCTCTGATGGCAGTAGAAAATGGACTAAGACAAAACCCTTAGTTTGGATTGGGGTAAGAGGTTTGAGTTTGGGAGCAAGATATTTTTCAGGGAAATTCTCATGAACAGTGAAAAATAAGAGTGATATATTTTGAGAATTTAATGAATGATTTTGACTCAGTAGACCTTGGGCAGGGCCCAAGAATCTGCATTTCTAAAACTCTTCCTATGACTTTTAGGAGCCTAAAGAAGCATCACAAGAAGCACAACGTCTCATAAACAACACTTCCCATCACGAGAGGAAGGGGATCCGGGTAGCTGCCTTCAGCCTGATGAAACTAGGAGCCTGGTGTCACTTGCGGATCAGTTGCCTCCCACAGCTGCTCTGGGACCTGAGAACACGTGCTCCCTGCTCAGATCTCACCCTCACGCCCAGGCTCCTGTGGAGTAGCACTGCCTGCTGCCTCCCTCTCTCTTCTTCCCCTTCTCCTACCCCCTTGTTCCCTGATTTCTTTCCTTGCCCTCTTCCTCTCTGCCAGCCTCTTCATGCGTTCTCATTCTCCCTTTAATTTACTCACACTTGCCCCATCTTCTCCCCATTCCTCCCCCTTCTCTTTCTTTATTTCACTTTCTTTCATTTGTGAATGTGTGCCTCCTCCTCTTGCGTGCCTTACTCAAGATATTATATAAGAGCTAAGGAAAGGGGTCAAGTCAGGCACTGGCCACACCTTCTCCTGTTACCAGATGGTTCCAGCAAAAGATGACTTGACAAAGCAGGGAACTCTTTTCTCCAATATCAGGGCTCCTCCTGCTCATTCCTTTTTCCTCCTTTTCCTTCCTTGCCAGTCACAACAAAAGTAAATTTCTGAATCTTGTGAAGACCCACATTTGCTACCATAGGATGCCAACACTAATCCCAAAACTATTTTTTTTTATATATGGAAATCCCCAACTGCCTTTCACTTTCCCAGGATAGAGTGGTTTTTCTTTAGCTTCTACCAGCTGAAGCCCAGGCCTTCTTGTTTCTTACCTGAACAGACACATACCTCTGCCCTTTTAACTTGCTATTTCCAAAGCAATTCTCAGTCCTATGCTCTGCCTTTATCCCAAGGTTGAGACATCAAGTCTTGCAGAGCATACCTTGAAATGCTCTGATATGAAGGCACCCATACCACCCAAATTCAAGCCCACAGATATGTACAGCTCTGTCTGGTGATCTACTGCTGGGTTACAATCTGCCCCCTCCCTAAAATGGGCAACTTGAAACAAATATGATTTATCTCACAGTTCCTGTGGGTCAGGAAGTCAAGAGCATCATACCTGGCTGGTTCTGGCTGAGGGGCCCACAGGAAGTCGCAGTGGAGACGGGAGCTGGTATTCCAATTAGCTGAAGGCTTAACCAGGGTCAGTGGATCCATTTCTAAGATGTACAAATGATTGGTTGGAAAAAGGAGTTCATCGCAGGTTGTTCAAAAGAGGTCTTTCCCCTCCCTGCGTGGATCTCTCATGCTGCGGCTCATATGTCTTCACATGTAGCAGCTAGCTTTCCCAGTACAGAAGATCCAGGAAAAAGCAAGGAGGAAGCCCAGTGCTCTTTGTGACTTGGTATCAGAAGTCGTGAACCATCACTTCCACTTTATTTATTAGATGTGAATCACTAAATCCACTAACACTGAAGGCGAGGTAAATTTGGCTCTGTCCCTTGAAGAGAGGATTAGCAATCATCAATAAGGAGCAAATGGCATTTCTGTAGACTCAACTCCTTTATCCCATTATGCTCAATATCCAAGTCAGTACAAAACTGCAGAATCCAGTTGCAGCCTTCCTTTAAACATCCTACTCAAATGCATTCAGTTCATATGTAACTGGGATAAAAAATCTCATTCATTTTTTTTCATCATTTAAAATCTTTTCTTTTATGATCTTTATCTTTGATATAACTTCTCTTTGATAACTCTGTAACAACTTGATCAAAATAATCTCAGTGCTCCCACTGAGTAAGAAATCATAGCGTCCCACCCATCCCAGTTTTCTCATTAGCTTGCCAGTATTTTTCAGGTCAGGTGTACATGATTGCTTCTTAGAATCAAGTTTTTTCCCTAAACTAAAACTCCTATTTCCCTTTTCCTTCTCATGTCAATAAAAGGATTGTTAGCCCCTGCTTCTTTAAGTCTCAGTAGAAGACCTGAGCCATCCACCTGAAGTTCCGACAAAGCAGAGGCAGCACAGGAAGTTTTTGCTTTAGGTATAAGAATCTCTTCTGCCTGGAAACTAAATGAAAGAAGGGCCATATCTGTTCTGTTTATTGATGTATGCATACTACCTGGAAATCTGCCTGGCATATGAGGACTCACAAACAATGTTTACTGACCACAGCAACAAATGGGAGCGAGTGAGTGGATAAGTGAGCTAGGAAACACCCTCTAGGGGTTCTGCCAAACCTGCTCGCTGACACTTTTCCCAGACCAGAATCCTGCAGCCTGTCTCTCTGGAGTGTTCTCCTCATCTTCACATACTCATTTATCTAATAATCATGTACTTCAAAGCAAGTACATGCAGATAAGTCATTTACAAGCCATTTAATTCTCAAATTAAAAAATAACTTCTTCTAATTTTAATTCTGGCACCCAAGAGTAAAAGCAATAGTACCAAACATTGGTTTTGTGACTCAATTAGCCTAGGTAGCCTGAAAACCTGTCACATCATTGATCTTCATATCACAGGCACACTCAGTAACATAAACAAAATTAAAGCCCCTGAACTTTTTCTTCATATCAAAAAAAAAAAGAAATTTGATTCATTTACTCAACAAAGATTTATTGTGTCTTCTATGTAACTAAGAATTAGCAAAATAAATATAATTTCTGTCCTCTCAGGAAATTCAGTTTAATTTTGTAGGAAGTCACACAAACAAATATAGAATCACAAATTGTTTCACAATTGAGTTAAAACTTTATAATTAACAATAAAAACAAAAGGAAATTGTGTTCACTAAAAATATATGTAGAAAATGTCATCTACCTTACCACCAATGGTGAGGATGGGCTGTATCAACCTACAGTTGAGAACCACTGCTCAACAGATGTTTAAGACCACCCACCACACTGTGTGCATCAAGGCCTCCACCTCAGAGGCTCTCACCTGTTCCAGTCTACTGAAAACTCATTGAACACAGCTGCCACTTATGTCAAAATGGAAGGACATTTACAAGGATATTTTCTTTCTTTTTTTTTTTTTTTTTTTTTTTTTTTTGCAGTATTGGGGATTGAACCCAGGGGCTTGTGCTTGTGAGGCAAGCGCTCTACCAGCTGAGCTATCTCCCCAGCCCTACAAGGATATTTTCTATATGACTGAATATTCCTGGACTAATCTAAAAATAAAAACTAATTATTCTGATGCCACAAAGGGATTTAGTAGGATTCAAGTCTTGGTCATTTTGGAAAGGAAGCTGTCAAACCTCACCCAAGGGTCAGAAAGAACCTGTTAGGACTGATGTATCTCTCACAAAATGGGTGATTTGTGGAGAGTTTAATAAGGAATTTTGTACCTAAGGGAGTGGGAAAGGTACAAAAAAATATAAGCATAGGGAATGGGTGTTTTTACCCCTTCAGGCCTGCAGAGGCCAGGAAAAACCTGGAGGCAGAGAGTGAAGTGTTGGGGGAGCCACTGGACAGAGGCTGTGGCCTCTGGTCCATGGAAGCATTCAGTATCCAACAAACTCATAGGGAACCAGGAAAATAAGCACCTAACATTACTGTCCTCCCCCAGAACTCTATGCTCATACTCCCCACTGGATGAAGAGTGAGACACCAGAAGGGAAGGGAGATGATGAAGCTCATTCTAGCCAGTCTTCTCAGGCATGGAAGTGGGAAGGAAAGAGTGGAACCTGTTGACTCCTGTAAGAATTGTCACCACATCTGGACTCAAGTCTAGGCTGTCTCAGCTGTAAAGTACTCAACAGTGATAGTCACTAGATGAGACTTGGAGAAGGCATGTTGTTGAATGTATGGAGTTTATTTTCTGATTGAAAAATGGTCTTATAAGACTAAAGAAATTCAAAGACAGTCATAGAACTTTCTACCAAGTCTGACTTAGGTTGGGCTTTAAAGAAATCCAACTTCTCTCCCTTCTACAGTACAATACTCATCCATCTCTAAGTCTTCCAAGAGAGGAGATGGTAGATTCCTTATTCCAAATAAAGGCAGTACACAGAAAGGTGAATAAAGACTAATAGGTAAATGGATGAAACTGGAGACTATCATGCTAAGTGAAATAAACCAATTCCAAACAACCAAAGGCTGAATGTTCTCTCTGATATGTGAATGCTAACACACAGTAAGGTGGCGGGGGAATAGAAGTACTCTGGATTAGACAAAAGGAAATAGAAGTACTTTAGATTAGACAAAGGGGAATGAAGGAAAGGAGGATTAGAATAAGAAAGACAGTAGAATGAATCAGACAGTACTTTCCTATGTTCCTATATGAATACACAACCAGTGTAACTCCACATCATATACAACCAGAAGAATGGGAAGTTATACTCCATGTATGTATAATATGACAAAATACATTCTGCTGTCATGTTTAACTAAAAAGAACAAATAAAAAATATTTTGAAAAAAAAAAAGACTCAGCAGACCCCTCCCCATGTAGAGAATCTCTTTCTCTTACAAACCCTGGAGGTTATGCATTGTGTTAGCTTTCTGTAACTAAAACAAAATACCTGAGATAATTAGCTTATGAAGAGAAAAGGTTCATTTTAGCTCACAGTTTTGGAGGTTCCAGTTCTTAATCAATTGACCTGGTACTTTAACCAGGCCTTGTGTAGCAAGGCAGCACATCATGGCAGGTGTGTGTGAGAGATAGAGAAAGAGAGAGAGGAGGAGAAAGCGAGAGAAAGAAAGAGGAGAAAATCACACACCTCAGGATCAGAACGCAAGGTGAAAGAGAAAAGCCTTTTAAGGGCATGCCTTCAGTGACCTAAAGACCTCCCACCAGTCCCTGCCTTGCAAAGTTTCCACTACCTCCTAACAGCACCACCCAGGATATCAGCTCTTTCGCCACAGTGACTATAAGACCCAACCAGAACAATTATAGATGAAGAGAATTTTATTTAAGAGCTCATGGTTTCATAGGTCTTAGTCCATAGAAGACCAGCTCCATTCCTCAGGGCTCAGGGTGAGGCAGAACATCATGATGGAACAGTGTAGCAGAGGAAAGCAGCTCACATGAAAGCAGAAGGAGAGAGAGCTACACTTGCCAAATATAAATATATACCCCAAAGCCACACCCCCAATACCCAACCTCCTCCAGTCACACCCCACCTGCCTCCAGTTACCACTCAATTAATCCCACCAGGTGATCAATTCATGGATTAGGTTAAGGGTCTCTGTATTAAGGGTCTCATAACCCAATCATTTCTTCTTTGAACCTTCTTGCATTGTCTCACACGTGAGATTTCATGGGACACCTCATATCCAAAACATAACACAGGTGACCAAGCCTTTAATACATGAACCTCTGAGGGACACTTACCCAAACCATGAAATGGGATTTTATTAAAACAGAGTTAGTAGAAGATATTTCATCTTGGATTAGTCATAAACCCAATAATGCCCCTCTCAGCATGACTTCCACACTGCAGACTTTCCCTATTTGAATTGTGGTACGTAGAACAGGTATATCAGCATTTCCTGTGATCCTGTTGACAATGTCCCTTCTCCCAGACCTAATCATCAGAATCCACATTTTAATAAGATTCCCAGATGATCCTGATGCACTGTGAACTTTGAGACGTCCCGCTCAACTCCTTTTCACAGTCTCCTTTGTCCCTTGAGTTCCTTCTATAATCTTCCACCAAAAAGACATACCTGCATGTGCACAAGACTTAGAATAATAAAGTGAACAATCTCATGGAGCAGCAGATTTCAAACTTTAGCCTGTATCAGACACACAAATCATTAGGCCTCACGCCCAGAGTGTCTGATTCCATAAGTCTGGGTTAGGACCTGATCATTTGCATTTCTAACAAGTTACCTGGTGATGCTGTTGCTGCTGGTTCAGGAACCAGACTTGGAAAATTATTCTCAAGCAGCATGGTGTGGAGAGGCAGGAAGCAGTGGCTTCTTCTGAGGCCAGCAGTGGTGGCAGTCCTTGCCCAATGCAACATCCTCCTGATCATGGCAGAAGCAGTGGGGTTCTGAGGCCAATGGCAGCAGCAACTTTCTTAGCAAGCCAGTTTTCTGTGTGGTTCTGGGCATTGTTCCCAGAAACTCAGCCTAGAGTCTGTACTGTTAACTCTCCCAATAATTGTGTGAACTATCTAAATCTCTTTCCAAGTAAACTTGTTAGGTCAGATTCTGTTGCCTACAACTAAGAACTCTGGTCCAACCCAGGTTCTACAAAATCCTTAAGAAAGAAGTTTTAGACTAATTTTTATTGTTCATCACACTTTACTTACTTAGATCAAAAGAGAGAAGTCACAAGACTGAGTCAATGCCTCAGTCAAAAATAAGGAGTGTCACTTGTGACTTGTATTTTAGGAACATAGTGGATGACTAAATGGAGCATGGCTTCAGGACAGGTAGGGACACTCAGCATCACGTATTCTTAGGAGAACCCAAGCTCAATAAGTGAGGCACAACTAACATGTGCATTGTGCTAATCTTAACATGGTGATCAACCAAGATCAAATTTTTAATATCCATTGAGAAGCGATCTCTACTGGGTATCCAAACCATACTGTGATACAGCAATGAAAAACCTGACTTTTGATCAGGCACTAACATATATTTAAAATAATCTTACATAGCTAATGGAGCTAAATACTAACTAACTGTTCCTTCTTTTAGAAGCAGGACTTGCCGCTGAGTCGGGATGGTACCATTGTCAAGTGCCAGCTCCAATGTTACCAACACAACCTGTGGATAATGCAAAGTTGACAGCATTTCAGCAATGCCTTGGAGAGGCAAGGTTGGATTTTATTGGATATTGAAAGGTGGGTCTTTCAATAGTTTAGGGTTTGAGGATAGCAGTGCAGTGGAGGGTTGGTTAGGAATTAAGTATCATGAAACACCCAAACAAGGATTTTTGAGTCAAAGTTTTCTAAGAATTTAAGGGTGCAAACTGTTCACTGACATTTTTCAATGAAAAGTTAAATTCATTAGCCTGGGCATGAGTTTCATAGAAAAATAAAGTTATGTTAATATTTTGGAGTATAGAGGTTAATTTTATTTTCAGTTTAAGATTTGAAGGCTGGCTGGCTGACTGACAGATGGGTAGCTGAGTGGATGGATGGATGGATAGATGGAGGATGGATGAATTTGAACAGGTTTATTTGCAGTCTCATAAGAGTCTCTCAAAGGTCAAATTACAATCAGAGTCTACAAAATATTTTCTCATGTGGCAAAGAATTTCCCAGATATAATACAAAACCAACAGATAGGAAAGATTCTGGTGGTCATGGAGAGAATAAGTTGCTACAATGTAGATCTTACAAATATCAATCCAAATGGAAGATAAATAACAGTTTGTATGATCCTTAATTCAATACATGCAGATAACCAAAGCCTGTGACAAAATTACTATTTTCCTCAATGGAAGTCAGCACATGGCAGATCAATATGGAGGAAGGATTGACTTCTCTCCAGATATGCTGCATGTGTTTATGGTTAACATCAGCCTTTGAGGTGGAGGGAATCAGAGGGGAGAAATCTTGACTTTGACTGGATTTAAATTTAAAATAACCGAATTTAAAAATTTAAATTTAAAATCACTAGAGCTATAATAGTTACATGAAGTTTTCTTCTTTAGACTGGAAGAGGGGCCCAGGATTAAAATTAAGTCTAGTTATGGGAAGATAAATAAAGTAATATTTTTGCATTTCTGTGACTCATGCAATTTATACATTGCAACATAAACATATATTTTCCCTCTCCAATGAAAAGATTAAGCTCCAAAGATTCCCGTGCCAGGAGAATTCACATTTTTTTAAAACAAGAAAAAGTCTTTAAGAGAAATATAAGACTGGGCCACTAAGGTTGTAAATAACTATGAAAGTTATTATAAATATGCTTTTACTTTCTTGAAAAACAAACAAGGAAGATAGCATACTAAAATCTCTTTCAACAACACACCTGTATGTTCATTTCACTTTGTGGCACATAATACATCTCTGCCCTGCCCTGTACATATTATATTCCACATACAGTTAAATTCTCAGGAGGTGAATGACTCATTGACTCCTGTCTTGAGTACCATGGTGACACCACATATGCATTTAACTTGCTTGGGAAAAGCCCTAGGAAAGTTTTACTTAAGCTACTAGTCATACCCAACAGGTACCTCTGGGGCCTACCTTCTATCTGCTGACATAACTTGAACTCTGCTCATAATTATGTGCAAGAACACATGCACCTATCTTCCTTTCAGGCAATGGATGAAATTTAAGGTGGCTAACTTTACCTCAGCTACCTTAAATTCTCTTAAAGCTACACTTTAAAAATTTATCTCCTGTTCTGCCACCTGTTTTACCTTTTCTGCTTTTTCAAATTCCTAACTCCTCACTCCCTCTTTTTTTCAAATTATCCCCAACAGGTGTGCATCTAATCAAAGTAAGATTTTTGTGATTGTGGAAAAGTGCACAAAAGTAAATCCACATATGGACAATTTCATAAAAGGGAAATTGCATTTGGTAAGGGCTTTTTGTAAATGCAATTATGTGTGGAAAGTACTCCAGGAGTGCTGGGGACAAAGTGCTAGGGAAGCACTTGAAATAACTTTTAGGCTTAAGCATCAGGCAGCTGGAGTCGAGAGGAATTCATCATGGTGGAGGCCTGGGCCAGGAGAATTCGTATTTCCAAATACTTAGTCTTTGAGGGAAAAACAAGATTGGACTACCAAGGTTGTGAGTGAAATTATGAAAGCTAACTAGCTTTCAGAAGAAACTGGCGTTGGGCCTGTAAATCTGCTGATAAGAAAACCACACTCAGATTATCATGTTTTATTTATTGATCCATTTATTAGGCAAATATTATTGAGAACCTAATGTACTTTTTCTTCTGAGAAGAGTACCGACAATACAAAGGGAAGCAAATACACACCTTGACCTGCATTCTTGACCCTTGGGTTCTGGCTTCCCTAACACCACAGTTCACTTTTGCCAACAGAAAGCAGCAGTTTTCCAGGGAAGAAAAAGTCTTTATCATTCCTTAATGTGTTGTGCTTTTAAAACTAAATAATAAAATCTTACAAAACATCTAATTTTGAGATCATGATCATGAAATATTTTCTGTTATTCCATAATTTTTTCCTTAACACTTTTCTGCTAGTAATTTAAAATCCAATCTTTAGTAGGTATCCCTCTTTTAAAAAGTTGGTTACTAGTGAAATAAGCTCTAGAATGCATTTCTTTCCATCAGCAAAGTCTAAAATCATTGTTGTCATCAGAAAGCCACAGTCTTCCCATGTCTGTGGGATTTGTGATCTAACCTACACCGAATGTAGATGAAATCTCACTGTTTTCATTGAAATTGTTTCATTTATTGATTCATACATGTGGGCATGCATGCAGGAATTTATTTCAATAAGAATTTGATAAGCAAATACAATATACCTGGAACCAAAGTGAGCCCTGATGATACATATGATAATAAGGAACAGGCCCTGCCAAATAACTGCTGCTGCTGCTACCACTACTACTACTAACAATAATAATACTAAATAAAGATCAGTGCTATAAAATATGAACAAACTTTTTGGAGAAAGGGTTGACCAATTCTGCCAAAGTACATTGATCCCAAATTCACAGAAGATATATTTGATCTAGTCCTCTACAAATGCATTGTATTTTTCCCTAAAATAGAATTTATCTTCAAAACAGGATCCTATGGACTGTGTAGCTCTTTTTTATTAGGAAGTAGTGGGTTTGCCTTTTGGTAACCAATTTGGTTCCACATTTCCTTTAACCTAAGCACCCTATGTGGAAATAAGATATGTTACTTGATTTAACTAGCCTGGTGTGAAGCATGTTTTTAAACATCCCCAATTTTTCCTGAAGAATGACAACCTAACAACTGAACTATTCTAAGTAATGCTTTTCTGTATCTTACTCTTGACTTCTTAATAAATTAATCAAGTTGGATTTTATAATATTATCTTATGATCCCCAAAATATAGGTGGCATTTCTTAAAATTAGTTATGTGAAGGTCTAATTAACAGCCCCTCCCCCACTATCAGCTGTTAGAGCCCTGCCCTAATTCTTCTAGGCAAACAATTATGGCAGTAGTTATTATGTGGGACAAAGAATCAGTCCTAACCCTAGTACTCAACCCACACCCATGGTAATGTAGCTTGAAGACTGAGAACGACATCAAAGAAAAATGAGGTGTTTAACTTTGGAGGGGTAGACTATGTGATTCTAAATATTATGCTCCTAGACTGATAGTTCACCTGGGGAAGTGACAAGGCTTTCACCCTCATGATTTCACCAATATCCTGAAGAATTATCTGCAGGTGGGCAGGTGTGACAGGCATCCTGAGCAGAGGGAAATGGTCAGGAGGAAACAGAAACCCCAGTGAAAACAGCAAAGGGAAGTTCTCAAAACCCTTTATTTTCATGACAGTTAGAGGGTCTCATTGGCAAAGGGCCATTGTTGTGGGGACATGAAGTCCATTGATGTTCACTGTGTTCAAGGGCAATATGCCTCTTCTCCCACTTGACCACATAGCATAAATTAGTATTTACCTGCAGTCAAGGGCTTCTGCTATTTTCCTCTGTGAGCGTTCCTTCCTGGGTAACCACCAGCCTACAACAACCACATAGGCTGTTAACATGTTAAAGAAATACACTTGGTCTTGATTTAAAATGTTTCTACACCATTAGCTTCCAATGCAGTCACTATCAAATTTAATGCATCTGAAGTCACCCCCTGCCTAAAGGGAAAATGTCCTCAACACTGAAAATAAAGACGTAAGGGCAATTTCATGCTAATAGCTAAGAGAAAAACAAGTTAAATATGAGGAAAATATATTTGATCTGAGAAAACCCTACTCAAATTTTAACTTCTAAGAACGAAAAGCGAAAAGGAGGAAAGTGAATTAGACCTTTTCTTTTCTTCTTTTTTTTTTCTTTTTGCATGATTACTGTGAGTGTGACCCAGTGTGAGAGTGAAAATACAATAAAAGAATAACCAATGCCACTACTTCTCTGTTAGACCACTTTCTTGGATGATCAGAGTGCTACCTCTACACTCATGTATCCTACAAGCTTCCAAATCCTTTCTGTGAAAGCAACTTAGAAGAAATTATCAGGAAAGAAGGATGAGAAAATGTCAATGCACACTGTATTTTAGAAAGTCTGATTTCCAGAAGGAAAGGACATACACACAAACAAAAGGACATCCCCAAACAATATGTGCTGAAAATAAAATGTTTCTGGTCTTCCAGTCACTTGGCCATGTTTGGTTGCAAAAAATAAATAAATAAATAAATAAATAAACAATGCTTAGGAATATGGTCTGATTAATGAAGAAGAGGGAAAGGTTTTGATCAATAGCTAATAATTTTTGCCTCAAGTACAACTCTACTACATTAATTCTAGGCAGATATTAGAAATTGTTTATCATCCTACCTTCCTAATATTGAAAGGAATTTGCTCACTGTTCAAGATGACAAGTGGATGCAACAAGCAGATGAGCCATCCAGGTTAAGACTAAGCTTACAGTGTTTTAAAGCAGCAATCTTAAACTATTCAGGTCCAGAACTTCTTATGACAACTAGTTTATAAAATCCCCTTTGTTCCCTTGAAATTAAATTCATATCTAATATAAGCTGTTTACAAAAAATAATTTCCAAAATATTAATATAATGCCTTAACTATAACATAAAATAAAATGCAATGATAATTTATAATAAAATGATATGCATTTCTATGAGAAAATGTTCAGGTAGCATAACAAGGAGCCATATGAAGCAATCAGATGTTTGTGTCTATACTTAGAATCTGCATGAATGTGACAACTGCACATGGAGTCTGGTACAGGTGTGTCGCATTGGCAACACAAATACCACAAATGGCGTTGCTATTGGTGATGTAATTTTCTGAAGCAGTGAGCAACTCTTGATAGAGTTCCTAACAAAACAAATTACAATCTTCCCTCAATTTACAATGTTGTTTTATTCCTAGAAATTTCAGTGTATATTAAAACTATGAAAAAGTACTTTGTATGTGTAAAATGAAATTAAGTTTTAGATCCAAATAATTCTAAGTAGATTTTTTTTCACCTGCATAACTCTGGGAGGATACTGGGAAGTCATATGGGATCAGATCAGTGCTTCCTTTCATATGGGGCTCTCCTGCCCATGGTAAGATGTCTGGAAGCACTGATCCCCACACAGTGTTAGCAATGCCACCAAACACCATCACAACTCAAATGTGCACACACGAACTTCAAAATGCCTCCAGATAGTGATGCTGCCCTAGTTAAGAATCACTTAAAAAAAAAAAAAAAAAAAAAAGGCAAGTGTGGTTATTGTACAGATAGCATAAAGGAAGGTGGTGAATGAGTCAGAAGGTGGGGAGGAGCTAGATTCTGTCATTGTTGCTGTTGTGCTGTTAAGTGTTAGGGAAACCATCAGAGGATTTTAAGAAGGAAGCACATAATTTAATGTCTGATTTTAAAATGTCACTCAGTTTGTATGAGATACATTATAAGGGTACAGGAGGGGAGGAATAGACACAGTAGTCAGGAAGCTATTGCAATTAGATTGGAGAAAGATGATAACACATTGTACAGGAGTGTGAAGATGGATATGAGCCAACTGGTGTATTCAAGATTTATGTTTGAGATGGAGAAAAGGGAATTTGCACATGGGATGAGACATGGGAGGTGAGGGGAAAGAAAACAGGAATGGTTCATAGGTTTTGGCTTGAGCAACTAAGGAGATGGTAGACATTTGACATTTTCTGAGTTAGAAAAGGTTAATTAATGAAGAGGTAGTGGAGAAAAAAATGAAAGTTTGTGGACATGTAAAGATACTTACTAATCATGCAAGTAGAAGTGCCAAAAGGCAGCTGTCTCTGTTGGTCTGGAGTTCAGTGATGTGATCAGGAGAATTGAATGAGGTAAATTAGGGAGAATTAATAGGTGGACCAAACTTAGGCACAATCACATGAGGCACCAGAAGGGAGACCAGGATGTAGTGTCACTAAAATCAAGAGGAAAAATTCTTGGAGGAGTCACATCTTTGATAAATTATGCTGAGACGTTGAATAAGTGACCATTTGTTGGGGCATCAGAGAGATGATTACTTAGCTTCATAAGAGCAGTTTCAGTGCCATGATAAAGACATAAACCTTCTTGAACTAAATCATGAGAAAAGGGTGGGCACAGGAAATAGAAACCGCAGCTACATTAACTCAAAAGATTTGATATGAAATAATGAAAAGAAGTAATGTAACTGGAGGGAAATGCAGGAATGATATTTTATTTAGGTGGGAGACCTTTAAAAAGTGCTTATCAGTTGAGGGAAGGGATCAGGGGGTTGGGAAGGAAGGGGAAGGAGATGTAGTGGGGATTGAATTAAAATAAGATGTATTCCATGTTTGTATAATTATGTCAGAATGGATTCTGCTGTCATGTAGAACTAAAAGTAACCAATAAAATAAAATTTATAAAAGAAAAAGAGCAAAATATACAAAGTACTGACCAAAAGTCTGTGATCTAATGGTCTGAATCTATTAGGGGCTGAGAAGTGAGAGAGGTGTGTCAGCCTGCTAGTGTCTGCACCCTCCTCTTTGTACCTACAAGGTGAAGGCTGACTACTGGGGAGTCCCTGCAAGTCCACCTAACACTTCTTCCTGGACACAGAAACAAGTCTGGCACACATACAGGGCAAGACGAAAGACAGCTAACACGCCCTACCCCCAGGTAATTTTCAACCAATGACACATGAAGAATTGGTCAGTGAAGACACCAGCTTCTTCACCCAGCACTAGAATTGCACTGAGGTATGTTCTACACTATTTCTCAGAAATTCCTTAGCGATAATAAACTAGGTACCTACAATCATAACTGTCTCCTAACACATATTGACTTCCTTCCCTTCTCTATCTTACATTTTTAATTCCTTACAAGTGTTTCTTTTAGGTGGGTGGCTTTTCAAATAAATTATTTGAACCACATTGGGTCTTAAGGTCTGTTTCTACGAATACAAATTAATACCCAGAAGGATGAGAGGAGAGCATCAAATCAATGAAAGCATATGATGTCAATCCTGTTAAAATATGCCATTTGAAGAAATACTGGACTAATACTATTAAAGTTTTACTATTAACTTACTCTGAATGGTAGTAAAGCAGGGGGAATTCCTTTAGTTGCAAATGAGAGCAAACCCATGTCGAAGTGGTCTTCTAAGAAGAATTTTTAATTTTCACATCCAAAAAGTGCTCAGGAGATGGCTTGATAGACAATTCAAATTATCTTATAAATTATCAGTGTATATCTTGTGTCATTTACTGTTATTATCAACCAAAACATGACAAGTTCAGACAATGGTTTCAGTCCCTAAGTCCTCTCAACCATGAAAATTGTGGGAAAAAGTGAGTCTACTCCCTTGATACCTTGGTAGTACATACAAAAGTACCAGGATTAAAATTTATTGGGTCTAACAGACCAATCTGAGATAGGTTTCCATCTGCATAATAATCGTGGTGACCACATGTTTGGAATGTGCCAATTCCTTCAGCCTTGGTAGCCCAATTGACTCCTGTCCCCATCCACAGAGGGCAAGTAACCAACATGGGTCAGTAAGCAGACTCTTCTTTATGGAGTTCTCTTGGTAAGGCAGGCATGGTTGGGACTCCCTTCCCACCCACCTCCACAGACACACATATACAGAATCAATCAGCTAGTGCTATGGTCTTTATATCTTAGATATTTATCATTTATTCTGTAACCAAATGCCTATACCTTACTCCAAATTATTGGCATCTCTCACATGGATTAGTGAGTAGCCTCCCAATTAGTTGAGATGCATTCTTTTACCTACTCACATCACATTTAGTTTTCATTAAAAACTCAGATGTTTCTTTATAAAACATAACATTGACCATATCACTTCCTTGTTTAAAAGGTTTTAGTGCTAAACATTGTCCTTAAGATAGAAACAAAATTGCTAGTTTGCATGCTGACTACCTTTCCACTATCAGCTTGTGCTACTTTGTTTTCTATACTTTGGACATGCTACATCTCTTTTAGTTTCTTGAATGTGCCCCGTGCTTTCCTACCACAGAACACTTGCACAGGCTATATTATTTGTTTGGAAACCACTTCTCCTTCCCAATTCCTCATCCTTTATCAGTTAACTGACCCTTAGGGCTCACCTTAAATATTTCTCTTTCAACATTTGGTTGACTCTTGCCCACCCTCTGCCCCTGCTCCAGAAAAAGTGCCCATCAGGGACTCCCACAACATCCTACATTTCTTTAGAACTCTTATGCACTTGAGTTGACAGTGTCTTTCCCTGCTAAGCTGCAATGTAATCAGGAAAACAGGCTGTGTCCCCAGCCTCTAACAGAGTAGAAACTTAGTATTTGAATGAACAAATTAGTTCATGAATGAAAGCTCCTGCTAGTATATACCCTGTTGAAACTGAAATCCCAAAAGATTTTATCTCTAAATAATTGAGAACTTCTATTTACAATTATTAAAAATAATAAATCACATAAAATACTGAAAGAGAACACTTCAAAATATTGACAGCATTTTCATCAGATCACTTTGAGGCAGAAGAATAAGAGAGAGAATTGTTTTCCATTCTTCTATATTTTGAAAATACTTTAAAATAGTCATGTTACAATGACATTGGAAACATTTTTTAATTTGTTCTAATTAGTTATATATGGCAGTAGAATATATTTTGACACATCATACATAAATGGAGTACAATTTCTCATTCTTTTGGCTGTACATGATGTAGAATCACACTGATCATGTAATCATGTATGTACATAGGGTAAAAATATCAGATTCATTCTAATATCCTTCCTACTCCCATACCCCTTCCCCTCCTTCACTCCCCTCTACCTAATCCAAAGTAACTCTATTCTTCCCTAGAAACACCACCCCCACACACACACATTCTTATTGTGAATTAGCATCTGCATATCAGAGAAAACATTAGGCCTTTGGTTTGGGGGGATTGGCTTGTTTCACTTAGCATGATTAATTACCCATTGCTCATAAGGGAAAATGTGTACTACAGTGGGAATTAAAACTTAATTCTTATAAATCTCACCTGAAACATTCAGAGATCATCTCACTGAAGATTTCAAACATGTTTAATATTTGAAAACTTTAATTTTCAACTGAAATCTCATATAGAATCCTAATACAAAACCCCACAGAATGTTATGGTTGAAACAGGTGGGAAACAAAAAACAGGCCAGTCGGATTGTGCAGCACCCCAAACTCCACCATGTGGCAGAGCAGCCTTGGGACATGCCCACAGAACTTGGGCAATGTAGGCAACAGTTCAAAGCCTGTGTTCTAACTCAACTATGGCAAGGATCAGCAAGACCCCAGCACATAATCTACAAACTGAAGCTCAAAGCAGATTTGCATCCTCCAAATCCTAAAGACATTGTGGGCCTATATTTTTTAAAATATAAATTGGCTAAAAACATCTAATAGATAAGATCTTTCAATAACTGGAAAGGTGACTTTTTAAAAAGGTTTTCTTCCTTTTTCATTTCTCTTCCTTTCCTTCTTAAACAATTCAGTTCTAAAACCATCAGATAGAGCTGGGCAAGGCAAATGTCCTCACCAGGATGGAGTGGATATGACCCAGAGCAGGGCATAAAATACCAAATGGGGGAGAAGGGTATCCCTGAGGGGGCATGGCAACAGTGGCCTGGCATTGGCAAACAGAGCTGAGGACAAGAAGAAGGTTCACGTGTGGGATGGCAGAAAGGGGACCAGAGCCCAAGCTGAAAGGGGAGGCATTTTTGGGAGCTGGGGCTGGGGTAGAACTTGAAAGTTGGTTATAAAGAGGGAGATTGGTTAAATAAGTAAATACCGAAGGCTTATGGGAACTAGGTCTCTCACTCTTAGAGAAGGGAATGACAGATATGGAAAGGGAGAAAATGAGAATGAACTTTGTGCAGTGATGCAGAGAAATTGGAGATGCTGGTATGAGTTTGTGATTATTTATACTTATACTCATTACACCTAAACTTATTTTTATAATGATGTATACATATAGGGAGAGATCTATAAATAAATAAGTAAATAGAGATACAAATATATGAGTACATAAAGAAATATGAGAGAACTGGGAACCCTCAATAGCAATGAGTATGTTTGTTTTTTTGTTTTTTGTTTTTGTTTTTAATAATGTCATTCACCACTAAATGGAATTTAAGTTCCTTGAAGAAATGACTCACTCCAGGACTAGGGGGAAGAAAAAAAGGACATGATGACCCTGGAATACTTTTTGATGCCAAAAAGCAAGGAAGTGATAAAAAAAAAAAAAATGGTGACATATTGAAAGGACACAGACACTGGACAAATCTGGGACAACTCAAGCATCAAAATAAATAATGATAATTACAAATGATAGTTGAAGAGAAAGCAAAAGTCTTACTGATATGAAGAAATAGATGAATAAGTTAAAATTTCAGAATAGAAATAAATTTGAATGAATGAATGACATGTTTTATAAGGGATTGGATATTGACATAGTTTCAAAGTATCTTTCCATCAAATACTTATAAATTACAAAGGGGGAAAGAGTAACATTACAGTAGAAAAAACTAGCAGACACTATCTTTATCCAGTGATGAAAGTACACAGTGCCATCAGGAACATGACAAATCAAAATCCAAAGGAACAAGAAGGACACAGCATTGCTTCTTAAGTTATTCTAGTCAAAGATGCATAACCTGACTCTATTCTTGAGGAAACATCAGAGAAGTCACAAATGGGGGACAGCTTACAAGTGTCAAAGTCAGGAAACTCAAGGAAAGATAAAATAATTGTTTCAGATGGAAGAAGACCAAAAATGCATAACAAGTAAATGCAAGACATGATTTGGAATGAGGTCTTTGTGCTCTAATGAGATATGACTGGAAAAATACAGGTACTGGAGGATTACAAGGTATTGATGCCATTTCCTCATTTTGATGATTATATTATGGCTAGGTAGAGAAATGCTTGGACAATAGGAAATCCACACTAAAGTATTCAGAGCTGGTAATGCATAAGATCAGCAACTTACACTCAAATGGTACAGAAAAATTACCTATAACTTTTCTGTATGTTTGAGATTGATTGGAAACTTTAAAAATATTTAACAACAGCAATAAGCAAAGACACTGTCTGGGTCGATATTTGATTTAAGAGAGTCCTGTAGACCAAATAGCAACCTCAGGTAGAGATACACCTCTCCTCCTCACTCCACTAGCTCCAAGCCTCGGTGAGGTGACCAGCTCTCCCAACTGCCAGACCCAGTCCTACTCTGCATGTGAACTGTTTTTGTCCCTTCTCAGGAAGGATATAAGGGACCCTACTTTCCACCTCAAATTTCACCAAGAAATGTTTGCAGGTGTGGGCAATTTGCACCCTTTTTTTCTTGGCCTATCCACAGGTGTCAGGTCTGGTTGTGCCCTAACTACCTTGACTAAGTCCTTGGCATTCATTCATCTTTCTTTTTGTTTTCCCTTCAATCAGCAAAAGATAGAAAAATAATCAATAAGTACCAAGTATGTGCTAGATGCCATACTAGACACAGAATAATGACACAGTCAAATACCTTATATGAGCCCCAGCTATTGAAACCAAGACTGGTAATCTTCAGGAGCAGCTCATTTCCAAGGTCACAATTGTTCCTCTTCACAGATACACACACACACATACACAATTAAGAGAGGAACATAATAAATAAAAGTACTTACAGATTGTTGTTCTCTCATACAATTCCTATTGGAATGGACAGCACAGTTCTAGAAAATAAATGACCAGTACCTAAGTCTATTAAATTTCTGTGACTCACCCTGAAGCATCCCATTTGGCTTATAATGCTTCTGAATCAATTCTATTAAAAATATCATTAACGGTTGCTTACATCATTTACGTAATGTGAAGGGACTAAATTAAAAGAGTTTGGAATAAACAGAGTCTACCTCAAGGCCTGGATTTGGTGTCATTACAAACCTTGTGATTTCTTGCTTTTATTGCAACATCATTTTACTCCTAGTGAATGAGTGGGTGGGTGGCATGGTTACCTTACCATCCCTTAAAGTATCCTAGGTAATGCATAATGACTTGTCTCATCCTTCAATGCTGTCATTAATAAGGAACACATCTGCACTCCTGTACAACTTACAGACATATACAGCCTGTCCCCATCTGAACTGCTCCTAAAGAATTATGGGATTATTTTACTGCAGATTCATGCAATGCATTTCAAACTTCTCAAGGAAATTCCACAGCCCTTGTCTTGCCTGAGCTGATTTCTACATTGTGCATTACACATTTTAATTTAAAATTAAGTTTCAATTTTATTTTAAAAATTACAATGACATATGTGTTTAAAATACAAGATCTGGACAATCTTCTTGTCTAGACAAACTACACAATGATTCCATCCAGATCTCGTGTCTATCTGATGCTCACAGTTATCACTGCTCTGTTCAGACCATATGTCTCAAGTGGTTGGTTTCTAGTTTTATACAGATACCCAAATTGTCACCTTTGTGACCTTTTACTTTTGCACATATTTAATTCCTGGCTCCTGTTGCCTAATCTATTTCAAAACCTGGTCATCTGCATTTAACACTTTTTCCCACTCTATATGCTGAAACACATCTTATGCAAAACAGGCCACAGTGTATGCTACTCCTTAGTCAAGTGGTAGAAACTCCTGACCTTCACTAAGTTCCTGGTATTCTTCAAGTGTTAGAAAACACTCTCTTTTTATTATCTCATATATTTTTCTCTAGTTGCTACAAAGATGAGAGAGAACATATCATTAGAATTCTGCACCAGAGAAACTAAAACACAAATAGGTTGACATTGATCCTCAGGGTTTGTAGACTCCACTTTTAAAATATCTTTTAACATGGTGCTGAAAATGAGAGAATATATTTACCTAGATGAAAAGAGACCATTTACATTCAGTCATTGAACTCTAGACTCTTAAAGATGAACAGGTTTATCCTACTGCCTTCAGATAAAATGTATCGTCACTCAACACTAAAAGGTTCATGAAGCCATGAAGCCATGGGTTAAGCTTTAACACCATGGAAATCTTGAGAGTCATCTTCATGTGTAACAAAAGTAATTTTTCATACTAAGTCAAATTCACCTGTTTTGCTAAAAAATCAAAACAACTGGTGAAGTCCTTCACCATAAAGAAAATATTACCCACATTTGGAGATACTAATTAGGACTTGGGTGTAGACCACCATCATCCAAAGGAGGACTGAGCTAAGTCAAGCCTGGGTTGTAGCTTTGGTAAATTTTCATCTAACTCTGAGTCATCCTCCTTGTATGTATCTTCCAGGGTCCTTACTAAGAAGCTTGTGAGTCTCACTGTTTGACAGGCCATGGCACCAATCTTTGGCCTCTCTTTTTAGCTCCACAGACCTCCAAAGCCCTACACTGCTTTTCAGAGTGAAGCTTTCTGGTTTGTTTCTTAAACTCTGGCTCTGTCCAGCTTAAGAATTCCACAAAAACTCAAGGGAGAATCTGGAAAGGTCGGGGTTGTTTTCTTTACCTCCCCTTCCTCCCAGATCTGAGTCCCTTGAGTCCTGACAGTCCTCATAACCCTAAACTTCAATTTTGATTTCCCTTGCATTGTGAAATCATCAGAGCTCTGCTGGTTTCTCTGCTTCTTAGCTGCAGCCCCCTGCAGGATTGTAAGCTTCACTCCACAGGCCAAGAATTGGTAAATAATTTCTGGAAGGGAAGCACTTCACAAAATATCAGCTCAACTCTCAATAAGTATCTTTTTCTCCAGTAACTTGGCCCTTTAGTTGCCTCAGCTGTTCTCCAAATCCTTCACACAGATCATTTTTCAATTTTGCCCAACTTTTCTGTAGTCGTCAGTGGGAGTCTTTTTCTATCATAAACTAACACATCATGCACTTTGAGATCTCTTTTGATGAATTTTTAACCTGAACAATCATCAGAGCTTAAACGAAAGCAAAATTAAGTGCAAGTTTGTAAAAGAAGTCTGTAACTCCTGTCTCTATTTTTCTGTGGCATCTTATTATTTCCTGTGATATGATTTGAATAGTGTGGAAATGGGATGCCTGCCTCAGAATGTTTTATTCACGTATACCTGTTATTTAAGATCCAACTATAGGAAATGTGTTCAGGAAACTGTCTCAGATAATGTACAAATGTCTCTAGAAGATTGGCAGCAATTTACATTGATGATGAGAGAGATCTAACTTTTACAAGGAGAGGAAGACAGAGGTAAAATTTGAGTCTGGGTCCTGCTATGCAAGGAATCACAAGACCAGATGCAAGCAGAGTCCCAGGACAAGGGAAGGAAAACTAGTGTGAGGAGAGCACCTGAAAGGGTCAAGTTTCCCTGTTTTATAACTTGGGCCAGATGGGAACTGATCTGTAGGATTATTCCACCTCTATTCAGATGAATAAATAAACACTGGGAAGAAGAAACAGAATGTTTCTTGCTGGACACCATCCTCAGGGCCTGATATGGAGCAACTTTGCCTGTTTCCTAGAGGGTATGTAGCCCATCTAGGCCTGAGCCAGTTTTTACTTTCCTGTTTTACTCTTTGGTAGACAAATGTTTCCATTGACTCAGCATGTTCAAATTTGTTATGTAACTTTTTCTTTACTAATCATAAAACACAACAATACCCAATGCTTGAACAGAAAAGAGTAAAATATGATAGAATTGAGGGTTGATTGTTCAGTGCTTGATGAATAACGTGTGCTAAATCAAACACTTTCAGTATGGCCAAACATTGGTCTTATGTTTGGGTTGAACTACAGCAAGTTCTGCTACTCATTATGAAATGGGTGTGTTTCCTGTTATCCAGGAAGTGGGAGCTTGTCCGCATCAAGATGCTTCATCTAAGAGATAGAAAAACCACAAACCCCTGTACATGATCAACATTTGCTATTCTGTAGCATGTTGCTGAGGCTGCTTCCAGCTCTGCTGGGATACACACTGACATCTGTCATTCAATGAGGTGTATGTGGGATGCATGGAGTGGTAAGAGGAAAGCTACAATGCCAAACTGCTGCAAATGGTGTTTTATTTATTTCCAAAACTGCATCAAATTACAACCCCATTCGACCTCACACTCTTGTGGACAAATTTGTGCTTAAGTCAAGAAATAGGAAAGATTCACAGTTGGAAAGAAATGGAAGAATACCTGGCAAGTGATGACTTTTTTCAAATTAGATGGGGAAAAATAAAATATTCTTTATTAAACTCCTATTACATACTTGTTTGACTCAAGTTTATTTACCTTATAACATTAAACTTTGGCACTTCTCTTTTGGTAGCTAAAGTTATTCTCATTTTTCGGAAGAGAAATCCAAAGTTTGAAAGTTACTTATCCAGATGATCCATTAATGACTGGTAGATCTGAGATTTACACCCAGGTAGGTCTAATTTCAAAGTTTATATGCATTCCATTGCTCCATGATGCCAAAATTCCCACTTTGAATCTTCTTGTCTTCTGGATGTTATGAGGATTGTACCATTGTGAAAAGCCATTCTCCATGCCTTTTAAAATCCCGTGGATGCATGTGCTTCTTGTGCTTCACAGTGAGACAGCTCAAGACATAAATTAAAGCCTGAGCATGTACTTGCCAGAGCCCTGATAATATCATCCTGGCATAAACTGACATAGTGGTGGGCCTTCTCAGTTCAAGTTCTATCAAATCCAATCACTTAATTAAAGCCCTGGGAATGATGGGAATTTCAATAGCAGGGCACTTTGGGAGCATTCTATAATCTAAAGCAAATACAGAAATAAAACTACTAGAGAGAACCTATCAAAGCCATAATACATCTATTACCACAGCTGTTTCTCCCCAGACACTAGGCTCCCTCCTGAGCCTATTATTAAGTGCAAATGACCAGGCTCAGTGACTGTTATTTTTAAAAACATTACTTATCGTGCATTGTGTTCTGAAACTTGTTGACTTATTTTAATTTGCATAATTATAGTAATTTTCTCCTATGTCAATACCATAGGATTATATTAGGATTTTGCCTTTTAGTTAAAGAACTATGCAGGTTCCAAAGCAAGTTGTCATTATGTCATTTTTGACCCTTTCAGGCAGTTGAGATGCAGCAAAGATGGAAGAATGTTTCACTAAGTTTATTCTTGGTTCAACATTGGGAGAATTAGCATAGGTGTGAGAGGCCACAACAGGGAATCAGAAACAAAAGGGATTGTGGGAGTCAAGGGATGTAAGGAGATGTCAAAACAGAGGGAAGAAATGCTTCTTCTATGTAGAATTTCTTCAAAGTATAATTCAGTCTTTAGTATAACATTTTCTGTTTAACAACTCAGGGAATTTGGTTTTTTTTTGTTGTTGTTGTTGTTTTACAGAAAATTAATTCAATAAATAGTTGATCTAATTTATCTTAGGCCTAAAATCTACATCTCTCAAGTCTTAGTCTGATCATGTTTTATACCACAAAACAAGAATTTTGTCAAAGAATTACTCAGTGAAATGTTCAGAAACCTGTCAGACAATCCATTGTTCATTCATAGTCTGTATAATAAAGTATGTATAATATTTCCACTGTGTGGTCAATTTATTTATTTATTTATTTTGAGAGGAAAACTGTCTGTATTTACTTTCCACATATTATCACTGCTTTTATATGGGGTCTTGAAGTGATCCTCTCACCTCAGCCTCCAAAGTAGCTGGGACTACAGGTATGTGCCACTCTGCCTATCATTGCTAAATATCCAACCCCAGAAATTGCCACAGGCATCCCAACTTCCTCCTGTTATGTTTCAGAATTAAAAAAGAAAGGAGAGAGAGAGAGAGAGAGAGATGGATAGAGAGAGAGAGAGAGATTGAGAGAGAGAGAGAGAGAGAGAGAGAGAGAGAGGCCTCTGGAAGAACCAAGAAAGTAGGGTTCTGGACTTGACTCCTACCCTGAGCAGAGTATAGAATGGTTCCCATAAAATCCAAGACTTCCCCCAACTCCAAAAGTGGATGAAAAGAGAAGTATGTGGGCCGAGAATGTGCATATTTCTAAGTTCTGTGTTCTCTCAGTCAGTGGGAAAAGAAATTATTGGAACAGCCCCAAAGGGCATGGGAGAAGGAACAGACAACACAAGGACACAAATGGCCTTTACTCGACTTGCAGAGCAGGAGAAAGGTTCTGCTTAGAACACCTGAGTCCCTCTATGTCCAACTTCCTTCAAAACACAGCCCACTGGATCACTTTAGCCTTCAAATGCTCAAGATCCAAATCAAACATGTCCTCCTCCCTTCTGAAGTCAGTTTCTCTGTAGAGTCCTAGACTCTCACTCAGGTTGGAAACCACAGAATGATCCTTGCATCTCCCCTCTCTGATTTAATCATCAAAACATCACTGTAATGTAACAAAGGAATGTGGGACTTAGAGCCCACACAGCTGAGATTGAACCAGAACTTTCCTGTCTATGGATCTCCAGCCTCCCTTTCCTGCCTTTTTATTGTAGAGAATACCTAGCACAGGAAGGTCTGAGAGTTAGAAGAATGAGATACTATACAAGTGCCTATAAGCACTCAGGGAAAGCTGTATTAATTATTTAAATGGTTTCTCTTTCTCATGTCCACACAATTTCTGTCCTTGTTAGAAATCACCTGGATAATTACATCACATTCTAGCCTAATAGCTCTCAGGCACATTGGTCCCAGTGCTCACTTCTCTCTGCTCTGATTTGTGCACACATGTTCCAGTCAACACAGCACCCCCTGTTATCAGAAGGTTTCTGCTTGCTGTTTCTCTTTATTTGTTCCCTAGAATCCTCTTCACATGGTTTGTTCTCCTTTCCCTTCTCCTTGTGACTCATCTCAAGTTTATCTACTTCTATAAAATCTTTCTTTGATTTTGTCCAAATTATATAATATTCTGAATACATCCTGCTGCAAAATTTTCGTTAACACCTTCTTGTATCACCATGCAAACCCTGTGTATTAGTCATTTGTCTATGTTCCAACTTCTGTCTTCAAGTTTAAAATGTATGTGTGTATGTGTGTGTGTGTGTGTGTGTGTGTGTGTGTGCATGCAAAGAGAAAGAGAGAGAGAGAGAAAGAGAGAGAGAGAGAAAGAGGGGGAAGGGGATGTGGTTTGTTGGGAATTGAACCCAGGCCATTACCATGCTAGGAAGTGCTCCACCACTGAGCTATACTCAGCCCTATAACTTCTTAAGATCAAGGTCTTCATGTATGAACATAAAAAAGTTATGTCCAATTCATTTCACAGTATTTCCTATTCCTATCACCCCTAACTTCCTTTCATTCTCCTTTGTCTAATCTACTGAACTTCTATTCTTCTCTCCCCTGTTTGTTTGTATTAGCAGCCATATATCAGAGATAACATTCAACCTTTGGTTTTTTGGGATTGGCTTATCATGTACAACCACAAAGGATCCTAATTAGAATAAGACATACTCCATGTATATATAATATTTCAAAATATACTCTACTGTCATGTATATCTAAAAAGAATTAAGAAAAAAAGAATAAGGTCTCACTTGCTTATATATGACCAAGGTCAAACATAATGCCTTAAACAAATTTTATTTTTAATAAATTCTTATTTAAATGGATTCTTAGTTTCAACTGGAAATATTTCCTTTAACTTTTACCATAATAATATGAGACACTCTCAATTTGAACTAAAATTACTTGAAAGAGAAAACTGTACAACCTAGAGATGGTCAGCCTAGAGATGACCAAAATTTCTTAGGATGTCTCCAAACCATGATGAGAAATACTAATTTGAGCTGAGGTGATTCTAAAAAAATGTTTTTATTGTAATAAGCTATTGTAGCTTAGCTATAATAGAATATTGACTTTAAATATGCTATATTTCCCACAAATATGAAATAGAGATTATATATGTATCACCAGTAAGAATGGGGAGGTTTGGCAGGATGGATAACTTGCCTGAGGTGGCACAGGTGGAACCACATTCAACCAAGACTTGGACCAAGGCCTGTGGTCCTCATAGCTGTGCTCTCCCCAATATTTTGCACTAATTGGCATAAATTATCAAGTCTATGAACTCTCTCCTGGACTTAGGAATAGGCAAATAAAGACTAAAACATAGCATTTCTGAATCATGATCATATAATCTAGAGCTTGGCAAACTTCTACTGTAAAGGACCAGATAGTAAATATTTTAAACTTGTGGACAATATGGTCTACCCAAATTTGTCATTATAACATGAAAGCAACCAAAAAGGAAAAAAAAAAAAAAAACTGATGGAAGGAACATGGCTGTGTTCCAGTGAAACTTTGGAAGCTACAAAAATCAGACCCTGGGCCTGATTAGGCTCACAGACTGTAGCTTGCAATCCCTGTTAAATTTCCAATAAAGGTCCATCTACTGTCATGGCCAAGAGGCAAGCAAAGTGCATCTGATGCTAATATAAAAGCATTTATTAATTAATCATTCATATTACACTTGTATTAGATATTTAGAGCACAATTCTGCATAAAACATGGAAATTGACAAAATTATACATAATTACAACTCTAAAACACATGCTGTTCACTCAACAGAAATTGAGATTATCTTCTAAAACACATTTTAAAAAACTAAAAGTGGAAAGCATTTTTTCCTGCAGTTGTTAGAACATAGGAGATGTAATTAATAGATTTTAAGTCCAAAAAATAAATGAAACCAAATGCCTGTGACCTTTGATTTCTACACTCTCACTCCTGCAATAAATTGATCCATTCTAATGAGTGTTCATATATGGTACCTAAGACTAGAGGTGATTCAATAATAAGCTGATGTTTTTATGAGAAAAGGCATTGCATAGGAAAGCATTGCACACAGAATATTACTTGATAGAGATGTTTTGTTTTCATATAAGCTAGTGGAAATATTTGTTCAAATAAAGTCACCTATTTATGTTTACAACCCCCACTTCTCCTTATAAGCTGGTTGCGATAATTTATTGAGAGCCCCAGTTTTGCCCTGCAAACTGTGGGAAACTGACACAATGTGAGGTTGTGACTCCATAATATCAGCTCCTGCTCATCTTCCTATGCTCATGGGTCACAGTACTCATTGGCTTTCATGTACTATCTGGTATTATTACCTATTTTTCAAATGTATTTGGAGACTTATAATATTGGGAATGAGATACATATGAATAAAAACCTATTTTACTTATTAGTTTCTTGATTGTTGCCGGACTATCTTCTCTGAATCCGTTTCAGATAACAGCATCTATTTCATAACCATGGTCTCTATTATCATGAACATCAGTATTTTCATGGTGTCTCCTCTAGGAAGCTTTCCTGAACTTCGGAAGTCCAATACATTATTCTCTATCTCACAGAATTCTCGGATGTTTCAAATTCTTTGTCATTTTTATGCTGCATTTTAATTATTTGTTTTCATGTCTATGTTTTTTCTTTTCTTTTTTTTTTACCAGACCAGAATTTCACAAAATCCTCCTGAAGAAGCATTTGAATAAATATTAATTGAATACTTTTCTAAAGATCAAAATGACTCTTTACTTACCCTTTTAGATTTTGCTCTTCAGACATAATGCACAGTAACATGAATCAAGAAGATGAGTGTAAAGTTAGTGCATCTTTCTATGTGAATGTAAAAATATTGTCTTAGAACTTTCTCCCTGTTATGAGCCAAAGATCAAGTTTGTAAAAGTTTGAGTTTGCCTGGAATCCTAGAAAAACAACATAAATTGCAACACTTAAAAAGAAAAGGTAAAAGAAAAACACATCCTGTGGAGAGGTATCCAGAGCACGTGAAAGGACTCATGGTCATTGGTGCCCACTTCAGACATTGGGAAGACTAAGATTTGGGTAAGCCTATTTGATTCCTTGCAATCATGGGTAGATAACAGGTTTTTCTTAATGTGGAAGAAGGTTATAGGTCTCTCATAGTTGCACCAATTGCCCAGCTTCTAGTTCAAACCAGCTCCTATAGTTAGACAAAGGAGACTAGTCTTGCAAGGCCTATAGGGCCAGGTTGGTTTATTTTCTTTATTCTAGTTTCCATCATTAATGCTCCAAGGTACCTGTTTACTCAGGGTGGCATAAAATTTAATGCCCATCCCAACACATCTTTGATTTCTCGTCTTTCCCTTCATTTCCATGATCTTGTATGAGTTGAGACACGTGAAACATAATCCTGATGAGAACTTAATTTTATCTGCTTTAGCCTCCCTTTCAATTTCTCTATGAATCACTGCATAATTGCTCATCCAAGTACCACTTTCTACATGGCACTGTCTGATCAAAACCTTTAATGACTTTCTGATATATATGTGTATATATATATATATGCATATATATATATATATATATATATATATATATATATTTCAAATGAGAACACCACTGAAAAAGCAATCCCAAGCAATCCCAAAACTTCAGGTTACTCAACGCAAGAAGTTCTAGTTCATGTAGCTCTCCAATGTGGATATTCCTTATCAGGTCCTCCTCCCAAATAGCTCTCCATTGAGTGGTTGTTCAGGGACCCAAACTTCTTTTATCTTCTGTCTCTACCATCTAAGTCTTCAGAGTCTGTTTCATTATGTAAGTGATGTGGGGAAGAGAGGATGTCAAAGATTGTATCAGATATTTTTATGGGGCCAGCCTGGAAGTCTCATACATGAACTCCATTCACATTCCAAAGGCAGAAACTCAGTTACATGAACCGCCTAATTTTAAAGGAGGTTGGTACATGTAGTCTAGTTATGTGAGTACAAAGAAGAGGAGACAATCAGAGAAACAAGTTGTACCCCATTCGTTTACAATGAACCAAAATAAATAATATTTAAAAATAAAAGAAGAGGAGACATTCCTATGAAAACAAGTCACAGTCACCCAGAGAAATATGAGCAGAGCACTGAACATACAGGGCTCTCCTCTTTACTAAAAGAAACTTTAAAAAGAATATAAAACAAATTGCAAAGTTCTTCTCCATAAACTGCCTTTCCTTATCTTCACAATGTATCTGACATGCTTGTGGTCTTACCTCCATTTTACATGAAGAAACTAAAGATCATAGACCAGTAAATTGGTCAAGGTTATGTACTGAAATTAGAATCTGAATTCAGAGCATTTGAAGCTTATTGCAATGATATTTCCACTATACTGGAGCTAGAATTGTTTATGTACACTCACTTTACATATACCCTCGCTATCTACAGGGGTGATTGATTCCAGGACCCCTCTGAATACTAATTCCATAGATGCTTACTTAATTCCCACTGTGGTATGGTATTTGCATGTAACTTACTCACATGTTCCTGTGTGTTTTAGATCATCCCTAGATTACTCTAAATGCCTAATAAATGTAAGTACTGTGTAAATATCTGTTATACTACATTGCTTAGAGAATAGTGATAAGAAAGAAGATCGACATGTTTGGTATGGAAGCAATTTCTTCCAAATAATTTCAGTGAAGGGTTGGTTGAAACTGCACATGTAGCAGGCTATCCTTATCTGCAGTATCAAAGTCAATCACAAATACTTACAACACCCCTGTTGGGTGTCACATACTGAGATGTGGATACAAGCCAGATCCAGTGAAACTTACAGTCTAGAAATCGTGTATCCCAGCACTTTTTGGTACAAACTCTCTCTTCCACTTAGGTAATCTCATAGCTCTCCACCCCAAATTCACATAGCATGCTCTCTTTAATCTCCCTTTGCTCAGACATTTTTATTATCTATCTGCCAGTGTCCACTAATTTATTTTTTGCCCCCGAAGTCAAGGTCAAGTATCAGTCTTATTTTCTCCTTATGCCTAGCCCCCCCATCTTCTTTTTCTTTGACCAAAAACAATTTATTCCTACAGTAAAATATGTAATTGCATGCTGCCTTGTATTGTTTGCTCATTTTTTCATACATTATTTTATTTCTCAGATTCATCAGCTCAACCAACTCCCAGCAGAATTATCTTCATTTTTTTTATGTCCTGGGATTGTTACTGAGAGTATATATATATATATAGAGAGAGAGAGAGAGTATATATATATACTAAGAGTATATATATATATATATATATATATATATATATATATATAGAGAGAGAGAGAGAGAGAGAGAGAGAGAGAGAAAGAGAGAGAGAGAGAGAGAAAATTTACCTGAAGACCACATGCACATTTGTTGTGAAGTTGTAAATGAAAGTACTTGGTTGTTCAATGTTCCTTTTTTAAGGTCAGTTCACATATTCTTTTGAAAATGAAATATCTGAGAAAATGTCACTTTGCTTTAGAAACAATAACACTGCCTTCTGAGGGTAATAAGAATTGTCTAACTACATTTTACTTTTTACCCTGGATTCTCTAATTCTGAGTAATCCCTCCTATTTTGTATGTTTGCTTTTTCTTTTTCAGGACTGTGATTCTTTAAAACAACTCAGTGACATATATATTAACATCTCTCAATTTACATGTTGGTTAGGTTCCTGGAAAGTGGCAAGTGATTCAAAAACACTTAAATCAAATTGAAATTCTGCATAATAAAAACAGAGATATATTCTGGTAGGTTAAAAAAAATCTAGCTTATGCCCCATTTTTTTCCATATCACATCAATATGAACTGTAAATAAACAGTTTATGTAAATATGTGAATATACCAAAAATGTTTATTCATGAACAGAAACACAGTCCCCAAAACTGTCCAATAGATCTACAATAGACATAAGGTATGAAACCATTAGGAATTCTTGCACATAAAGTGTTACACCACAGTGAAGTATGAAGCCCATAATACTCATTAATTCACCTTTATGAATGCATCTGAGAGCCTGGATTTTTACTCCATTGGTGTCAGTCTTTTCTTTATTTATCTGTGTGGGCCTCCTGATTCACACTGCATTTGTCAGTCATGATTTTACTTGAGATGGACACAGGAGCCATAGGGCATATTTCCTGAATACTTGAAGTATAGACATGGTAACCACTGTGCATTATTATAAGAAAAATGTAACATGCTATCAGCCTGACCACCAGGCACGACCCTCAAACTAGTAAGGGCATCCCATATCTAAAATTCAGCAGGCACTGTAAACCATGTCATTCAAAATTTGGTACCCACACCTGCAAAATAATGCTGATTTCTTTACCATTTTCTTTGCATAATTTTTAATTTAAAAACACATGCATGTATAAATTGACAAATTGATTTATAATACATAAAAGTAAATTCAAATTGAACTGAATCTTCAACTTCTTTAAGCTCTAATTCTCCTAATTACAAAACAGAATTAATATACCTTTTTCATGTAGTTGCTGTAAGAATTATATGGGATAACAAAAAACTATTTAGCAGAATGTCTGACATAGTGTTAGTAAGTGTTATTGGCTACTATGGAAAAGTGACAGGTGTCAATACAAGTATTATTGATGTCTACTCTATCCCTAGTCCTTCAAGACAGCCTGAAACATAAATTTGATCCATGCATATTAAGAATCAGCATTAGTCAGCATTTGTTCTCATGTTATTTCCACCAAAACCCAACATTTAGCACCAAGTTACCTCAACCACCAGTTATAATCCAGAAATACATACATTCATCTTGTAGAACTGGCAATGTTATAATTTCCTTATGCCAAAAACTATGTTTCTTTGTACCCATCCTCACACATCCTCACTTCAAATGCTGTAAATTCTTGTGTATTCAATGATAATGAATGACCTGGTTCCTACCTATAACACTAACCTCTGCTATCCAAGCATAGAACAACCTTCAAGCAGTAAGAAAGGAAAGTGTTATTCTCATTTCTCCCAACTTGTTTGCAGTTGGAACTATGAAAGATATTCACCTCAATTTATCCACCATTCAAACTGGTTCTGCACCAAGTCAGTACTATCTGCAGATACTCTTAGACTGTAAGAAAATCTAACCTGTCAAACAGGGAGGAGAAGAAGCCAGCAGCAATGATTTTAAATGAATAGGTATTCAAGAGACCAAAAGAATGTAATGGCATTTTTCAAAGCCAGACACTACTCATGAGAAGGCTTTCAAAATTTTCCATAAAGGATCTGAACGGTTAGTAGGGATGAATTTTAACAATCTGCAAGTAAATGAAACAATCCCCAAATGATTCTGGGTCTACCTTTAGTCTTTCTTTTTAATTCAAAGTCCCAAATGAATTCAGCACTTTTTCCAAATGATCTTCTATTTACACAGAGAAAAACGGACACACAATGTGATATGCACTGGCTAGTATTTTCTCATTAGACAGCTGATTGTTCAATGTTGAAGAAATTGTGAACCTGTGGATAAAGTGCTGGTAGCTAAATTGACCATGACAGGAAATATTTACACCACAGAAATCAACACAATGCAGGCCTCCCCACATCCTCCCAGAGTCAGACCGTTTTCTGGTACCTATTGGCAAATGGGTTGTTTGTTATATAATTACAAAAAGAATCAGGACTCGGTTTGGGGCTATCTATAGTAAAGCAATGGATTAAAATATTTTCAAAAGATGGCTCAGATGTGTAAGAGAAAGGCTATATATTAAAACATTGAATATTTTCAGGGTAAGTTTAGAGAAATTGGATCATGTATGTTGCTTGAACATTAGCATGATATTTAATGTTTTCTGTGGTGTTGAGTCTCCATTTATACCCTAAAAATCCAGCACAGTTTTACATTACCCTGGAAGTTCCTTGTTTACCATGACTGCTTCCTGAACTAAGAAGACAAACACAAAATAATAATGGATCATAATGGTGTACAACTCATTAAATCATGTTATAATTTGGACCTGGAGTGTACCCCAAAGGCCCATATGTCAAAGGATTGGTCCCCAGCTTGGCACTATTCAGAGATGGTGGAACCTTTAAGAGGTGGGACCTAGGAGTAGGTCTTAAGTTGTTGGAGGTGTGCCCTCCAAGGGAATTAATTGTAGAATCCAGGTCTCTTTTTCTTTCTCTCTTACTTTCCAGCCATGACATGAGCAGTTTAGCTCCGTCACGCACTCCTGCCATGATGTGTTGCCTCATGACAGGAAGAAGGCAAACAAGACCAATCAATCATGAATTGAAACCTCCAAAACTGTAAGCCAAAATAAAACTTTTCTCTTTATAAGTTGATTATCTCAGGTATTTGTTATGGTAACAGAAAGCTGACGGATGATACAACCACATTAAGTGAAACAAATATAGATAACTAATGTGGAAATTCAGGGTTCAAAATGCTTTCTGACAGTGACTTCATGGACCAGGTTGCTGCCAGTGCTCCTAATATATAGAAATGGAAGGATGTGCTAAGTCAATAACTCCACACAGAGCACCTGACAGTCTATCGCTGCTCAGTGATCTACACATCAAAACTGATTCTGACTCATTCTTTAGGAGAAGGATGACAGGAAGATTCAAATACAGCTACAGACACTAAATTTCTCCAGATCATCTTGAGGAAACAGAACCGAGGAGTTATAATAGCTGTGCGTGGAATGATGGAGGTCAATTTTAAATTACTAAGATTAATCATCATTTCACCATTAAAAATACACATTTAACTTACTTGTGGTTTTTTCAAGAAGCAGTTTACTACCATGTTGGTCCAAATGTAGACATCATATCATTAATAAATATTAATACATCAATTAAAAATTCCTTATCACAATATAAATAGTGTCAAAACTATGGCAATCAACATCTTAAAAATAATTCAACTTTATTAATGGAAGAATATAAGCAAGTATTTGAGCATTTAGCTAAAACCATCAAGAATAATTTTTGAGCACCAAGTGTGTGCACAGCACTGCTTTTAGAATATAAGTTGAAGACAAATGTAAGTTGAATATATACCTCATCTTTCAAAGCCTAGAAATTAATATTTTACTTTTATGAATAATTTTCAGAGAATTATATAGATAAACTCATAAAGTTTCCAGAATTTGCTTTAAAATTTACTTTTAAGGAACACTGTAACAAGACATACTGTTATATGGTGAACAATATGACTCTTGCAACATAAGTTACTTTTACATTTTTAATAAGTTCATAATCATATTGGGTGATTTATGGCTACAAAATTATACAGTGGGATAGTAATGGTTAATTGTATGTGTCATCTTAAAGGAGGTACCCAAATATTTTATTAAACATTATTTCTGGCCGGGCACGGTGGTGCAATCCAGTAATCCCAGTGACTTGAGGTTGAAGCAGGAGGAGTGTAAGTTTGAGGGCAACCTCAGCAAATTAACAAGGCTCTAAGCAACATAGCAAACTCATGTCTCAAAATAAAAATGAAAAAGGGATGTGGATGTAACTCAGTGGTAAAGTACCCCTGGGTTCAATCCTTAATACCAAAAAAAAAAAAAAAAGAAAGAAAAGAAAAGAAAAAGAAAAAAAGAAAGAAAAGAAATATTTCTGTGCATCTCTGTGCAGGTGTTTCAAGATGGGATTAATATTTGAATTTGTAGAGTAAGTTATGCAAATTGCCCTGCCCCATGTTGGTGTGCCTCATCTAATCTAATCTGATGAAAGCCTTTGTAGAATAAAAGATTAAGTAATAAAGAATTATGTATCTTGTCTTTGAGTTGGGACTTTGGTCTTCTCCAATGTTTGAACTTGACTAGAACTTACACCATTAGCAATCCTGGATTTTGGGTCTTTGGAATTATACTGGAACTGTACCATTAACTCTCCTGGGTCTTTAGCTTGTCAGCTAGAGATCTGGACTGCACTACATACATAATGATGTGATTCAACCTCACTCACACACACACACACACACACACATGTACACATACCTATTTCCTATTTGTTTTATTTTTTCTGGAAAACTTGAACTAGAACACAGAGTAATTTTGTATCTTCTGTTCTGTTATTGTGGTTATTTCTCACTGACTTTTGTATTTTCCAAAATTTTTAGTTTTTTATGTTTCAACTTTTATAATAAAACTTTTCTGCAAGCACCTTGATACTTCTTATAATGATAAATAAATATAAATGAGAAAATAAAGCATTTACTATGTGGTTTTCCTTTCATTTTTAACTTTCAACAGGAAAAAGTTTTAATTATTTAACATTTTTATATCTTCATTTATAATTTTACCATTCACATCCTCAGCCTAATTTCTATTGAGTGGTTCTATATTTGTTGGTTGGTTAGTTGGTTTTCACTGACAAGAAATAGTTATTCTTTTAATAAGAACAGTAATTATCTTATGATGTAAATAAAAATTTCAGTTTGCTGCTTGTCTTTTAAATGTTTATGGTGTTTTTGCTATAGAAAATTTTATTAGACCTTTAAGAAGTCAATTATTACTAGAGATGTTGAACATTTTTTCATCTATGTATGCCTTTACTTCATGTACAAACAGAGAAACAACATGTATCCCATTTGTTTACAATTAAAAAAAAAAGAAGTCAATTATTTCTTGCTTTTAATTATTGTCTCTCTTTTTTAAATTAGTCAAAAGACTTTAAGTAAGTCTTTTGACTGGGGCATAGTGACACAAACCTGTAATGCCAGAGACTCAGAAGGCTGAAGCAGGAGAATTGATAATTCAAGGTCAGCCTCAGCAATTTAAAGAGGTACTAAGCAACTTAGCAAGACCCTGTCTCAAAATTCAAAATTTTAAAGGCAGGGATAGGGCTGACTGGAATGCAGTTCAGTGGTAAGGTGGTCCTGGATTCAATCTTTAGTATTGCAAAAAAAAAAAAAAAAAAAAAAAAAATTCTTAAAGTAAAAATAAAAGTCTTTTGACAGTCCAGCATCACAAAGTATTTATCTGTTTCAAATCAATGTTCATTTATGCTACAAACTTAATTCTTCTGAAGTTTTTTATAATGATTTTTATGATATCTTACTAAATATTTTAGTATTCATTAACTATTACATCTTTTGCCACTGACTTGATGCAACATGTTTATTACTTTTTTTTTTCTTTTGGCTTTCAATTCTATTCATTTAAATTTTCCATCTTATTTTGGAAGTAGTGCAAGTCTACTGCAATTATTTTAGCTTTATAATTGGCTTTAGAATCTGGCAGGATAAGTGTTCACTACTTCTTATTCTTCTTAAAATTCTCCAGGTACTTTTTTTTCTTCCTTTTTCCACATAAATTTGAAAATTATTTATAAGTCTTCCCCGTTAACACACACTCATACCCCAGTTTTATATTAGCAATGGGATTAAATTTCTGAATAATTTAAATTGGTAGAAGATATAACTGTTTATTAACCTGATAGAAATAAATATACTGAGTCTTGTGACTTTGCCCCAAATTGGCGAATATGCAGCCAGTTTACTTTGACCTGACCTTTTAGAGGACTTTCAATTCATCCAAAGTTGGATTGTCATTGCCAAGCAAGATGAGAGTTGAAACTTAGATAAATTTAAGTGTCTGCACTGAAAATTCTTATGATCTATGTATATCTTGTATTTTGAGGGAAACAACAATAATGTTAATGGGGAAATACATTTTTTGCAGGGCTGTAGTCTTTAGTGTTCATTCCCTTCTCTAGCTTTTTTATTTCTTTTCTTGGTATGTCCCTTCCTTTCATATGGTCAGCTTTCAATATTCTGTTACTAGCAGGTTCACTCAGTTCACGTAGTTTATCATTCAAGGATATAATAATTGATTTTGTGCTCCAAAAAACCATAAGAAATGTATTCTAATTTTTAAACTAAGATAAAAGTGATATTCAAGGTTATACAATTCAGATTATACTAATTTGATGGTTCTTTTATGTGCAAACATATTTTCATAATTAGATTTTAAAAAAACCATAAAGTGTTATTTGTAAAATAACTTTGTAATGCAATCAAACACAACCTGGTTTGGTCTCCTAAATAACTTTGTGTCTGTGTATGTATGTGTATGTGAGGGTAGTGATTATTTGTGCTTTGGGAAAAAAATTAAGTCCTATCTGGAGGCCTCAGACTGGTTTGGTCAGAACCTTGTGTTGCCATAATCTAGCACAAACTACTACTTACTAAAAATGGCATGTAATTAATAACACATGGCAAAAAGTGCCCAACATAACATTTTTACCTCTATCTAGCATATGTCTTTCATTTTAAGTGATATTTATTTTCAATTACATACTATGAAATGGTAAAGCAGAAAAAGATCATATGTATTGTCAATTATAAATCATTCACCTCGCAGTTGAGAAAACAGGCTCCTAGATCACACAGGCCATGCAAGGCCAGGTGTACTTATCACTCAAAACTCTCTGAGGCTCTTGCTCTTTTGGTTAGGAAATTCTATAAAAAAGCCAGGTTAATTTTAAAAACTTGATAGTCTGTTACATTGTATAGCAAATATAAGCATAGACATTACAATGAAAGAACTGTTCTTTATCCACAAAAATGCTTAGAAGAATGAGAAACTGAGGCCCAAACACCAATGAGAAGAGTCTTCATAGATCTCCAGAACCAAAAGGTATGATGGGATTGAACATGAAAAAGCCAAGCTGAATCCTGTGGGCTAGAACCAATGCAGAACACAGAGCAAAAGGCAGCTGCCCCGACTTTAACGCTCCAGGTTTAGTATTATGAACCACTGTCATGCTGTTTATCACATCTCTAGAAGTTGTTTATTCTACCTAACAAAATTTGTAGCTCTTAAGTATTCTCACACACTCTGTAAAAGGTATGTGAGGTGATGGACATGTTAATAAGCTTGACTGTTGTAATTATTTCATAATGTACACTATTACACACCTTAAACATTTATAAAAAAATTAAAAAATCTATATAAAATAAGAATAATTTTTTGAAGGCAGAATGAACAGATACCTGGAGATTTAGACTTTTCCATTTTTAATGATTAAATGAGTATTACATTCTCATCTGTGAAATATTAAACACAATGAAAAATACAGAGTTAGAAAAGCAGGATTCTTTTAATCCACCCCCTGCACAGCCCTTCTCATCTCACTCTCCTTTCAAGAAGCCCTAAATTTTAGCAGTTTAAAATACTTCATTTAACACCCTTTTTCTCAGATCATTTCCCTAATATATGGACAAATATGCAAATATGTGCTCTTTAACATAAAGGAAACATATTATATGGCTGTTCTGCATGTTATCACTTTCACTTAAGAACGTATAATTGGAATCCTTCCAGTGTGATTTGTAAAGACTAGCCCATTCTTTTAATGATTGAATACTATTTTACAATGTACACAAGTCACTACTAATTTGAACATTGCCCTACTGATAGACACTTGGAGAATTGCCATGTGGTGTGCCTAAGAACACTTTTTCAATTATCATTCTTTTACACGCATAATTTTGCAAGAGTGAATTTCCTGTAGATTACACCTAGTACAATGCTGACTACATAGATAGGTTTTATAGACACATATTTCCTCTCAAAAAGGACTATGCTTACTTACAATGCCACCACAAAACATGTAAGAATTTGTGTTGCCTTGTATATAATAAATCTTGGGTATCATCGATATATTTAGTATTTGTTATTCTTGAGGGCATAGATTTACTTTCCATTTTCATGTAAATCTTTAACTTTTTGATAACAAATGATTTGCAATGGTGTGGAAAACATCCTCATTTCTTCCTCTTTCCTACTAATCCAGGATACTAAGATCCACCAATTTCAGGATCCAGTTGGCCTCCTTTTTACCTTTAAGTTCATTATGGAGGCTTCTTCTAATTACATTAATGATTCATATTATATAATAAATAATATAATAATTTTATTAGCAGAGTAACTCCTCTATCTTTTTAGATTTCAATTTTGAAAGGTAGCAATGTCAGTGGACAACATTCTTTTGTTGTTAACTTCAATAGGTATATTATTAGTATTTTATCTTTGATTATAAAGATTCCCATACAGTTTTTGTAGATTTTGTGTTCATACTAATAAAATTCTAGCTCCTTTTAATCTTCTCCACATGCTACAAAGCTTGTAACCCAAAAGAAACGTTTTCTAAAATATTTTGCACAGAGTTGCTGGTTTAGATTCCTTTAAGAAGCACTTTTGTGAGATCTGGGAGGCAAAGGAAACCATCATTTCTCCTCCAGCAGTGCTGGGCAGATTCCTGAGCTCCGGCAGATGTGAGGTTTTGCAGCAACCCCTTGCTTCCCCTGGAGTCAACCAACTTGGTGCAGCAGCCAGCTGTTACCAACAGCTGTGGTTTCCTGCAGTTCTAACTCAGAGGAACTTCCTATTTTCCTGGAAACCCTGGCAGTCTTAAAACCTGATGGTGGGCTTTCTACAGCTTCACCTTTCTTGTTCTGCCAACTAATATATTTCTAAAATATGTATTAGAAAAAGATACAGCAGAGTGTATATTTTGGTTTTGAAATGACCGATTTCCTATATTCAATTCCTGCAGGAAATAGTTGGAGTATTTTGTTGTTGCTTCCTGACAGAAGCCCTCACTGATATTTTAAGGGTTTGGGTCAGAAAGAAGTATTACCTTTTACCAAATGATTGTCAGCTTTTAACTCTTTAATAAAGTACATTCATGGATTTTTTAATGTTGCACCATTCTTAACATTTCTGATCAATATTTATTGAGCATTTATGCTCAATAAAACTTAACTTCAGCATCATGTATTTATTATTTTTTAAAGATGTTGAACTTGATTGGGTTGTATTTTATTTAGCAGTTTTATTTATTCAGAAATAAAATAAATCTATTATCTTCTATTACGACTCTTGATGGATTTATTAATATAGATATGCTAAATTTATACAATGAGTTATGATGCTCTCTGTCTTTTTCAATATTCCTAAACAATATTTCCTTAAGGTTCTTTTTCTTCAACGAGTTTTTTAAACTCAGATACAACTTTTTGTGCCTAATACTCTTTTAAGTGTAGGTCATTTTCAATTTGTTTGTTTATTGATAGTCAGTTTTTCTGCCTCTTCTTGAGTCAGTTTTGACCATTTACATATTCCATTAAATAAATAATGTGGAGTAATTATAGAGATCCTTCTTGTATAGTCATGCAAGATTTTGTTTACATTTTTAAAGTCTTTTCTGTAGCAATAATTATGTTTTTTCAGTTGTTGTATAAACAGTATATAAGTGGTTGCTTAATTTTAGTTGGGCCTTTGGTTTATTTAATATACCCTATCCAGAAACACACCTTTTATTTTTATTGATCAAGTCTACTACGTTTTCATTTCATTTAGTCTGCATATTAATTCTCAATGCTTCATTACCTGTTTTGTTTTGTTAAATTCCTACCATATTAATTTCTTCTTTCTGCTTGACTGTTTTGTTCAGGTCTATTTCTTACTCTAGATCACTGAGCTGCCACGTTAGGGCATCTATTTTTGATATTGTTTTTATTGCATAGTGAATTCAATTGAAGGTAAGAGGCAACAATAAACAATTCTGTTTACCTTCACCAATGGGGAGTTTATTGAAAGGATATCAGTGGATAACAGAAAGACAGTGGGCTAGGATTACAAATTGCTGAAACAGTATGTCTCCTGGGAATTGAGGGCCTCAATGTCCTGAGAGGCAGGACTTCATAGCAGATCAGAGTTGCCCTGGAAAGCCAGCACGCAAGCTCCAGGTCAGCCACTGACTTGCTCTGTGCCCTCTGTCAAGAATCTATCCTTCTCTTTGCTCTTAGTTTCCTCAGCCATGCAATAGACAGTATCAATGAATTTGTCCAATAAATGTTATAGAACAGTTTCTGGAGCCCGGTAAATAAGCAAAAAGAAATGCTAAATATCGTGCCCTCCTGAGAAATTTCATTCCATCTTCCTCTTTATCTACTAAGAAAGCTCCAGAACTAATTCAAGTTCTACTCTGCTTCTTTCTCAGGCTCAATATTCAAGCTGGTATCTTTCCAAATGCAGGATATTCACTTGCTGAAGAAAAAAATGAGAAGTTTCTAAGTTATATCATGAAGATGTGTGCCAGAGAAAATAGAGGGCTAGAAATGGAGAACAGCTATTTCAAAATGGCATTTTTAATGTCCCTGGATATTATCCACACCAGGTGTGATATTTAACACAGGCACCAGGGCACCTCATAATCAAAAAAGGAGGACCCCAAAGGCCACCTGTGTGCCAAGTTTACCCTCTCAATGCTGAGTCACAGAGAGGTTCAGGGGCTCTGGATACCTGGAGTTCACAGAAGTAGCTATCTATCAACTTGCATTATGTATTTTAATATGAGAACACTAAGATTGCTATACCTCTGTAGGGTCAAATACCAGCACCACCTTCAACCCAATCAACTCTTTATCATCTCCAAACTTGCAGAATCTCTGGGAACACTTCTACTTCTGTAGTTTTCTTCTGTGCCTGTTTTCATGTATGTTTTCATAACTTTTCTTTCCTTATCAATCTGTTCTTTTTGGCTTTCTGTCCTCTAGGAAATTCATCAAAATCTCTAATTATTCCAAATGATTATATATTTTTTCATTTTTCTATCATAATTTAAGATAGGTAGCCACATTCTTTTAGAGATCTATAGATGTCCAAAAGGCCAGATTTTCAATGTAATTCAATGTATTAAAGTTATTTGAGCTCAAGTTCATATTAATGAAAAAGCCTGTTTTTCTACCTCTTCTTGTAGCAATTTAACTATGATAATAAACCAATTTAAAATATGTGATGATTATTTAAGTGGTGTTACACAACATCTTTAAAAATTTGATAGGGTGGCAAAACATTGAGTAATATGGGAAGTTTCTTTAAAGAGTAAAAATAGACTGCACTTCTAATAACATCATAAAGTCTTTGAATTAACAGCTGTGCCCCCGAAAGAGGGGGTTTTAGTGGGATTTGCACACACATTCACACTGCCTATATAAATGACCTCTGTCAGCAACCTGTCTTTATTATGCCATGGTTTATATAGGTACCAAAGGAGTTTGAAAGTAAAAAAGGAATATAAAGGGAATGCCGAGAGGTACCTAATGTAAGGAGCCCTGATCAAAAGCCCATCAATGGAGAACTCAGTGCAATGTGCACACAGAGCTCTCCACCAGGATGGACAGGACAATAGTGAAAGAAGGGAAGGGGAGGGGAGCAGAGGGAAGGGATCCATGCTAGATGTGGTCAAGTTTACAGTGGTGGGCCTAATAAACTTAGCAATCAAGTGGAAAGTAAATTCTGGTCAAAATAGAGTCAGTCAATGTGAATTTTTTCAAGATGACTTTCAGATTAAAGTACATAGCCGTTACCCAGTTCATGTATGAGAAAAACCTTGAAATTCATTTTGGCATCTTTTCCAAACTCATGTGTACACGAGAAACATTTAATTCTCAGTTCTGTACAGTATCTTAGACTTGCCTCAAAGAACTACTCTTAGTACAATCACCTCATGTGAGTCCTGCCAACAGAATGGAACTTCAATATGTGCACCATGTATCTTCGCACTCACTGAAGTGGAGCACCTGACACACTCTGGGTCCCTTTATCTTAGTGGGTAGGAGAAAGAAGAGGCAAAAAACCCAGAACACATTGACTGATAAATTAAGGCACCACTTTAAGCATGGCTAAGAAATCACAGTATTCTTTCCCTCTAACTACAGGCACAGCCTCAGAATTCTTCTCTCAACAGAATTCCAGGTCTTGTTATTAGCAGTTGAGGTAAAATCTTGTTTGACATGATGGCATCGTGTAAATTATTTTTTTGATTAAAAAAAATCACATCCATTTTTGACCTGCAGTTTATAGTTTACAAAGGATGCTTAACATACTTTATAGGATAGTTCATAACAATGCTAGGAGTGTGCTTTAGTTTAGTTAACAAATGAGAAAATTCAGAGATAAAGTCATACAGCTAATAAGCAGAAAAGCCGGGATGTGTACTTTGGTTTACAAATCTGGTTCTATTGCTATACAAATACACACACACACACACACACACACACACACACACACACAAGAATGCTACTAAAGTAAATGCAATGACAAAATATGGTAATGATTTTGATTTTCATTCCTGATGAGTTTCTTAGTGTCACTGTTGATTTTCATTCATCAAAGTATCCGCGTATAGGTTTTCCGGGTTGCCAGATGTCAGGGTCTTTTAAGGAGTAAACTCAGTTTCATGATTCCCTTCATAGCTTGGATCTTCTAATTCTTACCCTCTGAGACAAGATCATGAAGAACACATCTTCAATCCACACTGACATGATTCTAACTTATTGAGCACTTACTGTGTACTGGCACTCTATTCTTTGCATATATTATCTTACTTAGTTTTGTTTTGTTTTGTTTTGTTTTTTCATTCAGGCACAAAAGATATTAGAAACTTCATTTTGTGGATGGCAAATACAAGGCTCAGAGTTTAGGTAACTCATCTACATTAAATTAGCTCAAACAGGACAGACCTAGAATTTAAACTTATGTCTTGCCTTCATGCTTTTCTCACAATGTATTGCTGCCATTAAACCAATAAATAAATCTGAAAACTTAAAGTAATAACTTCACACAATGTCAGATTTTCCTAGTGCCCAAAATATGCATGTCTGAGGCTGTGCTCACCAGCATCATACATGATGTCCCATGCCACTTAAGGGTCCCAATGAGAAATACCTTCCATATTTTCCTATGCTAAGAAGCTTTTCTGACCAGTGATCTCATCTTCCCCACAACACACTGAGATGTCCCCACTTATTTTCCAAAACTTAAAAAAATCTAATATATAAAAATAAACCCACTAGATCACCTTGTACTCACATGCTCGCTCTCTCTCTCTCTCTCTCTCTCTCTCTCTCACACACACACACACACACACACACACACACTTCTTCCATTTTTGACGTAGCAATATAAACGTCTCTATTATCAATGACAATGCCATGGTCATTTAGGCTTAAAATCTTGTTTTCTGTTCAGTTTTGATATTTCTCATTTCTTGCCCAAATATGGTCTTCTCTACACCAACAATATTTTCAAATGCACCTCTCTTCTTCATCCTCATGGAAATCACCACATCATCAGTTGTTCATTACCTCTGACATAAATGCTATTATAACAGGACTCCATGTCCCCAATAATTCTGATTCTAATCTGTCTTTGACACTGATTTCAGAATACTTTTCCCAATTCCCAGTCCTATTTATGTCTCTCTGCTGCCAATAAGTCTACTTTATTTTTCAAATAATGTCTGAGCTCCTCTAGTTTGGCATTCAAGACTTTGCCTGATTTAGCCTGGACCAGTCGTTAAGTAAATTCCTAACTTTGTATCTCATTTACTAACTATGTGCTCTTGAAGAAGTAAATTCAGTCCCAGGACTCTCAGTTTCATTATTTACCTTATATATAATATATATTATACAATATAACATATAAATGTAATATATATAAATAAAATCACATGATTTCTAGAAAAAATAAGCAAAATAAGTTACATAAAATCTTTTGGTAAACTATAAACAATTTACATGTCAGGAATTCTTTGTGTTCGGGAGACATTTACACATACACCACACACTCAAACTCTTCTAATGATAGTAGTAACAATACTTCTTCCATGAAGCCTTCCCTGAACCAGCCAGTTCTAACAATCCTGCACCTCCCATCTCTCCATATCTACTTTTTGTTCAGTGTCCATCACAGCCCTCATTACTGCAGTTGTTACTGTGTCTGTTCTATGATTCCTACTCAAATGAAAGAACCTAGGACATAGGCTCCTTTATCTTTCAAAGTACATAGCAGAGGGCCTTTCCTATAGCAGGTACCTAATAAATGTTTATAAGTATCTGAATAAAAGCATATCATTTTGTCTGGGTTTATCTCCATGAGAGCATCAATTTTCGCTTATGGATTACTGCTCCATAATAGCAGAAAATGTGTTGATCTTCTTCATTAGTAAATACCTAGTACCTAATAGTTCAAGGCGTAGAAGAGATTGAATTCTAAGCTAAAGGACAAGTGAGAAAACCTAAAGGGAAAGGAGACATAAACATTTGCAGTGTGCCATTATTTGTGTGTTTTAAACATGTCCACAAGTTTCTAACATCTCTTCAATCAAAAAGTGGGGCCTAAACTGGGCACAGTGGCACATGCCTGTAATTTCAGCTAATCAGGAGGCTGAGACAGAAGGATCACAAGTTCAAAGCCAGTCTCAGCAATAGATGGAGACCCTAAGCAACCTAGAAAGACCTTGTCTTCAAAAAAATAAATAAATAAAATAAAAGGGTGCTGGTGATGAGACTCAGTGGTTAAGTGCTCCTGAATTTAATTCCCCATATGAAAAAGGTAAGGCCTATCTCCCTGTCCTTGGAATTGGGTTCTTCTAAGAAATAGAGTGTGGCCAAAGTGATAGTGTGTGTAGTTTCCCAGGCTCTGTGGATCAAAACAACACAGCTTCTCCCTGCCTGTTTCTCTCCCCTGGAATATTTGCCATTGAAACAAAGCCATTTTGCTGTGAGAGGTCAGGCCTCGTGGAAAGGAACAACAACCAACCAAGTCATGGCTGAGGTCACCTCCAGATTCACTTCCAGATATGCAAAAGAGTGGCACTGCAGATGATTCTACACAGTTCCTTTGGTGCCTAGTGGATTAAAAAAAAAAATTAAAAAAAAAAGAAACCTGTCTCCACTGAATCCTTCCTCCAAATTACAAATTCATGAACAAAATAAATGTTACTGTTCCTTTGCACTAAGAAGTTTTGGACTGGTTTCTTACACAAAAGTAGACAGTGGTAGATACTCCATGTGTGTGTGTGTTTAATTTTTCCTCCCTTAAAACAACCTAACAGGGAAGAACTTGGTGGCAACCTTTTATATAAAGAGAAGGAAACAGACTCAGAGAAAGTAAGGAAAATGTGTCAAAGTTCTTATAGTTATTAAATACCTGAGCTAAATTTAAGTCCTAGTCAGTTTAAGGCCAAAGTCTACATATTTTCTTCTCAATTATTGCTCTCACCCCAGTTATTTCTTTCTTTATATTTTCTTTAATTTTTTCAATGAGAACAAAACCCAGATATTTAATGAAACTATGCATTTGATGATACAAGTCACATTTTTAAAATAAAGGACCTCATTTCTTCTGTCCTTACACAATGATCAACAAAAGATCCTTAACAAATCAAAAGCCTTCTCCCCTTATAGGCATCAGATTCCCTAGAAATCAAAAACTTTATAATTAGATGAAACAAATTTTAGTCACTGTTTCCAACATCTAAAAAGTATGTGTGTGTGCCTGTGTGAATAACTCACTTGGAAATATCTTATTGGAAACTCCTGCTAAAATCTATTTTCCTGCAATTTGAAGACTGGATGTCAAGAGGTGTCTCGGCAGACAGGTTAATGAATTTATATTTATGAACCATGAGCCCTCTTAGCCCTCTTTCAGGTAATCATATATTTTGATCCTGATTTTTTTATCCCTATATTCTTAGCTGACTATTATAAAGAGAAACATCATAAGGTCAAAATTATTGCATTCATGAGTTCATTTGTGGTTTTCAAATTCTTGTGCCACTCTTTTATATTTGGAGGGTAGTACCCCAAATGCACTACACAAACCATAAATTCTGGTTTTGGAGGGAAAAGCCTCCTCAGAGAAATTTGCATTATGAATGAAAATGTACAAATTAAATAAAAGTGTCTCCTGGTTTGCAAATAGGATCTTATACATGAATAAAATCAGCAGAGAATTTACTACATTTACATGGGATCTGATTTTTTTTTCCTTATATGCTTTTAAAAGCTTTGAGAAGCTCAATGACACTGAAAAAAATCATGCTTTTTCAACTATGGGCCATGTGAAGGTAGCAGTGACTATCCTAGTGTAGAACCTCTAAGGAACATTTCTATTTCCCTCAAACATCAACAGAGGGATGCAAAGAGATAGGTGGATATAAGTAGTAAGTTAAAGTAGAACAAAGAAGCATACAATTGACCAGTGCTTTATTATTTATTTATTTCTCATAAGTAATAAAAATAAACATGTACTAGATACATAAAATGTGAAAAGTGTAGTCTGTATTTTTATAATGCCTGAAACATATCATTATGCAATTTGAAAGACAAACCTACAAGTATTATTATCATCATCATCATTATCATTATCATGGCAATGAGTTCGTTGGTCTCCTGTTCTTTCCTTCCTATGACAAAACTTCCAAAATTTAGCAGAGCACCTCGTCACTCAGAAAGGAGCTAGATTTTCCAGCCCTCCTGTTTTGATCACAGGATTAAGATCTAGCAGATGGAATGGGTAGACAGATACATAGATACAATGAAAAAGCAATTGTGGCAAAATGTTAGTGTTCAGAGAATCTGGGGGAAGGAGTATGGGAATTCTTTGTACTATTCTTATAATTGTCTTAAAGTCTGAAGTTACATCAAAGTTTTCAGATATATAAATTAAATAAATAGACATCCCAATTATAAGCCAGTCACTTCCAACAGGTTAAGTGATTTTGTTGGGATCTATAAAGGTGGGGCTCTAATATAAACAATGTAGACCACCTTATAGGAGTTTATAGGAGGAACTTACAGACCAGGAAGCAGAATAAACCTAAAATATGTATGATTAAAAGTTTATATCTTAAAAAGTGGTTAAGATTTTGGGCTCTAGAACCAGAGTACCCAGGATTGAATTTCAGTTCTTTCACTCTCTGTATGAATCAGAAAATTACTTCACTTCTGCCTTGGTTACCTCAGCTACAAAATAAATATCAAAGGGACCCACTACATGGACTTGTGAATATGTAAGTTAATACCATGTTTAGCATATAGTGTTGAATAAATATTAGCTATTATTCTTACCAAGTGGGTGAAAGTTTAGAAAGGAAAGACTGCCTGTCTGTGGAGGCAAAGACACTTTCTTTTCACAGATTCATTAAACTGAAAAGAGAGGAAGGCATCCCATCAGAATTTATAGTGAATAGCAAGTTTCTGTTGCAAGTGTAACAGAATTGCAAATGTAGCAGCAGATGTTTGACACAGAATATCTCAACTAAAAGTACTTGAGACATTTTGAGTGTAGCCTCTGAAATTATCTTGCAAAGTAAATGTGCATTATCAACTAAGATAGTTTGGTCTGTTCTTATAGGAAAATGGTTTCTTTTGAGAAATTATGGGTAACTTTTTAGCTTTATCATTTCTTTTTCTATCAAATAGTATTTCAAGATCATATGTATGTGTTTATGTAAAGATTTTTTAAATATATGGCATTAATAGTAAGCTAAGATCAGATAATAGTGGTCACCCCCTTTTACTGATGAATGTTTGATCATTATTTCCTAAAGGATATGATTTTGGGTTCAATCATCATCAGATGAAATTCCTCAGATAGTTTCTCTGTTGTGTTAGTCATTAGCCCACCCTACACAAGATCCTCCTCCTGTTTTTCCTTACTAGAAATCCAAGGTGATAGATTATGATTAGTCAATCATGATCATTTGGTCAAAATTTCCCAGGTTTCCTTGCAATCAACATTGACTGTGTGACCTATTGCTGGGCAAAGAAAATAAAGATAAAGCTGGAACATTTTTCCTTTCCTGGAAGAAAGGAAGGAAGGAAGGAAGGAAGGAAGGAAGGAAGGAAGGAAGGAAGGAAGGAATATGATAAATGATAGGTGGATGATAGATCTAACATATTTCTTATAACTCTGTCTTGAATACATAAGTCATATTTGAGTTTGCAGGACTGCACAACCCTTATTAATGTCTAACAGTGCCAAGTTGTTATGGTTCAAATGTGAGTCGTCCTCCAAAAGCTCACATGTGAGACAATGCAAGAAGGTTTAGAAGAGAAATGATTGGGTTGTGAGAGTCTTAACCCAGTGAATTAATTCCCTGATAGGGATTAACTGAGTGGTAACTGATAGTAGGTAGAATGTCGCTGGAAAAGGTAGGTCATTGAGGGTCTACCTTTGGGAGATATATTTGGTGAGCTGAGTTTAGTCTCTCTCTCTCTCTCTCTCTCTCTCTCTCTCTCTCTCTCTCTCTCTCTCTCTCTTCTTTCTGATCATCATGTAAACTCTCTCTCTCTCTCTTCTTTCTGATCATCATGTAAACTGATTCCCTCCACCACACTCTTCCACCATGATACTCTGCCTCACCTTGAGTCGCAAGAAATGGAGGCTGTTGTCTATGAACTGGACCTCTGAAACATGATGCCTCAAATAACCTTTTTCTCCTCTATAAATGTTCTGGTCAGGTCTTTTAGTCAGAGCAGTGAGAAAGCTGACTAAAACACAAATATAAGAAAAAAGTCAAGCAATTCTGGACTTTTCATCATCCAAGCACTAAATCAAAATCAATAGTCATCTACTCCTAGACCTCTTATAATAAGAATAAGCTCAGTTCTAAGCTAGTGTAAGCTGAGTTGTTGCTATTTACAGATGAATGAATTCATAAATGCACAACATCCACTTTAAGACTGTAGGTAACGCTGCTTTCCATACTTATATTTGTACATCATGAAGCAGCATATCAGGGAAGACCTTCAATACTAACTTTTTGAGGAGTGATATTACTAAAATGTCTAATAAGTGGACCTCAGAGTTTTCAAAAACTTCTCTGGGCTTGTGGATAAGAATATAATAGATATTGGGCAAGAAACTCTAGCACCATAGTATGTAGAGTCATAATAAAAAGTGGAGATTTATTTTTAATGTTAAAAGCACCTTGTGAATAGTATGAAATTTAAATGCTAAGCCATAGAATTTTTGAGTCCCCTGATAACACCACAGTCCTTTAATCACTTTGTGCCTGATTATCAATTATGCTCTTATATTCAATTATTGTTGGATAATAAAACAAATGAGACTCTGAATGGCTTTTGACTAATTGTTGAAAGGAAAAACCACTCCCAACAAAATTAGGTGAAAAAGAAGCAGTGACCTACTATGGCTTATGTTTACTACAAAATGGAGCATAGACTTTGAAAGTCATGAAAACTTTGCTATGCTCAGAGGCAAACACTGTTTAACTTTCAAAGCCAGGGAAGGGATTTTTCTTCAAGAGGTGGTGACCTCAATCAATATCACTTGCCATTCTTACAACCAGAATATGATAGAAATTGCATAGCTCCAATTTAAGCCAATAAGAAGGCTTAATCTCTTCCTTTATTTTTTAGTAAATGTGTCTTATGGATTTCATAAATTACATCTTGGGGAAGCTAAGAGTCACCTTCTTTGACTCGGTTGATTCAGTCTTAAGAAGATACTGCAAATTCTAATTTGCTTTTACTTTAAGTAAAGTTTTAATGTGTCAGAAGAACATAGTATTTATCAAGTATTTTCCCAGGTTTACCTTCTACTAATTTCACAGTTGGGATATCACAGATAGACGGCATAGACTTGAAATTAGAAACAGCAGAAATCAAATATTATAATCCTCTGGCTTCAAAACATGTCTAGATTTCAACAACAGATCAGCAGAGAGCAGTGGAATGAAAAGGCAAAAGCTAGAATTCAAACTAATGTCTTGTGTGCACTTTCAAATCATAAACAAGCTGACCCTCTTAGTTTGACTTTACTGGGATAAATATCTAAAAGGTAGAACTAGTGGCTGAGCACAGGAGAATCAGCCCTGACAAAAATAATGCATCCTCAGATAGGCAGGACCATCTTGCCAGGTCATTTGCATTGAAATAGTAACCCAAAATTGACTGAAGCAATAAAGACTTAGTTTGGGGTGGAGGGGAAGACTAGAGAGATAGAGCCCCAGGAAAGGAGTTCTGCAGAATTTCTGAAGAAGCCTAGCCATAGGAACTAAGTAAATTATAGGCCTAGTGGAGAAAGGATTCAGTTTACTAAGCATAATGCTGGTCAAGCGTGTTTTGATAACAGTTTTAGGGCAGAAAAACTAAATGTGGACCCACCTACTGGCACATTAATAGATCACAACGCCTGACCAAGGGCAAATGAGGGAATGCATCCAGTTGAGTCTTCAGGGAGAATAACTTTATAATCATCACCTAAGCAGGGCTGGAACAGTCCAGAACTCCAATTCTGAAGGAAGTCACTTAATCCTGAATGTCCTTCAGTGAATGATAATGACTTGAGCATCCTCAGAATTTGTGGGTAGTAGGCTATTATTATACTAAGCAACAGTAAGTTTTACAATCTGAACAATGAAAACTGACTTTAGATTCCTACCTCAGGTTCTGGCAGAACGGTCTCACACACAAGGCATAATGTCTTATCCTATTTATAAGTAAAAATGCAAGCATACAAACAAAAAGTAACTTAACAATGCTAAGGGAAATGTTCAAAATAGCAGCAGACATAACTGCATTGAATTTGAAAGCTGCTACCTTAATTTCAAAGTTATTCAGTAAAATATCTTCATTGTTTTCAGATTATAAAAACTTCTTAAAAGTTGACTGGCCCAGAAAAACCACACTCATTGTAAAACCAGAAAATAGGACAATTCTATAACTTAACTCAAGTTGATAATCTTTTAAGATGCTACAGCTGAACAGTGAGGGATGGGAGAAAGGGAAGGAGTATGGGAATGAGAAAGACAGCAGAATGAATCAGACATAAAGTCCTATGTGCATATATGAATACATGACCAGTGTAACTCAACATCATATACAACCACGAGAATGGGAAGTTATAGTCCATGTTTGTATAATGTGTCAAAATACACTCTAGTGTCATGTATAACTGCGAAGAACAATTTAAAAAAAAAAAAAAAAGGTGCTACAACTGAGACTGAATTACTATGAGGATTTTCCCACATGCATACCCCCTAAATTACATTGTTCTATTGCTTTAACTAAAAGGTCGTGTCAATTATATCTCTATTGTGGGCATTGTAATATTGTTTGCCTTAAATTTAATCTTATATAATACAAACTTTCCTAACCTTGAAATTTTGGTTTTATTTGACTTGGGTGCATTTTCCTGTCTTTTCCATTTTTAATTCACTTTTAGGTATATGTCTCTTACATTCTGTGTAGAGGTTAGTTTCCATTGTTTCATTCCTTTCTTAACAAATATTGTAGTACATACTGTTCTGGTTTTTCCTTGAACTGTGACTATTTTATTTATACTCAAATTGACATTGTCATTCTAACAGATCATTCTGGATTTACTTTTGCCATCTAATTTTTATATTTGTGCCTTTTTTTTTTTTGCATCTTTTAGAATCAGATGTATATTTCATTTTTTCTGTTGTTTTAATCCAGGAAAATCTTTTTCATTAACACTTTGTTTTAGCCAGTTTTTTAGCTGCTGGGACTAAAGGATCAGATCAGAACAACTATAGAGGAGGAAAAGTTTATTTGGGGCTCACAGTTTCAGAGGTCTCAGTCCATAGACAGTATGTCCATTCCTCAGGGCTCAAGAAGAGGCAGAACATCTTGGTGGAACAGGGTGGTGAGAAGTAGCTCACATCATGACAGGAAGCAGAGATAGAGATCTCAACTTGCCAAATACAAATATATACCCAAAACCACACCCCCAATGACCCACCTCCTCCAGCCACACCCTCCTGGCCTTCAGTTATGACTGAATTAATCCCACTAGGTGACTAATTCACTGATTGAGTTAATGGTCTGGTAACCCAATCATTTCTTCTCTGAACCTTCTGGCTTTGTCTCACACATGAGCTTTAGGGGGACATTTCACAATCAAACCATAACCTGAAATATTTCTTGACTTCCTACCATTTCCCACTAACATTTTAGTTGGCTCCTTCTGAAATTTTCATTCTAGGATATCTTCATAAAAATACTGTTTTGCCAGGTGGCACACACCCATAATCCCAATGATTTGGGAGGCTAAGGCAGAAGGATTGCAAGTTCTAGGCCAGCTTCAGGATCTTAGTGAGATCCTGTCTCAAAAGCAAAATAAAAAGGACTGGGGATGTGGCTCAGTGTTAAAGTACCTCTGGGTTCAATCCTCAGTACCCAGTACCCCCTAGATATATATGTACACATATACATATATACACATATGTATAATTTTACAATGTCATTTATACATATGTATAATACATAATGTCATTTATATATATATAATCTATATATAAATAACTTTAAGAACTATTACCTTCATCTTGGTAACAACATAACAATTGCCAAATTTAACTAGATATCATTAGTAAACCTTTTAAATACACATGTTAAGTAATGACACTTATTCCTTCATAACTTGAATTTCCCAATAACAAGACTTTTGTTCTGCTTTCTAACCTGTGCAAAATATCCTATACATACAAATGATCATGATGTACATCTTATTGGCTGAAATAATAAATGAAATGTATAACCAATTACTACCCATTCAACCTATGCCCCCATCTAATTTTATCCCTTGCCTTTCTTTAGAGCTTTATCATGTATACATGTTTGTGTGTATACACACATACATGTGCTTTCTCATTATGTTATTTTTGGCTGTTTGAAACTCATAGAGTCTAATCATTCTACACATGATTCAAAAGTTTTTTTCTAAAAATTGTATTTTTGAGACTCATCCACATTTATATGTTCAGTTGCAGTTAATTAATTTCCTCTGCAGTATAGAATATTACTGTACAAAAATAGCAAAAATCATATATCCATTTAACTGGGACTCAATATTCTTGTATATATGCAAATCTCTTGGTGCTACATCAAGAGTTTCTCAAGGTGTATAGTGTGTATGCTTAGGGGTTATTTTGCTCATCTGGATTATAATCATTGTCATCTTTATACAATAAATATAACATTTTTTTTCAAAGGTGTTATTCCAACTCTCCCCATCCCAGTAATAGATTAAACCCAGGGGCACTTTACCACTTAGCTACACCCCAGGTCCTTTTTATTTTTATTTTAAGACAGATTCTCACTAAGTTGCTAAGGCTGGCCTCAAATTTGCAATTCACCTGCCTCAGCCTCCCAGGTTGCTGGGATTATAGGTGGAAACCCCTGAGCCCAGCTCCAATTTTTAACCCCTGGTATGTAGTTTCTCCCATTGCTCCTCATTCTTGCCAGCACTCGACATTGTCATACTATTCTGATAACAGATTCCTGTTTGAAAACTAAGATCTTATCACCCAATCATGGTCTGTCCAGGAGAAGAGTCTCCTCAGAGTGCAATCCAGGCTCAAAGGACTGGGAAATAGGTACTACCTTCCAATGTGAGTAGTGTGCAAGCTGACATTGAATACCCTTGGAAATAGCACTATATAAAATTCTCCAATTGTTTAAAGTTGATCCATGGAAATAAAACAGCCGTAAATGAATACCTTACATCAGAAAATCTTAAGAAATTATTTTTAATATTTTTTCTATTAATCCCTTTCAATTTTCCATGTAAACAATTAAGTCATCTGTAGAAAGGACTTTGATGTTGTCTTGGCTTAGATTTTCATTTTCTTGAAGTGCTGGGGTTCACGCTAGGCAAGTGCTCTACCACCAAGCCACATGCCCAGGCCTTGGTTTAGATTTAATTATTCACAAAACAATTTAAACCATTCTGTGCTTCTATCCTAAGTTAACTCTAGAACCTATCATGTTAGAAGTTCTCACTAATGTTTAGACCAACATATTCTTAGTCAAAATCATTTTAAAAAATAAGTATCTGCACTCTATTTGTAGAAACATATTGCCTTCTTAAAAGAGTATCTGTACTCAAATGTGAATGCTGTAAAAAGACTAAGTGTAGCAAACCTAGTGTTACTCTTGAGGCAACTGTGTTTGGAACTGACAGATAATCTGTTTTAACAATGCCCCATTTCAATATGGCATAATTAGCAAACATGAAAACCAAATATTTGCTTTTTGTAAACCTGATTTAAAGTATGAATCAAGGACTAGAGCATCTGAGTTTCTTATACCTCCTCTCACACCAACCTACTTATGATGTGTAAATGTTGCTTCATCTGTAAGATTCTCAGTGTTGCCTTCTCTAAAGTGGAACTGACAATCGTGGCCATGCCTCAGGAAGACAATTACCATGAGTATGGCATTGAAAATGTATGTAAAACTTAATTTTGAAATTATGAGTACCTTAACATATTTAAGACATTTTAAGACAATATTTTCTGTGACATAACATATCTTACTTAAATACAGGGTATTTCTCAGAAACACTTGTTTGCTTTCCTGTTGCCACAATTCCTTAGAGTCTACAATTCCAAAGTGTAAATTTGTCACAATAGTTTTATGTTCCTGAGTGGCAGCAGGAACAGTTACATTTTCACAATTCTGGTCATAAAGAGGTGTGTACATATGGATTAAGATAAAAGTGACTTCATCCTAGCTGGAATATACCTGGTTTATCTTAAGCTAAAATTAAAGAGTTAGGCCTTCTACTCATGTTGGCACATAGCAGACATCTAATACATAGCATGAAACTAAATTGTGTCATTTGGGACTGATCTTATTCTACAAATAGTGACAATTAATGTCTGAGAAGGTTAAGTGAGCAGCTCCATGGATTTTGACTATGTCAATCAGTGAAGACTGGAGTATTTGCAAACGTGCTTTCTTTCAAACCAGTTTTGTGAAACTATAGCCAAGGGATGTATTTTTGGAATTAAAAGTCTTTTGTAAGAGATTTTACATGTTGTGTGTTCGTTTGGCAATTATCTTTAAAAATAATATAAACACGTTCTGAATTAGCTGGAGAATTAAAAACACTGTTTTCAAACCAGTTGTTGCCCGTGATTTGAGAATCAGCTCTTATATGCCACATGATCAAGTGAGGTCAACCCATACCTCATGAATTATTACAAGCCAACAGAAAAAGAAGGGAAACCGGTGAAATAAATGATATATCAACACCAGTTGAGGCCAAACAGCATTACAGTACACTAATGATCACAAAGCACATTACCACCACCATGTCATACTCTACAAAAGTGGCACATGGGTCATGACCATGGTTCTATTGTGAGTGGCCGTTTTAGTTTAAGCAATAATACTTTTCTGCACAATTAATGTTGTCAATTTACATTGTGTGGTTGTGGATTTGGTGGCTTTGCTTTGATTTTTTTTTTATTTCTCCACATTTTATAGTGGTAGAAAAAGTTATATACAGAAGGGTGTAGATTAATAAATTTAAGTCAACATTTGAGGGTCATAAGAATTGTTTCCTTTAAATGGACTATATCCAACAATCAGGTTTGACAAACATCATACTATTAAAAATATCCCTGCAAAACAATCTACTGTAAATGTGTCGGAATATTTACATTCATTACCCCAATTTTAGGTCTCATATAAATAAAATCATCAATATACACAAGGAACAAATGTTGATTCTTTCTCTGTCCTACGGATTTCTCATATTACTGAGGCTAAAACAGAGTTCCAAAATATTCCTTCCTTATGAGGTCAGTGAATTCTAATCAGCCAGTTGTCTTTCTGAATGCTTCACTTATACAAGTAGTTAATTATTGTTGGGTAGCTAAAAACAGCTTCAAGTCTAGTCTGTCATTTAGAGTTTAAACAAAAATCTACCTTGTGAAAGCTGCTTTTGAAAGATGTGAAAATGAAGAGTATTTCTCTTTCAACTGAAGAGGAAAGTCTTTTCAAACATAAAAATGACAACTGCCATTGGTAGTTTCAGCGCTACGAAAGAGCAGGCAATCAGATACTGTTAATGGTTAAGACAGTCTCAGGCAGTTATGGCCTCCAGGAGAAGGATCACTTTTTTTAGGGTAAATAATACTCCCTGTGACCACAGATTCAGACATCCAAGGCCCCATGCATCAAGTTGATGGCATCATTTACATGAAGTCCCCACCGCGATCAGCTCTCTGACTTATACGTGAAAGAAAAACCCTTCCAAGGCCCAGTTACAATTCTGATTAATAGGTTGGTCAGGTACAGAGCCAAGATTTGCAGCGGGCTGCAGTTGGTGCTTTGTCCAGGACCATGGATCATTGAGAATGAATAGAGCCCTCGGTGGTGGCGCTAACGGCATCACTCAGGCAGCAACTTGAAATGCAGTCTCAGGGTTTGTTTGGCCCTTCAGTTGGCACCCCGGCCAGCAAACACTCCAGCTGGGCAGCAGAGCCCGGGCCAGCCCTCCTCACCTGATCTGCCAAGCTTGGCAGGCAATCTCCTTTCACCATCCAGATTCTGAATGCGAGTGTAACAAAGAGAGAAGATGTGGTCATGCTTCTTAATGGTGAGGAAGTTGGAAGAGGTAGGGGTTTATTGTTTTGTTTTTAAACACACTCTTATTTAAGATAGGTCGGTTATTAAGGAAAAAAGAAAGATAAGCTTTGAGTAAGGAAAATAAGCAGGGCCATAAAAAAATCAACTCCGCATAGACGGCAGAGTGGCTGAGTTTTTGTAGTATTTAGTCCTTGTGAAAAAGAGTGTGAGGTTTAAGCAAGAGAAGGAAATCATAAAAGTGCAAGAGCAGGGATACTCCAGGCACCCAGCTTTACAGATACAGCTGCTGCCTGACGCTGCAGCACAAAGAACCTGGTTGAAAGGCAAAAGGGTTTCAGGTTTTCGCGCTGTGGTCATTAGACATGTGAGCTGCTCTCAGAGGGTGTATTGGGCCTGGGAAGCTAGGCACCTGTTGTCGGCAGAAACACAATACACTTATTGTTTTGAGAGGACTGCACTGGGTAACTAAAGAGGGCACGCAAAAATCCAAAATAATAAATGGACCCATTACCCGATGACGTCGCAAAGGGGCCTCCAAAGGAAAACCATAGATCCAGATTACTTTATCTGAGGCAGTACAAAGCAGAAAGAATTGTTTATGGGAGGTTGGAGGAAAGGCAGGGAGAGAAAAGTGAGGAGGGAAGCACTGCTTAGTAAAAAATGGTGTTGTACTTGAGACCATCTCAAAGAACCCCCTCTGATTTATCTTCTCCCGAAGCTGCAGCAGTCGCGATTGAAGTGACTATAATAGCCCAGGAGAAATGTTGGTGCTATTAGTTGGGTGATTGATGGAAGCGCTGCCAAAACAGCTAGGGAATTTGTCAATGTGTTTTTTGAAGTTTGTAAATGATGACACTGGCAAAGTGTAAACAAACTCAGCTCCAGCAGACACGTTACACAGTCCCCAAACTGACACTCATTTGTGGGATTGTTCCAATTAGGAATCATCAGCTGGAGTAACAAGCTCTGGCTTCTTGGGCCAGGGCAGATGGGGCTTGTGCAACATGCAAGAGTTAAAGAAAGGCATAAAAGGAAGTTCTGTGGACACATCCAAAGTGTTGGACTGTCCCCTCATTGCAGGGCACCTAGTAGAAGAAAAGTAAAGGATTTTGAAACTTAAAAACTCAGAGACCCACAGTTCTGTGACCACTGGATGAACCACATTACTTTTTAAGGTCAATGTAACTGCAATGACTCAACCTCCCATTGGTTTGATTTCAAGAAGACTAATTTGTTTTTCATCAGTTTCTCTTCCTGAGATATTTCCAGGAGAGTTTTTATGTCCCCAAATCCATTCTGATTGTCACTGGGGGACTTAGCCAGCTGTTCTCTCTACTGCAACACTCCTTACAGTGTATTCTTCCCACACCGATTGATTGGGCAAGGCGTGTTCAAGGCAGCGTGCGCCAGGTCAGGGTGCACAGGTGAGAAAGAGGGACTCAAGCTCTGCTCGTGTCAGAACTACATTCACTTGATGAAGAAAGACATTACTCAAATGATAAAATTAGTTATCTAATTACAGTTGCCATGAGTGTTATAAACATTAAAAAGATGAGAATGGTGATATAAGGACGTTAATCAGAGATCCTGACCTACTTAAGTGGATGAGGGCAGAGTTCATCATGTTTGAGCAGTGTTTAAAGTAGGTGTAGGAGTCATCTCAAGGCAGGAAAAGGAAAAGAACGATCCAGAAAAATGGAATAGCACACAAGGAAGCATGAAAAAGTAGGGTGTTCTGAAGAAAAGTGCTAAAATTTAGAAGAATAGTAAGATAAAGTCATGAAAGACTGATAGACCTCAATAAAGATTTGGTCTATATTTTTAGACAAAGCAATAGAGGATTTCAGGCATGGAAATGAAATCCCCCATTTATATGAGGAGAGACCACTCTGGCTGAAATGCAGAAAATGTGCTGAGAGGACCAAGACTGCATAGGGGTCAGTAATGAGGTTATTGCAATGGCATAGGCAAGAGATGGTGGTGGACTGGACCAAGAATGGAACAACAGGGAGGGAAAATATGAACAGATGAGAAAGACATTTGAGAGGTAAAGATCCATAGATCTTGATCATCAAGTGGATATAGACACAGTCAGCAGTTGTTATCTGTGGCACAGACGAAGGTACCATTTTTTCCTTCAGGTAATTTTCTCAGGAAGCTGGAAAGAAGGGTCAAGTAACAGGTTGGTGGCGTCATGTTGCCCTTTAATAAGAAACAGCACAAAGCAGAAAAATGTAGATCTTTTGAAAAAAGGCCTTGACAAAAAGAAAAAATGCTGAAACAGACATTACCAACCATTATTATTTTACTTTCTTGAAAAACTCCTGGGGCAAAAGAAAAAAAAAAAAAAAAAAAAGGAAATATGAGCTCAAAAGAATTCCCTGGAGAATACAGGCAGACCATGTAAACTGTAATCATGATTTTAAAAAAGGAATGGGGGGTCATAAGGTATATCCACAGAGGATACAGAAGGCACCACAACAACACAAAGTTTAACTTCTATGATGGAAAACAGTGTAAGTACATATAATTGTCCTGGAGTAGACATTGGGGCCAGGGTTGTGACTACAAGAGAAACCTAAGAACTCCTAGTGAAGTCAATTCTCAAAATAACATTTCCACTCCCCTATTCGGCCAGTGGGAAAATCAGTCTTAATTTTGTTCCTGTTATATTTTCTAAAATCTGAGTCTGCAACAAGAAATAACCTGAAATAAGTTGTATGTTTCCTGACAAGCTAAGTCAAAATGTTTTCCTGTTTTCTTACAAGAATTTTCACAAGGCAAGTTTTTCATTCTAGGAAAAACATATCTCTATGCACAGATCTGAGAAGAATTTTCTTGAAACTCCTTCCATGCCAGCTCCTAGCTGAAATTCCCCACCTTCAGGCCAAGGGCACATTCGTGGCTGTGGACTTGCTGCTTTCCCAGCATGGTCCTGGATTCAGACACACCAGTGTCCAAGGGATTCAACAAGAGAGATGAACTTGTGGAGATGTTTTTAGTCCCACTCTGATGCTTCAGGGACTAAACTGCTTTGCAAAGGGACATCCAGACAGACTTCCAGTGAGTGAGGCAGTGACTGGCACTCAAAGTAACTTTGTCAGAGACTCTTCCCATACAAATGCAAAAGGAAAATGTGTACCATTGAAACAAACTGAAAGCATGTCAGAGTGATTGGCAAGCTGACTCCTGGAAAGAAGTAATTATTGCTTGATAATGGCAGCTTATGCCAGAGATGTGAATTTGGGGACCACCATTAATGTTATTGCAGGCTGCCTGACATCACAGGAAGTCTTTTGTGGCTTCCAAGCCGATTGTGAAGTGGCTTTGGCCTCATCATTTTGACAGTAGCAGCACCAGCAATAGTAGCACATAGTATGTCTTCCACATGTCTGTCCCTCCCTGTTCCAAGCACCAGACAAAGCAAGTTAAAAAGAGAAAGACTCATGGATTTGCTATTTTTAATTAAATCATATTTCCATGCATATTAATAACCAATGTTTGCACAATTTCAGTCAAAAGCATCACTTGTTTTTTTGCATTTCACTGCCTTCTAAAACAATAAAAAGAGAAGACATAATCTTTGCTTTATGAAAATGTAGAAGTCTTAAATAAACATATTTTTTTCTCATTCCTTGGGTGATTTATTTTATAGTCATCTTTTGTGTTTACTGGATTTTTTTTTCTTTTTTCTTTTTTTCTCTAAGAATATAAAAGAAAGACACTTGACTGCAAATTATTGAAGGTCTCTGAAGACATACACTACCTCGTACATAAGATGGGGCAACATCCAGGGAAAACAATTTGTATATTAGTAAGTAGTTCAATCTGCTCGTGCATTTATTAGTCAGGACACCTCCTCTTAACTCCTGCAGTCCTACAGGTACACTAGTGCACTTGTCCATCCATTTAGCTACTTCAATAAAAAATACATCACTTATTTCCTATGTTCTAGGCATGGTGCAAGATACAGACTTATTTCAAATAAAATTTCTTAATGTTTTTAGAAGATAAAAAAATACTTATAGGCCACTTTCTTAAAGATAAAGAAGTCTGTACCAGGGAAGAACTTTCCCTCTATAATGATTATATAGAAATCATATTATTACCCTTTGTGGTAGACACTGCTAATGACCTCCCTGATATTCCATTTTTCCCTTCTTCCTCATTCACTGAACTGATTTTAAATAGAGTGGAAATGTGCCTCGTTAAAATGACCAACTTCTCAGTGGTCACTCAACTTGAGTTGTTGGAAATCTCAGGAGAGGGCAATATTTTCCTGAATAAAATGGGGAAACATATGATAAAAACAATCCCTTTATTTTCACCATAGGGTTAGTGGCCCATCTTGGACCTTGAGGCTTCTTGTCACATGAGAAAAACAAACTGTAGGCACTGTAATAGAGATTGATAATAGTGTTCATCAAAAACCATTTTTCCATCTTCCTGAGCACATGGCTGGACTACTTTCCCAGCCTTCTTTGCAGTGAGACAAGCCATGGTGACTGAAGTGTAGTGACAGGGACAGCCATGCTTCCAGACCTGGCCCACCTACACTGTGGACACATACATGTTCCACCTCCCTCTACTAGCTGAGTTAATATCCAAAGCAAATTTAGAAGCTACATATTGAAGACAAATTATAGCAAAACCCCTATCCCCATGGATATCTCATTGAGCTACCTTGGACTTTTACATAAGAGACAAATAAACTTACAATGCAGCCAATGAAATCTTAGGACTGATTTGTTACAATAAGTAACATTCTAAATTCTAACATTATTCTATTTAAAGCAGGATACTTCCAGAATAAAACCAAGTATTTGGCATTATGTTATCAGGTTGTAGATAGTTAGAAGGTTAGAGAACTTTATTTTTGTTTGTTTTTTTTTTTGGTTTTTTGTTTTGTTTTGCTTTTTTCCTGGCAAAATAACTGATAAAAAGATCTGCCTTAAACAATCTGGAAGGCAGACCAGGTGTCTAGTGAGACTGCCTCTAGGGAAATAGTTGAAAAGAGAGATATTAGTGCATATCAGTTCCCCTGTGCTCCTTATAGCAAGTAATTGTGAAGAAGATTATAACCCATGCAAGAATGAACATGTTTTAAGTAAAATTCCAGGATTAAGGTGAGTTCAGAAATGTGAGATCTCACAGGGTTGGAAAGTCCAACAGATTCTGAACCCTAAAAAGTATGATATAGAGTGACAAAGGGCTCATGTGGAAAAGGCCCATTAATTCTCAGCAATTAAACAAAGGATTCAAATTGTTGACCTCAGGAACAATTTGAGAGAGAGAAAAAAAAAAAAAGCATTAAAATGAGGAAACAATAAAATAAGTCAGATTTGAGAGTCTCACCTGAGAAAGAACTTTGAGAGACAGTCACTGGTGCATGAAACTAGCTTGGAAACACGTAGCATGAAGCCCAGGGAGCATTCTAAGGAACTGTATTATAAAACAGAAGAAGAAAAAGAATATATGAAGGTGCTTAAAAAGCAGAAGAAAAAAAAATATATTCTGTGTCTCTAAAAGAAGTCTTGGCACCCTAAACTTGCACTAGCGGGGAGGAGGTTGTGAAAGCTGCCTCATCCCCAAGGAAGGCAAACTTTTCATTGGCCCATTTCATATGAACAGGGAAAATAAGAACCTCCAGTCAAGGAATAACAGGTTGAGGGTAGATCCAGAGTTGCAGAAAACAACGAAAAGGGAATCAGTTCAGAGAATGAATGGAAACTTCCTGCTGCTTGCGATGCTTGTCCAGCAAGATTCCATTTCTGAAATGAACCAGTGGATACCTGACCTCCTATCCTCTTCATTTCTAAAGAAAATTTCTCTTGCAGTTACCCTGCTCTTCATCCAGGATTGTGTATCTTCAGGACTACAGGCGTATTTTTGAGGGGATTTTGTTTGGTTTGGTTTTTTGGTTTTTGGTTTTTTCTGTTGTTTTAATTAGAGATGGCTGGAATCCATGGATCCCTATCTGCACCTGAGGGAGGGAACTGCTTTACACTCAGTTATAGCAGACAGGAACTGAACAGCATTTATTAATTTTCTCCTTTGGGGAAAGACTGAGTATGATATTTGAATAGAAAAAAAGAGAGAGAGAGAGAGAGAGAGAGAGAGAGAGAGAGAGAGAGAGAATCAACTGCTAGCTGTTTATCAGAATGTGTTTCCTTTTCTTCTTATTTCTCAGCCTACCTTAGGCAATAAAGAAATAAATCAGGCTTGAGATTTATGTTTGAGAAAAAACTTTGGGGGTGGTTACTGGCACCTAGAACTAAGTTGGAAGCAAACAGCTATTTGTTTCTTCTTTTCTTATATGTCTCAGATTCTGTGTTAGCAGTGTTTTAGCTTATGTGAATTCCACCCAATAAGAAGTGAGTAAAAGTGACTGATGTCATCACCACTTACAAACTTGATCCAGAAAAGCTTCCCACACATCTTCCTCCATACTCTTAGTTAATTACTGAAAACCACATATGGAAGGTGGCAGTGTCTGTCTGGTTTGAAGTTTGGCATTTTCAGTAGATCCCCAGCTCTCTAGCCTTGTGGACCATTAACACCTACCTACATGGGACTTATTACTGAAGAAATAAACTTCCATTGCTTTGGCCACCGTAACCTTTGTGGTTGACCCCAACACTAATGTTTACTAATGCTAACATGGTAGCAAGCATTATCCCAACTATGTGTGGGGTGTGGGTGCACAATTCCTAACTGACATTCTTTTGATGAATAAAAGCTTTCACTCAACTGTGTTTAGATGCAAAAATGGTAATATCTGGACAACCCGTGTGCAGACTCAAGACACATAGAAACCATGAAGTTTTCTCTTTGTCACGACACTCTGCTTTCTCTATTTGCAAGTAATGAGCTGTTTCTTCTATACTCATTTTAACTTTTCTCAGCTTATGGGAATTTTATTTGCAGCTTTCATATTATATTACAGATGTTGGGAAATGATCTCAAATGCCAGTACAAGGAGTCTGTAGATATCACTGTAACAACTTCCTCAACTCTAAAGTGAAGATTAAGTAAGAGCAGAAAGAAAGAAAACAACCTATACAGAAGGCAGCTGCAGGAATCTGGAGAGGAAAGGAGACAGCCCAGCAGTGGGGAGAGCAATTAGATGGGACTGAAGAGATCAAGCATATCCAAAGCTGAAAAGAAGTTTGGAATCAAGTGGCTCCACTTGTGACTGAATGTGAGGGAAACCAAGAAAGGCATGCTGAAGGAGTGTCTGAAATTATTATCCCTGCCTGAGGGGTTAGAAAAAAAATATGCAGCTATATGTGAACCTGCTACTAAAAGTAGATATCCCAGAGAACTGGGATATGTTTGGTTCCAGAATTTTTCACATTTAACCCAGCAGACACATGGAGAGTTGGTGAGGATGCAGAGCTCGGTACCAGGCAGCTGCTGGATTCTACACATTAGCTACACATGACCTCGTTCAGTTGTCCACACAATCCCAAATGACAACAGGAGTGGTTAAAAAATAAATCTCTACATTGGATGATATTTGAAACAATAGAGATCGAATTTTTCTTTCTACTGTTTTTCTCTTGTAGTTCAAAAATGTGACATTTATAGAAAAGTAGAGATTGTTCCTAACCAAACTGCATAATAGTTTCTCTTCTAAAAATAAACATAATCTCTAAATTTATTTTACTTTACCTTATATTTGAGCAAAACATTTTAAAGAAGTTTTTTAAAGATTCTGAAATTTTATCATAGAACAAACCCAACACTAAACAAGACCACGGATATTTTTGATGGTGCATTAACTCTGCAACTTTGTATAAGTTTTACTCATTTTCATTCAACACATATTTATCAGTATTCCAGATGAGGGGAAGTCAAAGATAATTAAAATCTAATAGGCAAGCACAGAAGGAACCTGTATTATAATGAAAGAGACTAACCATAAACCCATTGATTAGGGAATAATATGACATGCCTTGGTTTCCAAAGAGTTGAAACTCTTCATTTTCCACATGCCAAATAACATAACAACTTAGTTGTTTTCATACCTCAATGAGGCGGTAATATTAATAATGATAATGGCTTATAATACTGGGTTATAATTATGTGCCAGGCAGACTAATAAATGTTTTATATGGATTATCTTAGTCTATCCTTACAAAAACTCTCTAAAAGAAGTAAAAAACTACATTGAAATTTGTCATAACTTTTCAGAGGAGGGACTTGAGTTGCAAATGTATAGCATTCTGTCTGAAGTCACATAGTAGCAAAGTTGGGATTTGAACTAATATTATTATAGTTTTTCCATATGACATCCAAATATGCTATACAAAGCATGATTCATTTGAACCAGATCTTGCCTAGAAGCCTATGTCATGATATCTGGGACCTATAAAATATACCCCATCTCTGATCTTCAAAATGCATAAAACAGGGTGCCCAGCCAGTCCATATCCATCAGACAGTGCTAACATCTGGGAGATTATTGGATACACATTATGCATAATTGCATCTAGTAATTTGAAGGGTTCCATCAATTCCAGTTTCTCCCAAAAGTCTTAGTCACTCATAAAAATTTATTGGATGGAAAACAATGTGCTAATCTTAAGCTTTTGATATTGCCTCTTACCTGATCACTCTGCCCTATAATGAACTCTTACCATGAGGTACAAGGAAATCCAAATTCTGGACATATACATGACAAACTCAGAGGGAGATATCTACCCAGAGCCTCTCACTTCAGCTGTTTCCCTCACTTCATGGCTTTACTAATTTCACTTGACAATAGTCAGTATCTATGGAGTGTTAGGCATTGTATAAGGCACTGAGGTTAAAACAGGAAACATTCTATCATTGTGGAGAGGTGGTCTACTAGAAGACACAGTGACAGATCACTCTGTGCAATGGAATTTTACTTTAGTGGTTTTTTGTAAATACTATTTTAGTATTCATCCCAACTTGTAGAATAAAAGAAAATGTATAAAATAATGCATTCATAAAATTATGATAGTTATACCTATTCCAGATACATCTGGTAGATAAACCACTATAGAGAGAATTAGAATGGTTTGGATAAATAATAAATTCTAGAATGTGGCAATCTTGGAACAAGCTGCATGACTGCTCTGAACTGTTAGATCCTATAATAGTTCACATGAAATTAGCAAATCTAGAAAATCCCTTTTAAAGCTATGTCATAAATGTTTCATATTTTTAAAATCCTAGTGAATTGAGGTGTAATTATAAGATGACTTTAGGTCTTCAGATTTACAACAGAATGAACTATTCCAACAGCCTAGTCACATTGCCTTCCCCACCCAAGTTAAGCTCAATGTATGTGTAATTTTAAATGTTTCCTTGTATTGGATTTGCTGATTTTATTCTAGGCATTAGCAGTTAGAACTGAATCCAGAATCAGATGTTGAGTTGCTATAAAACAGATCACATATTCCTGTTTTTTTCTAGAATTACAGTATAAGGAACATCAAAGAACAAAATGAGGTGACAATAGGCTTCAAGAATTGGAAAGATGTTTCTTGCAAAGGCAGTGATCAGATCCCTTATCTTCATAGAAGGCAGAACAAAATAAGAAAGCCTCAAAAGTTGCAACAGATATGCTTTAAATTAGATGCCCTGAAAAAAAATCACCAGTTTCCAAGGAAGTCAAACCATCAAGCACCAGACTAAGAAATGTGGGTGAATTCCTTTGCCCTTCAAGGCCATCTCCCTGAGAAGCTTTTACTGCCTGCCACCGTGAAGCATACCAGAGACAGGACTGTTGTCAGAGATCTCAGACATCCTTTCTGATCTGCAAGGTTATGGAAAAAGTGCTTCCTGACCTGGTCACCTCACCCTCCTCTAATCAGCCTGTGGATATTGGGCATTGATTCTGACTCCAGTGCTGCAGGTAATAGGAACACTAAGACATTGTCTCTCTCATAAAGGATTTATGGAGACAGAACTCAGAGGCAAGCCAGTAATAGAATATGATAGATAAGTATAAAATTAAGTGCCAGATTTGGTGATTTCACTTCTAGATAAGGGAAAAGAGAAAAGCATACAACTTTCACATGAAGTCTTTTTTTAAAAAAAACCTTTTCTAAATTAATTCCATGACAGCTTCCCAAAACAAATATTCTTCCCTTCATACTTTAAGAAACTGTGACTTAGAGGGGACAGATACAAGATCAGACAACCAGAGGTAGGAAACACTAAGAAAGGTATCTACATCTGCCAAACTTCAAAGCCCATGCTCTTTTCATCAAACCATAATAATGCTGTATATTGGATCCTGTAAATAGCATACTCCCACAATGGAAGTGCTGGCTGTACCACATTCCCCTTAGTGCTGTGTTTAATATGAGCAGCTCCCAAAAAGTTAAAAATCTTTCAGAATCATTTTTAAGTGAATAGTCACAAAGCTTGTATTTATGTTTTCTTCTTTATAAATCTTCTTTCCTAATTAATGAATAACTGTATGCATACTTTATTATTGATAATTTCACAAAGACTCCCAGGGTATTAGATGGTTGAGTTGGGTGTAGGGAAACATTAGCTGTAGGCATGGAGATGAATGGATTTAGAGACACTAAATCAGAAAACCCAATGGGCTTTCACAGCTCAATGATTTAGAATTAGCTTCAAGTATTCAACAGACAAATCAAGAACTAACATTGAAAGCTCAGAGCCAAGCATGGCCCCTTGCTCCTTTTAAAATCTGCATTGTGGGTTTTAAAGATCATAACATTATTTCTGATAATGGCATCTTTTTAGGAGCTAAAGTTATGAGAGAACATGAAGGGCCAAATTGATAACCTTCACGTAATATTCATGACATTCAAATCTACAAAAACTGTTTTAATTAAGAAGTTTCCAATTAATTTTTCTCTGGGTCCAATCTGCTATGGCTGTGTGAATCAACAGTTCCTGAACTTCAGTCACTCACATACTAGAATTCATGGATGATGTACTGTCAGAAGATGGATTGTACTTTTCTTTAAAACTTTTCTTTAAAGTGCTTCCCTTTTGAACTTAAATTTATTTTAAAAGGAAATTTTTCACTGTAATTATAAGTGACAAATCAATTTCATTTGCCAGAATTGGAGGTTGCTATAAAAAATAAATGCACAGCTATTTTTAAATAATATATAAAAGATTGTTTTGTACCACCTAAAGTTAACTTGCATGACACCAATTGATCGCCTGCCATGGCTTAGTAAACATGGATCATAGTCTATGCATCTCCTTGTTTCCTAGGACTATTCCCAATAAACAAGAGGACGGGGAGAGTGTCTTCCTTCCCCTCAAGTAGATCAGCTTAGAAGAACATTTTTTTCCCAAGAGTGAAAATCTAAGCATGTTTTTCAGATGCTCACCAAGTGAAAAAGGAAAGAGTACTTTGATGACCCAAGGAATTATTCCCCTTTCCCTTTCCTTCTGATAACTGATCTACTGCAGGTTGGTATCTGAGATGCTTTACAAGAGGCCTGCCTCAGTCAGAGAAAAGACACTGTGCTGAGAGCAGAATTGAGAATACAGGACTCCTCACCGTGGCTGCCTATCAGGAAACAGCAGAAAAACTCCAACCAGCACTCCCCAGGGAGTTCCAGATAAACAATAGTTTTTCCTTTACTTAAGTTCAATATAGCTTGAGCTTATCTACTTCTAACTCCATCTCATCTGCAGCTTGGTAACTGGGTTTCCTAAACAAAATTAAGGGAAGTGTCAAGGTGAAATTGAAAGTGAAACTGGCAGCAAGGGCAAATCTCAAAGGCCCTTAATAGATTGAAAAGCCAAATGGCAATTTCCAGCTAGGTCCCTAGCCTCAGGCTGGTTTAAACCAAGGCAATCACATTTCAGTCTGCTTTTTCAATAATTTTATCAATACATTAGGCCTCACAAGGTTTAATGTGCAGAGACAATCTTATGTTTACTTAGAATTGGTAGTCATAGTATGTGTTTTTCAGGATGCCTCTAAAATGTTTCCCTATCACAGAAATATCTCCCTTCATGGTCTGTGCATGCTCTAGAAGCTCTTGCCATTGCTCTGGGAGTGGAATTATGAAGGTCATCATAAAAGAACAAACACCGAGGATGGAAGAACATGGGGAAGTACTGGGGAACAAAATCTACCAAATTATGCCATGTTCACATGTAAATATGCTACAATGAATCTTGCTTAAATATGTAATTATCATGCACTAAAACAATAATGATGATGATGATGATGATAATAATAATATAAGGGTGATCCATAGGGTAACCCAAGCAAATCAGGGGGAGGTAGGAGAGGAGAAAAAGGAAGATACTGGAAAATGAGATTGCTCAATTTGTTATGTGCAGGTATGAATATGGCATAATGAATCTCATCATTATGTACAATTACAATGTGCCAATAAGAATAAATTTTTAAAAAGAGCAAACACTTATGCAAAGGCAGCCTATTAGGGCTGAATTCCTTTCCTGCAACAGCCACAGTTAAACATTGGGATTAGACATTTACTCAATTAGATCTAAGCCTTCGTGTAAATATAAGCAAAAATACAGCAAAATAACTGATCAAGATCAATTAAAAACATTTTTAATACATATATATGTATTTATACATATGTACATATATACACAATGACTTTAATGCCAAATATTCTGACTTGATACTTCCAGGAAAACAGTTATGAGGGTGCCACCATTGGACCAGAGACACAGGAGACTCCTTGTTAGAATATGGGTAGGGGACTTTAATAGAGATAGAGAATTTCTGAGAAGAAATCCCCCTTACATTATACAGATTTGTCTCTATTTTAGAGGTGACAGTCATGGTAACAAAGCTCAATTTCCAACTCTTTTCCATTTCTAAATGAATAGAATGTTAGAAAATATTAGCCTATGGTATTACTTTCCATCAGTCTATCTCTTCCCTGCAGAGAGCATACAGGCCTGGAAACACCAGGCAGCAGCTGGGCATCACGGGAATGTTCCTGCTTTGGGGATGTATTCACTGCACTTAAGAAAACTAATCCACTCTCTAAGTCTGCTGTGCCGCCTCCTGCTTTTTCTTTATTCTTACAGATATGGGAGCTCAAGGAAGACAATCTGGGAAACTCAGGTTTCAGCAAGCTATGCATATTATAAGAGTGAATTCTCCCTCCCTCCCTCTCTCTCTTGCAAAATACTCCCTACTTAAATTGCAAACCTTGGAGCCAACACGTCTGGCTCTAGCTGCCTCAACATTCATAACCTTATGATGCAAATAAAACAAAGATACATTAAAATTATAATTGAACCCTAATCAAAAAAGTAGCCCCCCAAAAGCATTCTTTAATGATACCAAATTCCAGTATATTCCCAATTTGTGTTTGTTGTCAGTTAAAGAAACAGATGAATGAATGTTCCATTTGGTATATCTAATTTTCATGCATTTAGTGCTATACATTCTTTGTTAAAACTTCCCCCAGACAAGACTGGGCCCTTACATGACAAAAGCAGAATCAAAGGGGAAACAAAAAGTGGGGATTTAAATGAATGTAATGGAGTCTGGAGCAAGTCAGAAAATAACTTTCAGAACCTATATTTATGTTATTGCTGGAGACCTGAGCAATATCGCCTTGGCTATTTCAAAGAATATCTGTCTCCTCCTCACATAAAGTCTTGCTGTTCAGCCCTCTTAATCTTATCCAACGCTGCCACAAAATGTAAATATTTATGACTCACAAGCTGCATTTCCCTGGCCTTCTTCGGTATTATGCTTCCATAGAGCCCTGGGTTTCTTTAAGGTAGAGACAAGGCCTCACCTCTGAGGGACACAGAAAATTTCAAGGCTCTTAATGCTACTTGCTCCAAAAGGCCAGATGATGGTTCTGAATTTCCCTCAGGCAAAGACCTTGTTAGCATAAAAATTCTATGAAACACTTCCTAGCTCATTGACTGCATGGGCATTTTTCCAGGAACTCCCATTAATGAAATAGGAAATGAAACTGGGGGAGACATAAAATTATCAGATACATGGTACAATTGAGTGACCTGGAAAAGCTCCACTTTCCTGTTCATCCTTCCAATTAGACAAAAATGTAACCTCTGAAGAACCCTTGCTCTATTCCCTTACCTACATGAGACATATCTTACAGAAAAGACTAGAAAAAGTCAGAAGTTCCGGGTTCAAGTCCCAGTTGTATCTGGCTGCTGGCAGTGTTATTTTGGACAAGTAACAATGTCTATGGCCTTAACCTTAAAATAGAGAATAAGATTTGTTCTCCTTCAATTATGACCTGAAAGTAGAAGGGGGACTAAGAGGGCAGGGGAAAGGGTAAGAGGAAGAGGGGAAGAGTCGAGGTAAGAAAAAGTTAGAAGGGTGAATTGGAACATAGCACAATATATGCATATGTGGAAATGTCACGGAGAAGTATGTCAATCAGAACAGTTAGTATGAACTAGAAACTATAATTTTATAAACAAAAGCAAAGAAGTTAATAAAAGCCGTCTACCATCAATAAATTAAAAATAGGTATAATGTCTTTAAAGTTACCAAATTCTAGAAGAATTAAAAATAATACAACCAACAACAATGACAAAATTTGTTCTGCTTAACTGGCAGGGCACTTGTGGTGATACAATGGGACAAGTAAGGACTGGAAAAACACATTGAGAATATTTAAAGAGTTCTCAAATATTATTTTAAAATACTATGCTAATAAATGAACAGAATCTTTCTGTTTTTGATAATATGAAATTATTATCCCACCACATGGACACCATGGATTTCCTTGATGAAGAATCAATGTAGTCCACCTCTGTAGAATTTTCAAAGTTGAACTCTTCCACTGCCTTCTGCTTTCATACACACACACACATACACACACACACATATATATATGTATATATAGTATGTAATAAATATCTAAAGGGAGGATCTGACTTACCTGAACTTCCCTTCTTACATGCATATTTTTTCTATGCATCTGTAAAATCGATTTCCTGAAAAAAAAACAGCCTTAAAATTTTAGAAGCATAGAAAGTTTGAAATAGATATGTTGAAAATCTTCTTACCTATCCACAGCACTGCATAACATTTTCAGATAACAGAAATGAGTGGACAATAAAGACTGAGAGCAAGGTCCCAGTATCTACTTCTGAAGGGAGCCTATGCCCAACATTCCTAAAGAACCATTATTTATCATTGTGAATCCCATGTTGATTTTTTCTTAACTTCTGAATTTCCTTAGGAACGGTATTATAATACAGATATTTTAATCAACAATTAATATTTGTTTAAATTAGAGGGGAAGAGGAAAATAAATTGGCTATCTCTCTATTAAATGCCAGATACTACACTGGACACTTTGCCTGAATTTCATAATTACATTCTCACACCATTTCTATCAAGTATTATAATCATTATTTTAAAAGAGTGGAATTTAATCAAAGAGTAATTTTTCAAGTTTGACTAGCCTAGAAAGTGATAAGGTCAACAAAATAGTAAAAAAAAAAGTCAATATTATTGACATCAATCAGAAATATTTGAAGAAAATCATGTGCTTGAGAGGGGTCAGAGTGGTCAGAGCAGAGTGGTCCAGTGGAATATTCTGTAATGAGGTGATGTCCTCTATCTATGCTTGCCCAGGATGGTAGTCACTAGCCACATGAGGTTATTAAATACCTGAATTAGGGTTCATATGATTGAGGAAATGATTTTTAATTATTATTTAAATTTAATTAGTTGTAATTTAAATAGTCATATATAGCTAGTGACTACAATACTGGACATTGCATTTCTAAAGCAGTTGGACGTCAGTGAGAAAATTATTACAATATTATTAAAGTGTGCATGTTTGATGGCTTATCAGATGTATGCAGGCTGTATTGTGTTCTTCAAAATTTACATGTACCCAGCAGCAACTACCAGGGACATGTGTATAGTAGATTTTAACAGAAAGATACGAAAAGACATTTAAAATAGATCAAATATTTTCCATACATAAGAGTCTAAATTCTATTCTAAACCATCCCCTTTGAAGTAAAATATTAAGTCTTGGGGTTCAGGTCTGCTATATGATAAGTTATTTCCAGTAGTGTAAAAGAAAAAAAGGTTTGAAAGATGACCTCCTGTAATAAGTACTAAAAAGAAACAAAGTGAAACCATCAAGGTGGAAAAAGCATGTAGTTCACTGAAAATATTATGTTTCCCAAATTACTGAGACCCATGCTCAACAGGGAACTCATCCTGAATAACTGTAGAGAGATGACCTCTGTCATGACCTTCAAAGTGAGAAAGCACTTTATAAAGATGCCCTAGGAACAAGAGCATGGATCTTTATTTTGGTGCTGCTTTTAACCCTGTTGACTTTTTTCTCCACATAGTGAGACATCATCAAGAGTTAGGAGATCTGTACTCTCTGTGCAGCTCAAACCAGCTCCTCGACCTAACCAACTCATCATTTCTCTGCACTTCGATTTATTTACCTATTAAAAAAGAGAGAGAGAGATTGGTGAAATGATATCTAAAATTGCTTCCAACTTGGGCACTATTGGCTTGCAATAAATGCCTCCTGTGTCCTTCAAAGACTTGTGCCTAAATCAAGTTCTCCAAACCAAATTGCTATATTGTACAATACATAAATATAAATTTTGCCTGAGCTAGTATATTGAGTCACATCCATTTTTAAGTAAAACATAAAAACCTCTTGAAATGTGTTTTGAAGACAGGCATTCACCTAGCATGTACTGTTAAACACCTGCGTCCTTTTTCAAATCCCCATCTGGCATGGAGTGGAGTGGAGGTAGGGACTACACAAGTGGTCAGTGTATGGTTCACACTACATAAAATGAGATGATATGGTCCCTAAAGTCACTTGTTCCAGGGTCAACGCAGTTCTATCTGATAAGAACCAAGAGCTTGAACAATGAACTGACAATGATTTACATGCTCTCTTTCATTCCAAAACTAATTAAGTTGTTTGGAGTATTGTAAAAGTGCATTGAATATTCACTCTTCCCATATACATTAAGATCAATGGAAACGGAACATTTCCTCCTTCACCCCTGTACACACATAAAAATTAAATCATTTGTGACTTTTGGGGACTCATCTGAAGCAATTCTTTTAACCATTCTTTGGATAGATTCAAATATTGACATCTTTCTTGCAGTGGAATATAAATTTGAGGCTATAGTCCCCATATGGACTATAAAATCTCAGAATTCCACACACTAACCAAAAATATTGCAACATTGAAAATTAGCAAATATCAAAGAAATCATATCTGAATTGGGCCAAACACATGTGTCTGGAGGAGACACTCAAGGGCCTTGCATGTGAAGCACTTAGAAAATTCACAACAGACCTGTCCTCAAGTTGCTTTGTTTGGGAACAGAGTAAGTTTGGAAATAATTACAGTGACGAAGTCAGCTTCCCTGGACCTGATCCTTGGCATTGCCAGGAAACTTAACGCTGTGTCAAATGCTGCCAAGAACTGTTGGCTAGACCCTACACAGTTCTAAATAAATGATTCACTATAGTCATGTAAATCCCTATTGCCTCAAACCCTACAATGGCTAACAATTATTTTACAATTGACAAGATTTTCAGCAGTGTGTTGGAAAAGACCTATCATTTTCAGAGATCTTGGTCTCTTTATAAGTACGTGGGAGTTCTGCCAGACAACAGACTCAAGTCATTATTGCTACACTGCTGGATGGAAATGTAAAGATATATTTATCCACTATTCTGCATTATATAGCCATGGCTACCCAGGGAAGGGCACTACAAATGGGTTTTTCTTTTCAAGCTATTAATTATAAATTGGGAAAACCAGAAAACAGATCAATTAAAGCCAAGTTAGTCCAGCTAAAGAAAGTGCTCGACAATTTCCTTAAAAAAGTTGTGGCAAATTTGAAAATGTCAATAAACCCAAAGGGAAAGGAGCTGAATAATGAAAAAGATTATTTTATTATTCAATGTCCTTTTTAATGTTTAAATAATTAATAATAAAGAATATTTAATATTTCCACTTTCAGTTCAACAGTTTTCTTCTGTTAAAACCACAAGGTGCCAAATGTTTTCTTTTCATGGCTTTGTTAACAACTAAAGCATAACCTCTGGCCAGATTTGTTCTGATTGGTTTCACAACAGGGTAACTTTGTTGTGGCTCTTCTACATTTGACTTGGTTATCACTTTAAGTTACAAAATTTTTCTGAATTCCATGACCACCTATCATATGAATTAGAATACATTTCCTCTGCACTGTGAATTTAGATTTTGTGTGTTTTTTAAAGACCACAATTAGGTTTTCTCCTCTTTATGAATATGCAGACTATGATCAGAGACAGAATTTCTAGATAGATCAGCAAGTAGTTCAAGATGCTGCTGACTCTAGCATTATAAAAAATTTATAACAAATGAAATGTTTAATAATGTCTCCCAACAAAAATGCAAAATGAACTCTGCATGGTAATAAAATCTGCTTGATTCTGAAATAAACATAGGTCTTAATGTAGACATTTGTTAAAGATATCACTTCATGGCATGTTTTCCAACCTCAAAAATGAGAAATTACACACATACACCAAAGTATCTGCCAATAATAGAATATTTGATTTTCAAAATAAAATATAATAACTAGAATCACCTCACACTTCTCATCTCTAAAACTATGGCTAATGTATATCCACATAACTCCCTTCTGTCCAAGTAGGATGGTTAGGTGAGAAAAGGGTCTAAAAGCATATTAATCTCTAAGAATCAATTAACTGACACCACAAGGAAAGTCCAGTTTGATTGAGTGGGTAAGTAAATTTAATAAAATGCTCATCTCAGAAGAAGAAAATGATCAAGATGCATCCCAGTGTAGAAATTTTATCATTTGCCTTTCTCTTACATTTAACTCTAGCCCTCCCTCATGTGAAGAAAATTTAATTATGTCAAGTAAAACAGTTTTGAAAAACTTAAAGTTTGCCATTCTTGGAATCCATTTCCTTAGATGAACTCACTAAAGCTCCACTACTGTCAATGGAAATCTTGTACCTGATACCAATGGAGAGAAAGACCCTCAGTAGTTCAGTAGTCACTTCAATTTGTATTAACTTCTATTGCAGAATGAGATGAAGTATGTGTGTGTGTGTGTGTGTGTGTGCGTGTGTGTGTGTAAAAAGAAAAAGTACTTCACAGCCTTCCTCTTCATTCAGCAGATGATATATAATATAATATTTCATTGTATTCTGTCTTTATTTAGTGAAGCAAAGAATGACAGAAGTTCCCCACTGGAGGTTGGAACAACCTCAGGAAGACTGAGTGAAAATTTTTGGTGACAATGATTGATACCATTGTGTATCATTATTACTTCTCATTGTAGGAAACTTCTATTTGAAAATTCCATTCATAACAAAATTCAAAGAATAATGCCATTTAAATTTTAAGTCCCCATGAGAGTATTATAATTAGCAAAATAATGATGAATGCAGTTCACAAAAGTAGATCAATTTCACATGTGCATTTCAATCTAAGAATGCTAAATAAAATAATAGGCAGATTTCAGTGTACATTAAAATTTATGAAAATGTTAATACATGTAGCATAATAATAAAATTCAAATAATAATATGCTAAAATGCAAGGATGGCTTAATAAAATAAATCTAATAATATAATTCACATTAGATGAAAAACCATATGATCATTGCAAAAATTGAAATAATAAATATATTAAAATGTATAGATATTCTTACTTTTTAAAAAATTAACTCCATCAGAATGCTATGACTTCCTTTAGGTAAAAAACACATTTAGGAAAAGAACATTTAATTGATATCTGCTTCATCAACTTCTAGGAATAATACTGCTTAGCTTTCTCTCCACAAAAGAAAACTTTGAACATGGATTTTATGAATTCTTACCAATAGAAGACTACTATTGAATAGACTCACCTACTTTTGATCCAACTTGATACATGTACACTTCAAAGTTCTACACTCGCCCAAATATTTATACCAACCAGACTGTGCTACATAGCAACACAATTTAATTAGATGCTACAGCAATCAATAAAATATAAATGCCAAAACCATTATTATTTCTAAGAAAATTAAGTTAAATTCTTCAGAATGACTCAATAAGGGTGAACCATTAAAAATACTTTAAAGAACAATAAAGGTTTGGGATAATGTTAAATCAGACCCACAAAAAAAATTATAGACAATATTTTATGGGTATAGGTTATGATAAAAAGAGGATTTACATTCCCAATCAGCAGCCTATTTCAAATAAAAAGGCTTAATTTTCTAATAAAGTGTGGCAAATAAATGCCTATGTTTGAATTAAAGCATGAAGTTTAAGGTATAAATGAATCATGTTTTAATGATTGTTTTAATGATTTAAACTGCTTTTTAAATTGACCCACATGCTACTGGTTTTAAATAAAATGAAAGGATGATATATTATGGAAATAGAGCAAAATATTACACTATTTCCATTAAAGTTAAGAGGAAGATAATAATACATTTATACAAAATAATAAAGTATAGAGATTAGATAATATTAGACAAATTGACATTGTTTTCAGATGCTAAAATTTGATATATAGAAACACTAGTGAATGTAACATAAAAACTACTGGAAAAATTGGAGAATTTGGTAAGATGTCCAATTATAAATTTTATATAACTTAATTATTTTCCTTGTGATAAACTGTTGCCAGTTTGTAATTATAGTGAGTGAGAGACCATATTTATATTATTTTTAAATAGTATAATCTTAGAAATAAATTGAACAAATATTATATAGGATATATTAAAAAAAAGCTTTAAATTCTACAGAAGGAATGAGGAATTTCCACTCATTTGAAGTTCATATTTTCAGATTTGCCCACTACTCCAGATATAAAACAACAATAGATAAAATACAAAACTGAAAAATTTCAAAGGAATAGCTGCACGCACACACACATGCACATGTACTACTAAACATCTCCATGGAGTGGAAATTAAACAGATCTCCAAAGCAATGCAACTCCAAGGTCTCTGGCCTTCTGAACTCTGGTTCCAGAAACAAGCAGAAAGCCAGGAATTCACATCCTGCAGCAAACTATGGGTCTAACATGTTTGATATCAGATTGAGGATTGAACCCAGGCTTGCTTTACAAAAAATAAAAGGAAAAAAGAAACTGGAGCAAGATCGAGAGGACATTAAGAGAAGTTCCAGCTGTCTCTGTATTGGTCTAGGTCTTATAAGAAGCTGACTACCAAAAGAGCTCCAGGAAGCAGACCAGCTTTGCAGCCAGTATCAGGCCAAGTGGTCCTCAGCCTCAGTGACTTTCTGCAATGTCTTTTAATGTCACCATGCAGTGGAGGCTTGAGCCGACAATGTAAATCATGCCTCTGGACTGTCAGTCCCAGAACAAAGAGGTGAAATAAATAAAAATCCAATAAAAAGGAAAGAGTAAGTATAGAGATTAAAGCATCCACTCAAAATGTTGATAAATAAAAATTACAAGGCACGTGAGTAAAACCTAACTGTAATCATTCACCATCCACTTACTTGTCTATCTCCAGTGTACAGGTAAAGCAGATTCTGAATTGGTAACCCATAGCCTCATGAGAGCAAATTTACCAACTGGAAGATGGTGTTAATGTATTATTTTGCTTTTGGTCTTGACTTTATAGTTCCTCATCAAAATGCAATTCTCCGAAGTTTCTTAGGTCAGCTCTTCTTCCCTCCACTCTCTTCAGGGAGGTCATGTCATGTCATATGTATTACAGGGAGATTCATTCTGGGATTCCCACAACATCCTGGTTGATTATCCCATATGATCAAGTTTATTTTCAACTTTTTGAAACACTTCATTTTAGTTTAGTTTTGTTTCTTTTTTTTTTTTTTTTTTTTTCTTTTTCGTGCAGATAGCATGTGTTTGGATTTTGTTTTAGGAAACAAAATGAAAATCTTTTTCTTTTAATAGATGGGTTAAGTCCATTCACATTTACGTTTGGCTCAATGCAAACATAACATTATTTTATAATATGTTACTTACTATTTTATAATCATGTATATTTTATTTTACTTGCTGTTTCTTTTTCTGCAAATATGTAATCAAAAAAAGAATCAATTTTTCAAATACAAAATTTAAATAAATAAATAGAAACACTATAAGAAAACATGGAATAGTGTTCTTTATATCAGAAAGGAGAACCCTGGCTAAGCATATCAAAACATTCAGAAAACATAAATATTCACATTGGTAAAAATGACTACATATAAATTTAGAGTTTCTTCATAGCAATTAATATCATAGACAAAGTCAAGTCTAAAAAATGGGGGAAATATTTCAAAGCATCTAGCAATGAGCTATTTCCTTTAAAATAGAAATATCTCTCACAAATTGATGAAAAGATCAACAAGCCAACAGAAATGTTTCCTTAAGATATGAACAAACTATTCACAGATTAAAAAAAAAAACTGGCAAATGCATAGCTAAACACATCCAGCTCAAAATTAAACTCAAGACAAAGTCGGACCCAGTAAGACTGACACACTCTACGATTTATTCCTCTACTCCCCAATTTTCACCCTTTCTTCATCTTCTGAGTAGGCCCCATGACATCCAAGACTTCAATTGACACCTGTGTGCCAGCCAAATATTCATCACAGACTGTCACCCAAGTTCCAGATCCCATGTTTCTGCATAGCTTAACATTTGCCAAGCTCTGCCAGTTCCATCTCCTTCCTCTTTGAACCAGTGTTTACCAAATAGAAAATAATGTATTTAGTTGGTCATGAAATCAATTCAACAGGTTAGAATAGCAATTTTTATATTTTATATTTTTAATTGGTATATTTTAATTATACAGAGTGATGAATTTCACTGTGGCACATTCATACACGCATATGACATATTTGATTAGTCTCACTCTGCATCTCCCCTTACTCTCCCCCTTGCTCCCTTCATTACCTCTCTCCCTTCTACTTTTGTGATGGCCCCTTTTATCCCCTGCCATTAGATTCCACATATAAGAAAAAAACACATGATATTTGTCTTTCTGAGTCTGGCTTAATTCATTTAACACAATGCTTTCCAGATTCATAGGAATTTTTTAAATTAAATATTATGAAATGAAAGAAGACAAAATAAAAGGACTATATACTACTTGATTCCAATTGTATGATTTTCTGGAAAAGGCTAAATTATGGAGACATAAAAAAGATTAGGGGTGGTTAATGGGTTAAAGAGAGGAAGGAACAAGCAAGAAGAGCATAGAATTTTTAGGGTAATTATTATGTTTTAGATATGAAGCTTTCCCCAAAAGTTCATGTGTGGAACAATGCAAGAATTTTCAGAGTTGAAATGATTAGATTATAAGAAATGTAACCTAATAAATGGATCACTGACATGGATGAACTGCACAGTAACTGCAAGCAGGTAGGGTGTGGTTAGAGGAAACAGGTAACTGGGGGTTTGCCTTTGGGGTTTATGTTTTGTCCCTGGTGAGCAAAGAGGATCTCTCTCTCTCTCTCTCTCTCTCTCTCTCTCTCTCTCCTGGCTGTCATGTCCTGTGCTGCTTTCCTCTGCCATTTCCTTCACCTTGATGGTCAGCCTCACCTGGAGCCCAGAGCTATGTGGTCCATTGACCATGGATTGATCCTCTGAAACTATGAACCAAAATAAATTCTCCCCACTTCTACATTTTTCTTGGTCAGGTCTTTTGGTCACAGCAACAAAGAGCTGACGAAAACAATAGTGAACCCCTTCCTGCATGTTGCTATGAATGTACATACATGCAATTAGACATTTTTTTTTAATCTATAGACTATACAACATAAGGAATGAGCCATAAGGTGTGCTATGGAGCTTGGTTGATTAAATGTGTTATGGACTGAATTATGTCTTCACATAATTCATATAATTAAGTCCTAACCTCCAGGATCTTAGAATGTGTATTTGGAGATAGGGCTTTTAAAGAGATAATTAAGATAAAGTGAGGTCATATGGGTAAGACCTACAAGAAGAAGAGATTAGGACATAGAAACACACAGGGGGAAACCATGAGAAGATTCAGAGATGAGACAACCATTAGTCAAGGGAGAAATCATAGAAGAGACCCTTCTATCCAATACTGTGACCTTGAACTTATAGTTTTTATAATTGTGAGAAAAATGTATTTCGTTTAAACTACCTAGTCCCTGTTTATAGCAGCTCTAACAAACTAACCCAAATAGTGTAGTATGGAATGATGCAATATAGGAAGAAAACAGAATGCTTTCAAGTTGTGAAAGTAAATGCAGTTAGTAAAAACATTAGCTTCTAGTGTGGGGTGTGTAGACATGCATGTGGATTTCTTAATATAGGTCACAACTGAAAAAGCTTGGAAAACACTAATCTAAATAATCTAATTTTTATCCCTCTCTGTTACTAGGGCCTTAGTTCAGGCCTTTGTCATTTCTTACCAGGATTACCTCAGAATTCCCCCACATGATCTCTGTGTTTATTTCTTCATTTAACAAATGTGCATAGCAGAGCCAGTGTATACCAGACACTATTCAGGCAACTTCAGGCTTGAAAACACAGGCAGGGCCTTGCTTTCATTCACTCACAGTCCAATACTCTGCTGCCTCTCCAGGACCCTCCTATCCTTTCCCCACAACTCTGAGAGTAATGCTACTAAAACACATATCTGAACACTCGGCTTTGCTCAGTCAGTTCCCAAACTCTCCCAGTTCATGAGAGACCTGCCTGCATCTCTGGGTTCACCCTTCATGGCTCTTCTCTCTACTCTCTGTTCTAGATATATTAAACTATGTGCATTACACTGCCCCTCATGTGAGGTGATCTCTCACACCTCTATGCCTTTCTATAAGCTTCAGCTTCTATTCTCCCCCTTTATCCTTTTCACTTGGATAAATCCTAATTGTGCTTCAAAACTCAGATCACTGCAAATTATCATCCCCCAAACCCTGATTCCTACTTTTACCCTCTTCTTTGTCTACTTCAAAAGCCTTTTCCAGCCTCCCTCGTCTAAATTAGCAGCCTGACCACACCATACTCTCTTTTATTCGTTTTTGGAGATTATGGAGAATAATCATGTACTTGCTTCTAGCTTTTTCCAAATATTACCACCTTTTCTGGTAAATACCTGAATGGATGAATAGAGGATAGATGGATAGGTGGAAGGATGAATGGGCATTCAACCACTTGTATGAGAATATTTAGTCATTAAAATTATTCATTAAAAGCTTGGCAAGTTGGAGCATGCCTGTAATCCCAGTGGTTTGAGAGGCTGAGGCATTAAGATGTCAAGTTCAAAGCCAGCCTCAGCAACTTAGCGAGGCACTAAGCAACTCAGCAAGACAATGTCTCTGAACAAAATATTTTTAAAAGTTCTGGGGATTGGTTCAGTGGTTCAGTGTCCCTGGTTCAATCCCTGGTACCAAAAACAAACAAACAAACAAAAATAAAAACTATTCATCGAAAATGTTTGAAAAATGAACATAATGTATAATAGTATTCAGTGGCCTATAGAGAAAAGACTAAAATTGTAGGAAAGTATAAATTACAATGTAAGAAATTTCACTAGATTATATATGATGTAAAATGCATTTTGTGAAATATTTTACTTAAAATTTCCTATTAATGATAATTAAAATTGACTTAAACATTCTAGTGATTTCTGGAAGTGAATTAGTTTTTTCTTTAGATCTCAAATGATGTAGATATAAGATTTTCTTGAGGACTTTTAGCTCAATTGTCTGAATTGCCTACCAGTTCTTAACTATAACAATAAATGAATAACATGAATGAAGAAGAAAATAAAAATAACTTCCAACTTGGCAAAATATCATATGTGTCTATATATTATAATGTGATACTAACAATAAAATGTAATCCACCTATGTACAGTTTTGATCATTATTAGCCAACTGAAGTTTTGTGTTTATCTGTATGTTTCCATTTGGAGACTATATCCTGAAGATCGCTAAAATGGAAGGAAGTGTCCAAGTGCTAGGGTTGAATTTTGCTTAGGTGGCAACTCCTTCTGATAAATCTATGCCTTCCACATACCCACACTTTATGCTAGTGCTCGTCTTACAGTATTCAAGCAGGGCTAAGGGAAAATTAAAGAAAATAGGAAAGCAAAGGAGAGGAAAAGAAAGGAAAAAGAATGAAAAAATTAAAATGATGAGTACACTAGCCCCAGCAACCTCTTTCTGAAACCAGAACAAATCTGTAGAGTTTTGTAACATTTATTCTTCTCTAAGGAAAACCAAAACTCCTAGCCTTATTTTCATAATGGAGCATGTGATGATAATTTTACATATGTGCATGCATATATAATATTTGCACAGATATATTTTATATATAATTTATACTATGTATTTTTGTTTGTAACTAATAAACATAGCATACCTTCTTAGAGGATTTGTACATGTACTAGCACAGTCCACACTATCTTTTGTTACTTCTCACAATCATTTATTTTGTGGATAATTGCTGTATAATGTATTTCAGTCTCTCTCAGTCCTTCAGGAAACATCTTAAATGTAGACCTATCTTAAATGTAAAATTATGAAAAGAAACTTGCCCCTGCATGGAGTTTGTTGATGTAGTCCACACAGATTAGCCTTCCAAGACAGAACAGAATGAAAAAGGATAGAAAGTAGGTCTGGGGAAGCAAACAAATGATTTCTGGCACAACACTGAAGTAACAAAGTACTACACAGTATATGTAAGAAATGTCACTGTGAACATTGCAAGACTGAGAATCCATGGGAGACCTGATCATGGCAGAAGGTCATCTACCAAAAAACACCAACACCATTCAATGTGTGCATGGGCACACTCACTTTTACATTCTGCCTCCTAGCAGACTTTTGATATAGAGTGAATATTGAGCCAAAGTTCCCTCCAATCCAACCTCTCGTTGCAGATTACATTAAGAACATCAGTCTACAATCTCCTAGCAACCTTTCTCCCATGGACAGGTCTTGAGAATAGCTACTGCATATGGAATCTCTTCTCCTCAGTCTTTCCCAAACAGAAGCAAAAGTGCCAGAGGAACCTATCTTGGTCCCTCCAGGGGAAGAAGAATTTAACAGAAGCCTTTTTGTTGACAACACCATTTTATTCTTTCCTTTGCTCTCTCAGTTTTCTTCACTTTTTAAATCAATTATTTTCTTATACCAGTGGATCCTCCCTAGTAATCTCTCTATAGCAATTCCACTATTGCAGTGTTATTTGTTAAGCAATACCTCTAACCTCAAAATAGCACACCAAGTATGTTTTACTAAAGAAAAAAATTGAAATTTGGAGTCATAAATTCAGGGGTCAGAAAGTGTAGGCTCCTCCCATTTGTTGAGACTCCTAGTATTTTTTTAAAATGCAAATAAATAGAAAAATTATGTGGTAGAAGAAACTTAAATGTATATAACTAGATGAAAGAAGCCAATCTGAAAAGGTTAGTTTCTACTGGATTGAAAAAAGCAGCATGCATTTGTGGCAGGTTTAATACGTGGACTCAATACTTCACTCCTGCCTGTCACAGTAAAGTTTCTGTTCTTCCTACCTAGATAGAGTGAGCTTTCCTGCCCATTGACTTTGGATCTGACCCAGTGACAGTTTTGGTTAATAGAATGTGGTGAGAAGTGACCAGATTGCCAGGTCTTACCACAAACCTGGAAGAGTATTTGCATTTGCTGTTGCTCTTGTGCCCTTGCCACTGCCATGAGAAAAGCACACCCCAGCTGGTCCACTCATCCGAAGAGGTGAGAGACACACATGGAGCAGACCCAGTCCAGCTGCAGCCTGGAACTGCCCAGTTTAGTCCTGCTAAGGCTGGAAAATTCACCCTAGCCAACCTGTAGATACACAACAAAATCTTGTGACCAGATGGATTGATTCCAAAAAGCAAAATTATAGAAATAGTAAAAAGTAAGTGGTTGCCAAGGACTTCAAGAGAGAAAAGGATGAACAAGTGGAACACCAAGGACTCTTAGGGCAGGAGAGCTATTCTGTATTATACTACAGTGGTAGATGCATGTCGTTATGCATTCATCAAGCCCACAGAAAATTCAATACCACGAGTGAAGCCTAACATAAGCTACAGCCTTTGGATGATAATAATGTGTCGGTGTTCATTGACTGTAACAAATGTACCACTCTGGTGTGGGATGTTGATAACAGGGAAGGCTGTGCACGGAAGGGGGAAGTACATGGAAACTCTCTGTACTTTTTTACTCAATTTTGCTATGAACCTAAAACAGTTTGAAAAAAAAAAATCTATATTTAAAATGAAAGAGATGGAATGAGCAATTGATAGCTTCTGACACATAAGGGTAGCTGAGACAAATATACACATAAAAATGTGTGATTGTTGAATGTTTACATATTATGCATTAATGCTTTTGTGCAATAAAACAATGTAGTACAGTTATGACCATTGCAATTTTAGGAATTAAAAATTATTCATAGTGTACTGGAGAGAGTGTGGTCTAGAAATAAATGTCTTAAAATTAAAATTTTATGATAACTTACCCAACGATGAGTGTTTTTGTTGTTGTATATCTACGGATTGGCTAGGTGGCTTTGCCGACCTCAGCAGAACTCGGCTGGGCGTTACTGTGAATGGCAGGGATATAGGCAGGAGTGAGGTATTGAGTCCATGTATCCAATCTGTCACAAATGTATGCTGCTCCTTTCAATTCAGTGGGACTCTGTGACAGTGCATAGAAACTAATTTAGAGATCAAAGAAATGAAGTCTGTATCAGAGGCAGGTAGCTGTCTCTGTCAGTGCCCTGCCCATATCCCTACTGCTTTTCCCTTTGCTTCAAGTCTGGGGCAGGGGGACTTCCTTAGGAATGACAACTGAGCAAAGTAGGCCATACATACTGGAAATTTATCTTAAGTGGAAAGGGTCCTTGAGAGGTATAATACCAAGATCTGTTTATGAAGTTTCCAGGAGCCTGCCCTCGCTGCCCACACTGGTAATCTGTGCATTAAAGCACTCTACTGACTTACTTCTCTTTCCCATCTTATTTCCTCTACTCTCCTTGCCAGGCTTCCAAGGATCACCACATGAATGACCTCAAAACTTTGACGGTCATTGATGGGACCCTGATCCAGGCTTGGAAACTGTAGTAGTTTTGGGTTTCCTTACATTCACAGAGAATAGTTATAGAAAATCAGACCAACCAATCCCTTGGTGCAAATCCCATTGCATGGATCAACCCTAGATGCTACTTAAGAGCTGGGATGTACACTGCAAGTTATTGGCTGAGTCTGACTAGGGTGGACAACTCTTCTTATTTGCCAGGGACTGAGGGATTTCCTGGGACATGGGATTTGCAGTGCTTAAACTGGGACTATACCAGGCAAACCATTATGGTTTGTCAGCCTAATCAGATTATAGCAAATGACAGTCAATCAGATGGCAAACAGGTTCATTTTCTCCATTTTTGTGTCAGATTATTGGTATTGCATGGAATTATGAATTCTTGTTTTGTTTAAAAAAAAACAAAAAGACTGTTAGATATTATCTGATATCATCTCACAGAAAACACAGGAAAATGAATTGGAGTGATTTTGTGAAGTGTCAAACACACTTCTGTCAGAATAGCTTCAGTGATAGGGAGCTTCAAGTCCATCCCATTATTTTTTTGTAATTTGAGTTGGAATCTCCCTATAACCTAAGTTAATTGGCCCTAGTTACCTAGCATGACACTGAATAAGTATAATCCCTTGTTCATATGCATAGTTAAGATTTTATTTTCAAATATTTGAAAACAATGATCCTTCCATCAGTATTCTCTACCTAGTGAAACCCTTCCCATGCTCCCACAGTGTGATTTCTATATTTTTGTTGTTGTTCTTTTGGGAATCCTCCTTAGATCTAGACCCATTTGTCAACGACACACTAAAACTGAATATAATACTCTCAACATGTTCTGATCTATATAGAATTCAAGAAACCTAATATTTTGCATATTCTGGGTATGTTACTTATGTTAATGATCTAAAGATTGCAGATGATTTCTTGGCAACTCTGTCTCATTATAAGTTTGCATTGAACTTGCAGTCAATTAAAACTTCTAGGATTGTTTTTCCACATAAACTATGGTTAATCAGGATTCATATACTTGTGGTATTAATTTTTTAAATTATAATTGTTAGACTTAAACTTCATCTGATTGTTCTCAACACTTCCTTCCAACTTGCTGGAAACTTTTGAGCTTGTTTTTATTAACTAAAATGCTATGTATACATTATGCGTGTCTGTGTGTGTATTTAATAATCATGTGCATATATGAAAAGTGAACCTTTTTTAGCTTCTTTCAAGTAGCTAGTGAGAACCTTGCCAAGATCACAGTCATATAGCCCAGTAACTTCAAGATAATATTGACCCAGTAATCAACACCATTTTGAAAAGCTACAAATTTACTTAATGGTATTATTATTCAATTCAGATATTTCCATCTTCTCCACTAAGATATAGTAAAAAGCTTTTACTGAAATACTTTACAAAAATCCAGTTGCAGTAAATCTTGGGCAGCCCAATGAAAAAATATCCCACTCACCCTAGCAAAAAATAAAATCAGGTTAATTTGTCATAATTGATTTGAGCACAAGATGGTTCACTTAGTGTTTCCAAGTTGCTTAACAGATATTAATCTTCAGGATTTGGCAAGAAAAAAGTCAGAACTCTCAGACATTTCTGAAACCATAATTTATTCTCAAAATACTTCTAACATTCTTCATACTCTTTACTTATTATTATGGAATGATGACTAATTCTATATGTCAATTCTATTAAGTTAAGGAATACCCAGATAGTTGGTAAAACATTATTTCTGGGTGCATCTGTGAGGGTGTTTCCGGGAAAAAAATTCTAGCACTTGAACCAGTAGAGGGAGTAAAGAAGATCACTCTCACCAATAATGGCTGGCCATCAACCAATCTATGGAGGGCCAGAATAGAATAAAAGGAAGGCATACTTCCTCTCAGTTTTGGGTGGGATATCCATCTTCTCCTGTCCTTGCACATCTGCATTCCTGATTCTCAGACCTTTGGACCTGAACTGAAGTATACCACCAGCTTTCCTGACTCTGTAGCTCATTCATGGCAGATTGTGGGAGTTAGCTTCCATAATCCCATAAGCCAGTTCTAACACACACACACACATACACACACACACACACACACACACACACACACACACCTTTTTCTCTTCTTGGAGATCTGTGGTGAATATGAAAAAAACTTTTTTCTAGAAAAGATGTATTCAAAGTGCCTGGCTAAGTAATTAACTTGTAATTAAAAACTCAATTATCACTGTTGCTACTGTTATGAACTTCCACTTCATTTTAGTTTTGGTTCATTTTGAGTCCTTGGTCATGGAATTAAAACATGATTTCCTCTAAGCTTTTTGAAGTATACTTTTGAGAAGTCTCAAATCAGCTCTGCCTGAGTTCGTCTTTCCCTTCTGACCTAAGAAGAAGTTCATCGTGTCATCATGGTTTCCATCCCAAAGTTCCTAGCAGTGTTTTTTTATGAAGTAGTTCTTTCAAATTGAATAAACTAAGACCAGACCAGCATTCATTTTCTCAATGTTTTCTTACATATGAAATTCTTTATCAGTCAGGAAATTAATGCTGTACCAATACCTCTAATTTTAATAGGAGATCCTTGTAATGTTCAGAAAAAAAGTTGTTTTTTTAATGTGCTACACCTTGATACCTGTATCTGGCCTCTTTTTCAAGTTTGTAATCTCTATCATGAAAGCCTCGTTTGTATTCTCCATCTGACCAGGCATTCAGTAATCCATTCCAAAGTACTATCAGACCTATTTTTCTCTCTTTATATCTTTCCAGAAATCTCTCCACCATTCATCATAACCCTAACCTCTTAAAAATGAATTATTCTATAATGCCCTTACAGTTGTTTGAATAAGACATATACTTCCCACTGTCATATTACATCCCCAGTTTTTTACCCTCTAAGTCTCAGTGATAGATATGAATTTATGTTTATCACTCAAAATTAAATTTTCCTATCTCCTTTGTTTGTCATTTACCAACTACGATCATAATTTTCAGCACTTATTCTCTTCCTCGTCTCTGGCACATCCTCCATATTGTTCTTCTACCTACAGACATCTGTTACACTCCATAATAGCTAGAACATACAGCTCTTCATTATTCCAAGAATTTATTTCTCCTCCCTACATGTTTCAATTTACTATTACCCCAAAAGACCATTAGCTCTCCTGAGAACCACAGTCTTCCCAATTTTTATACTATGCCCTTTCATCTTTGCTCAATTATGATCCAAAAAAAGATAGATTCTTCAAGAAAAAAATTTAGAGAGAGCATGAAAATCAATCAAAGTCATAAAAATATAAACTGACTGAAATGTTAGCACTTCAGTTTCATATGACTTCAGTTTTCTATTTGTAGGCTTTTAAAGAACAGGATATGGAAACAGCATTTATCATTGGTTATATAATTTATCCCTACATAAGTTAAAAGTTATTAGTAATTAGCAGGTTTTTTGGTGCCAATTTTTTATATTCATGTCTTAAATACTTTCTCAGAAATTACCTACCAACAAAGTATGTTAAAGCTCCCTACCAGGAAAATACAATCCCTACAGTGTCATTTCTCCTGGACTTTCGAAAGAACTTCATGTCTTTGCTAGTACCTAGGAATGTTCCTCATTGCTTCAGGGACATTGAGATCCCATTCCAGAAAGTTTGACTTCACACTCAAAATCCTGCAAATAATTTAGATTCACTGTTTTCTTTCAAACAGACCCACTCACCAACACATTCATGATCATTTTAAATCTCCAATCCTCACAGAAACATTTCTCACCATTTCCTTTTTGAACCATCTCTCTCAGTGTGGATAAATGACCTCACCTCTTTGAATAACTCATAACCTACGTACGTTCTCCAAATCTTTACCTTCGATGTGGAAGGCCATACACATTTACACCTTCTATAATTGCTTCAAAAAGAAAATCTATCCCATTTGTTCCATGGGATTATATTCTGTATCAGTTATCTATAGCTACCTAATTACCCCACAACTTGATGACATGAAATAATCATTTATTATTTCTGATGATTCTTTGGGCTAACCAGGCAGACTGCTGTTCTCACCTGGCACATTCCTGGGGTCACAGTCTGATGGGTTATAGAATGGTCAGAAGCAGAGGCATATTCTGGGTGAGGCAGTGGGAAATAACTAGCCAGAGTACAGGTGAGCCAGATGCATCATCTGCAGAGTTGTAGAGCAATAATTAACATGACTAAAAGTCAGCCCTCTTTTGGTTATTATCACATGCCAGCAATTCTAAACAGCATGACAAACTACTACTCCCAGGGGGAGGAAAAAAAAAAAAAAAAAAGAACAGAAAATATGTTGGTTTAGTTTTTCTTTTTTTTTTTATTGTAAACAAATGGGATACATGTTGTTTCTCTGTTCTAAACAATTACTAGAGTTCATGAGTTTTAATAACATAAACATAAGCTCAAATTAGCATATTTTATTGCCTATCCCTTAATAAACGCTGCACTCTACATGGAAATTAATTTATTCCCCACCCCAAACCCCACAGGGTGGGTTACACTTGTTGATTTTAAGAATAATTTCATAATGATTGGGAATTGCTCGAGTTTCCTTTGTGTGCAGTTCACGTGCTACTATGTATTCTTGTGTTTAAGCAGAAGATTTGAAATTAACAATGACAGAATGATGGGATAGAAGGACTTACCTTCTGCTTCTTTGTCTTTACAATTATTCTCCTAAGACTATTTGGAGTTTTTGTATGTGTAAAATATTCTTAAAGTTGAATCAACATGAGAACTTGGGGTATAATAATTTTGTTGGGTAAATACAATTTTTAATTAATTAATTTTAATTAATAAAAATATAATTTTTAATTTAATTTTAATGCATAAAATATTTTATTCAATTTGAATATCTTTGAAATTGACATTTATTCATTATTTTACCTGTCAATTATTTTAAAGTCAAACAACATGTAGAGAAATTTGTAGTATTTTTATTATTAGAAATAATTTTAATATATTTGGGAAGGTGTTACAATGATTGAACACTTGGTTCGATATTTAAGTACACCATTGACCAGAAAACCCAAGATGAGCTCACTCATTGCCTGAAGTGGGTGCTGTCAGCTGGGGTGACTGGGATCCTCTCCCCAAAGCTGCTCATGCTCCAGCAGGTTAGCCCGGTTGCCTCACAAGGCCATCTCAGGGAGCACTCCCCCAGAAGGCTACCTCGGAAGCTGCAAGGTCTTTGAAGATTTGCCAACAACAAAACTTGCACAATTTCCCTTTCCCTTCATTCTACCAGTTAAAGCAAGTCATGAGGTGAGTTCAGAAATGAGGGGTGGGGAAATAACCACCACCTCTGGATAGGAGGGGTTGTAAGTTTTAATAATGCTATATATTAAAACTTCCCTCAGGGAACCCTTTGTAGTGAAATTATAAAACTCTCAATGTAAATTGCTGGGGGAAACTAATTCATTTCCTGTTACCTAGAAACTATTGGGTTCCCAGCATGGCATTCGCTCCTGGAGATGCTGCTTTTGCCTTAGTCTGGATGCTGCCCAAACTCCTGTTGGGTCATTACTGCTAATTGTTAGCAATTAATGCAGATTGACCCCAGCAGTGTAGCCCCAGGCTTTCACATCATACACTCATGCCTTTATAGACCAGATATTTCAAACCCTGGCTTGCATCTTTGACCTCGGCTGTCATTCTTTTCAGAGCTAAATTCTAGTCTTCTTGGCTGGTGCAGTTAGGATCTTTCTGTAAGATCTTTCATGGGAGAGACTTATTTTCGCAACAATTTAATTTGCCAATGATACTAAGAGTCAGAATAAAAACCTAATTATTAAGAATTTTATTTCATTGTGAACCAAATCTAACCAAATCTTACCAAAGCTCAAAGGTGCACTTTTCTTCCTCTGACCTCCAATAGCCCTTTATTGTGACCCACTGTGCAGCATACTGACTTTTGACTTTAATCATATGTACCTATGCAAAAGCATCTCTTTTCTGGTGAACTTCAAACATCCATAGGGCAGGTTCATGTTGCTCTCTACCTTGTATCTTCCACATATGTATCCTGGGCAGTTCTACCACACAGCCAGTCCTAACATCTACTAATGAATAATTAATGAATGAAAATTTTTCTCTGCATATTTGCTATTCATGATACACCAAAAGAATTTCAAAATGGAGCCAGGCACATTGACATATTCCTATAATCCCAGTGGCTCAGGAGTCTGAGTCAGGAGGATTGCAAATTCAAAGCCAGTCTCAGCAACTAAGCAAGACCCTGTTTCAAACAATAATAAGGGCTGAGAATGTGGCTCAGTGGTTAAGTGCCACTGGGTTCAATCCCTGGTACAAAAAAAGAAAAAAGAAAAATTTAAAAATGGGTGTGACCCTTAACCAGCTACACCAGAGAGGTAGACATCATGATGGAAGATCAGCTAACCACAGTAAACAATAATTAAATGTGTTTACTTCGATTCTGATTTTTCTGTTCTCAGGTCTGGTTTTTCATCTGCTTAAATTTAGGATCCTCCACCAAAAAAAAAAAAAGAAAAGAAAAGAAAAAAAAAAGCATTATTCCAAGTTTCTTGAGGTGTAAAGGGAAAACACAAAATGCTCACATTCATTTCCTGAAGTTTCCAACAGAGGCAGCCACACAGTCGCCTCTTCCTCCACCACCACCTCTGGACGGAGGCAGTGCTCATCTTTGTTCTCTTGGCCTTGTCGCTTTTCATTTCCTTCAGCTATGTGTGTCTCCAAGTCTTTTATCTACTGTCTAGAGAATGAGCATTATCTTAAAGAATAGACCACTGCTTGAGGAAATGAAAGTGTACAATCAATCTTTTTACAAATCTGTCTAATGGTTATTTGCAAAAGAAGTGAAAATACTAAAATACTTGGACTTTTAAGAACGTAATAAGAAAAAATATGCCCAACCATTCCATGAAAATACTAAAATACTTGGACTTTTAAGAATGTAATAAGAAAAAATATGCCCAACCATTCCATCCAGTGTTGATCTAATCAAAGTATATTAATTATATAATTCAGTATTGTTTCATTTTAAATTTGCTTTATTTATTATTAGCTTCACTTGTTGACTTTGAGAGGGGTGTGGGGTCCTAGGGCTAACACCCAGGGCAATTAACCACTGAGCCATATATCCAGCCCCTTTTTTTACTTTTTTATTTTGAGACAGAGTCTCACTAAGTTGCTCAGGGCCTCAATAAGTTGCTGAGGCTGGCCCTGAACTTGTGATCCTCCTGCCTCAGCCCCCTGAGTTATGGGATTATTGGCATACTCCACTGTACCGGGTTTAACATTCTTTAAGTCTGTAATTCTCATGAGATAGCTACCAGTGTGACCTGGAGGACTCATCAAACCCAGGTGCTGGGCCCCACTCCTAGAGTTTCTGAATCAGTCCTGAGGTGGATCCTAAAAAAATGTGCTTTTCATTAAATTTCCAGATGATATTAAGGATGCTGATACAGGAACCACACTGTGAGAACCTCTGATTTAAATGGTCTTTATGTACATGTGACTCTCCTCCATATATACATTCCTAATTCCAACCCCTCCCTAGAATATCTCATGCAATTTTGGACAATTTACCA